>NC_069660.1:315291362-315891362 GCF_027244095.1 Hemicordylus capensis | reverse complement strand
TACTGACATCATAGATGCTATGAACAAACCTTTCCTCCCCTGTCATCTTTAGCTATGCCTGACTAGCCAAGTGTCTAACTCAAAAGCTGGTACAAAGAGTAAAAAGTGCAAAGGTTGCCAATTTGGAAGATCATTTATGGGACCAAAACCCTTAACTGAGTCAGTGACAAGCCAATTTAACTGTATCCAGGACCAAAAGAGTTTGCAAAGCTTGTTTGTGTTTCTGTTTTACTATTTGTTTTCTAATATGAGCAAAACCAGAAACTCTGGCTTTTCCCACTGGAAGCTCCCTTGTCTGTTCTATACCTATTTCATCTCATCTGAATTACACATGGGAGACAGGCAATTAAATCTCCCACAACCCAAGGCAGAGGAATGCTTCTTTAAGCACTTTGAATGTAATGTCATTGTATTCTACTGAGAAGCAGACGGAAAGGAAGAACAAATAAATACAAGGAGAGCAGAGGTCACAGAAGGAGCAAGCAGCAAGAAGGGAAGGGGTGAAACAACCCCTACTCACTACTGCCACCTGCCCTGTTCCGATTTCAGCCTCCAAAGTGGCTTTTCAATAGGCCTGTCCACATAATTGTCAAAATGAAGGCTGGAGGTGTAAAGCCCAGTTTTGGAGGCTAGTGAGGACCCATGATAATCCCTTCAATTTAGCTTGCTCAAATATGGGTAGGAGAGAAATAGAGCTCCTTCGCTTGATGTCTTTGATCGTGTGTGGCTATGTTTGTAGTAGAGAGCAGTGGCTACAGAGGCTGCTGTGTATGTGCCGCTCTGCACTAGAGATGTGCAAACCGGTTCAAATTTGAACCGGTTTGGTTCGATAGTTCAAATTCGAACTGAACCAGCCATTAGGTTTGAGCGGTAGGTTCGAATTTGAACTGAACTGGGGGGTTCGATTCAAACTGGTTGGTTCAAACTGGTTCAAACCTCCAAAAGTGGGTGGGGTGGTAGTTGGCACCCATGGGTGCCTACCACCCAATCCCCCAAGCAATTGGACACTTGTATGATTTTTTAAATGAATTTTTGAAATTTATTTATTTATTTCTCATAGGGTATAATGGGACTCGACCCACTTTTGGAGGTTTGAACCGGTTCAAAATGGTTCAAATTTGAACCAAACTGGGTGGGGTTTGAGCAAAACCAAAACTGAATTTCCCCCTCCCGGTTTGAACCCGGTTCGAATTCAAACCGAACCGGGCAAACCGGTTTGTGCACATCCCTACTCTGCACAGCACACTCTATGTCCGTTTCCTCAAAATGTCATGAATAGAGCTAGGTCCACCTCCTCCCCCCCCCCGGCCAATCAGAGGGCGGCTGATGTGTAATAGGGATCTCTACTCCCCTGCCAGTGCAATACATGCTGGGATGAGTTTGCCATTGATTTGACACATCCCAACTAGTCGCACACACCCATATGCCAATCCTCCACAATCACTCTCACAACCCCAAGAGCAGAGACATCTGCAAGCCAGACTAGAATGCACAGTGTACATCTGTTGGCATGAGACCTTCCATCTCTGAAGCTTTCTCAAGGGGAGGAACATCATACCATGTGTAGAGATCAGAGGCCCGCGAATGTTCCAGGATGGAGTGGGGCAGCAAGGCCAGCTATAAAATCATCTAGCCTAGCTGTTGCTGGTGCAGTGTCTCATTCTGTGCAGCTCCTCATCCTGTGTGGGCTGATTCCATTTATATCATCCACTGGCCCTGCTGAACACTTGTTCACAAGCAAGGCTGTACTCTTCTCCCATCCCCACTTGCTGCTCTGCTCAGCGAGGCTGTCCTCACGAGCAGCAGCCAAGAGTGGGCTAAGTGCTCTCTTAACCTCATTTTTTGGGGGGTCACCCACCAGCCCCGGCTGCTTGCAGCTGGGGCTGAGAGACCGCAGGATCCCCGGTGTTGGGGGAATTCCCACAATGCACCATGAACTCACGTGGTGCATTGCGGGAGTTGGGTAGCGGGGTACCACTTCCTATCCTCTGACCGTCCATACTGCCGGCAGCTACTGGCAATCGTGTGGGTGGGCGATCCGCCTGTCCAGGGAGAGAAGAGGGATCGTTTGTAGGGAGGTAAGTACTAGCAGCCTTCTTCCCTGCTTTCCCTTGAGCCCTTTCTCGCCAGTCATGAGAAAGGGCTCAGCGTATTCCTCTGGAGGGTGTGATGTCTTTGAAAAAATGCCATTCTAATATATGTTACAACCATTCAATATGGAGTTGTTTGGATAGCCCACCCTGCTACCTGATCAGAATGGAATGGTGCACCAGATCAGAAGAGGGTCGTGTACTCCTCATTTGTAGTCCTACAGGTAGGGCCAGCAGATGGTTTCATCCCAACTGACCCTGTTTTAGCAGCATCACTGCAGACTGTTTCAGCAGCCTCGCCACAGACCTTGTGGGTATCCTGTATCCAGAGCTGTGTGCAAACTGGCCCTAACTTCCGAGTAAATGTCCTTAGATGGTAATGAAATTGCCTAGCTCTAGGAGCAGTGGAAATGCAAATCCTTTTGAGCCAATAAATCCATATTGCATATCTAGAAACTGTTCCTGGAACATTTCTGTAAAAGTCTACCGTAAAAGTGCATGCAGCCTAGAAGATGTTTTAAATAATGCTTGAATAAAATGTAGAAGATTGATTTTTTTTTTCAAAAAAAGAAAAAGAAAGAAAGATGAAAAAAGAGAGAAAGAAAAAGAGAAGAATTTTACTGGTATAATAGATTTTAAAATATATTTAAAAGCTGACAGTGGAGCTTTTTTGTAGTAAAACACATTTTGAGCCCAAGGTCATGGAAAACCTTCAATAAGCTCGATTCCTCTAATTTACGTTTATTCCTCAAATGTACTTTTCATTAAATGCAACTTCCTAGCATATTCCTAGTGATAATTCACACATGTTTTAGTATCAAAATTGAATGAGTATTCTGGGTGGGACCCCAAAGCTTCTGCTTCCAGTTGTTAGGCCATGGGTCACATCTGGGCCTTGGAATCCCTCCCCCCAAAGCCCTACTTTCTCTTATCTGCTCGTTCAGACCAGGATCTATCTAGTCCTGCATCCTTCCTATTGTCAACAACAACAAAACAACAACTCTGGGCTGCCTGCCTCCCCCCCCCCAAGCCTTAACATTAACTGTAAACCATGCCTCCCTCTTCTTGCAGCCCAGGAGAAACTCTTGCCATTTCTCTAATCAGAAAAAGATTTCCCCATGGCTCGCTCTATCTATCTATCTATCTATCTATCTATCTATCTATCTATCTATCTATCTATCTATCTATCTAGCCATCTAACATACTTATACACCACCCAAAACTCACATCTCTAGGCAGTTTACAATAAAACAACACAATTGAAAACAAAATTAAAATGTTTAAACCTTTGCATACTTTAAAATTTAACAGTGTTAAATTCTATGAGACTAGTTGAACACCTGGGTGAACAAGTGTATCGTAACCTCGTTTGAAAAGCTGTCAGAGATGGGAAGGCTCTTATTTCGACAGGGAGCACATTCCAAAGCTTTGGGTCAGCAGTGGAGCAAGCCCATCCCTGAGTAGCCACCAGATGGGCTAGTGGCAACTGCAGATGGACTTCCCCAGATGATCTTAATAGGCAGTGAGGCTCATAACGAAGAAGGTGATCTCTTAAATACCCTGGGCCTAAAGACAAAACAATTCAACTAAAAGCACAAACAACGAAACTACTAAAAGAAAAAACCTTCAGACTGCCTCCACATACTGTTTGCTTCCATACTGGCCCTTTTGTTTGGAGTTTGCAGACTTGATTCACTTTCTAATTTCATCCTGGAGAGACCCCCAGGCCCAGGAGGCTGGTTTCAGCCTCCCAGCAGGGTTATCCTCATGTGTTGCTGCGGCGTGGAGCTGCACCGCAGCAACACACGATTACAAAAATGGGGTAA
This sequence comes from Hemicordylus capensis, assembly GCF_027244095.1. Lineage (NCBI taxonomy): Eukaryota > Metazoa > Chordata > Lepidosauria > Squamata > Cordylidae > Hemicordylus > Hemicordylus capensis. The sequence continues at coordinate 315,887,446 of NC_069660.1, read as the reverse complement.
ACAGAGCGCTCGCTCTGCTAGCCCCATTTAAGGGGAGGGCTACAAAAGTGGGTCACCCGCTTTGGGAATTTGGAGATTTGGTGGTTCTCACACTCGGCCGAAATTGGGCTTGACTCCCTTAGCTCGATTTTGGCCGATCGTGAGAATAGCCTCACTTTAAACTGAGGGCTCAAGTTGGAATTTGCGGAGCACAACCTTGAGTTGCTTTGGAAACAGGACCCAAGTTGCACGCATTCGGATGCAATGGTTTGGCAACCTCTGGTCCCTGTAACTCCAGTTCTGCGTTACATGCAAATGTGGCCGTCCTGTCACTTTACAGGAATAGCACCAACAGATCAACTGTACTATTAGCTTGAAATTTGTGTTCTAACTGGGTCCATAGGGGTTTCCCCCCCAGAGTATAGTTCTCTGCTAGTCCAAAACCCTTCCTCCAGTTTTACAGCTCCATTTGCAAGGGAATTTTTGGTGATTTTCTGGGGTTGGAAGGCTACTTGGAGACTGGGGGTGAAAGTCACTTGTAGAAGTATCACTTATCCTAGTGGATGGTGGCTGCCATTTCCCTGAAATCAAAGACGGCAATGGTCATGAAAAGGTTTCTGTCCCCATTCCTTACCCCTAGGATTTGAGGGAAAGTTTGCAATTGAGAAATTTCAGCTAAGGCTTAGTTATTTCTCCCAAATCACTTTGTATCTTCTAAGGGGAATGGAGAGTTGGATTTAGGTCCTGTGTTCAACATGCCAGATATTTAACCTGACACCACTTACTCTGAATTCCTACGAACAGCTTAGAAGCTGCAATGGGAGATGGAAATTTAACTTGACCTTACATTTCCTAGCTCCCTGCCCCCTCCCCCTCTTTTTGTATATATTTTTGCTTCAAGGCTTTCCAGTCTCCATTTGGCAGCTTGCAAGGCTCAGTAGCATCAAAGGGGTGGGGGGGAGAGATGCTTTGGACATATGTTTTCTATTCCCTCCTTATTTTTATCTGCGGCATGAGTCTCAACCTGCCTTAGGAACTATCAGCTCCCACCCTCTTCTTAACATTCTGCTCTGACTTCAGCTTGCATTATGGAGTATACACTTTCTTTCCCAGGGACTTGGTGGATGGATTTGCTTTTGCAAGGGGCACATCCTGTGACCTCTGAAAGAGGAGAAGGGACCACTTTAGATTTCAATTTGGGAGACAAACAGACTTGGGTGAGATGCATTTTCCTTGATAACATTTTACACAGATTGATCATCAAGGCCTCTAGGCAACTTACAATAACTAAATTTAAGCTAATAACATTAAGTAAGAAGCACTTAAACATCAAAGCAGTAGAACAAATAAACAACAAGAATCATGCAGTAAAGTGGCCCTTTAATTAAAGCTAGTAGCAAGAGAGAGAGGGAGAGGGAGAGAGAGAGAGAGAAACAGAGAGAGAGAGAGAGAGAGAGAGAGAGAGAGAGAGAGAGAGAGAGAGAGAGAGAGAGAGAGATTCCCCCATTATAAGGTTCAGATGTTTCAATCGGCATTAGTGCAGAGCCAGGACAACATGGGGCATCTTTGCTGTGCCAGGCACTCCCCCATCTTAATTTGGGCTGCAAAGATCAATGCAAAGTGTGGGGGGTTCATGGAGGGCAAGTTGGAAGCCAGCACAATTTGTGACATTACACAACATCATTACTGATCACATGGCATGTCTGTTAAGTTCCAGTTTTGTGTGTTTGTGGAGCTTGAAACGGGTCGTTTTTTTCTGACCGTTGAACAATCTATAAGGCATCAGCAAGCAGGGAAGCAATTCAAAGGGTCTCAGATGTTGAAAGGGCAAGAGAACACAGCAGACTTTGCCTGGGGCCAGAAATATAATACTGGAGATACAAAGGGACACATGTCTAGGAGGGAGTGGAGGATCTTTCACCCCGAATTCCTTTTTTCCCCAAGCACTTTTTTTACTCCTGCTTGCTGCTTGTGGCAGCAGAGCAAAAAGTATAATTCATGCTGTCTATTATGGGGTTCCCAACTTGGGGTCCCCAGATGTTGTTGGACTACAGATCCCATAATTCCCCTCCACAAAGTCATGATGTCTGGGGATGATGGGAGTTTTAGTCCAACCACATCACATTTTTATCCCACCCTAGTTCTCAGAAGCCCAGGGTCTCTTCCGCCTACATTTTACCTCCACAGCAACCCTTTGAGGTAGCATAGCCTGAGAGACACTGAGGCAATTCACACATGTGTGCACAACCAGGCTAAGGGAACCCAGGCTAAGGGAACCCAGCCCAGTTTTGCATGCACGTGTGAACCGCCAGGGTGAGTCCCAATCCCAGCAGCTACACAGCAGCAAACCCACCTACTTAGCCACCCTCTTAAATGAGGTTAAGGGAGCAAGCTCATTTTTTTGGTTGTGCAGCTGCAGCCACAGCTACCACATTGTAGGGACCCTGGGGAGGGGAGCGGGGAAGGTAAGTGAAACCCATTCTCCCCGCAGACAGCCTCCGAGCTCTTCTCACCGATCGTGAGAAGAGCCCAATGACTGGCCCCAGAAAACCCAGTGAGCCGGATCTCATGATCCATGAGACCCAGTTTCTTTGGGTGAGCGGGGAGGGAGCCTTGGGTGGCTGGATCGGCCGCCCACACGATTGCCAGTTCCGAGATGGAGCCAGCGGGGGCTGTGGAGCTCGGGGGCCGCGTGGCCCCCGCAAGCCCCATTATGCCCTGCGCGAGTGCACAGGGCATACTGGGGAGACCCCTGAGCCAGGAGGCAGCTTTTTGTCTCCCGGCCAGGGGTCTACTCATGAGACCATGGCTACTCACGATTGTAAAAAGCAGGTTTGTGGAGTGCTCGCTCTGCAAACCTGCTTTTTACCAGGGGTTCCAGAGCGGGTTAGGCGCTTCAGAACCACCGGGCTCGGCTGTGAGCCCGGTGGTTCTGACAATCAGCAAAAATCGGGCTAGCGGAGGCTAGCCCGATTTTTGCTGATCGTCAGAATAGCCCCAGTGAGTTTCATAGCTGAATGAAGATTTGAGCCAAGGCCTCTCCAGGCCAAATTCAACACTCAAACAAGCACACCACACTGCCTTTGAGGTTGCCCTACATGGCGGTTCTCATGGCCGCAGTCATAGTGGGTGGGCTGGATTGATGGGGGTGGTAGTCCCTGAGGAGATTCTCATGATCCACTGAAAGAGGGCTAAGGGAGCCTAGCTCGCTTTTAGTGGATTGTGTGCTACCACGGGGGCTGCACTGCTCCCCCAGCAAACTCCACTAATTCCCCATCTGCTAACCACAGCATTTGAATCATTTGCTGCTGCAGTGCAGCTCCATGACGCAGCAACTCACAAGCAGACCCCCGACCGAGAGGCTGACAAGCAGCCTCTCAGCTCGGGGGTCTCTCCAGCATGCCCTGCGTACCCAGCATTCTGGGGGGCGCACAGCCCCCAAACTCCCAAGCCCCCACCAACTCTGTGATGGAGCCAGCAGTCGTGGGGGTGGCCGCAGCGGCTGCCCAGGCCAGGCTTGCTGCCCATCTGTGGGGAGTGTGGGCTTAGCCTAATATCCTGGCAAACCCTCTGGAGGCAGGTCTCATTGATCAGGAGACCTGCCTCCCTGATTTCTCCCCCCCCCACCATCAAATGCAGACTGCAACCCCGGTGCAAAGCTTTCACTCCAGAATAAACTGCAGTGGTTTAACAATTAAGTACCGGTAATGTTGAGGCTTGGGAGCGGGAGCAGGCAGCCCAGAGGGGCCATGCCTGGATACAGCGAAGAGCAAATGGACTTCGAAGTGATCCTCACGATCGCTGCCGGAGGCTGCCGCCTTCTGCGGGAAGGAAGCCTGAAAGTGCTTACCTTCCCACAGACAATCACTGCCTCCTCTCTGGGAGGCTGGGTCGGCCGCCCACACTGCTGCTGGCTCCGTCACAACTGCTGGCTCTGCGAGCGCACGGGGCATCTGCAGCGACACACGGGCAACAAAATGAGGTTAGCAGAGCGCTTGCTCCGTTACCCTCATTTAAGGGGAGGGTGCTTTAGGCGGGCTAGCCGCCTTGGGAGCACCGGGCCCGCCCGCAAGCCTTGTGGTCCCCATGCTCATAAGAACATAAGAACAGCCCTGCTGGATCAGGCCCAAGGCCCATCTAGTCCAGCATCCCCCTCTTAAAGCCATCTAGGTTGCTGGCTGGATGGAAAGCGGAAAGCTCCACGAAAAGCAGGCTGAGCTCCCTTAGCCCACTTTCCGTGGGTCGTGGGAATAGCCTCTTTATGTCTACTCTCACAGCTAACCCCAATGCCTGCCCAACACTGGAGGGTGCAGATGGGTGTAAGGATGACTAGTGGCATCTCCGCCCCATGCCCCCTTCCAATGGAGCTGCCACCATGACAGGAAGTCCCGCAAGTCAGGATTTCCCCATCTCAGTGTGAGGCCTGCCAATCCCTATTTCAGGGGTAAGAGGCTGATGAGGAAGGTGGCTGAGCAGGAAGCTGGAGCAGGAAGTTGGGCATCCAGAGAGAGACCAGCCTCGGAGTGCGGCTGACGGAGCCAGGGGGTTGGCGATGGAGCACAAGGGGAATGTGGGGGAAAGGGGGCATAACCTCCCCACACTTATCTCCGAGTCCACTAGGGTAAGCCTCTAGGAATCTAGAGAAAGTCCCACCGTTGGGACATAGTTTGATGCGAGAACAGATTTGATTTTGATTTGATGTCGTGGTTGGTCCTAAATATAGGAATTGTTCTCATGATCACGGAGAAGAGCTCCTCGGAGGTCTGCTGGGAGAGTGGGTTTGCCCAGCCCTCCTTGTAGATGATCACTCACCCTTACCTGGGTGCGTGTATAACCCACCCAGACGAGCGGCATCTCGCTTCTGGCTCACCGCACAGCTCCAGGGGTCGGGTGCAGGGAAAGTCTACCGTGCAACACCCCCCCTGAGCCGAAATAATGCACTGCACAAGTGCACAGTGCATTACTGCGTTCCCCACCCGCACCCCGAGTGTGCCAGCTGCAGCTGCAAGCAGCCGTGGCTGACATACAATTTTTAAAATGGTTAAAGGAGGCTTCACAGGTAGGTCTGCCACCTACTGGCCGGATCCCAGTGGTTCACACGAGCATGCAAATCTGGACTGGGCTCTCTTAGCCCGGTTTTGCACACTCATGTGAATAGCCTCATTATTTGTTAACAAACCATCATTCCCCAAAGTTGTAAATAATCATGCGCTATTGAGTTCATGGGGTGTGTGGATCCTCTGGGGCGGATTGCTGGTCTTGTGGTAGCAGGCACGAATTGTCTTCTTTGCTAAGCAGGGTCCATCTTGGTTTGCATTTGAATGGGAGACTACATGTGAAGATATTCCCCTTAGGGGAATGGAACCACTCTGGGAAGAGCACCTGCCTGCTTGCATGCAGAAGGTTCCAAGTGCCCTCCCTGGCAGCATCTTCAAGATAGGGCTGAGAGAGACTCCTGCCTGCAACAACCTTGGAGAAGCCACTGCCAGTCTGTGTAGACAACGCTGAGGTTGATGGACCAGTGGTCTGACTCAGTAGAAGGCAGCTTCTTATGTACCTATGAGTTCATGGGTAACCCTGTACAGAGTTAGCAGGTGCAAGAGAGGAAGCCTGGGGAACGGAGTCTGCAAACCCACAGGTTCCTTAGCTTCATTCACGTGCCACTAAAACATGAGGCTTGTTCACACAATCATCTGAATCTAGGTTTAATGTGGGTTACCAACAGTATGTGAACCCATGCCAATGTGGTTTAGGTTCCAAGATTCCCACCTTGGCATGGGGTCACAAGACACAAATGGTGGTAACCAGCATTGAACAATTCAAACAATTGTGTGAACAGGCCTATTGACTGGTTTGTACAATGCGCCCAGTATTGACTTTACCCTTACATGACTGGAAGCCGGGCTTACCACTGAACACAGGTTTGACATTTTCTGGGTTGTCTGAACCTGCCCTTTCTGTCCCTTTTGGTTTGTTTGTCTGACTACTGCTTGCTAACCTGACTCAGGGTTTCTAGACCTTAGTTCTATAGATTAATCCTACCAAATTTACTTTCCTGGCCCCAATCCTGCTGGCTCCTCTCATGTTCAGATCAGCTTCTGCAAAGGGAGGAAATTCCTGTCTGGAATTCCTTGCGGTGCCAGATACCCTGTGAAGATAATGCATCGCCAGCTGCTGGATGCTCAAGAATAACTAGGGATGAGAGCTGTAGTGATTCCGTCTCCAAATTATGGTCCATGGGATGCCCAGGAGAGCTCTGAATCTGTAGACAGACTGAAGCCCGTCTCCCTGTGCCAGCAAGAAGATTGGATCAGGTTGTGATAGATTAGAAAAACTGAACATGAGTGCCTGAACAATTAAAAGAATTAATTTCATTCCTTGTTGTGCAGTAATAGGCTTTTAATGCCTTAAGGTTTAAGGCTCACATTAATTAGGTCTCTTAAAATTAAATCAACTCACTCTAAGCTGCATTTATGGGCTTCAGCCTGCAGTCCGAGGTTTCTCTCCATCATGATGTGGCACAGTTAGACCCAGGTTGGTTTCATTGCTTCACACAACACCCCATTTAATACCCAAACCCGTTGTCCCAGGTGCTACATCTGACCTTTGACATCTGCACAACCACAAAGACAAGCTGGTCGTACTAAAAGGAAAAGAAGAAGAAGGAAAAGAAGCTCTTCTCACGATCAGTGAGAAGAGCTTAAGTCTGTGGGGAGAGGGGGCTAAGTCCTGGGCAGCCCTGGGCAGCCGGATCAGCCGCCCACACGACTGCCGGCTCTGTCATGGAGCTGGTGGGGGTGGTGGGGATTGGGGGCCACATGGCCCCCGGAAGTTCCACATGGCCCACGGAAGTTCCAAAATGCTCCACGCAAGTGAGTGGGATATTCCAGAGAGAGCTGGTCTTGTGGTAGCAAGCATGACTTGTCCCCATAGCTAAGCAGGGTCTGCCCTGGTTGCATCTGAATGGGAGACTTGATGTGTGAGCCCTGTAAGATAGTCCCCCTCAGGGGATGGAGCCGCTCTGGGAAGAGCAGAAGGTTCCAAGTTCCCTCCCTGGCTTCTCCAAGATAGGGCTGAGAGAGATTCCTGCCTGCAACCTTGGAGAAGCCGCTGCCAGTCTGTGAAGACAATACTGAGCTAGATAGACCAATGGTATGACTCAGTATATGGCAGTTTCCTATGTTCCTATGTTCCTGAGAGGCTGCTTGCAGCCTCCCGGTCGGGGGGCGAGTGTCTACTCGTTTGTCACCGTGCACTGCGGTAAAACATGAGCAAAAAGAGGAGGTTAACCGTCTCTGTTAACCTCATCTTAGGGGAGGGGCATTTAGGGTGGTTAGCTGCCGGGAGCCACGTTGCTATTTAAGTCATTTCCTCGCTGCATCATTAGGTGGCTTACATGAGATACTACTTTGGCCCAAAAAGTTCTACAAGGCTTCTGGCCCAGTGAAGGATATCAGGATTCCATCCCAGTAAGTTTTGCTGCCTTGTAAGTGATAATTAGCTATCAATTGAGTTCTCTTGTTCGTGTTTGTAAATGAATAAACTATTCTTCAGAGCTGGGATTTAGGAAACCTTTGCTGAATCAAGATTAATTGTTTTATTTTATCTTTAGAATGAGGAAGAGAGCTTTAATTCAGAAGAGGTTTGTGTGGCAATTTTTCAGCACTAGAATGTATCTCAAGAAAGTTTGAATTTGTTTGTGTATGAGAAATCCCTATAGAAATTAGGGGATCTGCAAAATTCCCCTGAGATATTAAGTTCATTTATTTCAAAGTCCTTTTTTGGCTTCTGTTGAAATTTCTCATCTTTGTTGCTTCATGATAATGCCTTAATGTTTTTTCATTTTTATATATGTCATGCTGGTTTCATTATCAGCTGCTTCAAGGGCTTTGGCCACAATGCAGGATATAAATCAAAATAATAAATGAATTAAAGGTGTTTTGCCTGAGACAAAATCTTCAATTAATTCACTGAGATTGCTTTAGGCAAAATTCAGTGACAGCCTAGAGATGTGCAAGAATCTCGCTGATAGTATGTTGCTGATCTTTGTGAAACTCTTTTTCCATCTTTGCTAAACCTATAATTTGGTTAAAATGTTTGGATTAAAGTCTAAGGTGTTATTCGGGGCTCTTCCTAATGCACAGTTCTGCACCAAACATGCAGTTCGATGCCAGAATTGTGCAGTTGTAATGGGAATTTTGTGCCATTTCAAATCTGTAGTCGAAGCAAGTTCATTAGGGTTTTTTAAAAAAATTCAATGAGCATATTGCAACACACTTCATTTGTGGGTGGTTATTTTTCTTGTATTACTGCAGTGCTCAGAACACCTGAGGCTGAGGCCAGAAGAAACTCCAACCCTATGAACACCAAGTTCAAACTCTAAAAATTGCCTTTTAGAATTAACTTGAGGAAAGACCCCACGGAAATATAGCTTCCCACCCCCTTGACCTTTTGGTCTCTTAGTAACTCCGTAGCATAACTTACTGATCCAGTAGATCACTGCTGGCCTAGAATCCCAAATACACAGTTGGTGATTTTCAGTGTCCACATGCATGTTCCCACCGTGAGAAGGGCTCCTTGAAGGGGAGGAATTCTCAAAAAGCTTGCCTCCCACACAGATGGTCCTCTCCTTGTGGTTGGGCAGGCAGATCTCCCGCCCAGATGATTGCCGGCTTCTGTCGGCAGCAGGGAGGTTTGCAGCGAATGCATGGTGCATTATGGGGAGTGTTTTAATGCCCGTCAGGAGACTGCTGGTGTGTAGGTGCTGCATGGAGCTGTACAGCACCGACACACAATCAGTTGGCCTGGGCTAATGGCGCATTTGCACCACGTGGCACCTGGTGGTTCTCACATGCAGGCAAAACCAGACTGGGCTTCCCAAGCCTGGGTTTGCTTGCACATGAGAACAGCTTCTCCATGTGGGCTTCCAAATCTCACAAAATGTGGCTCTAGGAAAGCAACAAATGTGCACACACACACAAGAAAAGTGCTCAGGTGTCATCTTGTAGTGGCACGTGCCACACACGTGAATGAAGCCTACATCCCACTATGCAATTCTGAATTTTCTTTAGGAAACCCCTGTATTGTTTTCTGAAATGTGATAGTCACCCATTGTGCCAGATGTGGAAAACTGTGGGGGTGCTGCATTTAAACCTATGTCTCGGTAGCTGCATCCTCACTGCTTTGGAGTCCACAGCAGCATACCTGCTCCTCCCTCCAGCCCTGTAAGGGCCATGGATCCCAGTGGAGTCTCCATTGAATAACGTGGTCAGGAGAATATTTATATCAACTTTTCAACCAAAAAAGCTTCCAGTGAAAGCAATGAGGCTTAGATTCATTCATTCATTCATTCAATTTATATACTGCCCTTCCAAAATTGCTCAGGGTGGTTTGGTCGTGATTAAACTTTTTCTATTTCTTTTATTGTGTTTTAAATGTCTTGCTTTTAAATTTTTTGTTTTTATTTTTAATTAATGTTTTACTTTTAATCTTGTTGTAAACCACCCTGAGACGTAAGTTTTGCGTGGTGTAAAAATATAATAAACAAACAAACAAACAAACAAATAATGGCCACAAACCTTAGCCGGATTGTGGCCTTTTTTCATGGGAGCATATCCAAACGTACAGCTCTTCACATTTTGTTTTTAAAGCAAAAACATCCCTCTATATAGAAAAAAAGTATACCAATCAGAAGGGTAGGTTAGGATTTGCAAGCTCCTTTGTGCCAGGAAGGTTTTTTATGGGGCAGCACTGAGAGAGGTGATCCCCATTTCTGTTCTCAAGTGTTCCAGTCCCACGATAGTGCTGAATGTATAATTTGATTCTTAGGTGAAGAGTGAAAATTCTCCAAATCCTTTTCAGTGACTACAGGTGGGGGCTCGGATAGATCTAGAAACCCAGAGATGATGTATGCCTGTTCAAGCATCTTATGCATGTCCAGTGTATGCTTTAAATATCCCCAGGGACTTGGACCAGCAGCCTGAAATAAAACCTCAATCACAGAAGACAATCAAAGGGGTTAAAGGGGAGCTTGTGGACAGAGAACACCTGTGGGGGAGATGCGGTTGGGGTTGTTAGGGGATTGAGAAACGCACACACAAGAGCGGTCTCACTCATTCAGCAGACTTTGTTCTCTGACAACGTGGATTATAAATAGAAGATAATGGAAGCAGTGTCCTGAAGGAATAATGAATAATTAGACAGCTGATGTGCAAAAGCGAGTGTAGGTCAGATAGATAACGTGAACTTATAAATGAGTTGTGTGGCGAATGGGGAGCCCTGTTTGGCTGGTTCTTTTATTAAAAAGGGAGGCACTATTTTAAAAAAATGAAGCAAAGCAAAGAAGAAGGAAATACTTGTCCTGGAATACAATAGACTTGGTTGCAGAATGGTCAAAAAGTCTGCAAATGTAAACGAATGCCCCGCAATTGCATCTGGAGCAGTTAAGAATAGACTGAGAAGCCTGAAAGGCAACAATAGTAGGACCAGAGAGGAATGTTGGAATTCAATTAATTCATATCTGTGTACCAACAGAAGGTGAACTGTGGATTTGTGTCAGGGATCACCCGCACACCTGTTTCCCCTGCATTGTGCTGACCGGAGAGAAGTCATTGGGAATGTCATAGGAGGCTGCACCGATGCTGAAACAGCCCAAGAGCATCCCAGTCACCTGAGAAGTAAAGGCAAAGCCAAGGTTAGCTGAAAAGGAGAGGAGAAAGACAGGAAGGTACAGCTCTTGCTGCAATGAGAGAGACACTTTATCTCCACTCAGGAAGTCTAGATGGTCCAAAGGGTATATCCGGGGGTTGACTGCTCATAAGCTATCCAGGCACCATCTAGGGAAGACAGGAACATAGGGAGGCAATTCTCACGATCGCCAAAAAGCAGGCTAAGGGAGTCTAGCCCACTTTTTGGCGATCGTGTGATGTCGCAGGCGCCATGTGGCTTCCGGCAGCAAACCGCCAAAGCTACCCCTCCCCTTAGCCAAGGTTAATGGAGCTCCCCTTAACTCTGTTAACCTCGGCATTCTGCCCGTGTGTCACAGATGGTGACACATGAGTAGACCCCCGAACAAGAGGCTGCAAGCATCCTCCCAGACTCGGGGGTCTCTCCAGGATGCCCCGTGTGGTCGCACGGGGCATCCTGGAACTTCCAGGAGCTGCATGGCCCCCGATTCCTGCAGCCCCCACTGGCTCCGTGATGGAGCCAGTAGTTGTGTGGCGGCCGATCCGTCCACCCAGAGCTGCAGGCTTGCTCATCTGCAGAGAGAGCAGGCTAAGCCCGCTCTCTCCACCTAACCCCATCTGGCGAGTCTCACTGATGCACATGCAAAACTTAGCCTAGTTTTGCATGTGCATGTGAATAGCCTCTCTGTGTCATCTGGACAAGGGCTAAGGAGAATTTAGAATTCAGCCACACATCAGATGTCAAATGTTGTGGTGAAACACAATGCCCACATGCAGGAAGGCAGACATGGCCGCAGAAATAGAGGAAGAAGCTTTTGCAGATCACTAGGTTGGCAATATCTGAATTGGTGATGCTGAGAACCAAAATATGGACCTTGGCCATTTAAGGACAGTGGCTCTATCCCACTGACTTTAGCATTTTTGTTCCTCTTTCTGAGTTTAATCCTCTCCTGTCCACCCCTAAGTGGAAATCCATTTGCATTCTGCAGATTCTTGATGGTGAAATCAGTTGTGAGGTAGAATATCCATTAGCACCGATGTGAAGATTTCATCAAGCAATTGCCCAGTGGCTGAGGAAATAGCGGCACAATTCTTTAATAGAATTGGATTCCCCACTGACTCATTGCAAAGTACATTATTGTTTCCCAGTCATGTGCCCTTACATAACCTGTTCTGGAGGGAACAAAGCTGATTTTAATCAATTTTTGGACTATGTAAAGCCTCCCTCCTGAGGACAGTTTCAATAATTTGCTTGGCAGTCTTTAATCTCTTTCTCAGGTCAACATGGGGTTTTCTTTTCTTTTAATCAAGCATGAGAGTATTCCGACCCTCTTGATTCCTAACAGTGGCATTCTGGGTGGGAAATCCAAAGAGGTCTGTTGTCTCCCATACACATTTTAATTTAATTGATTTAGACTGAAACAGAAGATGGTATAGTTGAGAAAGCATGGCACTGGGTCTTGATGTGGGTGTCTAGAAAGTAGTACTGTATTTACCTGACTCCAAGACTAGGTTTTTTTCCAAGTTCTTGGATGTTAGAAATCAGGAGGTTGTCTTAAATTCACAATCCTGTTCCTTTCATATAACTGCAGGTATAACTATATTTAGCCTCTATGACCTAAAGGGGTCATCATGATCCAGCTTCTCCCAAGACTGGTCTCAGAATCAAGGACCAAACAGGCATCAATGGATTCATAAGAGATGACTTTTGTAATAACAAGGAGTCTGCATGCTCCTTGTTTCTGTCTGATATTAGCAAGAACTTATAGATGGGACTCAGTGTATCTTATCACCAGCAACCCTTTCTTTCCTCATGGCTGTTCAATGGGGGAATCAGAGAGGTCGCAAAAGCTAAATCAAGAAAGAACAGCCTGCAGACTCCAAATCTTTGAGGCCTGATGAAATACACCCCCACCACTTCCCAAAGCACTAAAAGGATTAGCAAAGAGAATCCTGGAATTGCTGGCAATTATTTTTAAGAGCTCACAGAGGGCAGGAGAGGTCTCTGCAGACTGGAAAGGGACACAAGAACCTTGCTACAGAAGAGTGAAAAGGGAAGCCATAAAATCTAGGAAACAGCAAAACCCTGATGCTAAGTTCTGCTATATACTCAACTCTGTGCAGCATTCCAAAGAGTAATGTATGAAGTCATCAGTTGGGTGAATGGCAGGTGGAATTTAAAACAAAGCAGGTGAGAAGTAGCAGGTGCCTAGATTTCATTACAATCAAATGATTTTAATTTAAAAAGTTAAGCTATTAAGGGCCCTTATCCCAAAGGATAATGAAGACATTGAATTGGTGGATAACTTCTTCCTTTTAGGATCAACCATCAACAGTAAAGGATCCAGCAGTCAATAAATATGCCACAGACTAGCACTTGGTAGGGTTGCAATGAAGGCCTTGGAAAGGATACTTTGATAGCTTGACATGTCTATACCTACAAAGATTAGAATCGTTAGGCCAATGGATTTTCCTGTGATACTCTATCGATGCAAAAGCTGGACTTTGAAGAAGCGAGGTAGAAAAAGCATTGATGCTTTTGAACTTGGTGCTGGAGAAGACATTTGGACAGCCAGGAAAACAAACAAATGGATCATAGAAAAAATCAATCCAGAATTTTCACTCAAGGCACAAATGACCAGGCTCAAACTACCATACTTTGGACACATTATGTGAAAACCCAGCTCCCTTGAGAAGTCCATAATGCTGGGGAAAGTTGAAGGAAAGAGAAGAAGAGGACATCCAGCAGCAAGGTGGATGGACTCAATTACGACAGCAATGAATGCACCACTGAGGGACCTTAAAGGCCAAGTTGAAGACAAATCATCCTGGAGAGAATCTATCTATGTGGTCACTAAGAGTCGACACTGACTTGATGGCACTTAATCAATCAATCAAGCAATCAAGCAATCAATCAATCAAATCCCAAGAAGCAAAGAATACAAAATATGGGCAGTGGGATCCGGTCAACAAGAGACCAACATGTACGAATACTTTCCAACAGAATTAGACAGATCCTCCCCCCCCCCCACACCCCAAAGTTAAAACAGAATCAAGATATGAATATATGCATACAGCAAATATACCACTTTTCAACAAAAGTTCCCAAAAGATAGATATCAGTGAATTAGCTCTTTCTTTAACAACAAAAAATCTCTTTAACAACCACTCCACAGTGTTAACCAAATCAAGGTTCCTTCATAATATTATGACCCGTTATGCATGCTAGTTGTTTGAGAGGAAAGGGGGCATGAACTGTCTGCAGCACATGCTGAGCCCAAGCAAAGTCAACATGTCTTGACAGAGACCCCAAGGCTGATAACCTGGAGGATACATCACCTGGACTGTCTGAAGACTCAGGGACCCTGTCCTTCCCTAACTCCACCATTAAGATCCAAGCCCTTCATCATCATCCTTAGGACCTTTGAAACATAGATGGTGAGGAGTCTAAGCTGAAGCTTAAACCAGAAGGTGTAACCTTCTGACCTAAGACCTGTAACCGTAGACCAGAAGGCCTTCCCACTCTGAATCCAGTTTCAGCAAAGTCAGGAACAACCTAAGTCTACTTGGAATTGGGGCCCTACTGATGCTTCAGGTAGGGAGAGGGCAGCAGGGCTAACTTTACAACCTCTCACTTGCTGTCTGGCTCTTGCTAGTGCAACATTTGCTTATGCCCAGTGCCTTGTGATCTGGCTATAACTCCTTGCTGGACAGTTCCCCTCTTGCTAGGGAGTTCCCCAGTTTCACCCGTAGAAAGAGGAATCAAAGCCAAACCACACTAAAACACAAGCAACGTGAACAGGTGAAGAACGGAACTGAGTAGAGAACAGGGTTGTAATTCAGTACTAGAACACAGGCTTCGCATAATGCAGGCTTGAGGTTCAGTCCCTGGCATCTAAGATAGGGCTTAGGAACATAGGAAGCTGCCATATACTGAGTCAGACCATTGATCTAGCTAGCTCAGTATTGTCTTCACAGACTGGCAGCGGCTTCTCCAAGGTTGCAGGCAGGAATCTCTCTCGGCCCTATCGTGGAGAAGCCAGGGAAGGAACCTGAAACCTTTTGTTCTTTCCAGAGTGGCTCCATCCCATGAGGGGAATCTCTTACGGTGCTCACACTTCTAGTCTCCCATTTATATGCAACCAGGGTGGACCCTGCTTAGCTAAGGGGACAAGTCATGCTTGCTACCACCAGACCCGCTCTCCTCTCCAATGGTCTGACTGTGTACAAGGCAGCTTCCCGTGTTGATATTTAAGAAGAAAACTCTGCAAATGTCTCTGGATGCTGGATCCAGGACCACCACCAAATCAAATAGGAGGCAAGGCAGACATTTCAGAGCAAGAGACAGAATGGAAAGCCCTATGTCGACAGATATTGGGCAATCCCGTGCTGCCAGGACCCCCGTGCCAGGACCCCCATGCCAGGTTACCAAGAGCCAACATCCCCACTATGACCCAAGGACATGGTTCTGCCTTCTTCCTCTGATCTGGAGGTTCAGGTAAAGGTCCCCCAATGCTGCTGGATCTAACACTTTTTTTTTAGTCTGCCCCAGGCCCTTCCCAGAGGAGGAAGAGGTGAGGCCAATCGACACTGTCTGGGCAGCAGCCATATCAAACAACAGCCAGCTCCAGTTATCCCCTGGGAAAAGGTGTGCCTTTCCATGAATCCAACTTTCTATGAGGCTATTCTCACGAGCAGCAGGAACCGGGCTGAGGGACCTCAGCCCAGTTCCTGCTTCTCGTGTGCAGCAACGAGAGAGTTGCTGCCTGATCACACAGGGAGCGATGCCTGATCGTCTGCGGGGAGAGTGGGTCAAGCCCGCTCTCCTCGCAGACCCCGTTTTGGCTCAATGCACGGATCATGTGTAGAGTCTTTTTATGTCTTCCTGCTCAGGAGCTGTCCAATTCCTGATCCAGTGTCCCCCCCACACACACACACACACCTGGTTATCTCTTGAAGATGTCCAGGTTTTGTGTCCCTCCTGCATCCAGATCCCTACCTTAGTAGAGGACCTGGCTCATCATTCAACGCCTGCCTGGGGTAGCATATCACACCCTTGAGGATACAGTCAAAACTCCTTGTGTCTTGACTCACTTGAGAGCCAATCTTGCTGGCTCTTTTGCTGAATCCAAAGCAAGGCCCTGTGCAGAGCTGGTTGCCAACCACACAAAGTAGGATTTTTGTCCCTTCTGATTCTGTGAGGACACTAAGGAGACAGGGAGCACAAGACCGATTTCCCACCCGCGGCTGAAAATTATGCCCTTCGCTTAAAACCAACAACATGTTTTAAGCATCAGTCTGGGTGTAATTTGGGTGATGAGAATATGTTTTGCTTTGTTGTCCCAAGACTGTTCAGCAGGTGGGGTCCCCCCCCCGCCTTTTATTTTTTGCTTGCATTTCCACTGTGTTTATTTCAGCAGTAAATGTCCTTTGGCTGTAAAATGTAGGATGCTCGAATCTGTCTTTTCATATATAAACAGAAGGAGAAAACCAAGAGGACAAATTGAGGTGTTGTTCCTTGGTCATAAAACCTATTATTGAGTATTGAGCCAGCGTGGTGTAGTGGTTAGAGTGCTGGACTAGGACTGGGGAGACCCGAGTTCAAAACCCCATTCAGCCATGAGACTAGCTGAGTGACTCTGGGCCAGTCACTTCTCTCTCAGCCTAACCTACTTCACAGGGTTGTTGTGAGGAGAAACTCAAGTATGTAGTACACCACTCTGGGCTCTTTGGAGGAAGAGCGGGATATAAATGTAAAAAAATAATAATAATAAAGCATGACTAGCCCAGTTAAAGCTGTTTGGTGTTTATTAGAGATGCGATGAAGGGAAGTTGCTCACTGGTAAGATAATCTATTCATTCATGCATTCAGATCAGATCTCTGGATCTTTTTCAGAAACTAACTGGAGCCGTGCCTTGAGAAAGGGGTTTCGTTTCTGGTGGTACTGGTGTACATAGTCTAGATGTACTTCTTGGTTAGATGAATGTGATTTTTCAAGGAGAGAATAATATTAATCTGATTTAGAAATTGATGGATGAATCACTTTTCTGCTTAAAAAGCCCCAAAGGCCAATAAAAATCCCAGAAATACATATGCCATGAGTTGAAAAGTTTTGTTCACAGTTTATGCCTCTAATGCTTTTTTTCAGGCTAATGTATGAGTAAATTACATAAATGGGTGCAAGACTCAGAATGGTGTTTAATTTCCCCCTTAATTTTTTAATCAACGATGGGCAGGCTATTTAAAGAGTAAATAGCTGGCAGTTGGGGGCATCAGGCATTAATCCTTGAGGTGAGAATAAAGGTGCTGTAAGCATGTATCTATTTCAAGGATTCCCAACTTTGGGTCATAAGAACATAAGAACATAGGAACAGCCGATCAGGCCCAAGGCCCATCTAGTCCAGCATCCTGTTTCACACAGTGGCCCACCAGATGCCGCTGGAAGCCTACAGGCAGGAATTGAGGGCATGCCCTCTCTCCTGCTGTTGCTCCCCAGCAACTGGTACCAGAGGCATCCTGCCTTTGAGGCTGGAGAGGGCCTATAGTCCTCCGACCAGTAGCCCTTGATAGAGCTCTCCTCCATGAAGTTATCCAAACCCCTCTTCAAGCCATCCAGGTTGTTGGCTGTCACCACATCTTGTGGCAGAGAATTCCACAAGTTGATTATGCATTGTGTGAAAAAGTACTTCTGTTTGTTGGTCCTAAATTTCCTGGCAATCAATTTCATGGGATGATGATTCCTGGTTCTAATGTGATGTGAGAGGGAGAAGAATTTCTCTCTATCTACTTTCTCCACTCCATGCATGATTTTTATAGACCTCTATCATGTCTCCCTGCAGTCGTCTTTTTTCTAAACTAAAAAGCCCCATGTGTTGTAGCCTAGCCTCATAAGAAAGGTGCTCTAGGCCCCTGATCATCTTGGTTGCCCTCTTCTGCACCTTTTCCAGTCCTACAATGTCCTTTTTTAGATGTAGTGACCAGAATTGTACGTAGTACTCCAGGTGTGGCTGCACCATAGTTTTGTATAAGGGCATTATAATATTAGCCGTTTTATTTTCAATCCCCTTCCTAATGATCCCTAGCATGGAATTGGCCTTTTCCACAGCTGCCGCACATTGAGTTGACACTTTCAATGAGCTGTCCACCACGTCGTCCTCAGCTACCATTGGACTGCAGCTCCACCACATTGGCCTTTGACAATGGAGTTGGTATGAGTCTGCCATAAGAGGTGCTCTTGAGGTCCCAAGGGTAACAAGGGAGGATCCATAGCTGCGGTGGAGTATTGGGTTCCCTATTACTGCAGCCCCCACAAGCCCCCTACCTCATAAGTAGGGTGTCATCTGGGAGGTGGCTTCCTCCTGTCCTTCAGGGTATAGAGTTCCCCTCTGTTCTAGGGCATGTCTTGGTATCACATTTCTCTTCTGTTTGGAGGAGAACTCATTGGGTCCAGGTTCTGAGCACTGGAGGGTTGTGACACTAACACCCTCCCTTCCTGATCTGCTTTGTTACCCTGAAGTTTGCTCCTTTGGCCAGAGTCTACTGGTGGTGCACATACAGAACCCCTCCCTGACCTCTTCCAAGTCCTGACAGAATGAGAGATGGAAAAAAGCAGTCTCTGTTTCGGGTACGGGAGAGAACATAAACAGGGAAAACAGTAGGGAACCAGACTCTAAAAGGCCCCCTTCTTGCCACTCTTTACTTCACCCAAACCCACTTCTCAGTGAAATCTTTCTGCTTGATTTCTCTTGGCCATTCCTGCACTATCAGCATAATTAACTTGTGAGGTGTCGCTCTTGGAGATCGATTCATAAATCAGGCAGTAATTAGATTTAATTTACATTCACTGCTATTATCATCTTCATTAAAAAATAAAGGCTTTGGAATTTCACCTCCCACAGCATTTTATTTTATTTTAATATGGAACAGTAATAAGATATGTCAGTATTATTTTTATTAGCTTTCTGCTGTATCCTTCTCCCTACGGGACAGCAAGAAGTTAATTAAAGGGATGTCTCTGGCGGAAAAAAATGGATTCCAAGGAACGCCACCCTATGGTACAGTGAGAGAGATCCCTAATCTATATATCTATGCAGACACACTGTGCAGTGATTGCAAATGCTGTATGGAGCTACATCTGCAAATGAGTTCCATTGCAAGCCAGGAAAATGAGACAGAGTATATGCCAGTGTGCATATTATTTCTTTACAGCTAATTCTATGTTTACGGCAGAGCAATTGACATTGGCCGGGGCAGGGGAGGATTTACACATCTGGCACTGCAACACCATAAACATAGTTTTGAAACTCATAATGAGTGAGGTGGCCATTCTATTCTGTGCATGTACATATGCAAATCTGCATGCAATTCTGATTGACAGGGACAAGAACTGTAGTACATCAGTCTGTCACTTTGCAAATAGAGATTTGCATCAGAACTTTTTTATATGTTGTGTGTTGTTTAGCATAATCAACAAGAAGAATGAAAAAAAAAATGTTCACATGTGCACAATATGTGCATTACTGTTTTGCACATGGCCTTAAAATGGAAAACTTGACAAGCTGATGCCATCGGAATAGACGGTACTGGGCTAGTTGGACCAATTGTCTAATTCAGCATAAGGCAATGATCGGAACATAGGAAGCTGCCATATACTGAGTCAGACCATTGGTCTATCTAGCTCAGTATTGTCTACACAGACCGGCAGCAGCTTCTCCAAGGTTGTAGGCAGGAATTTCTCTCAGCCCTGTCTTGGAGATGCTACCAGGGAGAGAACTTGGAACCTTCTGCAAGCAAGCATACAGATGCTCTTCCACTGATCTACAGCCCCATCCCCTAAGGGGAATATCTGACAGTTCTCACACATAGTCAAACCTCCCGGCTTGACTATTGCAATGCGCTCTACGTGGGGCTGCCTTTGTACGTAGTTCGGAAACTTCAATTAGTTCAGAATGCGGCAGCCAGATTGGTCTCTGGGGTAACCCGGAGAGACCATATTACACCTATTTTGAAACAATTGCACTGGCTGCTGATATGTTTCCGGGCAAAATACAAAGTGCTGGTGATTACCTTTAAAGCCCTGAACGGCTTAGGTCCAGGTTACCTTAGAGAGCACCTTCTTCGGTCTGATCCCCACCACATGTTAAGGTCATCTGAGGAGGTCCGCCTCCAGTTACCACCAGCTCGTCTGGTGGCGACCCGGAGGCGGGCCTTCTCTGTGGCTGCTCCGGGGCTGTGGAATGCGCTCCCTGCGGAAATCCGTAATTTGAATTCTCTGTTAGCCTTCAGGAGAGCCCTTAAAACATATTTGTTTGGCCTGGCTTTCCAGGGTTTTTAAATTTTAACCCGATTTTGGGGCTTTTAATTACTGTAAACTGTTTAATCCTGTTTTAAAATGTTTTTATATTGTTAATTGCTATATTGTTTTTAATTTGTTTTAGTTTTTATTGTTTTAATTGTAAACCGCCCTGAGCCATTTTGGAAGGGCAGTATATAAATAAAATCAAATAAATAAATAAATAAATAAATAAATAATATAGTCTCCCATTCAAACCTTCAGTGCTGGCCTTCGGTGTAGGGCTGAGGGTTGGGCTGCACTCTATTAAGTTTGACTGTTTGTGGAGTTGTAGCAGCAAGTGTGCCAGCTTTGTCACTGAGATTGGGAAGGGTGTTTGGGTCTGTCTGGAGATGGGGAGACAGGGGGCACCTTCATTGAATGTGGGTCAGCTATTCCTGTGGTGGTGGGGAATAGAAGAAGTAACGTTGGCAGGTCAGCAGGCCGTTCCAGGGGAAGGGCAGTCAGAAACCTAATAGCTGTCTACCCTTCTGGCTGTCCTGCCAGTTCTTTGACCTCGGGGAGCACTGCCAACAACCCACATAGCCTTACCTTGCTCCTCTGCAATGCAGGTCGGTCCAAAATAAATCAGAACTCATGCATGATTTGATTATGGATGAAGGGGCCAACCTGGTGTGTATTACCGAGACTTGGTTGGGGGAGGCGAGTGGCCCAATCTGGTCCCAGCTTCTTCCTCCAGAATATTCTGTAGAGGAGCGGGTGAGGGGATGTGGGCAGGCAGGTGGAGTGGCTGTGGTCTATAAGGATAACATCTCCTTTATCCAGTCCTTGTTAGGGTATCAGACCATATTGAATGTGTGTACTTGAGTTTGAGGACCAGGGATAGATTGGGACTTCTGTTGGTGTACCGATCACCCCGCTGCCCAACTGAGTCCCTTACTGAGCTCACGGACTTGGTTGCTGGACCTGCATTGGAGTCTCACAGAGTTTTGGTGCTGGGGGACTTCAGTGTTCATTTCAGGACCAATCTGTCCAGGGCAGCTCAGGAATTCATAGCAGCCATGACAACTATGGGCCTATCACAAGTGGTCCCTGGACCAACGCACACTGCAGGTCACACACTTGATTTGGTATTTTACTTTGATCAGGGTGGTGTTCTGTGGGTGGGGACTCCTGTGATTTCCCCATTGTCATGGACGCACCACCATCTGGTTAAGGTTGGGATTACAACCACTTCCCACCTCCGCAGAGGCAAGGGGCCTATTAGAATGGTCTGCCCAAAGAGGTTACTGGATCCGGTAGGATTCCAAGGATCCTTGGAGGGATTTAATGTTGGCTCTGCAGGTGATCCTGTTGATGCCCTGGTTGAAAACTGGAACAACTTGCTCACCAGGGCAGTAGACACGATTGCTCCTAAGTGTCCCCTCCGACCCGGTTCAAAATTGGCCCCTTGGTATACGGAAGATCTATGGGGGCTGAAGCAGCAAGGTAGGCGACTGGAGCGCAAGTGGAGAAAGACTCAATTCGAATCCGACAGATTACGACATAGAGCACACTTAAAGATCTATGCTCGGGCAATACGTGCGGCAAAGAAGCAATTCTTTTCTGCCCATATTGCTTCTGCGAGTTCACTTCCAGCGGAGTTTTTCAGGGTTGTGAGGGGGCTAGTATCTGCCCCCCTCCCTTGAACCAGAATTTGGAAGCATCAGTCACCCGCTGTGATGTATTTAATGAATTTTTTGCAGACAAAATCTCTCGGATTCTGGCCGACCTAGATGGAGACTCCACAATTAATTTGATGTCTGAACTGGAGGTGTCCAATAATTCCTCTTATATGATTCGACTAGATCATTTTCAGTTTGTGAGTCCTGAGGATGTGGGCAAGCTGCTTGGATCAGTGAGGCCTACCACTTGTTCCCTTGACCCTTGTCCAACATGGCTTGTTCTGTCTAGCAGGGAGGCTGTTGTAGGCGGCCTGGTAAAAATCATAAATGCTTCTCTGAGGGAGAGCAGGATGCCTCCTTGTCTTAAGGAGGCAATTATTAGACCTCTTCTAAAGAAGCCTGCACTAGATCCCTCACAGTTGAGAAGTTATAGGCCTGTCTCCGACCTCCCATGGCTGGGCAAGGTAATTGAGAGGGTGGTGGCCTCTCAGTTCCAGGCGGTCTTGGAGGAAATTGATTATCTAGACCCATTTCAAACTGGTTTTCGGGTGGGCTATGGGGTGGAGACTGCCTTGGTTGGCCTGATGGTTGATCTCCAATTGGGAATTGACAGAGGAAGTGTGACTCTGTTGGTCCTTTTGGACCTCTCGGCGGCTTTCGATACTATCGACCACAGTATCCTTCTGGAACGTCTGAGGGGGTTGGGGGTGGGAGGCACTGTTTTACAGTGGTTCCCCTCCTACCTCTAGGACAGGTTCCAGATGGTGTCAATTGGAAATTGTTTCTCTTCAAAACTTGAGCTTAAGTATGGTGTCCCCAAAGGCTCCATATTCTCTCCAATGCTTTTTAACATCTACATGAAACCGCTGGGAGAGATCATCAGGAGATTTGGAGCTGGGTGTTATCAATACGCTGATGAAAGATCTACTTCTCCATGTCAGCTTCTTCAGGTGATGGCATATCCTCCCTAAATGCCTGCCTGGAATGGTTTGGATGAAGGAGAATAAACTGAAGCTGAATCCAGATTAGACGGAGGTACTTATTGTGCGGGGTCAGAACTCCAGAGACGATTTTGATCTACCTGTTCTGGATGGGGTCACACTTCCCCAAAAGGAACAGGTCCGCAGTCTGGGAGTACTCCTGGATCCATAACTCTCCTTGGTTTCTCAGGTTGAGGTGGTGGCCAGGGGTGCTTTCTATCAGCTCCGGCTGATATGCCAGCTGCATCCGTTTCTTGAGATCAGTGACCTCAAAACAGTGGTACATTTGTTGGTAACCTCCAGACTTGACTTCTGTAATGTGCTCTACGTGGGGCTGCCTTTGTACGTAGTCCGGAAACTTCAGTTGGTTCAGAATGCAGCAGCCAGGTTGGTCTCTGGGTCATCTCGGAGAGACCCCATTACTCCTTTGCTGATGGAGTTACACTGGCTACCGATAGGTTTCAAAGTGCTAGTTATAACTTATAAAGCCCTAAACGGCTTAGGTCCTGGATATTTAAGAGAACGTCTTCTTCGCTACGAACCCCACCGCCCATTGAGGTCATCTGAGGAGGTCTGTCTCCAGTTACCGCCGACTCGTTTGGTGGTCACACAGAGACGGGCCTTCTCGGCTGCTGCCCTGAGATTGTGGAATGCGCTCCCTGCTGAGTTACGATTCTCCCCATCTCTGGCTATTTTTAAATTTGAAAACCCTTTTTTTTTTACCCAAGCCTTCTCAGGTTTTTATTTTTTTTTAAAAAAAAATACTGTTTGTTAATTTTATGGTTTTTAAATTATTGTATTGTTTTAACTTTTATATGTGTTATTATGTTTAACTGTTTTAAATTTTATGTGTTTTAATTGTTAGCCGCCCAGAGACGTAAGTTTGGGCGGGGTATAAATTCAACAAACAAACAAACAAACAAATAAAATGCAAACCAGGGCAGGCCCTGCTTAGCAAAGGGGACAGTTCACACTTGCTCCCCTACCCTCTCCTCCGCAGTCTGTTGTGGTGGCTATTAGGCTAGGATCAGGGAGAAACAGGCCATGAAACTCCCGGGGTGACTCTGACGAGTCACTTCCCTCCCAGCCTAACCTACCTCATAAGATTGTTGTGAGGATAAACATAGACGTGTTCATTTCTCTGGTGTTCTTGGAGGAAGAACAGGATATAGATGTCGTAAATAAGTAAATAATAAATATGTTTGTATGATACGCCAGCCCTTTATAGGTGCTTATGATTCCAGTAATTTCAAGACGTGTTGCTAGCCTTCCATCATGACACGTCTCCTTTCTCCAACCAATTCAGGATACCTCTGTTAAGTACCAACATGGCTTTCCTCTAAGAACAGAATTCCATGCAGGACCGAGTCAAAGACAGCAGAGGACACGGTGACCACGACTGCCAGGCATACACATGTCATGAGTGGGTTGATTATTCACTAGTACTCAGTGAGGCTATTCACACGAGTGTGCAAAACCGGGCAAAGGGAGCCCAGTCCAGTTTTGCACGCTCATGTGAACCACTAGGATTGCACCTGATCCCAGTAGCTAGTACACAGCAGCAAACCCACCTATGAAGCCTCCTGCTAAAATGAGGTTAAGGGGAGCAGACACTCCCTTAATTTCATTTTTTAAAAATGGTGTGGCAGCCACAGCTGGTACACTCACGGGGAGGGGGGATTCTACTTTGCACTTGTGCAATGCATTATTGGGGCTCTGGGGGTGGGGCAACACTCAGTGGCGCGTCCCGGCACCCCGACCCCGGAGCTGCCAGGCAACCTGCAGGTGAGCTGCTGCTTCTCTGGGCGGGCAACCTACGTGCCGATCCTCTGTGGGGAAGGTAATTTGAACCCTCCTTCCTCGCAGACAGCCCACCGGCTCTTCTCACTGATTGTGAAAAGAGCTCTAATGAGTACTAGTAACTCTACCGAACTCAAGTTGCTCTACAGAACTACTTCATTTCAAGAGGACCTCCACTGGGTAATTTAGTCAAAAATGTCAGCCACCATTTCACAAGTTTCCAGTGGGGTGGGAAAGATGGCGACATTCCAGCTGGAATTACAAGAGAACAATTGAATCAACTAGTGTTGTAAATGCTGGAAACATCAGTGGGGGAAAAGCACCATGTGGTCGCTGAAAGAAGCCCAGGTTTTTAATGTAACAAGCATCTTTCCGACGCATCCTACTGTGTATTTTCCTCTTTAATTCTTTGGCTGGCAGGCAATGACACAAGGAATGGCCTCTGCTACTTAGTGGTTTTTTAAAAAACAGTAATATGTATCTGAAGTGCTGCTCTGTGGCTGAAGAAATTTTATCTTCATGGTACACTAAGTTCTCATTTATAGGATTGTTGGTAACTGTGCATAAAATTGCTGGGTGTTTCTCTTTTGTAATGACAGGCAGCTGTTCTACCTGTGTTAGCTGTTTTGAAGCTCTCAGGAGTTCTTGTTGGAAATGGGTACATATTGCTGGATTGGTTTCCCATACAAACCTACCCGTCCTGTATGAATAGAAAACACATTTGTTTAGACCAGGCCTGCTCAACTTAGGCCCCCCAGCTGTTTTTGGACTACAACTCCCATAATCCCCAGCCACAGTGGCCAGTAGCCAGGGATTATGGGAACTGTAGGCCAACATCTGCAGGAGGGCTGGAGTTGAGCAGTCCTAGTTTAGACCAAACTAGAACATTACAAGGGGTACTCCATTGTTTTTTTCATTCTGAGTGGAAAAAAATCTGCCTTTTGGAAGAGTGATTTTGATCTGAAAATTAACTTTTCATCTCAGTGGTAGCACCATAAAATATATATTGGTGTGGGGATGGGCTCAGAAAAAGCAAAGTGAATTTGTGGAGTGAGCACTGTCCCATGTTAGATTTCGGAGAGAGAAATATTTCACATTAATACTCCGTCCATTTTCTGTAAATGAGAGTAAATTTGAGGCAAACCACATGTTCACATGAGCTAGAAACATAGGAAGCTGCCTTACAAAGCGCCAGACCCTTGGTCCATCTAGCTCAGTATTGCCGAAACTGATTGGCAGCATCTCCCCATGGTTTTAGGCAGACGTTTTCCCAACTGGAGTGTAAGTGAAACGGTTCAAGCTCAAACCGGGTTGGTGTCAAACGGTCCGGTTTGAGCACTTTGAGCTTGAACTGGACCGGCCCTCCAAAAAGATGGGCTGGTCCGGGTTTGAGCCAAATCAGGCCCAGTTTGGATCGATTGAACCGGTTTGGCCAAGTTCAACTGATTCTAGTGCTTGCGAAGATTCTGGATTCCCCTTTACAAGTGTTGGGGGGAACCCTATGCAGTTGGGAAAGAGTGGGCAGGGGCGGGAGGTTACTTTATGTGCTGCTGCTGCATGGCTCCTTGGTGGTGGCAAACTGGCAGTGGCTCCCCTAGGCCCCGCCAGCACTCCCTGCCATTAACGTGGGCCAGTGGGGACTCAGTTCAGCCTCTGCACAAGTGGAGGCCATTAGAATGACCTTTGTGGTGATACAAATGGCCTCCATGCATGCATGGAGGACTGAACCAGGCTCCCAGCAGCCCCTGCTAATGTGGGGAGCACCGGTGGGGCCTAAGGGTGCTACCAAAGCCTGCCCAATGCTGTTGAAGAGCCATACCACAGTGCTTAACATAACCTCCTGCCCGCCCCCACGTGAAGTTTTTCAACTTCATAGAGTTCCTCAAATGCTTGTAAAGGGGAATCCTAACCAGATTCCCCTTTGCAAGCTCTAGAACCAGGTCAAACTGGGTCGACCCATTTCTAGGCACGAACCAAACTGCCAGCTGGTTCTAACAAACCGGCTCACAGACCAGGCGATTCAGTTCGAACTCGAACCGAACCGCCCAGAGCAGTTCCATGCCCACCCCTATTCCCAACCATACCTGGAATTGCTGCCAGGTATTGAACCTGGGACCTTCTGCATGCAAAGCAGATACTTCATCACTCAGCTACAGGCCCATTCCTCAAGATGGAAATGGGAACCTCCTGTCTGAGCTCCAAACTCCATCCCAGTCCACCTTCTCTGGTTGCTGGTACCTGCAACATCTCCAAGCACTGAAGCTAGACTCCGCTACTATTCAAAGCAGCAATCAAAGGTAAATATCGGAAAGGTACAGAATTGAATCCTCCAGTCTTTACCAAGTTGAATCTGCCAATGTTTATGAAGTTCTGTGAAAAGGTTACCAACAGTTTCCAGAAGCATTGCTTTGGAGACTCTCTTTTCTATTCCTCGAGACCATTCACATGACTGGGTGCGTGGACAGGGGGGAACCTCCCTTCCCCCAGATAATCCCTCTTTAGCTTTCCAGCATGCAGTCTGTACACCAACACAATCCGCACTGCTGGCAACAGCGCAGATGACTGTCCACGCAGCTCCCGGCAGCGTGGAGCAACAGTCATTTCCCCGGCCTCTGCGTATCCCACAAGGCACCGTGCGACTAATGTGGTGCATTGAGGGATTCCTCCATCAGATGGGCCCTCCAAGCAGGGAGCCGAGGAGACCCATGAGCCCAGCAGCCGGGCCTTAACCTCAGCTAAGAGCCAGGCTTAGGGTGGGGTTCACACGGATCCTGCCACTCCACATGAGCAGCCTAGCCCAGTCGTGCGAACAGCCTCCCAGTATGGCAGGGTTGTTTAGCTGTTTGTCACCCATTCTGGTTTGAGACATTCATAGATTTACCACAGGGCTCCAACAAGAGGAGGTAGGTAAAAGTGTGAGCTGCTTGCGGGGAGCGACACACTCCCCTCACTTCTTTCTACAGCCTATCTCTGCTCAGATTCACAGCCTGGCCAGCCTGCTTTTGGTTAAAAACTGGGTGTAAAGATTCATAGATCTACTATTACTACTCCTCAGAACTCCTACTCTTCTTCTTCTACTACTACTACTTCTACTACTACTCAGAACTCCTACTCTTCTTCTACTTCTACTACTACTACAAACTCCTACTCTTCTACTACTAATACTTTTACTGCTGCTGCTGCTACTACTACTACTACTCAGAACTCCTACTCTTCTTCTTCTTCTACTACTACTACCACTTTTCTTCTTCTACTACTACTAATTCTACTCAGAACTCCTACTCTTCTTCTTCTACTACTACTACACGGAACTCCTACTCTTCTTCTTCTTCTACTTCTTCTACTACTACTACAATCTCCTACTCTTCTTCTACTACTACTACTCAGAACTACTCTTCTACTACTACTTTTGCTGCTGCTGCTACTACTACTACTACTCAGAACTCCTACTCTTCTACTACTACTACTTTTACTGCTGCTACTACTACTACTCAGAACTCCTACTCTTCTTCTTCTACTACTACTACTTTTCTTTGTCTACTACTACTACTTCTACTCAGAACTCCTACTCTTCTTCTTCTTCTTCTTCTACTACTACACAGAACTCCTACTCTTCTTCTTCTACTACTACTACAATCTCCTACTCTTCTTCTACTACTACTACTCAGAACTCCTACTCTTCTACTACTACTTTTACTGCTGCTACTACTACTACTACTACTACTACTCAGAACTCCTACTCTTCTTCTTCTACTACTACTACTTCCATTGACATTTATTGGGGGAAGTGTGTTTATCTGTAAAACATGGAGAAGGATTTCTGTGGCACAAATCAAACAACATGCATGTGTTATGGAAAACGGAGGATGACACAAGGAGCTGTTAAGGGAAATATGTGGTGAGGAACACACTGTGGAGGTTGTGCCTTTCAGATCTTTACCTTTTGGTTGCTGCTTTGAATTATAACAGAGTCCAGCTTCAGTGCTTGGAGATGTTGCAGGTACCTGCAACCAGAGAAGGTGGACTGGGATAGAGTTTGGAGCCCAGACAGGAGACCAAGAAAATGCCACAGGGTGTAAAGTTGTAATGCAAGACAGTAGGGATGTGCAAACCGGTTTGACGTCGAGACGGCTGAGCATTGAACCAGACAGCTTGGCAGGGTCCGCATCAAGCCAAACAGGGCCCAGTTCAGTTCGAACTGGCTTGGAACATACTGGTAAAGGGGAAGCCGGTAAGGATTCCCCTTTACCAGTAAAGGAGGGGACCAGAGGACTAAAATAAAAAGAGATGGGGTGGGAAGAAAGTACAATTTTTACCTCAAATTGGTTTGTATACCTGAAAGAAGGGAGGGTTTTGAGATACGTGATGGGGATGTGTGTGTGTGTGTGTGTGTGTATAACATAAAGTTGAGAGAGAGAAATATTGTACTATGCTCAAAGATGTGATTTTAATTAGTTCTTTTTCTATATCTTAATATATGTTCCTTAAAATCGTTCACCCAGTCTGAAACATTATTAATAGATAAAGGCGGGAGGAAACTCAAAAGATTTTTGTTCAGTGGGAAGACGTAGCTTTTGAAGCCAAAGTATAAAATGTCTCAGCAGGACAGCTAAGGTGACTGTATCAGTGCACCTGCTTGGATACAGGTGGGTATCGAAGATCAAGAAATATCTTTACTATTCTTAAAATTAGTGGTATATTATGTAATGTTTGCACAGAGTCGTTAAACTTCTTGTCGAGAATTGAGATTAAAAAATCTGCTTGCTCAGAGGTTGAATAAAAACAGCAGGCCAGACAGTGACCCCCCCCCTCACTTTCTTAATACTTCTGTGTCTAATCACAGGGGTATTCCTATTCTCCCCAGTGCCATTGTGTGAGTTTGATGTGCCCCATGAATACATAGGGGTACTTAACACTCTGAAAGTTCTCTGCTGCCTACCACCATTCTCCTAACTTTTGCAGTCTTTTCTGCCGCTTTCACTGTGAGCTGTAAATTAATGTTGTTATTGCTGCATTACTGTTTTGTTGGTTATGTTTTTATACTGGTTTTTAGCAGGTCGCATCCAGACGTTAGTTGTGACTGAGTACTCATTAAGTTTAGTCATGGCTAACTGAAGTCCTATAAATTTCAGAGGCTGATATCCAGACTAAGGAAGCATCAGTGCTATGTGAGAAACTGTGTCCGTTCCTATCAACAGCGGTGCTGGGGAAATTTTGATTACCTCTTCCCCTGGAAGTGTCACATGGAAATCTGTCCCCAAGGGCTGTGAGATCCTCAGGAACATATAGGGAGGAGAGCTGGTCTGTAGAGAGGAGAGCCAGTCTCATTGTAACAGGCATGAATTGTTCCCTTTGCTAAGCAGAATCTGCTCTGGTTTGCATTTGACTGGGAGATGACATGTGTGAGCACTGTCAGATATTCCCCTAAAGGGAAGATGGGGCTGCTCTGGGAAGAGCTCCTGAGGTTCCAAGTTCCCTCCCTGGCAGCATCTCCAGGACAGGGTTGAGAGAAACTCCTGCCTGCAACCTTGGAGAAGCCACTGCCAGTCTGTGGAGACAATACTGAGCTAGATGGACCAATGGCCTGATTCAGTATATGGCAGCTTCCTGTGTGGCACAGAGTGCTTCTGGGGCAAAGGGAGATTGTGAAAATTGCCATGTCTGAGTTAGTAGCATCGACACTTCCTTAGTCCGGATGTCAGCCAATGGGACTTAGTACTGACTAATGAATATTCATGTTTCTATGCTGCTGTCTAATACAATTTATTTATTTATTTATTTATTTATTTATTTAAGTAGAAAAGCAGGATAGAAATACAATAAATATAGATAACGCTTGGATGGATGAATCTTTCACTGCGATCTCTATTACACTTTTTTTAAAAGGCACACAACTCAACAAGAGACCAACAAAACCATCACAACATGCACCAATGCCATCCGGCAGCTGACTGAAGTCATCAGAAGTTCCTCTCGAGTAAGTGAGTTTTGAGTTTGTTTCTGGTAAGATTCTAGGTGTTTGAGAGTTTTTGAAATTGTTTTCTTTCAGGACACAATTTCACAGCTAAATTCTCTTTATTCAAATTTCCCCTTGCAAAAAAATGTGAAGCTGAACTCTGATGCTGTGGACAAGGCAGTAACTTTTCAGTAAGTGGGTGGGGAGAGGAGGAGAACAAAACAATGTACTTGCCCCACACCTTCTTGTTCTAGCCCTATTTTAGTCTTACACCCCTCTTATGGGCTTCATCACTGCCACCAAGTTGAAGATTTGCCTCTTTGTTATTTTTATCTCTCTCTCTGGCTCTTTCTGATAAACAGCCTTCTATTATTTCAGTAATGAGGTAAATCTGGTCTTGGACAGGGTCACACTCCTTCTGATTAATGCCCTTATACAAAACTATGGTGCGGCCACACTTGGAGTACTGCGTACAATTCTGGTCACCACATCTTTAAAAGGACATTCTTGAACTGGAGAAGGTGCGGAAGAGGGCAACCAAGATGATCAGGGGCCTAGAGCACCTTTCTTATGAGGCAAGACTACAACACCTGGGGCTTTTTTGTTTAGAAAAAAGATGACTGTGGGGAGACATGATAGAGGTCTATAAAATCATGCACGGTGTGGAGAAAGTGGAGAGAGAGAAATTCTTTTCCCTCTCACAGAACACTAGAACCAGGGGTCATCCCATGAAATTGATTGCCAGGAAATCTAGGACAAACGGAAGTACTTTTTCACATAATGAGTGATCCACTTGTGGAACTCTCTGCCACAGGATGTGGTGACAGCCGACAACCTGGATGGCTTTAAGAGGGGTTTGGATGACTTCATGGAGGAGAGGTCTATCAAGGGCTACTAGTCGGAGGGGTGTGGGCCACCTCCAGCCTTGGGGGCGGGGTGCCTCTGGTACCAGTTGCAGGGGAGTAACAGCAGGAGAGAGGGCACGCCCTCAACTCCTGTCTGAGGCTTCCAGCGGCATCTGGTGGGCCACTGTGCGAAACAGGATGCTGGACTAGATGGGCTTCCTTGGGCCTGATCCAGCAGTGCTGTTCTTATGTTCTTATGAAAGACAAGGTCTGCAGCTTGGGGGTGCATCTGGACCCGAAATTGTTCTTGAAGGCGCAGTTTGCAGCAGTGTGCAGAAGCGCCTTTTACAAGCTATGGCTGGAATGCCAGCTGTGACCCTACTTGGAGAAGTTGGACTTGACCTCAGTCACTCATGCTTTGATAATATCCAGATTGGACTATCACAATGCACTCTACATGGGGCTACGCTTGAAGACTGTTCAGAAGCTTCAGCGGGTCCAGAATGCTGCTGCAAGGAGGTTTGTGGGGGCAAGTCACTTCATGAGTATCACACCCCTTCTGAGGCAGCTTCACTGGTTACCGGTCTGCTTCCTGGCTAGATTCAAGGTGCTGGTCTTGACCTTTAAAGCTCTACACAACTTGGGGTGGGGGTACCTGTCGGATTGCATTCACTCATATTAATGTGCCAGGGCCCTCCGCTCATTGTCTCAGGCCCTGCTCAAGGCCCCGCCACTAACAGAGATCCAGTTGGCGGGGACTAGAGACGGAGCCTTTTCGGTTGTGGCCCCTTGGCTTTGGAACGCCCTCCCTGAAGAGCTTCACCATGCTCCCTCCTGCAGTGTTTTTTTTTTTTTAAATTAAAAACATATTGTTTTAAAGAGGCTTTTTAATGCCCTTTCTGGTTGGTTATTTAGTTTTTAGTTTTTATAATTCTCAATTTTTAGCTTTTCAATTTTTAAATTTTAAATTAAATTCTGATCGTGGTTCTTAACCTGACTTTTAACTTATTTACTTAATTTGGTTAATTTTATTGCTTTTATTGTTTATTGCATCTATTTTATTTTTGTGAGTCACCCTGAACAGTAGTGTACTGGAGAGGCGGGGTATAAATAAAATAAAATAAAATAAAATAAAATAAAATAAAATAAAATAAAATAAAATAAAATAAAATAATGTTACAATGCCAGTATGTTTGAACCGAGTATTAGGATAGCAATTAGACATGGGAGCTATTCTCACGAGCAGCAAAAATCAGGCTCGGAGAACCTAGCCCAATTTTTGCTGCTCGTGTAAACCACCGGGCTCGCAGGCGAGCCCGGTGGCTTACAAGCGGCTAGCCTGCTTTTGTAGCCCACCTCTAAGCCCGGGTTTGCAGAGTGAGCGCTTCGCAAACCCGGGCTTAGGAAACTGCCATATATTGAGTCAGACCGTTGGTCTATCTAGCTCAGTATTGTCTTCACAGACTGGCAGCAGCTTCTCCAAGGTTGCAGGCAGGAATCTCTCTCAGCCCTATCTTGGAGATGCAGCCAGGGAGGGAACGTGGAACCTTCTGCTCTTCCCAGAGCGGCTTCATCCCCTGAGGGGAATATCTTGCAGTGCTCACACTTCAAGTCTCCCATTCAGATGCAACCAGGGCAGACCCTGCTTAGCTATGGGGACAAGTCATGCTTCCCACCACAAGACCAGCTCTCCTCTCCGGGCTTCCCGATTGTGAGTAGCCGCAGTGTGGCTACTCATGAGTAAACCCCCGGAGGGGAGGCAAAAAGCTGCCTCCTGGCTCCAGGGGTCTCCCCAGTATGCCCGGAGCTTCCGGGGGCTGCGTGGCCCCCAAGCTCCCCAGCCCCCGCCGGCTCCGTCATGGAGCCGGCAATCATGTGGGCGGCCAATCCGGCCGCCCAGGGCTCCCACTGTGATCGCCTGTGGGGAGAGCGGGCTTAGCCCACTTTCCCCGCTCAGCTCACCAAACCGGGTCTCACTGATCGTGAGACCCGGCTCATGGGGTAGTAAACAAAAGTGTAAAGATGAAAAAAGGTAAAGAACAAGTTAAGTGGTTACTAAAAACTACGCAACAAACATCCATAATTGGCATTATGCAACAAGAAAATTTCCAAAGCATATTTTGCAGTATACTGTAAGAGCAGTAGGTATATGAACATAACAATGGAGAGACACATCCAGCTAAACCTACCCGTACTGGGATCCTGCTTCATCTAGGTCTTAAAACCAGTTTCTTATGAGATCACCATTTCTGTCTGTGTGTCCATGTGTTTGTGTGTCCTCCTCTAATAACTTTAGCCTTTACCACCCGATACAAACAACTAGTAGCTTTAAGCCCGTTTCATTAACGGGCGCTAGTAGAGAAGACTCACTTGCCCACTCTCTTGCGCTCCCTCCCCCTCCCACCCCTCTCCCCCCCTCCCCTCCCTGTCAGCCTCCTGCCCCACTCCCTCTTGCCCTTTCCCCTCCCCCCTGCCCACTCTTGCCCTTCCCCCTCCCCCTCCTCACATCACATCCACTCACTTGGGCCCCGAGTCCGCTGCTCAGACGCAGCTTCCTTCCTTTCTCCTCCCGCTCCCTCCGTCTCTGACAGGGCCGAGTGCTGTGGCCGCCGCCAGCGGGCCAGGCCCAGTCCTCTCGCCACGGCTCCCGCCGCCATTGGCCCCAGTGGCCCCAAAGCGGCCACCGCCACCAGCGGGGCCAGTCTCTCGGCGGGCTCAGTTCCCCCGCCGCAGCCACCGCCACCAGTGGGCCCAGTCTCCCTGCCGTGGCCGCTCGGCTGTACCGTGTTCTCTGGCCGAGGCCGCGGCTCTGCCGCAGCCTCGGCCGGCTTCCCCCGCCACCGCCTCGGCCGGCTTCCCCCGCCGCCTCCTCCCCTCCGCCCGGCTTTGGCAGCGGCCGGGCTGGACCCATCGCCACCTCTGCCCTCTCCATGGCCGCCTCCAGCCTCCCCTCATGGCCGCATGGTGCCTGCGGTCGTGTCTCCCTCGGCTGTTCTGGGCATGTGCACCGTGCATGCCCAGAACAGCTGAGGGAGACACGGGCGCAGACACCAGAGACACGGGCGCACACTCAAGGGCTTTATTATATAGGATGAAGGCGGACTCTCAAGGGACCCTCGTGTATGTTGTGGGCGGAGGGTGGTGGTTTGATGATCAACCATGTTGGTTGAAGGGGGTGTCCACTCAAAGTACAGACAATCCTTCTTTGAAAGTCATGTGCAAGTGGATACGAGACAAATTCACAATACCTGGGAGGGAATCCTAGAAGATCCTGATGTTGGTATTTCTTTGCTGATCTTTCATATTGTTTCAGGGTGGCAGCCAGCAAATGTGTAGGCAAAACCCCTTCACAACTCATGAGCTGACTGTCAGAAAGAAATCAAATTTTGCCCATCCACATATGTTGGTTCAAGATGGTAGCCACTCAAGATATAGACAACACCCGTTAGCTCAAGTACTGACAGTCAGATACAAACCAAATTCACAGCACATAGAAGTGGATCCTAGGTAAGAGTCACCGAGGTGGCCGCTTTTGTTAAAACTGTGGGGCGAGCGGGCTAAGCCCGCTCTCCCCGCAGACGAGTGGGCAGGGAGCCCTGGGTGGCTGGATCGGCCACCCACACGATGGCCGGCTCTGTGACGGAGCCGGCGGGGGGTGGGAGGAGTGGGGGCCATACTGCAAGCCCAACTATGCCCTGCGCAAGTGCACAGGGCATACTGGGGAGACCCCCAAGCTGGGAGGCAGCTTTTTGCCTCCCGGCCGGGGGTTTACTCATGAGTAGGCGTGGTGCGAAGCCGCGCCGCAGCTACTCACGAGCCTGAAAAGCAGGTTTGCTGGAGCGCTCGCTCCGCAAACCTGCTTTTTAGCAGGGGTTCTCGAGCGGGTTACCCGCTCTCCTAGCCCGATTTTTGTTGGTTGTGAGAATTGCCCCACCATGTTAAAAGAAGCAGAAGGCAGGCTCTATTAGTTCAGCTTCGAACTGCTTGGGCTATTTCCCAGGATCTCTTTCTTCAGTACTGTCTATCCTGGATGATCTTCTTCTCTCTGTTGTTTCTCTGCCTGAAGCTAGCTTCAATAGTGTGATTCTGCCTCCCCCTTCCATATTTGGTCCAATTGAGAAGGCAGCAGCTTATTTTTATGTTTCCCAGGCTGTCCCTTTGTACTTCCAAAGGGCAAATCGTTATCCCCTGCGAGTTATCCCCTGCTAACTGAGCAAAGAGGCATCTTTTCAAAGTGGCGATTCTCTTTATTTTGCAGCAGGAGAGCTACTGGCCCTATCCATCCCCAGGACAGCATCCCTCCAGTGGCTTTTGCTGGAGTCAATCTCATGTTTCTTTTTAAGACTGTGAGCCCATCGGGGACAGGGAGCCACTGTATGTATGTATGTATGTATGTATGTATGTATGTATGTATGTATGTACATAAACTGCTTTGGGAACTTTGGTTGAAAAGCGTTATATAAATATCCATTGTTGAAATTATTGTAACCTTTAGAACTATCTTGGACACTTGTGTAGGAACGGTCCTTTTTCTTACCTTCCTGGTGCTGAACCACAAATGGCCCCTTCAGGGCTAAACTTAAGTAACTCCACTATCTAAGTAAAAGAACGTACTTGTTTTCTAAATGTGAACAGTTTCACAGCACTTCACCATGCTGAATAAAACAAACCCTATTATAAAATGATAGAATCAGTTCCATTCCTTCTTCACAGATAACTTCAGTCTAAACTGTTTTCAGGATCCTCTGTTGCATTCTTTTGCTTACAAAAGTGTCTGTACACTTCCTTCCAATTTGAAGAAGAAGAAATGACCCTGTGTGGGCTGACCGTCTGGTAGAGTCTGGACTGGGCAACTGGAACTGGGTTAGTGGTGAGGCGCTTCACACAACTCATGCCTTACCGGGCTCTGTGGGGAGAGCGGGCGATCATGCCTGCAGCCCTGGGTGGCCGGATCAGCCGCCCACATGACTACCGGCTCCATCACGGAGCCAGTGGGGGCTGTGGGGATTGGGGGCCGCATGGCCCCTGGGAGTTCCAGGATGCCTCATGCAAGTGCAGGGGGCATTCTGGAGAGACCCCCAAGGCCGGGAGGCTGGCTGCAGCCTCCAGGTCAGGGGTTTACTTGTGTGTCACTGCACGCCATGGCAGAACACGAGCAAAAAAATGAGGTTAATGGGGCGCTCGAATCATTAACCTCATTTAAGATAAGGGGGGATTAGGTGGACTAGCTGTCTTGGGACCACTGGCCGGTTACCACGATCAGTAGAAAGTGGGCTAGGCTCCCTTAGCCCTCTTTCGACTGATCGTGAGAATAGTTTCACTGGCTAGGTAGTTCTATTCTGAATCCTGTGTTTGCCTCTTCCTGAAGGCCTTGACAGCACATAGAACTCACCCAGGCTGGGGTGTGTGTGTGTGTGAGAGACAGAGAGAAAGTGAAAGTGTGTCCCTCTGCTTTCACTTTTGCCAAGTCCTACCGTTTCTATGGGTTTTGTCCCCTTTTCCCAGGAGACCTTCTGTAATTGTAGGCCTCAGAGTTTGGTAGGTGTGTGGGGATAGGTTGCTTTGTCTTCGGTCCCCATCCTAATTTAAGCCTTAGCAGTCCCACACTGCTCAGGGAGGCACTGGGCTGGTCCCAGGAAGTAGGCCCTCATCCTCTGCTCACCTTCGTCATTGTTCAGGTCTTCCTTATACAGGGCATCAAAATCCAGGCATCCTTTGTGGGAGCCAGGCCTGGCATTATGTGGGATGCACGCTCCCCGGAGGAGAAGAAGCATGCCCTTGCCTACAGGGGACTTGACTGTTGGGTGGCCTGATTGCCAGCTGTGGCTACTGCTGCTGGTGTTGGCCAGTATTTGCAGACCTTGCCCCATCCAGCCCCCTCACTAGGACTCCGGGCAGCTCTTATGATACTTCCTGAGCCGTGCAAGTGAATGGGTGCACTCGGCTGGGAGGTGGAAGCAGTGGCTGGCCAGGACACAGTTCGGACTCTGCCATGTCCTGAGACCTTCCCTGTTAACCGGGATTCCAAGATACCAATGTCTCGTCTACACATGCAGCAGAAAGAGCTGGCAGAGTAGATGGTACCATTTCAGGCAAAGGTGGGGCCACCTGTTTTGGATAGGCCCCCATGTGAAAGGACGACAACAAACACAACTCCCTGCGAGTAAAAATGCACACACAGGGAGAGAGATTCTAGCCCAGCTCATTCAAATTGGTGCACATTCCTGTTAGGAGGGAGTTTTTCTTGTAGTGGCAGAATCAAAAACAGGGACCCCCCACCTCTGCTCTCCGAAGTGGTATAGTCTGGTAACATCCGTTCTTCTGCCTTAGAACTCTACCACAGCATTCTCTTCTCATTCTGCTCCATATGTAGACCAGGAGGCAGTTCTCCTCACCAAATGGGAGGGGGTGGGCAGGAGGGAAGGCAGGGCCCTACCTCCCTACTCCCAGATGACCAGAACTTCTTTTTGGATCTGCAGCTTGTGCGCCCACACAAATGCCACAGTGGCATTCTCTAGGCCATCCCACAATGTCTCTCCAGCTATCCCACAATGCATTGTTCAAGGATCAGAGGGGCAGCCCTCCATAATGCCACTGCTCTGCTCTGCCTGGCCCTGCAAGCCACAGGACTCTATGCTCAGCCTGTCCACCAGCTCCCCGGGAACAGTTAAAACTGCCCCAGCGGCACAGATGATGAAAAGGAAAGGTAGGCCACCTCTTTCTTGCCCTACCTCACTTTTAACCCGGGTAACAGGTCTGGGCTACCCAGGTTCAGAGCCCCAGACGACCATAAGTACCAGCCCTCTCCTACCCAGGTATCTTTGATCGTGAGAACAAGCTCCAGGTCTGAGACAACCATACTCTCATTTTGAGGGTTCCACAGTTGGTGTTATTCACCCTCTTCCTCTGCCAAAAGGGTCCAGATCCCTCCGCAGTGATTGAACAAATCCTCTCCTACTGATTGGAGAGGGATCCCTACTTGAAACAAACTAATTTCCCCAAATGGAACATGGCAATTAAACTGTACAACAGCCTTGGCAACGCAGCACCAGAGATCAATCTTTTCTCCAAAGCAACGAATTGTGGGATTGCTGAATTACCCAGTGAGAGCTGAAGCGAGCTCAAACAAAAGATGTCTCACAGTTTTTTACCAAGATGCAAGCGACTGGCCCTTGCTCCGTGTTTTCCTGAGCCATTTTCCATGACACAAATTGGGTCCAATGGGAAGTCAAATGAAGACAACTAAGGGAAGAAAAAGAAAGTGTTTCAGTTCCTGACACTTTAATGTCATTCTTCTCAGTCCTGTGGCAAAAGCTGCAATTGGAGCAAAACCAGATGGGAGGGAAGTTCTTTTTCTTAAAACAAAGAAACAAACAAAATCAAGACAGCACAGTTTACGATAGAAAGAAATGTTAGTGTTCCAACATGAGAAGCAGGTACATTACTCATCCGGACAACTTCTCAGCCCCCCACTAAATTAATTTAACAGATCTTGAACTGTCCTCTCTCCCCATCCCCCATCCCCAGTATCGCCGCATCGCTTAAATAATTAAACCTACAAATGTTGATGTGAACCCTGCAGTCGTCCTCCCTTCAATATAAAACAAATCTCTCTAGTGGGTATTGGTTGCTGAGACTCCATGTTTCTCCTGGGGATCTCCAGGTACTGTTCCAACGCTTCCCTCTCATAAGACTTCTTGCAGTGCAAGACACCATCTGTTGATTTAAAGCTTTACGCTCAGTCTCCTTCCAATTCATTATCCTGTGTACTCTTTTGTGCACTTGGGGAAGAAGAAAGGAAGAACTATTCCTTCTCCAGGAAGACTTGTAAAATCAACTGTGGAATACTCTGAGAATATCTGCAATGGCGGCTGGAATTGCAGGAAGTGGGATGTTTGGGTAAAGCAGACTTGCACCATCATAGAGCCCCCAAACTGAATGCCCCCCATGTGCTGGACCATCAGGGGCTCAAATTGTGCCCAAGGTAAGAGAGCATGTGTGCATTTTTATCTACAGGAAGGAATTGTAAGGTAGGTCTCAAGCTGGGATATCCAGCAACCTGTCTCCAACTCCTTCCTACGTTTGTTCTGGCCCCTCAGCAAGCCAGGCAAATTAGACTCCATGGGGCACAGGCACCCTCTGAGCCCCAGTACCTGACGGAGCACTCCTGGCTTGAATGCAGTCAGTGGATCCCTCAACGCAATGCTGACACATCAGGCTCTATCAAAGCCCTGCTGTTCCATCTCAGCAGTGCCTTGCATTGCACAGCTTGCCTTGCCCTGCCTTCTCATTCCTTACTTTGCCAGGTTTTGCCTTGCCTGCCCACCTACTTGGGTACCTGACTGCCAGCCCAGCCCTGACCACATCTTCAGCTTCATCTGCCTGTTCTGGTCTGCAGACCTGCCCCATCTTCAGACATGTATCCTGCCTAGGATCCTTGGATCATTGTCTGTCGATCCTGGCCCCATTATCAGCACCGTCTCTGGACCTGCCCCTTACCTGCCTGCACCTGGACCATGGCAGTGTGGCCTTGGATGCTTTCCCGAGGCATGATAGGATCTCCTGATGTTGAACCAAGAACCCCGCGTGGAATGCATTGCCTCACGATTATAACGTGGGGAATTAAGTGAAGAAACGTACCGACGTTGGCTTAGCATCCACCATGGACTAGTGCAGATGTAACATGACCCATGTCCAAACCATGTTTAGCATTACAGGCTTAGCACCTCTATAGGTGCCTGTATATAGCACCTGATTAGCACCGGTTTAGCATATACAGGCTTAGCACCTGTATATCTCCTGGATCGCC
This sequence comes from Hemicordylus capensis, assembly GCF_027244095.1. Lineage (NCBI taxonomy): Eukaryota > Metazoa > Chordata > Lepidosauria > Squamata > Cordylidae > Hemicordylus > Hemicordylus capensis. The sequence goes on along the minus strand of NC_069660.1, from coordinate 315,847,435 downwards.
TCTCTCAGCCAGTTGTATCCCGACCTGTGAGGTCTTCTCAGCTGGCCCTCCTTAGTGTCCTGGGCCCTGGTGTAGTGGGTGGTGCCTGGGCCCATAGGAGGGTCTTCTCTGTGGCCGCCCTTCTTCTTTGGAACACTCCCCCCCCCGATTCATCCAGCACCCTCCCTGGCTGCTTTGAAGGCCCTTCTTAAGACCCACCTGTTAGGCAGGCGTTTGCCCTTCAATAACTAGCTGAACCGGCGCACAGCATCTGCGACGGTAGTCTTGCCTCGCTGCTTTTGCCCCCTCCCTTCTGCTCCAATCGATTCCCAGTCATTTTTGCCCGCTGACTGCCTCTTTTGCCAGGGCCTGCCGCCGCCTCCACCGCTCTGCCCCCTCCCAGTCCCCATGCCCTCCACAACAGCCCCAGTTGCTGCGCCTGCCTCCGCCCGGCCATTTTCGAGAGCCCGCCACCACCACCGCCTGCCCAGCCAGGCTCCACTTGGTGGCAGTTCATCTTCTCCTCTCACTGCCCCTTGCTAGCCACCCCCAGCCACCAGAGCTGCACCCCCTCGGCCTCCTCCTCCGGGCTTCTCCAACCCCCAACCGTTTCCCCTCAGTCCCGAACTCTCACAGAGTCTACGTTCCAGGCTGTTCCTTCTAGAGCAGAGGTACAAAAATGTGGCCCTGAAGCTACTGTTGGACTATAACTCCCATCAGCCCTGGTTATTGGCAGTATGTCTGGAGATTATGGGAGCTGTAGTCCAACCGTTAGAAGGCCAAAGATGTACACTCCTGTTCTAGGGGGGAAAGAAGGGCAGAAGGAGCTGCAGATGGACACAGAGCTCAGCTGATGGTAAAATGGAATATCAGAACATACGAACAGTTCTGGCAAGATGCCTTTGAGTACCAGTTGCTGGGGAGTAACAGCAGGAGAGAAGGCATGCCTTCAACTCCTGCTCTAGGCTTCCAGTAGCATCTAGTGGGCTAACTAATTGCCCCAAATGGGGCAAACTAATTTGGGGCAAACGGGGCAAATTAATTGCCCCAAATGGTAACAGGATGCTGGACTAGATGGGTCTTGGGCCTGATCCAGCAGGGCTGTTCTTATGTTCCCTGCTGAAGCCCAAAGTTTCACACAGTGGCCCACCAGATACCTCTGGGGAGCCTGCAGGCAAGAGGTATGTGCATGCCCTCTCTCCTGCTGTTGCTCCCCGGCAACCGGTAATCAGAGGCATCCTGCCTCTGAGGCTGGAAGTGGCCCAGAGCCACCAGACTAGTAGCCATTGATAAATCTGTCCTCCATGAATCTGTCATGATGTGCCTTTTAAGCCATCCAAGCTGGTGGAAATGTTTGATGGTGGGGGTGGGGTGAGAAGAGAAGGAGTGGTTTGCTGATGGTGAGGGGGGATGTTACATCTGCACCAGATGTGGGTTGTTATGGAAAATGTTTTGTGAAATGTGTTAATTCCAGAGAATTAGGACAAACAAATTAGCTGTGGTCCTCTGGCTCATGAGTTTTTACACATCTCTTGAGGCTGGACTCATTCTAATAGCAGTTATGATGAGATTTAGCTTTGCTGTCTGAGAATGGATAATAGCTACAGATCACCAAATTACAGACAGTGGCAACCGTCATGAGTGTTGTCAGCCCGTTGAATCAAGAGATCTCTATGCTTCCGTTTCATTTCATTTCCTTTGTTGCTCGGTCAGATATTGATTTCCTGGCAACACCTGTATGAATAGCAAATATTTATTTGACCAATGCAAAATATATATGTATGAATGGAACGGAATGGAACTCATTATGACTGTGTTACTGAGCACATGTTGGAAATCACTCGGGCTCATTTTGCTTGGGTGAACCAGACAATAGACTGCAAATGAGCCAGTTGGTGTATTTATGGACTTTTCTTTTTTAAATGACACAATGATAAAGAAAGGAGTTGCACTTGCTCAGAGTCTGAAGAACACTAAAACAAGGATGTCAAAAGGGTAAATGGAAATAATACTGTTCTGGAAATGAGGACACAACACAAAAGCTCCTTGAACGTTAAGCCTTGTCCAACCGCAAGAATGAGGATTCAGCAAAGAAGCCTGGATCAGCTGAGGAGTTGGCCAGAAGAATCTAGGGATGTGCAAACAGGTTCGATGTCGAACAGGTTGGACACAGAACCTGTTTAGTTCAATGGTCCGATGTTGGACCGAACCCAACCACCATTCATGGGGTGGGGTGCACATTTCATGATTTTTCTTTTTTTAAAATTGTACTTACCCCCTCCAGGGGGCTTCTCTGAGGCTGCAGAAGGGTCTCCGGAAGTTCCCCCTCCCCTGCCAGCCTACATTATGTTTTAAATCACCCTGTTTGGGTGGTCTTTGGCCCCTTCCAGGCCTCACCCCCATGGCGGAGGCCCTTCTGGAAGCTGCCACGCATGCCCAATGGGCCTCTTTGTGGCCTGGGTCATGAGGCTGATCATGATGAACCGGGCTGTTTGGGGACCAGGGGAGGCTGGCGGGGGCCACACAGAGGCCCTCTGGGCAAACGCAGAGGTCTCCAAAATGGCCACCTCCTCAAAGACCACCTGAACAGGGCAATTTGAAACATAATGGAGGCCAGCAGATGAGGGGAAACCTCCAAAGACACACACACACCCGGCCGCCACTGCAGCTTCGGAGAAGCCTCCTGGAGAGGGCAAGTACAAAAAAAAAAACCTTTAAACAATAAAGATTGTTAACCTCCCTCAGACCGAACCGAACCCAGGGGAGGTGGTTCGGGGTGGGTGGGTGCTGAATCGAACTTGCCCGATCCGGTTCGGGTTCAGTTGAGACCTGAACTGGGCCAGCTGGTTTTGTGAGCACCTCTTGTAGAATCTAGATAGCATGGCATGTGATTAACTTAGGAACATAGGAAGCTGCCTTATTCTGAGTCAGACCGTTGATTCATCTCTCTCATTCTTGTCCACACTGACTGGCAGCAGCAGGTTTCAGGCAGGAGTGTCTTCCAGCCCTACCGGGAGATTCTGCCAGGGATTTACCCCGGGAACCTCTGCATGCAAGCAAATTCTCTTTTACTGAGCTACAGCCCCATCCCCTGATGGGAATACCTTACAGCAGACACTGCTCACATGTAAGCCAATGGGAACCAGGGCAGGCCCTGCTTAGCAAAGGTGATAATTTGTGCCCCCTCCCACAAGACTAGCTCCCTGCCCAATTGCAAGACTAGACAAGAGACCTTCTCCATAGAGCTATTGCCTAAGCAACTAACCGGTGAGACTGAGAAGCTTTAGTCAATTGTTCTACTTCTTACCGGATTTCAACAGGGCCTTGATTCAGTGATGTGCTCATGTTTTCCTCCTCCTAATGAATAGGTCTGATAGAAGGGATGGCTTGGTTTAGCCCCCACGGACAGACCCCACCCCAGCTTGGCTCAAATTTGAGCCGGTCCGGGGGTATATGTGTGTGTGGATAGATAGATAGATAGATAGTACTGCCTCCGGGGGTGCTGCCAAAGCCACAGGGGTGTGTGTTTCTGGCACTTCCTTCTGCCCCCACTGTCCTTCCCCCCGGTCTCAAAATGGCCCAGTTCATTCTTTGTGCTGGCAGTCACCACACATGCACGCTGGCCTCCAAAATGACCACCACCAGTGCAAAGAGGCCCAGAATGGGTCAAAAACTACTGGAACTGGGCCATTTTGAGACCAGAGGAGGCCAGCAGGGGGAGGGGGAATAACCAGAGACTACCCCCTGTGGCAACAGAACCGGAATTCTTTTTAAAAAGTGTCTTCCCCCCCAATTAGAACTTCTGGACTGTCCAGGCTGGGTGGGTGGTGGGTTCAGCTCAATCTGGATCCATACCGGGCCTGGCTCCGTTTGAGGACAAGTTGGGGGCAAGCCCTCGAGCTGACCAAGTTTGAGGTTGAACTGGCTCGAGGCTGAGCCAATGCACACATCCCTAACTGTGTGGCCAGTTCTGGGCTTCCAGCTGGGCCTATCACTGCTGCAGATTCGGGGGGGGGGGGTGATGGGGGAGGATCCATAGCAGGGGTGGCTCCTTACAGGCTCTTTGAGTAGGGGTAAAGGGTGTCTGGGAAGGTGGGCACCGGTGGTTTCTCAGGAGGGTGTTAGCTCCCCAGGGTCCCAGACAATGCTGGAAGTCACAGCAAGGTCCTGCTCCTCTTCTGTGGAAGAGATCTTGTCCGGGTTGGCTTCTGGGCAAGGGCCGGTCCTGACAATGGACATGCACAGTTCAGAACACAGCAGAATCCATACCACATTCCAAGTAGTTCCATGCGGATAGGTTGTATCTTCCCCCTATATTCAGACGTGCACCTGAATATGCAGGCCATTTAGGTCTGTTGTTCTTGCTGTGAGGAGTGCCACATATTTTAAAAATCCGTTTGTTATATTTGTAGCATTTATACCCCAACTCTCACTAAAACAGCTGATGACACTGAACCTTAAAATGCTGTGCAATAAGTAACACACAAGCCGTAGGAGGCAGGAAACTCAGCAGGCAGTAAACAGGAGGCAGATAAACACAGCAGGTAAGGAAATCCAAGAATCTCACATTTCATTTGAGAATTGGGCAAACGTAGTAAGGAAGGCACCAGGTGAACATGTTTCGGGAGGGAATTCTACAATGCAGATGTTATGACCAAAAAAAAGCAGCCCCCCCATTTCCACCAATTCCCCCTGCTCTTGCTGTAGCCCCTCGCACACCATCCCACACTATTCTGGAGGGTTTCCCAACCCTCCAGTGTGAATTTGAGGGTTTCAGTGGGGCAGAGGGACCGGGGAAGCCCAAATGTGCTGTTTGTGATGCTCCGTTCAACCTGGGTAATTGACCCATGTCTTAGCAGAACATGCCTTGAAGGTGGCCTCCTTATATATCCAGTTTTCTGCCACACTGCAGACTGAACGCTCACCTTCCACAGAGCAAATGTATTCGCTTTCTTCTGCCTCCTGTTGGAGCACGTGTGGATGATTGGCCCTTCCAACAACAATCAACCTTCACCTTCTGGTAGTACCTTCCCCTTCCCCATTCAACTCCAAAGTACTGTAAATGAAATCAGTGCTCTCTTGAGAAGATACATCCTCTATACACATTTAATCACTCAGAAACAGTTTGTACAGCAGTACTGTGCATCTGTCTGTGAACGCTGACTGCTCAGGTGATTGTGTTTGAAAGATGGACCGTAGAGTGTCTACGAAGTGTACACAATGGAATCCAATTGTGTGTTCCCTCTGCGGCAGGACGGCTGAGTTGCCCTTCAGTTCCACAATAATGTTTTTGAAAAGGGAGAAAGCAATGTGGCAACTGTGTGTTTAATCTGCTGAATTTACACCTAACGCCTATTTGTTTTGTGAGCGATACAGAGAGAAGATTTGGCCCGGACAGACTCTCACAATGGATTACAATCATCTATCAAATTAAAAAACAGTTGAAAAAAAATCAGCCATTATCAAACAATACAAGCAAAAAAACCACAAAGATAATCACAGCAGAGCTCGGAACAGAAGCAGAAATGTCTGCTCAATAATAAATGCCCCGAATCATAGTGGCTCACAAGGCAAAGGACTTTAAGAAATTTTAGACAGTTCTCTGCTGGCTTTCCAATGGCCCAATGAGAGTGTTTGGCCTTCCTGGGGAGTGAATTCTATAAGCGGCCTCAGAGAAAGCCCTGTTCCTTTAGAGCCCTTTCTCACAACCAGTGAGAAAGGACAAGAAGGTTAGGGGGCGGAAACCTCACAAAGCTCACCTCCCCACAGACAGCAGGTCCTTCCTTCTGGGTGGGCAGATCGCTGCCATTTGCTCCAAGGGTCGGGGTGATGGATGCTTCACTCCACGTTGCCCCACCCCCACAGAGAGAGTGTGCAGCGCATTATGGGGATCCCGCCTCCCCAGAGCCGACTTCACTCTCCTAACCTCATTTTAGAGGGAGGCTCCATAGGTGGATTTTGCCACCGTGGTGCCGCAGGGATCGGGCCTCATCCCGGCAGTATACATGCATGTGCAAAACCAGGCTGGGCTTCCTTAGCCCAGTTTTGCACATGTGTGTGAATAGCTTCAATTATCTTCAGAGGCAAGGACACAGTGTGCAGGCTCTCACCAGATGATCTGAATGCATTCAGAAAAGAAGCGGATGAAGTTGGTCCTTAAGATAGCCCGAATACTCCCACCATCTGCATGTCTTCAGTAACCATGCAAATGGCGACATTTCTAGATGAAACGTTAGTCATTCAAAAGCACTTAGTTCCATGAATGGGGAGCAGACCCTGTGCTTTTAATCTAGCACATACTTGTAGTGGTCAGCCATCTGGTTGAACCAATGCACGTTAATTTCAGCTTTATCTGGTGGTTATAGAAAAGATCAACACGTTTTCAGGATTTGCTGAATTTGGATAAGTGATGCTACAAAAGTAATTCCCTGCTACATGCAAATTTTGCTCAGTGGTTGTCTTTTTCTTCTCCTCCATCTAGCAAGAACGACTTCAGTTGGACCGGCTGAAGAACCAGCTTTCTGATGCCATTCAGCGATACGGAACAGTACAAAAGGTAAAGGGGAATTCTGAGGCTGAATCTCAAAGAGGGCTATATCAGGAAAGGGAATGTGGTATGTTTACCTATGATCTAAGGCCCTATGGTGTCTAAGTCATGCCACAGAGGTCCCTCTGCATGAAAAGCAGACACATAAAAAGACGAACAGAGAAAGATTCCAAAGGGCACAAGGAAAGCTGGTCAGTTGATGCCAAAGATCACACTGCAGAGAAAGACAATGTGGTCATTCTCATGACCCCTGGGGCTGGGGGCGGGGGGAAGGCAGGACACTACCGCCCTCCCCCCACACGGCCTTTGCCGCTCCTGGGCTCCATATTGCCATGCATGCCCACACAACTAGCACACGTGTGATCCCGGAACAGCAAGGAGAACCAGGCAAAGCAGGCTGCGTCCTCCAGTATCCCACAATGCACCACACGAGAAACGTGGTGCATTGGGGGATTTCCCACTGCCAGGCTGCTCCTTCCCCCAGCTCTATGGAAGCTCAGGCTGCCAAATGCCCAAGCTTCCCCGCGACTGGGCAGTGAGCTAGGAGGCGCGCGCATGTTCTCCTACCTCACTTTGAGCCTGGGTTTAAAACTGGGGCTACCTGGCGGAGGAGCGCTGGAATCAGGAGCAATTCTGGTGGTTCTCATGACCAGGCCTAACTGGAGTACACCTCTCCTGCTCGGGTAGGGCTGGCTGTGAGAATGACCTCAACGTACACTTTTTCATGTTTCTGAATTACCTCAAATCCTGGTTTGGAATGTTTTTCAGGTCCCCTTTAATATTATTATTGTTGTTGTTGTTGTTTACACAGTCAGACAGGTGTTATTGACTGGTTTGTTTTATCCAGACATTGAGTCCTTCCCAAGGACCTGGGATGCCAGAATTTTATTGTCAATGGTTATAGATATCGTCGCAGAATATAGGCTGTTCCCAGTAAAGCTGCTTTTTGTAATTGGCTGATGGTGATTTCTGTGGCCCCTGTGGTGTTGAGGTGCTCTTCAAGGTCTTTTGGAACTGCACCCAGGGCCCCAATTACCACTGGGATTATTTTGGTCTTCTTCTGCCACAGCCTTTCCATTTCAATTTGTAGATCTTTGTATTTGGTGATTTTTTCTATTTCTTTTTCTTCTATTCTGCTATCCCCTGGTATTGCTATGTCGATTATTTTGACTTGTTTTTCTTTCTTCTCGACTACAGTTATATCTGGTGCATTGTGTGGCAGATGTTTGTCTGTTTGTAGTCGGAAGTCCCATAATATTTTTGCATCTTCATTTCCTACAACTTTTTCAGTTTCATGGTCCCACCAATTTTTGGCAACAGGTAGCTTGTATTTTTTGCCGATGTTCCAGTGTGTCATCCCTGCTACCTTGTCATGCCTTTGTTTGTAGTCAGTCTGTGCGATCTTTTTACAACAGCTGATTAGGTGGTCCACGGTTTCATCTGCTTCTTTACAAAGGCGGCACTTGCTGTTTGTGGTGGATTTTTTTACTTTTGCTCTTATTGCATTTGTGCTTAGTGCCTGTTCTTGTGCAGCCAATATTAAACCCTCTGTTTCTTTCTTCAAGTTGCTATTCTTAAGCCATTGCCAGGTCTTCGATGATGATGATGATGATGATGATGATGATTTCATTTTATATCCCGCTCTTCCTCCAAGGAGCCCAGAGCGGTGTACTACATACTTAAGTTTCTCCTCACAACAACCCTTTGAATTAGGTTAGGCTGAGAGAGAAGTGACTGGCCCAGAGTCACCCAGCAAGTCTCATGGCTGAATGGGGATTGGAACTCGGGTCTCCCCGGTCCTAGTCCAGCACTCTAACCACTACACTATGCTGGCTCTTACTCTTTATCAAATTTTGATAAGGAGTAAGGACATGAGAAAGAGCACTGATTTTATCTGGAGTCTTCCTCAGTGCTTCCGAGGGGTCCTGATTAGAACTGGTTCTACAGGGGACTGCCTTGATTCTGCCCAATTCAAAGCAGTCGCTTCAAATCAGGTCTTCTGACTCAGAACGAAGCATAAGCCCCAGGATTAAGGCTTTATATGCTCCATCAGTTCCTCGGGTCACCTGCCCAGGTGATGTGAGTCAGCTAGAGAGACTTGTAATTCTCCCTTGGCGGCACATCTTGGTAGCACAGATCAGCCGGAAATTCTTTCCACAACCAGATTGTGCAGGAGGTAAGGCGCAAGGGCTGGCTGCAAGAAGTTTTCGTTTGAGTCCCCTGGTGACCATGGTTAAGCATTTTGTATCCCTCAGATCATATTGTTCAATTTCCATTCCTCACAAAATTCATATTATGCTTTAAAGGAAAAAAAAACAAAAACATTCCCCATTACTGTACTGGCAGAATTACATCTGAGGAATGTTGCTATTTCTGTTTCTTCTGACGTGTCCATCCAATACGTCTGCTTTTCTTTCATGTTCTTCCAACTCATCCACACACGTGCACTGATATATCTGGGGATGACAGTTCTGAGACCCCAGTTCCTTTGCAGTAGCTGTTCCTGTTGTTCAGCACATACTCCATCTGAAGCTGTGCATGTGATTTTCTCCCTATATATTTATTTTTAATAAATTACAATGTGCCAAAATTATCAGTTGCATATTTTTTTTTAAACTGAATGGCCTGGTTGCGTCAGGGAACTGTTCTTGAGTGGTAAATTGCTACTTCCCCACACTTGCAGCTGTCACTTTTTAAATGCACACTTTGCTTTTGATAACCCTGTCGTCCTTGAAGTGTATATGACTTCTGATTTCTGCAAGGTCTACCCTTTTCCACCTCTATTTCTAAATCATAGGGTTAGCTTATTCTCCCTCCTCCACTGTATTCTTCTTTTAAATTATTGTGAATGAACACAGTTTCTCATGCATTTCTATTCCTTTCTGACCACTAATACTACTTTCCTGTTTTCTATTGGCAGAAAATTGCAGAGAAGTCCAAAGCTCTGCTTCCCAAGGGACAGAGAAGTAGGAAGCAGGTAAGCGCAGGATTTATTCAGCTTTGGAATATAATAATTACAAGACGATAAGCCAACTTCTAAAATGCTTCTTGACACTACCCACTGGTGTTTTGCATGATGCAGAAAGCATTTGGGGTCTCTTTCTTTCTCTACATCATGAGGCCTTTATCCTCTTCTCCTTGTGCTACTCCACCTAAGGCCTCATGCAGGGATAAGCATTATGGGCTATCCTGGTCCAGAACAGGGTCTGTGACATCATATAGGCTGAGTTTGCACATAATGTAGAACCTGAGGTTCCCCCAGCCTGAGATATGGAGCAAAACCAAAGTTGGTGCTGTGGACGATAACATATCTGAGTTTGTGAGAAGGAGACAAGTTAAGCCAGAGGTATGCCCCCTGGCCAGGCCTCCCAGAGACAGGGCAGCACAAGGCAGGCTTCCCCACATCAACTGTCTTGTAGCCATTGGTCCTGGTGAAAAGGGGGGTAGGCTCACTTGGAATGAACCAGAGGTTTATGAAGAGCATGGATTCAGACATAGGTTGCATTCTCATGTAACACAGAACCATGGGTCCAATGGACATGCAGTTCCACTTGCACCCCTCCCCCTGCTATCTCGTCTGAATTTGGATGTCATAGAGACTTCAGAGATGAGGGGAACTGGATGCCTGGGCTTCCTTCTTGACTGAAGGACCGCTCCGGCAGCCATTAGCCAGAATGAGGGAGGAGCTTCCTCTGGTTGCGAAAGAGCCTGTCTGTGGTGCCACATTTGGACATAAAGCTGGCACTGTAGAACCTGAGGTCTAGGCGGCAAAACTTACTACAGACTGAAGGTACAATTCAGAGTATGGGGAGGGAAACCACGGGTCCATTTCCCAGCAAAACTGTGGTTGCCCACATTCAGATGTACAGAAAATGAAACCAGAGGCTCCTTCACCTCTGGTTTTGTGTTACGTGCAAATGTGGGCATAATGTGCATCTCAGTGGGAGAAGCACATGGCTTATCAAACCCACTTCAGACCTTACACATCTAGGTTTGAGGCCCTGAGTGAACCTCAGTTTCCTGCCTTGGTTTGGGTTCAGACAGTCACAGATAAGTCATTTACCAAATTCCAAGTAGATTCCACATTATGTATACACCTGCCCATAGTCAGGAAAGCATGTGGAAGTATTGTGGGAGGCATTTGTACCAGAGGGCTGAAGGCTCTGTACCACAGGACTGGAAAGTAGCCAGTGTGACTCTAATTTTCAAGAAGGGATCCAGGGGGGATCCAGAAATTACAGGCTGGTCAGCTTAACTTTGGTGCGGAATAAATTGATGGAAAGCATACTCAAGGACAAATTGCTAAGCATATTCTACAATTGTTAAGCATATTGCAGAAGCCATGCTGGTTCTCCTACAACAAGGCCTGTTATTCTATGGGGCTATTCTCACGATTAACAAAAATTGGGCTAGGAGAGCCTAGCCCAATTTTTGTTAATCGTAAGAATCACCGGGCTCATTCTAGAGCGGGTAACCCACTTGAGAAGCCCTGGTCAAAAACCAGGTTTGCGGAGCGAGCGCTCCACGCGGCCCACGAGCTCCCCAGCCCCACCGGCTCTGTCTCAGAGCCGGCGATCGTGTGGGCGGCCGATCCGGCCCCCCTGGGCTCCTTTCCCGCTCGTCTGCGGGGAGAGCGGTCTTAGCCCACTCTCCCCGCAGTTTCAGCCAAAGCTGTTCTCACAGATCGTGAGACCCGCCTCTATGCCTTGTTGACGGAGAACCAGCATGCCTCCTGCAAGGGAAAGTCTTGCCTCACTAACCTTTTGGAGTTCTTTGAGAGTGTCAACAGGCATGTGGATAAAAGTGATCCAGTTGACATAGTATATTTGGACTTCCAAAAAGCTTTTGATAAAGTTTCCAGCCAAGGCTCTTGAGTAAACTTAGCAGTCATGGGATAAGGGGACAGGTTCATGTGTTGATTGGTAATTGGGTGAAGGACAGGAAACAGAGAGTAGGAATAAATGGACAGTTTTCACAATGAAGGTATGTAGGAAGTGGGGTCCCCCAGGGATCGGTACTGGGACCAGTGCTCTTTAACTTGCTCATAAATGATCTATAAGTTGGGATGACCAGCAAACTGGCCAAATTTGCAGATGACACAAAACTATTTAGGGTAATGAAATCCAAAATGGATTGTGAGGAACTCCAAAAAGATCTCTCCAAACTGGGGGACTGGGTGACAAAATGGCAAATGCAGTTCAATGTAAGCAAGTGCAAGGTAATGCACCCTGGGGCAAAAAACACCAACTTCAAATATACACTGATGGAATATGAGCTGTTGGTGACTGACCAGGAGAGCGATCTCAGGGTCATGGTCATGATCTCAGGGTCATGGATCTCAGGGTCATGGCTCACTGAAAGTGTCATCTCAGTGCGTGGCAGCTGTAAACAAAAGCTAATCCCGTGCTAGGAATCATTAGGAGGGTGACTGAAAATAAAAATGCTAATATTATAATGCCCTTATACAAATCTATGGTGCGGTCACATCTGGAGTACTGTGTACAACTATCTTATGGTCACCGTATCTTAAAAAGGATATTGTAGAACTAGAAAAGGTGCAGAAGAGGGCAACCAAAATGATCAAGGACATGGAGCACCTTCCTTATGAGGCTAGGCTACAGCATCTGGTGCTCTTTACCTTGGAAAAGAGGCGACTAAGGGGAGGCAAGAGCGAAGTGTATAAAATTATGCTTGCAGTGGAGAGGGTAGACCGAGAGAAATTTTTCTCCCTCTCTCACAACACTAGAACCAGGGGTCACCCCATGAAACTGAAGGTTTGGAAATTTAGGACCAACAAGCAGAAGTACTTTTTCACACAGCACATAATTAATCTATGGAATTCCTTGCCATGGGATGTGGTGATGGCCACCAGCTTGGATGGCTTTAAAAGGGTCTAAGACAGATTCATGGAGGGCAGGGCTATCAATGGCTGCTAGTCTGGTGGCTGTGGGCCACCTCCAGCCTCAGAGGCAGGATGCCTCTCAATACCAGTTGCAGGGGAGTAACAGCAGGAGAGTGGGCGTGCATATACCTCTTGCCTGTGGGCTCCACAGAAGCATCTGGTGGGCCAGTGTGTGAAACAGGATGTTAGACTAGATGGGCCTTGGGCCTGATCCAGCAGGGCTGTTCTTATGTTCTTATTTGTAGGGATAAGAAATATGATTATGCATACATGCAGAATGACTGCGGTTTGTAGTGAGATAATCCATGTAAGTCACAATTCAGGCCTGATGAAATTGTGTCAGCCCTGCAGACACACTTTAGCTCTGCACTCTTCCATTTGTTCTGCCCTTTAAACATGTGGTGATTCTCTTTATTTAGCAGGGGGAGAGTAACTGGCCCTCTCCTGGTCAGTCACTGACAGCTCAGACCCCGTCAGCTTAGACCCCTGCTAACTTGGCAAAGAGGCACCTTTTAACGTGGTGATTCTCTTTATTTAGCAGGGGGAGAGTAACTGGCCCTATCCACCCCAAGAACAACACCCCTCCAGCATCTGTTCCTGGTGTCTGTCTTACGTTTCTTTTTAGATGGTGAGCCCTTTGGGGACAGGGAGCCATCTTATTTATTTATTTGTTGTTTCTTTATGTAAACTGCTTTGGAAACATTTGTTGAAAAGCGGTATATAAATATTTGTTGTTGTTGTTCTGTTTGAGTTGAGTGACATGGAAGACAGAAACAAAATAGTTGGCGAGACTGCACTATTTACCTATAGCTTTCTCGGAGTGTGTGTGTGTGTGTGTGCGTGTGTGTGCATGTGTGAACACTTTCTGCTTGATTTTAAGCCTGCAACTCTCCTCTAGTCTTCCAGACAGGATGGGTTACAAATTAAAACACCAGATTGTGTTGTTGTTGTTATTGTTGTTTGCTGTTGTTAGTAAAAGCCACTTATAACTCCAGCAAACTAACTCCAAATAAAAGCCAGTCTCCAATAAGTTATTTTTCGTAATGGAGCTGCCGGTCTTGAGCACTTTCTTGAACCCTTTGCTTATGAAAGCTGACTTTTCATGGCATATGAAGGGTGACTTCTAGGGGCCACCCACATGTCTGGGTGGGCGGGGGTGAAGGCTGGTCCAACTCACTCCCCCCCCCCCAGATGAGCACTTCATTGTTGCTGTGAGTGTGAACCATGCTCCCAGATGATCCACACGCAGCACGTGGAGCAGCGTGGAGCTCCGGAGGCTGGGATGATGCACTGATATCCCACAATGCACTGCGTGACATGCATGGTACATTGGGGGAGTGGCACTCTAGGCATGTGAATGAAGCCCCAGCGAACACACTCAAATCTTTGACCCTGGCCCAAAGCCGGTTTACAAACCTGGGCTAGGCAGGGGGCCCCACCATGATCGGGCACGATTCCAGTGGTGCTCACACTCAGACTAACCCAGGCTGGGCATCCCTAGCCTAGGTTAGAGTGCACTTGAGAACAGACTCCTAGGGGCTATTCTGACGATCGGCAAAAATAGGGCTAGGAGAGCCTAGCCCAATTTTTGTTGATTGTAAGAACCACCGGGCTCGGCTGCAAGCCTGGTGGTTCTTGAGTGGTTAACCCGCTAAAGTACCCTCCCCCTTAGCCCGGGTTTGCGGAGCAAGCGCCCCGCAAACCCGGGCTATCTGATCATGAGTAACCACAGTGTGGCACTGCACCGTGGCTACTCACGAGGAGACCCCCAGGGGGGAGGCGAAAAGCCGTCTCCTGGCTCCGGGGGTCTCACCAGCATGTGCTAGAGCTTGTGGGGGCCAATCGTCCCCCGCTCCCCCCAGCCCCCGTGGGATCCGTCACGGAGCCGGCAATCGTGTGGGAAGCTGATGCGGCCGCCCAGGGCTCCCTCCCCACTCACTCGAAGTAACCGGGTCTTACCGATCGTGAGACCCGGCTCCTAGACTAGCAAAGTGCTTGCTGGGTTTTTTTGGTTTTTTAAATGCAGTAGTACAAGGCTGCTGCACTAGCTCTAGCATGAAGTTTGGAGCTTGCACTCGAGATTAGTGTTGCATTCGTGAAAATCTGTTTGTGCTAACATAGCAAAGTGTGCCGCCTGTGATCTCATATGTTTTGTAGGGAATTTTTGCACGATAGTATAAGCGTGTCAGAGCACCACTCTGAAAATCCTTGTGATTTAGTTATGTGATTCTTTTGCACTTCGTGCTTCCGTTAGTCTGGAAGTCAGCCCACCTGATTGGTTGTTATTTTGACAGCTTTTACTTGCCCAAGAGGAACTAGCTAGTGGAGCTCTTCTCACGATCACTGAGAAGAGCTCCAGGGCGGTCTGACACACGATCTGATAAATGAGGTTAAGGGAGTGCTTGCTCCTTTAACCTCATTTTAGAGGGAGGCTACTTAGGTGGGTTTGCCACTGTGTATCCACCGGGAGAAGGCCTGATCCCAAAGGTTCACACATGTATGCCAAACTGGGCTGGGCTCCCTTAGCTCAGTTTTGCACGTGTGTGTGAATAGCTTCATAGTCTGTTTGAAAGCCCATCTTAAATATCGTGAGGAGAATCCAGACTGGGAGGTGGCTCTCACGATCAGTGAGAACTGCTTTTGCCAATACTGCAGGAAGGGCGGGCTAAGCCCGCTCTCCCCGCAGACGACCGGGCAGGGATCGCTGCAGGAGCCCTGAGTGGCTGTATCAGCCACCTAGACGATTTCTGGCTCCATGATGGAGCTGGCGGGGGCTGGGGAGCTCGGGGGCTACACGGCCCCCGGAAGCCCCAGTATGCCCTGTGCAAGCACGCAGGGCATACTGGGGAGACCCTTGGAGCCAGGAGGCGGCTTTTTGCCTCCCCTCCGGGGGTCTACTTGCAAGTAGCTGTGGCGTGGAAGAACTCCGTCTGGATCTCGCCCTGTTTTATAGCTGCTTTGCTCATACACACAAGGAAATCTTATGTCATCATGTCTGGTGGTGACTCAGAGGCGGGCCTTCTCCGTAGCTGCTCCTGAGCTGTGGAATGCACTCCCAGCAGAAATCCGTAATTTGAATTCATTATTGGTTTTCGAGAGAGCCCTTAAAACCCATTTGTTTGGCCTGGCCTTCCAGAGTTTTAAAACTGATGTCAATGTTTTAATTATTAATTGGTTTTATGTTGTTTTTATAGTTTTTGTTTTTAACTGTTAATTGATTTCAATTGTTTTTATTTTAATGTTAATCGCCCTGAGCCATTTTTGGAAGGGCAATATATAAATCGAATGAATGAATGAATAAATAAATAAATATTTAACTCAAAGGTTATTCAGCAACAACTCCATTTTTCTCTTTCTCTTTTCCCTTCCTTTTCTTTTCTGACCCCTCCCTCACACTCTCTATGGTCTCCCCCTTGGGACAAATGTCCAGACAAACAAACAAACAAACAAACTGCAAAAGATTACTGGATAGAATACAACATGCCCCATGTAGTTAGCAGAGGGAGAAAGAGAAGATGTGGATTGGGAAATGTGGTGTCCCAATCCCACTTCTGTGGAGATAATTTGGGAGTGGAGGCCACTTTAAGGAGAGGATGAAGGGAAGGGAAGAAGCAAGACTTTTCACACCTACACAAATGATTTTTGAAGCCCCAGTGGAGAGAAAAAGCTTTTTAAATGTTCTGAGATGTGTTTTTAAAGGGAAGATGAGCAGATTGGGGTTCATCAGTCTTCCCTCTCACCCACTGTCCTGTATAAGTGCTTCCTGCCCTCACGTCACTATGGGAACTCCATGTATGATCCCCGCCACATGTTAAGTCATCTGAGGAGGTCCATCTCCAGTTTCCGCCAGTACATCTGGTAGTTACTCGGAACTGAACCTTCTCTGTAGCGGCTCCTGGGCTGTGGAATGCACTCCTGGCAGAAATCCGTAGCTTGGGTTCAGTGTGTGCCTTCAAGAGAGTCCTTATAACCTGTTTGTTTGGTCTGGCCTTCCAGGGCTTTTAAACTGTTTTAAACTGTTTTTAATTGTTTAGTGGTTTTAAACGGTTCTTAAATCAGTTTTTGTATTGATTGTTTTTAAATGATCAATTCATGGGTTTTGCTGTTGTGCACTGCCCGGAGCCTTTTGGATGGGGTGGTCTGCAAACACAATTAATTAATTAGTTAATTAATTAATAATGTGACTAGTCCCACCTTAAAGCTGGTGCCCAAAAGACTGCATTCTAGTTCTAACTAAAGCATGTTCATTGAGAGAGGACTTCAGCTGGGTGCATTTGTGGTTTGACATACATGTCTCCTCACATAAGTAGGTGCCTTATTTAGACCATTGGTCCATCGAGCTCAGTATTGTCTACAGTGACGGGCAAGGGCTCTCCAAGGCTTCAGGCAGGAATCTTTCTAAGTCCCACCTGGAGATGCCAGGAATTGAACCTGGAAACTTCTGTGTTCAAAGCAAATGCTCTATCTGAGCGCCAGTCTTATCCCCTAAGCCATCTATTATTGCTTCTTGATCTCACTATTGTCTCTCCTTCTTCTATAAAGCCAAATTTAAAAAGGAAACTGAGAGTATAAAACTTATTCTGCTATTAATGCAGCACTACTATTGGTTTAATTCTGTCCCTTGTACAGCGGTCAGACAATTCACAAAGCAAGGCTCCCAGAGGGATCTGGGATGCGTACAGCGTATTCCCTCCCACCCTACTTCTAGATTTTAGTCCTACAATATATTATTATTAGGTATTAACTGAGAACATTGAAGTTGGTGCTGCAGTTGCAGAGGTGCTCTCAAGGGTATGATTTTTCTCATTCCCTTTAATTCGATATGATGGCTTGATCGTTCAGTTTTAAGGGTCACTAAATAGTTTCCTTAGAATCACAAAAAGGCTAATGAATCTCTCTTTAAATAAAATGTGTGGGGTTTCCACCCCACCATCTATATTTTTTTCTATTTTTTTCTCTCTTGCCTTTATTTGCTTCAGTTGAATTCAACCATTCTCATCTTTGTTGGCAAAGATGAAACTTGAATCTTTTGGGGGGTTTCAAGTTCCCTCCCTGGCTTCTCGAAGATAGGGCTGAGAGATTCCTGCCTGCAACGTTAGAGAAGCCCCTGCCAGTCTGTGTAGACAATACTGAGCTAGATGGACCAATGGGCTGACTCAGTGAAGCTATTCAGACGAGCAGAAAACAGGGTTACCTCCTGAAAGCAGATAGAACTCTATTTTTACCTCATAGCAAACAGAAGGGCATATGCTGCAGACCCAGCACGGAGTGTGAGTGACAGACGATTAACATTTTAAGGTATGCCAGCCACAAGTAGCATTGTTGGTCCTCCAACCCTGCCCCTCGCAACAGCAGTTCCCTGAGTGGACGGGGCAAGCACGTGACCCAAGGAGACCACTCAGAGGGCTCCAAGCTGCAGTCCCTCTTTGCTGCTCCCTGATTGGTAGCCTCAGTTAATCCTTCCCTGGCAACTGCAGCACTGTCAAAGGCACTGAACTCCGTCCCCATGCCCAAAACTCCCTGCTCACAACAAGGCAGGAGAGAGAAGAGAGCAGCTGCAGCTGCCAGCAAAGGAACAGCCAACATGAACACACACAAACCCCAACACACACACCCCAGATCCAGGAGGGACACAGCAGATGCCCCCTGGAGCAGTTGCCAGATGCCGGTGAGAGCAATCGGCCCCCACAACTAGCCCAGGCACTAAGCTGGTGGCAAGGGTGATGAGATGTGTCTCCTACCACCCCTGTCCAGTTGCCCCCCTGATCACAGTGTGCACCTGCCCTCCTTGCCACATGTGCCACCACCCCCTTCACTCTTGCTGTGGCAGCCCCCATCGCCCCATCTCACCGTACAACGGCATGGTTTGGGAAGGCAGAAGGGGGAACCTGCCTTGCCCCCTCACCCTCCCCGCAGCTGTGGCCTCCGTGGACCCCCCATCCCACTGTATAGTGTGTGTAGACAGTAAGAACCCCCCCACTTGCCCCCCCACTGCCGCCGTAGCCAAGTGGTGACTCTGCCTCCCCATCAATCTGCCACTGCCACTCCCTGGCAGCCTCCCAAATAACAGAGAAGTCAATCTGCAACCCATTTTGGTCCTCTGCGCGTGCACAGAGGCCACTCACATTACCAGGCGAGTGGGTTGGGGAAGCCCAGCCTGCATTAGGCTGTGCATTAGAACCACCAAGATTGGACCCGATCCCCAATCTCTGTGGGGTAGTGCCACCTAGCTCCGCTTTGTAGCCCAGCTTATCACCTGGGTTAAGGGCACAACCTCAACGGAGTGGGCAATCTGGTCCAGTGATGTCTGCTGTAACTGCTTGTGGTTTCCCTGAGGTATGGGCAGAAGTCTATCCCAGTGCAGTTACTTTCACCTGAAGATGCCCAGTACTTAAACATGGATATGTTGAAGATCCATCCATATTGCAGCTAAGGATGCTTCTGAATTCCCCATCTTCCAAGTCCAACCCTCCACAGACATGCTTTTAGTAGTTCTGGTTTACCTTGTGTAACTGGGATTAGCACCACAGCACCGCCGGGATTCATGCAGATTGTGGCGGTCCTCATGGGCAGACAGGTCCAGTATCACTGCTGGAGTGCATATATGCCTTGCCCGGACAAAAACTGACCACCTCCCCGCACCGGGAAAGGGAGGTGATCAGCTTGCCTTGAATGTTTTTAGCCCTATTCAGACGCTATGAGGCTGTTCACATGAGCAGCCCTACCCAGGCTTGGGCCAGGGTAGGGCTGCTCATGTGAAAAGCCAGGATCATGGCCAATCCCAGTGCTATCCTTCCTGGTAGCTCAGGAATTTCCCCTGAGCTCTTACCCATGTAGAAGGGTGCGTGCACAGCCTTCTACTGAGGATCTGAGTTGTGTGCATGCTGCAAAGGACGTGCATGGACAGCAGCTGTGTTCCACACTAAAGCAGTGTCGGCACTTGTATGGGGAGGGAACAGTCTTTGCCAAGTCCCCCTCCCCTCTGCAGTGCTCTGTGCCACCTGAAAATATGTCTCGAAGAGGCACTCAGCCTATTAATGGGGCTCATAGTTTGAATGTGTGTGTTACTGATTTAAGTAAAAATCCTGGATACCATAAAGCGTGCACCGAGAGTCTTTTGGCCACTCCAAGAATGATTAAAACCATGATGAGCATCGGGAATGATTAAATAGCAAATGCAATTGCCCAAGCAGCCTCCACATAGCTGGAAGGAGGGGACAGGGCTCCCACAGCAAAAGGTGTGCCTGTGAAGGAGGATGGAGCCTGAGCACCTTCCATTTTAGGAGCTGAGCACTCCCTTGCCCACCAGGGGGAATTGGGTTCCGTCTCTATGGGATGAGCCAACGTCACTCCCACAGGAACTGTTCCGTGTGCAGGAAGCTGGTGTTTTGAAAAGCCTGTGATTCATGCTGCCAAATGAAAGCATTTTTGGTGGGGCGGGGTCGTGGTGGCGGCTAGATGATTAGGAGGCCTCTCAGGCCCTATGATCTCGTCCGTTGCCTTGCTCTCTCCAAGCTCCCTTTTCAAAGGCTTTAAATCAAGCCTCGTCCCCTGCCAAAAAGGTCACACGGTTACTGGAGAAATAAATGGGAGCCGTCATCCAGCTTGTCATCTCATTTCGATGTGAAATGCAGCATTATTTTAATACCCGCAGAGATGGATTATTGAAAGGGAGGGAAATTGTATTCTTCTAAACCCTCTTAGGCGGCAGCATTTATAACATGATTAAAAGTGAGTGTCGCCAGTGCTGGCTCCCTCTCTGCTCCCCCTTGCTCAGTTCCTGCGCTCGGAAGAATGTTGCTGAACTCCTGATGCTACTGGAATAGTAAGGAAACGCCTTCTGCCTACTGATAGACCCTTAGTAAGGAGCACAAACGGAAGAAGATGCCGGTGCCATATTTCTGTGCTCCGTTCCATTTGTGGGTTGTTTGTTGTCATGCTACAAGCGGGTGAGGTCAGCAACTCCTGGAATGAATACTTTCAATACTGATAATAATTTCCCCATAGGTATGTTGGGGTTCTTTCTCTAGGGCATGACTGAACTGTCTGGAATAGGTCCAGAGATGGCAACTGAAACAAGGAGATTATTTTTGGGATGCTCTTGAGGGTGACTAAACTCTTCTTGGGACCTGTTATCTCCACAGAAATGACTGTCTAGCCCTGTTCAGATGTTATTGATCACCAGGGTGCTCACAATTACAGGAGCAGAAGCAGGGAGGAAGTCCCTCACTGAAACTGTCACTCACCCCGTCTTGGTGGGCACTCAACAAGTGCTGAACGTGAGATCCGGCTTGTGCAGCAGATTGGGGAGAGCGGGCTAAGCCCACTCTCCCCGCAGACGATCAGGGAGGGAGCCCTGGGCAGCCAGATCGGCTGCCCACATGATTGCCAGTTCCGTGACGGAGCTGGCGGAGTGGCCCCCGGAAGCTCCGGCATACCCTGCAGGGTCTGCGGGTGAGACCCCTGGCGCCGGGAGGCGGCTTTTCACCTCCCCTCCTGGGATCTCCTCATGAGTAGCCACGGCACGGAGCTGCACCACGGCTACTCACAATAATAAAAAATGGGTTTGCAGAGCACTCGCTCCGCAAACCCAGTTTCAGGGGAGGGGTACTTAGGTGGGTTAACCACCTGCGAGCCACTGGGCTTGCCTGGGAGCCCCATGGCTCCCATGATTAGGCAAAATTGAGCTAGGCTCCCTAGCCCGATTTTGCCTGATCATGGGAATAGCCCCAACATCATGCTGCTATAAGCACCGTAACCGTGATGGCTGGTGGTTCTGTGAGCACCCACCTCGGGCAATCCAGGCTGCTCCTCACAGAAGCACCAGCCATCATGGTTAGGGAGTTTCCCCTTCAGACAAACAGCACTGTAACTGCGAGAGCCTGACAGGAGGAGGTGAGTGACAGCTCCGGGGTAGGATTTCCTCCCCACTACTGCTCCGGTAACTGTGAATGCCCCAGTGCTCAGTAGCATCTGAATAGGGCTGCTGTTTGCCAAGCAAACTCCAATAGTTTGGCCAGTCTTAGCTAGGACTGATGCAAGTCAATCAATATAGATATCGGCCACATTAGCATGTAACAGGGGACTGGAGTTACCCTCAGTTTCCTTACCGTTATGTCCGAACCCAACCAGCTTAGTCCCATCCGTAGCACGACCCAAGGTTGCACTGATGAACCTTTGGTCTGAACCCTTGGTTTGTAGGGAGGTTTCACTGCTCCAAACCAAGGGTCCAGGGAGCCTCCTTTTCATCCAAATGCAGCACTGGAGGCTGCATTTGGCCAGACTGGAGTTAAGGGAAGAAGCTGCTCCCTCTCTCCCTCCCTGATTACCTGTGTGGGCTGTCCCTCAAGCAAGAAGGAAGTCTACACAGCCAGTTCCCCTGCATCTCTGCAATCTTGCTGACTGCAGAGAGGACACTCTCCTGAATGTCTGAATGCGGACGGGAGAGTGGGGTGGGTGGGTGCAAAAGCATGGGTCCATTGGATGGGCGTTTCCGCATTACATGCTAATGTGACCGTTGTTTGTGTTCTGTCCGATAGCCATGACTTGAAGAAGTCTGTCTTCCTTGATGATCCCACCTCCCAGGGTCCACTGAGAAGGAGGTAGTTAGGAGGTAATTGCACCCACAGTGACCCACCCCAGGCATCTTGCCCTTTTCTTGGAGATCTGCTAGGCCAGAACTTAGGGGGGAAGTTTGGAAGAACTTCCTAATGGTAAGAGCTATTCAACAGTGGTGGTCTCTCCTCTGCTGGTGGCTTTCAAACAGCGGCTGCATAGCCATCAGTCAGGGATCCTGTAGCCAATTTTTCTACTGAGCAGGGGGTTGGACGGAGACCTCTCTCAATTCGAAGTTCTCTTGCCTCTCATGTTGGTGTCTAGAAAGTGCTCAGGCTTCCTTCATGTTTCTAGATGTCTGGAGGTGTTTGTGGGTCTACCCTTTTCACTTTTTGCCCTGGGTTACAGGACTTGCTCCGGTTGTTCACTTTGCTTCGTTCATCCCTGCTTTCCTCCTCCCCAGCCAACCACCCCCCATCGCTAGCCCAGGCTTGCCACAACGATTTCAAGTTTGCACTGAAGATTCCTCTTTAATCACCATTTAACTTGCTAAAATACAATTTCACCAGAGGTAAAGTTCTCCCCCCCCCCGCCACCCACAACTCCCTTGACATCGTTTGAATTCCAATTAATTGTAGCCAAGAGGAGAAGAGCAAATATCCATTTCAAAAGGGAAGCAATATTCTCCTTTGAGATAGGGCCTCCATGTGCGTGCAGGCGGGGAGGAAATACTCCTAGTAAGTACTCCGAGCAGAAAGATGGGCCAAGCTGCAGCGGTGTGCCTTCTTCTTTTGCGCTCTGTTACTTGGGATGTTGGGCACGGGCCTTTGGCACAAGTGCAGTGTGGGAAATAGGTTGTTCCTTACTTCTATGGAAGGGGTGATACAGCAGACATGTGGGTCAGACAAACAGTCATATTTTGATATCCTGCTTGCGTGGCCAGACAGAAACAGCAGCTCAGGAAAGTTATTATTATATACTGCCTCAAAATTCCTGTAGTGAGAGGTGGTATATAAATATAAAAATCAATAAATAACATGTATGTATGTATGTATGTATGTCAATGGTGAGAAGAGCTGGTCTGGTGGTAACAAGCATGATTTGTCCCCTTAGCTAAGCAGGGTCCACCCTGGTTGCATATGAAAGGGAGACTTGATGCATGAGCACAGTAAGATATTCCCCTCAAGGGATGGGGCTGCTCTGGGAGGAGCAGAAGGTTTCAAGTTCCCTCCCTGGCAGCATCTCCAAGAGAGGGCTGGGAGAGATTCCTGCCTGCAACCTTGGAGAAGCTGCTGCCAGTCTGTGTAGACAATACTGAGCTAGATGGACCAAGGGTCTGACTCAGTATAAGGCAGCTTCTTATGTTGCTATGTTCATGGTGCAGCCAAATCACAGGTCCCTGCCCTGAGGAGCTTCCAGCCTAAACACAAAAATGGGAAGACAATAGATAGAAAAGAGTTGGGGGTAAACACAAAGGAGATGTATTCCATTCAGTTGCATGAACTCAGGTTCAGAAGGGCAGGGATTCCAAACACTGGGTCTCCAGATGTTGTTAGTTGGCCATTGTCACTAGGGATGATGGGTATTGTAGTCCAGCAGCATCTGGGAACTGAAGTCTGGGAAGACCTGCAGTAGAGGATAGGGGCTGGGAGGGCGTGCTAAAGGCTGCTAAAGAAGGAGAGAGTTAACACTGAATGCGTGTTCTGGGACTGGGAGGGAATCTGAGGCACAGAGGGCAGCAAGAGAGATATGGTGGAATACCTTTAGGAGGGCTGAAACCCTTGGAGAGTTGCGGGTGGTGGCAGTGGAGCATTTAGGCATGGACCACAGGGTGGGGGTCCATGGCCTCTTGGCGCCCCCCAAATGCTCTATGGGGCCTCCCCAGGGCCCCAATGCCCCACCGCTGCTGCCCGGCCCCTGCCGCTCTTTCCCTTCCGCAGCCGCTTGCTGCTACTTCCCCCTCTTCAGCGCCGGGGTGGAGGGGTGGGGGGGGGAGAGGAGCAGGCCACCACCCCCTGGTGGCAGGGGCGGGCACAAGCAGCACTGAATAGGATGTTGACAACTCTTTTGAAGGAGGAAGTGGAAGGTTAGTTGGATTGTGATGAATCTCGTGCAGGACCCATAGACAATGTGTGGAAGCGAAGTAGCCAGACAGCCCATGCAGGAGTTGAGGAACAGGCAGGGGATTGTGGGAAGAAGGAGAAAAGGAGGCAGAAGGGTGCTTTCCAGGTTAAACCCTACCACAGTGTTACTACAGCTCTTCCTGTGTTGTGACACCACAGTCCCTGAGATGACAGCAAGGTGCCATTCACCTTTCTGGTGCTTTATTTCGGATTTTATCTTTCTGTTAACAGTGCTACGATGTTGTGGGGAAATGGCGGAATTTTCCATTGTAGGAGTTCGAGATTCCGGGGATCGTTTTCAGTGCGATCCTGTCAAGCAGAAGCATTTTACCCCTGTGGTAGTGGGTAATCGGGAAAGTGCCCAGGGCAGGAACCTTGTTTGTACGGTTGGAAGTCTCCCCGCAAATATTCCATGTGAACAGCTTCATTACTGCTGCCGTGTGGGGGAAGCAGCTCCTAAGGTGGGCCTTCCGGGCCAGTGCCGGATCCCTGGGAGGTCCCCATTGTGCAAGCTTCTCACCCGTCCACCACCATTTTGAAAAGGAGCAATTGCCTCCGTGGGGCATCTGGAGGACCAGGTACTTTGCCTCTTCATTGCTTGCCTCACTCACTATTGACAATTTACTGAATCACACTAACCTGCCCCTCAAATTCCCTGAGCCATTTTTGGAAGGGTGGTATAGAAATCAATCAAATCAAAAAATAAAATAAAATAAAATAAAATAAATTAGTCTCTGGAGCTCTGTGTTCCGCTTTGCTTGCATTTCCATTCTCTTTCCCAACAGCCCCCTCTTTCTTTCCTTCCATGTTGGGACTCTGCCGAAGATAAGGCTGTGGAACAAAGAACAATTAAAACAATTTTGTGACATATGTTCCCCCCCCCACCCACGCGCTTCTTTTTTTTTATTGCACACAATGCAATCTCTTCCATTTCTGCCCATAACCATCCTATTAATGCTTAAATTGCTCTTATTGACATAATGATACCTTTTTTGTGAAGCTAACAATGTAAATATGCTTGAGGAACAGCCAGGGAGTGGAGATAAGAATATTCCAACGCCCAGGGGATGCGCACGAGACGGGGAGTAATAGGAGCGCATTATGCATTTTGCTCATCAACAATTTTTCAATAAAAGAAGATTTCAAAACTGAAACAGCTTTCAGCATATTAAACCTGGGGCCGGGAAACAAATTGGAAATAGCAGACACACTATCCTTGGTGGTTTCAAATTAGGGATGTTTTCTGTGGCAATCAGCTATATGAAACTTGGTTTGATTAGTGAGGAGCGGCGGGGTGGGGGGGGCGCTGATGATGCCCTAAAATACTTTCCTAAGAGAGACTCTGGCAGCTAATTATACTAGAACCGTGTACTTGTGTTAGGAAAGGACAATCACTTGGAGCAGCAGCATACGTTTCAGGAAGGGCATTCTGCACAGGGCATAATTCAGGGGCGACCCTTCCATGAGGCAGGGTGAGGTGGTCACCTCGCGCCCAGGTTTGAGGGGGGATGCAAGGGCCAGGCCCCACTCCACGGGGTTCCTTGCCACCTGCAGCTCCCACCCTTCCTCTCCACACTACGCAATACTGTTCATTTCTCCCTTCTTGCTCCACAGGGGCATGCCTCTTCTTTCCCCTCTTCCCCTGATGTGAGCTAGACTACCCCTGCCGTCACTGCCTGGCTCGGTAGCATCATCTGAGAGTCTTTGCATGTGGCACCACTGTTGTCTTGGCCACCTGGCCTGCGAATGCTGAGCACCTGCCTGTAGGTAGGTGGACGAATCATATTGCCCTTTGCCTCAGACAGCCAGATGCCTTGAGTCCCCAATGCATACACAGGACCCTTAAATGCTCGTGTAATATTTTGACAGCATGCCAACTATCTTTACCTTATTCCCTCTTTCCAATGCAAAATGAAATCACAGTTCTTTGGGAACTAGGAGGTATGCCCAATGTCTCTACTCTTGAACCATGGCCAATATCCTACTGCTATGCTTGTGTGAGGATGTTGCACTAGCACACATCTGCTGCACTCACTAGTTGCACTCAGTCTGGAGCTTGCATTCCAGACCAGTGCTGTGTTAGTGCAAACGTGTCTGCATTCGCACAACAAGATGTACAGCCAGTGGCATGCCTCCAATGTTTTGCAGGGAACTTTAGTGTGAGAGCGCAGTTTCAAAAATCCTCGTGATTTAGCATGGCTGCATGACCGGCTTGCACTAGTGGAACTTCGTTCGTTGCCCAAGTGCAGGGATAGTCAGGATGTTGGCCTGTCTCTGGAAGAGTTTTCCCAACCCCTTTGAAAGCTTATTGCAAGAAGGTGAAGGGGAAACACATATGTGCTTCTTTTTAAAAAAACCCAAAAAACACCAACCCAGTCCACTTTGTTTTTCAAAGAGAAATGAAGCAGAATTAAGATGACTCAACACTCTTAAGCCCGATCTGTGGTTCTAGGTGGAGAGCAATGTATAGTTGAACTAGTGTTATGATTTTGAATGGGAACAATATATGGCCATATCTGGCTCAGATTTTGAATGCTTTGTATGAGCAAGTCATATCTCTACTCTCATGGAAAAAGGAGCCAAATATGTATGGCCCTGTTGGGCAAGTCAAGAGCATCCATTGAACTAAATGGGATGGGGCCATAGCTCAGTGGGTAGAACATCTGCTTTGTATGCAGAAGGTCCCTGGTTCAGTCCCTGGCAGCATCTCCTCTTGGTAGGGCTCAGGGAGACTCCTGCCTGAAACCTTGGAGAGCTGCTGGTGGTCAGTGTAGAAGATACTGAGCTAAATCGACCAAGCGTCTGATGCTGTATAAGGCAGCTTCATCAGGACCCCTTTTTGGCCCTGCTAATATCATCCAGTACATAATAGCAATAGCAATAGCACTTACATTTATATACCGCTCTATAGCCGGAGCTCTCTAAGCGGTTTACAATGATTTTAGCATATTGCCCCCAACATTCTGGGTACTCATTTTACCGACCTCGGAAGGATGGAAGGCTGAGTCAACCTTGAGCCCCTGGTCAGGATAGAACTTGTAACCTTCTGGTTACAGGGCGGCAGTTTTACCACTGCGCCACCAGGGGCACAAAAGAACAGCCCTGCTGGGTCAGATCCAAGGAAGTCCATCTAGTCCAGCATCCTGTTTCACACAGTGGCCCACCAGATGCTGCTGGAAGCCTACAGGCAGGAGTTGAGGGCATCACCCCTCTCCTCCTGCTCTTACTCCCCTGCAACTGTAAAGGTGCCGCTTCTCTTCCCTCCTCTCACAAGTTCTGTTTCTAATGAAATGTTTATTCGGAGGATGATATCTCCATTCAGGGACAGAGATAATTCACGCAAGCAATCAGCCCTAGGTTAACTAGAGAATGAAAGAGTCACAGTTTCAGATACAGAGGTAGCTCTCCACCATCCATCAAATAATCAATTACGATGTCCATTAGTCCCCTTTAACCACACATTAGAAGAATCCGCCAGGCACTCTAATGTCCAGGTCATCACCCCTGAGGATGAGCAGAGACGGGAAGAATCTATCAACATTTTGAGGCCCTGTGATTTTGGAGTCAGCAAACAGACATCACCAATTGCTTCTTGTCTTTCATGGTTATCTCTGAAGTGTCTGAACTGGTGGCATCTCAGCAGTGCCCTCCACTCAAACTGACCCCCTGTCTAGTTTGAATATGTTAGGGACGTGTCTGGCGTGCACTTACATCTCAAGTGAAAATGAAAGTTCCTTCTGTTGGAATCAGAACTGTGGTGACTGTGGGAGGACATTGTATAAAAGGCCATTCTCTTAAGGCCAGAACGTTCTGGAAGGGGAAACTGCTCTTTTTTAAAAAGCAAAATTATGGAATATTGGTTACAATGCCATTCATATTATCAATGTTCTGATCCACTTGGCAGCCATGGTCCGTTACTGATTATCAGTTGGTGAATAGCATATGTATTTATAAATATTTATCAAGGGGTGTGTCCCTTGCCTTTCTTGTTATTCATAGAACCAAGGTAGCTAACAACATAAAATAAAAAATGCAGTCTTAAAACATATGTATGAAAAACATCAGAGCAATAGATAAAAACAGAGCACCATTCAAGAAACATTCAGATAAATTTAATTAAAGATCCAACCCAATACCTGCAGAAATCAATACACTTTCACAAGCCAGAAAACCAGTGGAAAACAGTGCGTGTGAGCATGTGTACACATTTCCCAAGGCAGAGAGTTCCAAGGTCACACAATGCATAATCAACTTGTGGAATTCTCTGCCACAAGATGTGGTGACAGCCAACAACCTGGATGGCTTTAAGAAGGATTTGGATAACTTCATGGAGGAGAGGTCTATCAAGGGCTACTAGTCGGAGGGCTATAGGCCACCTCTAACCTCAAAGGCAGGATGCCTCTGAGTACCAGTTGCAGGGAAGTAACAGCAGGAGAGAGGGCATGCCCTCAACTCTTGCCTATGGCTTCCAGCGGCATCTGGTGGGCCACTGTGCGAAACAGGATGCTGGACGAGATGGGCATTCTTGGGCCTGATCCATCAGGGCTCTTCTTAAGTTCTTATGTTCTTAAGGTCTGAGCACTGTAGTTGCCAGGCTGTCTCCAGCATCTCATAATGCCCACCTTCAATCTAAGCCAGAAAAAACTCACTCCCTACTTTATTTACCCCACCCACCCACCCACACACACACACACACACACAGCAGCAGCAGCCAGGTCGCTCCCTGGAGATCTCGACCTCTGATCCTCCCTCCCCCCTCCCTCCCTGTAACATCTGCATCCCAGGAGCCTGGGAAACATAGTTCATCTGGTTTATCTCCCCAGTAGTCATAGTAACCATGCATCTCAGTGATCTTCACTCTTCTTCAAGTGGGGGACACTTTGCATTTAAAAAGCCTTCAGTAGGAGAGCCATTTCCCACTCTGTGCTGACCTCCGCTCCACACTGTGCTTTTCTCAGTGCTGGAAGGGCCCGGTCAGAGAGACAGAGCCCTTTCTCAAGAGCTCTAGGAGAAAAGCACTGGGAAGGGCTATCCTTCCCAGCATGCCATGCACAACATCCAAGATGGTGCTGAGGCTCAAGAGGGCTTCATTTATCTTAAAAGAGCCCACCAGCAATGGGCAAAATGTGGCACTGCGCGGTGGGCATGGTCATCTCCGCATGGGGACTATGGAGAGTATTCTGCTTTGCCGCAAGCGGAATACAGCGGACCACAGGCCCAATAAACCATAGTCATGGAACCGTACTTGGGGTTGGTGGGGGATGCTCCTGGCCCCTGGGCCTTACAGTGAAGAACTCTGATGTATTTGTTCAGTATCTCCTTGCACCCTGGGCCAAACTGGAACTTTTGTTGTTGCTGCAGGGGTGTGTGTGTGTATGTGACCATAAGACATCTAGTTGCCAGTTCAGGCAGGATATCAAAAGAAATCAAGACTGAGGAGAGGGGAGGGGAGTTATGCCAGAAAACCAGAGTTTGGAGACATAAGAAAAGAAAATGAAGGTACCACGTTGATGCAGCCTTGGGATGAGGACTTGGCTGAGGAATGACTGCACTCTATAAATACCTCCAAGGTGACAATAGACATGAAGAATGGGTAATTTATTTACACTTCGGGGTGACATGATATCAGTCAATGTGGCCAAAGGCAAAGGGTGGAACCATTTAGAGAGGATGCAGGCTAACATTTAGCATTAGAAGATGTGGGGTCTGGATCTCCCATGGGGCACGATCAAGGAGCACAATCTCTGCCAAAGTTCCATAGTGGAGCCTATTGGTAGGAATAAGGTCAGTTTAATATCCCTGTGTCTATGAAATATAAGCCAATTGTGATTTCAAATTATCTGTAGAGCCCCTGATGCCAAGAAATAAACTCTTATTTCAGTGTTTCCCAAGAGAGCATTTAGATTACAGACAACTATACTGCGGTACAACTTCCAAGCGGGATAATCAATATGAATTAAATGCTGGACACATTTTTCAAAGTCAGAAAGTGAATCTTGAAGCTCCTCCATCGTCTCTAGCTTTAAGTAATGTGGCTGAAAAAGTTTTTTAAAAGTAACAATATTACCGTGTAAGGGGGGGAGTGGGATGGCCTCCTCCCTCAGAAGGGTTTATGTTTTCGATGGTTTATTCTGATATGCTACTTTAACCAATGGTGCCAAGAATCATAAGTGGGAAGGGAAGGAGTTGGGAATTGATACTCTTGAAGTGCATTCTGAATCAAGTCCATCCCCGGTTAGGCCTTGCCTTGAAACAGGCTCACCCAGAGCCTCCAAGAGGATTTATGGGACTTGGGGCAAGTGTGGTGTTGGGGGCCCTTTAAAAGGACTCCTGCATGTGTGTACAAAGTCGGGGAACCACAGATGTTTAAACTGGTATGCCTCAAGCAATCTCTACTGATAGAACATTCATGCAGATGAATCTGAACAGTCTGAAGCTCTGAGCTGGAAGGACGCTGGAGGTGATTCCGATCACTCCCTCAAACTCACAACAGTCTAATATTTAATTTATCATGGTTGGGTTGGGGTCTGCATTCTGCAGTTCAATAAGGTTGTCCTCGTGACCAGCTCTACCCAAGGTAGGGTAGCCCTACCTGAGTAGAGCTGGTCATGAGAAGCACTAGGATCGGTCCTGATCCTGATGATCTGTTACTCGGTAGCCTGTTTTGTTAACCTGGGCTAATCGTGGGTAGAAGGTCACAAGAGCGGCCTACTATTCCACCCCCCTCCCATCATATGAACGCTTGGTCTGCCTGCAGCCCGAGTGACCACAAAGCCAGGCTGCAAGAGTGCTTAGCAGTGGGGAAATCCCACAATGCACCAAACTGCTGGAGCAGTGCATTGTGGGATGCTGGAGGACATCCTCCTCTAGCTCCTGCCAGGAGCCTCCTGGTGCTGCCGCTCACGGCCCTGTTGCTTGTGTGGGTGCACAAGTGATGGAGCCCTGATCGGACTTCAGAACATGTGAGGGGAAGAAAGGTATGCTCCTTTTCCCCACACAGCCCTCGCTGGTCCCTGCAGACTGAGTCCATCTAGTCCAACTTAGTGCCATCTTATACTCTAACAAACTATTTCCTCTTCTTTAAAAATTAAAACCTTGAACAAAATACTAAGAATTATGTTGAACAATGTGGCAGGACTGGGGCAGAGGACACATAGGACCTGAGGCAGGGGCCGCTTAATTTGTGGGGCCCAAATTGCCCCAGTTGCCCCACCCTCTGGGCTGCCCAGGGCTCACTTTCCTAGGCACATCCAGACTAGCATTGTCCTAGAGCAAGTAACTAAGATGCTGCTCCCACACAAGGTCGTGTAACCAAACTGAGAGGATCTTGCTCTTTTCAGCCCACTTGTGCAAGTGTTGTGTTTGCACAACCAAAACATATAGAACAACCCTGCTGGATCAAGCCATTGATAGAACTCTCCTCCATGAAGTTATCCAAGCCCCTCTTCAAGCCATCCAGGTTGTTGGGTTTGCCATATTGTTCCCAGAAGAGCATCTTGTGGCAGAGAATTCCCAGAGGAACATCTTGTGGCAGAGAATTCCCAGAGGAACATCTTGTGGCCATATTGTTCCCAGAGGAACATCTTGTGGCCATATTGTTCCCAGAGGAACATCTTGTGGCAGAGAATTCCACAAGTTGATTATGCATGGAGCCACACACATAATTGTGGAGCTACAATTAGTCATCGAGCCACACTTAGGATCGACAGGAGCTGTTGCTGGCTCCCAGGCCTTTTAAGGAAGAACACTGACTTACAGCAAACTTTGGCCTCAGCCCTAGTTTCCATGCAACCAGTCCCCATAGCTTAGACACAAACCAGCTCAAGACAATATGGCAAAGCTTAAGTTGCGTATGCACCAGGGACCAGGTCAGATCCCCAGCACAGGACATGGTGTGTGTGTGTGTGTGTGTGTGTGTGTGTGTGTGTGTGTGAGAGAGAGAGAGAGAGAGAGAGAGAGAGAGAGAGAGAGAGAGAGAGAGAGAGAGAGAGAGAGAGACCACTAGTGGCACAAGAGTTTCCTAGAGGTCCCAAATGGGCCTTTCGGAAGTCTGTAGGTCCACTTTGGTACTGTTGATGTCTGCAGTGAGTCTCAGAGTCGAATCCAGTTTTGTAGCTTATGGATAACTTCATGGAGGAGAGGTCTATCATCGGCATGCCCTCAACTCCTGCTGTAGGCTTCCAGTGGCATCTGGTGGGCCGCTGTGTGAAACAGGATGCTGGACTAGATGGGCCTTGGGCCTGACCCAGCAGGGCTGTTCTTATGTTCTTAATCGTTCATAAGGCGTATGTGAAGTTTCAGCCAAAGCCAAATACTCTGCACAGCCCCTGTTGCGCAACATGGAGGCAACCGTTTCCCAGCCTGCAGTTCAATGTGTTGCCTAGTGCTTCCCTTTCAGGGAAACAGAGCCTTCTCAGACTCCAGGATCATCTTGGAAGATGCACACATAGTACTAGGAAATGTAATCCTTTCCATCACTTCCCCCATATTGCTCTAAGGTCATGTTGGGAAGGACTACACTTACTTATTAACTAACTAACTAACTAACTAACTAACTAACTAACTTACTTACTTACTTACTTACTTACTTACTTATTATTTCTGTACACCACATCAAACCTATGTCTCTGGGTGGTTCACTACAACATAAAACAAATTAAAACAAGAATTAAGACATCAAAGCAGCTTAAACCACAATTCTGATTAAAAGCTTGGGTGAAGAAATGTAAAGTCTTTTTCCAAAGTTGTCAGAGAGAGGGCGGCTCTTATTTCAGTGGGGAGCACATCCCAAAGTCTCGGTGCAGCAACAGACGAGCTGGCAGCAACCGCAGATGGACCTCTCCAGATGATCTCAAAGGACAATGGGACTGAGAGTGAATAAGACGTTCTCTGAAATAGAACACTTCCCAGGGTTCCATACACACCTTTCAAGATGGTGCCAGGGCTTTGTAGGTCTCCATTGCTCTTAAAAGGGCTCCACCATCCCTGGCGCACAGCACTGGTTGGCACAATGGACAATGACCATCAGATTGAAGGTGGTTTGGGGTTTTTTTGCCCAAGTGGCCCCCGCTTGAAAAATAGGGGAGATCACTGCTGTAAGGATCTTGGCTTGAAATTTGGGGGTGCAGTGGGAGGCAAAAGATGCTCCAAACAATGACCTCCTCCTCCTCCTCCTCCTCCTCCTCCTCCTCCTCCTCCTCCTCCTCCTCCTCCTCTTTTTGCATTGCAGCCACCAGGCTTTTTCAGAGCAGTTGCTCTCCTCTGACTAACAGCTGCGATATTTCCCAGAACTCCTCTGGGAACAATGCTACATCATCATGTGGCATAATTACCAGAGGACGTCTGGATGGGGGTAGGGGGATATTGGTTGCCAGCCAACCAGAGAAATGCAAACAAAGCTGATAACCCTCTCCCCATATTTGACCCCCTTTCACCCCCTGTTGTCCACTCCAAAAAAATCAGCAAAATGTCCCCCCAAGTTTGCCATCTGCAAATTAGTAGGGGCAAAATAAGCACTGCTGGTGTGTGTGTGTGTGTGTGTGTGTGTGTGTGTGTGTGTGTTTCTTTTCATCAAAGCAAAACAGTTGCCCTAGATGAGAGCCCTCGAAATAAGGGTTTGTGGGAATGCCGGGGCCTTGGATAATCTCCAAGGTATCGATGTGCCAGGCCTATGAAATGGTGATGGATGCATTCCTTTTTAGGAAGAAGCAATAAAGCTTCTAAGGAGAGTCACTTCATACCATGCTGCAGGTAGCAGAGCTATTCTCTGTATAATTTTAAGCCTTTAGTGACAGGCGGAACAGTTTGCTAGCAGGAGAAC
Source organism: Hemicordylus capensis (assembly GCF_027244095.1). Lineage (NCBI taxonomy): Eukaryota > Metazoa > Chordata > Lepidosauria > Squamata > Cordylidae > Hemicordylus > Hemicordylus capensis. Next base: position 315,813,509 of record NC_069660.1, on the reverse strand, counting down.
ACGGCGGAGCCTCAAGAATTATGAGGATATAATTCAGGCCGCTGAGAAAGGGCAGGAGCAGCTTTTAAAATGGGCTACGATGCAGTAAAAAACAACAACCAACCTAGCCAATGCTCACCAATGCTCACAGATACCAGTGATCTGGGGAAACATCCATTAGGGTCATTCTGTGTGTACAGAGGCTGCCTTCATGACAAGCACAAGTTCCCCAGTTGCTCTCGGTCCTGACATATGTTCGTATTGTGATCAAAAGTTGTGTCTGTTAAATAAAATGGATTCTTAAAAAAAAAAAAAAGACTTAATGGCAGGCTGCGGGGAGAGGGAGAGTGGGGGGAATATTTATGCTTCTGCTCAGCATTAATATTATTCCACTTCACTCATGTTGCCGCAGGACCATCTGTTGGCATTGTAGATAAAGCCATCAAATACGGGGGGGGGGAGGGCTCTAAATAGAAGCAGACCGAGTATTTCTCTTAGGGAACATGTTGGAGAATTTGCCAAAGACACAACTGCAGGGAGAGGATGGTCGTCCCTACCTCAGTACTGGCTTGAGCAGACCAGGGGTCCATCGATGGGAGCATTCTCATTCCAGCAATGGACAACCAGATCCCGATGGGAAGGGGATGGGCCCAGAGCAGGCCCAGAGCTGAGTCGTGCGGAAGGCCCAAGGTTCAAAACCTGGCAGCATCTTCAGGTCGGGCTGGGAGAGGCTCCTGCTTGCAACCTTGGAGAGCTACAACATGGAGATAGATGGACCAACAGCCTGACTTGGTATAAAGCAGCTTCCTATTGTCCTATGTTCCAAAGATTTTCAGCAGGGATGAAGGCAATCATGCTTTCCCGTTGTTGTGCTCCAGTAACTGCTGTTTAGAGATACAGTTCCTCTGAAACTGGAAGTTCCATTTTGCTATCTCAATGGCTAATAGCCCCTTGCCAGACTTATCCTGTCCATGCATTCGTTAGTTCTCGACACAATTACTAACTACCTGATTTATATTCCTAACCTCTGTGGTTAAGGAGCAGAAATGGGGTGGATTTGCACCTAAGAGTGTAAGGAAGATCCCTGATGGATCCAGTTGCAGGTCCACCAAGGCCAGCTATCCCAGGGTGGCCAACCTGAGGCTCTCCAGTTGTTGTTGGACTACAGAGTCCATCATCCTCTGCTACAATGGCTATTTGCATTGCAGACGGCTGGAGAGCTTGGGGTTGAGCTATTCTGTTTCTGTTTCCAACAGGGACCCGCCAGATATTTGGGGGAAGCTCACATTCTGGAGCATGAAGGCAGCAGTACTCTCCTTGTTATTCTCCCCCCTCTGCCCCCGGTGAAATAGACATATGGATCAGCATTTGGAAAAAGAATGTCTCCAGATAGTCCCATTTATTTTTCAAAGTGTCTTGCTCCTCTGGTAAGTGAGGCACCTGACTTTTTACCCTTACCTGACGCTGGTGGGTAGCACCTCCGTCAATATCAACTTACCGTAAGAATCTCTAAACTCACCTACATTTTTAATTGCACAAGCATGTGGTGAATCAGAGTGAAAATTGGGTTCAAATAGTATGCTATCAGGGTCATTGATTGCCATACCTCCCTCAAAGTGTTAGGTAAATCAAATCAAATTATGCAAAGAAATTCCTATTTGCATCTAAAAATTAAGGACTCATATCCACAAAATGTGTGTGTTTGTGTTTATTTAGCCAAGCACCCACTGAGTTTTTATGCTTCAGTTTATTTCTTTTTTTAATTTTCCTTCAAGAAGATGGATCGTGTTGGGCAATAAGAAGTTGTGATGGGAAGAGGAGAGGCATAGATAACTGAGAATGGGGAATTCTAAAGAAATTCACTTAAATTTTCCAGTTGGCACTAGAGCCTTGAAACATGCCACCCATGTGGGGAACATGTTCAGGACCACCTGTACTGAATTTGAAGAAAATTGGTTAATTCTCTGATTTTTAGTTAAATTTTGAATTTTTTTTTAAAAATGGATAAAAATTGTGAAATCTGGCTTGTTTCAAGTGATGATCATCATTACACCCCCATATGGAGGAATCTGCTGTCATGAAAAGGGGTAACAGCATGCCAGATTTTCTTCTTGTTTTATACAGTATCTCCTGAATGGATGGCCATACAGTTATGAAATCTGGCACACATGAAGTCCACATTGGCAGAACTCCATGTAATGTTTTTCAAAACTATGGGTCACTCTGATTTGGGGGGAAATTGGGGGGGGGAGAGAAATAAATTGGAAAAAAGGGCTAAAACTGGCTTGTTTCAAGCGAGAATACAAAAAGTTCTGGATCTGAAGCCCCTCCTTGGACCATCATTCCACCCCCATGTGGAAGATAAATAACATCCATTTGATTTTATATTAATTTTTGTCTTTCCTATTCCAGAAGCACACAGTCAGTAAAAGTGGAAGTACTTTGAATGTTTCTCTTTTTGTGGTTAGAAAGAATTTCTCACTTTCCCTTCTAGCCATTAAGGATCAAAAGGTGTGTAGTCCTTTTAATCCCTTCTTAAAGGTCTCGCTGTTGCTGCAATGGGGAAGGAAAAAATAATATGAAATAAAAAGAAGGTCCTTTTTCCTCCACATGGGTGTGGAATGATGGTCCAAGGAGGGGCTTTTGATTCAGAACTTTTTGTAAAGTTCTTGCCTGAAACTAGCCACATTTCACCATTTTTACAAAAGATTCAAAAATTCACCAAAAATCAAGAGATTGACCAATTCTTTTCAAATACACTATAGGGGAGCCTAAACCTCTTTGCCACATGTATGGCAAGTTCCAAGGTATTGTGAACAACCAGTAATTTTTGATGATTTTTTTTTTTATTTCCCCATTAACCGCTATGGGGGAAAATACAAAATTAAGGCAGAATTTGGATTTGGCTTCTGAATCTGATCTGATACACAACATTGCCAGAGCCCATAGAATCTAAATCTGAAATTGTCAACTTCAGATTGCATCAAATGCAAATCTAAATTTTCTGAATGTGTATAGGCCTGTAATATAGTATCGTTGAGTATTTACACGGACACTTTCCAGCTATAACGGGGGGGGGGGAACCCCTGATGTGCCACTCCAACTGAAAACTGGGAATTTGGATGATTTTTCTGAGGGTGGGATTTGGAGATGTTAGAGGCGAACTGGTGATTGTGCCTCCCCCGTTGTTCCTGAAACCAAACCAGAATGAAAAGGGCTCACAATTATAAAATGGAGGGAGACACCAACAAGCTCCTTCAGCTGCTCTTCAGCTAGGTGGGACAGGGACAGTTGATGATGATGATGATGATGATGATTTTACATTTATATCCCGCTCTTCCTCCAAGGAGCCCAGAGCGGTGTACTACATACTTAAGTTTCTCCTCACAACAACCCTGTGAAGTAGGTTAGGCTGAGAGAGAAGTGACTGGCCCAGAGTCACCCAGCAAGTATCATGGCTGAATGGGGATTTGAACTCGGGTCTCCCCGGTCCTAGTCCAGCACTCTAACCACTACACCACGCTGGCTCTCCCTATGTTGCTTTCACCTAGTTGCTTTCCCTATGCTAAATATAAGAGAGCAACAACTTTACAAGGTGCCTCTTTGCCCAGTTAGCAAGGGGAGGGCCCACTATTATGCTAAGCCCACGCCTGGATGTCCTGTGGGATCAACTGCCCAGTGGGCAGAATGCAAAGTGCAAACTTCCCTTCACATTTGACATGTAAGGACAAGTATGCTTCAAGCCAGGCAGATAATTTTCTCACATTCAGGCTCACAATGAGGCCGTTCCCATGATCAGTGGGAACCGCCGAGATGGGGTTTGCGAGGAGAGCAGGCTTAGCCCACTCTCCTCGCAGATGACCCGTCAGTCGGCTGTGGGCAGCCAAACTGGCCGCCCACACGACTGCCGGCTCCATTATGGAGCCAGCACGGGCTGGGGAGTTCGGGGGCCTCACAGCCCCCGGAAGCTCCAGCATGTCCTGCATGAGTGCACAGGGCATGCTGGAGAGACCCCTGAGCCAGGAGGCTGCATTTAGCCTCCTTGCCGGGGGTCTCCTCGTGAGTTGCTGTGGCGCAGAGCTGTGCCGCAGCAACTCACGAATAAAAAAGCCGGGTTAGCGGAGCGCTCGCTCCACTAACCTTGGCTAAGGGGAGGGGTATTCAAGTCGGTGACCCGCTTGAGAACAACCAGGCTCGGCTGCAAGCCCGTTGGGTCTCAGGGGCATACCAAATTGGGCTAGGGTCCCTTAGCTCTATTTGGTATAACCGTGAGAATAGCCTCAGTGTCTGAGCTGCAGTCTCCAGTCACAGACTGAGAAGAGCCTATAGAGAAGCATGTTCCTAATCCCTACCACTACAGTATATACCGTTTCCCATCTTTTCTGTGTTTTCAGGGTCTACTGGAGTGAGGTTGACTGGACCAATTACACTTTGAATGGCATGGTATCAAATGGTCTTGAGTGGTCCTTCTGGGTTTTTACTGAGCTGGGAACCCAACCCATCTTTGTAAGAAAAGAGAACTCTGGTATATATAAATTTTAAGAAACAACACATCTTTTGATCTTTGGACTTCAGTTCCCCAATGCTTGTGTCCTCTCCACTTGGCCTGTGTTGGGTAGTACTTAACGAATTCAAGCCCACTTTGAGAACAGACAAGTCTACTCGAGACTGGAGCCATACTAGAAATAAGTATATGTGGAGGTCAAGATCTCAGCTGTGGCATTAACAAGCAAAAGGGGGAGAGAGCTGGAAGGGATAATGAAGTCCTGAGAGAAGGTGGAGGAGGAAACAATAGGTGGGATGAAACAGCTGCTGTTCTGAGGGTCTTTTTCCCCTTGCCTTCCATTCTCAGGGGACTGAAAGGCCTTTTTCCAGGTCCCATATGCCAGATGTTTCGATTACAGAATAAACTGGAGGTGTTCACAGGGATAGATATCCTTTGCTGCTAACAATGCACATGCTGTGTTTGCTGCTGGCTTGTCAGATCTCTGTAATTTGAAATGGGTAAACAGGTTCTTTTTTTAAACCCTTCTTTGAATATTTAAAAAAGTGTGATTAATTTGATAGTGGGGGTTCAAATAGGCCTTCAATTTACTTGTGATTTATAAAAACATAGATGTGTTTGTCAATGACTACAATTTAATATAAAATACATACAATTCAATTATGGATGTATTTATAGCATAGTGGCACAACTATACAGTAGTTGCATGGTATCTACAGAGTAAATTTTCTGGGGTCCTTGTTCATACAATAACTATTTAAGTGAGAGTTTTTACCATGTTTGGGGTCATTCAGACCCCTGATGCCTAAAGTGTGTGGTGTTTATTTTGCCCTTTAACCTTAATTCATGCCCAACTGATCTTGTGCCTTTTCTTTTCTTTTTTAGTAAAACCTTCAAATAGAAAAAAGGGGGTGGGGGCAGTATTGAAAGACCGGAGAACAACCCATGTTTTAATAGCATATACAATACTTGTGGTGGTACAGTACATGTTTTTATACCTTGGTGGGAGTGGCTGTGACGCAAATCCTGAGAAGGATTAAGCAGTTTGAGACAAAAATCCCATTAACCTACTTTAGTCTCTAGTTTTATATCTAGATATGTAGGGAGGGAATAAAGGGAGTTTAAGAGCCCTTGGATAATTAGGGGCTTTATGTTTTGCATTTTGTCATCTCAGCTTGAGAGTCTAGAGACTGAAACAGACCCAACAGTTGCTGCAAGTAAAGCACTTGCATATCTAAATAACCCATGTTCATGCCTATTATGGATTAAGGCACCTATTTGGGGTTAAAGGTAAAGTGTGCCGTCAAATCAATTTTGACTCCTGGCTCCCCCAGAGTCCTGTGGTTTTCTTTGGTAGAATACAGGAGGGGTTGATAGAATACAGGAGGGGTTGACCATTGCCTCCTAAAACCACCATATTAGTAGCACACCAATCCACTTATCACTGGTGTGGTAACACTATATTAAAATGTATTGATGCAGTGACTCGAGCCTTGATGTATGTCCGGCATGCATGGGGTGCTTATGTGGGCAACCACTTGGCCACTGTCCTATCTTGACCATTTCAGCTTCAGGTGTACATGCCACAGACAGCTGGGTCTTGATGCAGGTTCCTCTCATGCTGAGCATCTCTAGGCTAAAGGGAGGAGGTCCAGCATCATGTATTCAGGTTTCATCATGGTTCTCATCATAGTTCTCTCATTGGATGTCCCTGGCTTGGCTATAAATGTCTCCTTCTGAGGCCTTGGATCTTCACTGGAGTCTCCTCTTCTGTATCAGACTGCAGCTGAGACCTCATACCTCACAGGACTGTGTGCTTCTTCATATCAAAGCTTCCCTCTGCACAGAAAGCTAACATGTCAGGGAGAAAGCTCTGCAAGAATCTCCCCCGGTCCCCATTTCATTGCCTTTCTGTGCAAACCTCCCACCTGCAGACAGGTGCAACCACTCTGGCACTGCACATCTTATGTGCATTCCTGCTGAATGATGGAAAACCTCCAGGGATTTTGTGAGCATTCAACAGGAATGCTTGCCAAAACCCAGGTGGTTTTCATCATCTTTTGCCCTTAGTGGCAAACCAGATATCCTTAACTTGGTGAAGGGGAAGAAATCATGACAGGCTTGAAAGGCTGCATGCTTGAGACATCATTACCTGAGGCGACTGTGGGATTTGCAGTTTTCTCTAGGGGTGTGCAATTCGGGATTTCGGGTGATTCGGCTCGGATCCGAACTGAATCACCCCTGTTCTGTTTTGTGCCCGAATCTGGGTCACCCGAATCACCCTTGATTCGGTTTGGATTTGGATTTAATCCGAATCCGAATCCGAATCGATTCGGGGGGGTAAAAAGGGGCCCAGGGGCAAAATTTTGGGGTGGGGTGGTAGTGCCCAATGGGTAGAGTCTACCACCCCAATTTCAGGGGGATTGGGCAAAATCCTGATTTTTGGTGAATTTTTAAAGTTTGAGTGAATTTGGGGCAGTTCGGGGGCATAGCATGGGATCTGGGCAAAAGGAGTGGGGTGGGGTGGTAGTGCCTAATGGGTGCAGGCTACCACCCCAATTTCAGGGGGATTGGGCCAAGGGCTGATTTTTGGTAAATTTCTGAAAATTTCATGTCTTTGGGGCAGATTGGGGCATATTGGGGCAGAAAGTGGGGCCTGGGGCAGAATAGTGGGGTGGGGTGGTAGTGCCTAATGGGTGGAGGCTACCACCCCAATTTCAGGGGGTTTGGACAAAGGTCTGATTTTTTGAGAATTTTTGAAGTTTTAGTGACTTTGGGGCAGTTTGGGGGCAGAAAGTGGATCTCCCCCAAAATAGTGGGGTGGGGTGGTAGTGCCTCATGGGTGGAGGCTACCACCCCCATTTCAGGGGGATTGGGCAGAGGGCTGATTTTTTGAGAATTTTTGAAGTTTGGGTGTCTTTGGGGCAGATTGGGGGCAGAAAGTGGATCTGCCCCAAAGGAGTGGGGTGGGCTGGTAGATAGTGCCTGATGGCTGGAGGCTACCACCCATCCCCAATTTAAGAGTGATTGGGCAGAGGGGTGAATTATGGTGAATTTATTTTTATGAGGTTTGTCTTCATAAGGTGAAGTGTGCTAAATTGATTACTTCCTCATATTATTCATAGTAAAGGAAAGCGTGAAAAAGTGAAAGTGGGGTCAAGAGAGTTGTTTAATTGAAAAATATCTCATTTGCTATGATAGAATGAGAATTCACACCTCAGTTTTCTGAGGTGTGAATTCTCATTCTATCATAGCAAATGAGATTTTTTTCAATTAAACAACTCTCATGACCCCACTTTCACTTTTTCACGCTTTCCTTTACTATGAATAATATGAGGAAGTAATCAATTTAGCACACTTCACCTTATGAAGACAAACCTCATAAAAATAAATTCACCATAATTCACCCCTCTGCCCAATCACTCTTAAATTGGGGATGGGTGGTAGCCTCCAGCCATCAGGCACTATCTACCAGCCCACCCCACTCTTTTGGGGCAGATCCACTTTCTGCCCCCAATCTGCCCCAAAGACACCCAAACTTCAAAAATTCTCAAAAAATCAGCCCTCTGCCCAATCCCCCTGAAATTGGGGTGGTAGCCTGCACCCATTAGGCACTACCACCCCACCCCACTCCTTTTGCCCAGATCCCATGCTATGCCCCCAAACTGCCCCAAAGTCACTAAAACTTTAAAAATTCACAAAAAATCAACCGTGAACCGAATCACCCGAATTTTTCATGCCCGAAATTCGGGTGATTCGGCTCATGCCCGAAAAATATCGGGGGACATCAGGGGTGATTCGGTTCGGCCCCGAATCACCTGAAATTGTTCGTTTCGGGCACAGATCGTTCTGTGCCCGAAATTTTTTGCACATCCCTAGTTTTCTCTTCCCTTCACTTTGTTTTGCAAAGGTATTTTTCCAGTGGTTTCCTTTCTTTTTTATTTTTGCTTGCAAGAATGTGGAAGCTCATTCATTCAGAAGTTAAAGATGTCAGAGTGGGAGAGATGAGTGGAAAGGGTAGGAATCGAACTCAATTTTGAGCTGTATATTCTGGACTCAGATGGTCCAACATGAAATAAAGTAAAGTGTGCCGTTGAGTTGGTGTTGACTTCTAGTGACCACAGAGCCCTGTGGTTGTCTTTTGGTAAAATACAGGAGGAGTTTACCATTGCCATCTCCGGCACAGTATGAGATGATGCCTTTCAGCATCTTCCCGTATCGCTGCTGCCTGATATAGGTGTTTCCCATAGTCTGGGAAACATACCAGCGGGGATTTGAACTGGCAACCTCTGGCTTGCTAATCACGTCATTTCCCGCTGTGGTATTAGCATTAGGTGGCTCCAACTTGAAATAGTGTGCCCCATTTCAAGCCAAGGGAGTTCATTTTTGTAATCCCATCCCCTTGTTTGGATATCATCAGCATCCCAGAACTCAGGGGTTCTCAACTTGTGACGCTCCAGATGTCAGTGAACTACAACTCCCATCATCCATAATGGCCAGGGATGGTGGGAGTTGTAGTTCAGCAACACCAGGAGTACCACAGGTTGGGAACCACTGCCTTGACTGAAGTGTTAAAGCCAAGAGACAGATTTACCACCTCGGGAAGATTGCTCAGCTACAGCAGCTCCCTGGAAGTACCATTCCTTTATGTCTGCTTGGCTGCCTACAGCCAAGCAACTGACCATACAATGGGATACTGGGGTTTGAAATTTGAATCTTTATTTCTTTCTCTATGAAATGATAATGAACTGGGTTCAGGATTCCTTTCAAGGGCTCTGTGTTTGGAGAGTCAGGACAGCAGGGTCGCACAATACTTCAAGAATTCTCGGCCGGATGTCAAGACTATGGCTGACTTACTGTGTGGCATTCTGTCCGCCTTGCAATGGAATGTGTGTGCATTTGTGCAAGAGCACTCTTGCGCCAATGTGGGAAACTGTGCACCTGCAGTTGCGTGATTGACAGCCACTGGAAATCATGAGTGTTGATTGCGCAATTGTGTGTGTGCAATTTCCGGTGTTTGCGCAAGAGTGCTCCTGAGCTGTTGCACACACCTAACATCACGAGGCAAATGGAAAGTGATGCAAGATGTCAGCAATGGACTGCAGAGCAGAATACACTATGCAAAACAAGTGTGTGTGCTCTGATGGATATTCATAATGTATGCTATAGGGGTGTGCAATTCGGATTTTCGGGTGATTCGGCTCGGACCCGAGCCGAATCACCCCCGTTCTGTTTTGTGCCCGAATCTGGGTCACCCGAATCACCCTTGATTCGGTTCGGATTCGGATTTAATCCGAATCTGAATCCGAATCGATTCGGGGGGGTAAAAAGGGGCCCAGGGGCAAAATTTTGGGGTGGGGTGGTAGTGCCCAATGGGTAGAGTCTACCACCCCAATTTCAGGGGGATTGGGCAAAGTCCTGATTTTTTGTGAATTTTTAAAGTTTTAGTGACTTTGGGGCAGTTCGGGGGCATAGCATGGGATTTGGGCAAAAGTAGTGGGGTGTGGTGGTAGTGCCTAATGGGTGAAGGCTACCACCCCAATTTCAGGGGGATTGGGCAAAGGGCTGATTTTTGGTAAATTTCTGAAAATTTCATGTCTTTGGGGCAGATTGGGGCATATTGGGGCAGAAAGTGGGGGCTGGGGCAGAATAGTGGGGTGGGGTGGTAGTGCCTAATGGGTGCAGGCTACCACCCCAATTTCAGGGGGTTTGGACAAAGGGGTGATTTTTTGAGAATTTTTGAAGTTTTGGTGACTTTGGGGCAGTTTGGGGGCAGAAAGTGGATCTGCCCCAAAATAGTGGGGTGGGGTGGTAGTGCCTCATGGGTGGAGGCTACCACACCAATTTCAGGGGGATTGGGCAGAGGGCTGATTTTTTGAGAATTTTTGAAGTTTGGGTGTCTTTGGGGCAGATTGGGGGCAGAAAGTGGATCTGCCCCAAAGGAGTGGGGTGGGGTGGTAGATAGTGCCTGATGGCTGGAGGCTACCACCCATCCCCAATTTAAGAGTGATTGGGCAGAGGGGTGAATTATGGTGAATTTATTTGTATGAGGTTTGTCTTCATAAGGTGAAGTGTGCTAAATTGATTACTTCCTCATATTATTCATAGTAAAGGAAAGTGTGAAAAAGTGAAAGTGGGGTCATGAGAGTTGTTTAATTGAAAAAAATCTCATTTGCTATGATAGAATGAGAATTCACACCTCAGAAAAAACTTCTGAGGTGTGAATTCTCATTCTATCATAGCAAATGAGATTTTTTTTCAATTAGACAACTCTCATGACCCCACTTTCACTTTTTCACACTTTCCTTTACTATGAATAATATGAGAAAGTAATCAATTTAGCACACTTCACCTTATGAAGACAAACCTCATACAAATAAATTCACCATAATTCACCCCTCTGCCCAATCACTCTTAAATTGGGGATGGGTGGTAGCCTCCAGCCATCAGGCACTATCTACCAGCCCACCCCACTCTTTTGGGGCAGATCCACTTTCTGCCCCCAATCTGCCCCAAAGACACCCAAACTTCATAAATTCTCAAAAAATCAGCCCTCTGCCCAATCCCCCTGAAATTGGTGTGGTAGCCTCCACCCATGAGGCACTACCATCCCACCCCACTATTTTGGGGCAGATCCACTTTCTGCCCCCAAACTGCCCCAAAGTCACCAAAACTTCAAAAATTCTCAAAAAATCACCCCTTTGTCCAAACCCCCTGAAATTGGGGTGGTAGCCTGCACCCATTAGGCACTACCACCCCACCCCACTATTCTGCCCCAGGCCCCACTTTCTGCCCCAATATGCCCCAATCTGCCCCAAAGACATGAAATTTTCAGAAATTTACCAAAAATCAGCCCTTGGCCCACTCCCCCTGAAATTGGGGTGGTAGTCTGCACCCATTAGGCACTACCACCCCACCCCACTACTTTTGCCCAAATCCCATGCTATGCCCCCGAACTGCCCCAAAGTCACTAAAACTTTAAAAAATCGCCAAAAATCAACCATGAACCGAATCACCCGAATTTTTTGTGCCTGAAATTCGGGTGATTCGGCTCGTGCCCGAAAAAATTCGGGGGGCATCGGGGGTGATTCGGTTCGGCCCCGAATCACCCGAAATTGTTCATTTCGGGCACAGATCGTTCTGTGCCCGAAATTTTTTGCACATCCCTAGTATGCTAGCTACTCAATTCAGTTTGTCTTGATGAAAGTGAGTTATCTTTGTGCACATCTTTGTGCTTTGTTTCCAGGGTGGAGTGTTTGTGTCAGTAGCTACTATCCCCTCTTTCTTCCCTGCTTGACCACCAACGCATTTTTCTGGCCAGCTTCTTCAAAGAAGAAGTAGAGGATTATGGGCCAACACCCGGATCCCCTAATGGCCTGCTGTCAAGCTCATTGACCACTAATTATCATTGTAGATAGCCAGTAAGGCCATGCACATGGGCAGGCCTAACTGGACTTGCACAGCCCTACCCAGGTAGGGCTACTCGTGTGATCAGTCCCAAACCCAGAGCTCTTCACCGGGGTAGCCTGGGTTTTGTACCTTGGCTTATAGGGAGGTAGAAGGGCGTGACCCACTTCACTACCCCACTTCCTAGTCGTATGAGTGCTCAGGCTGCCTGCAGTCCCCGCATTCATAGAGCTGGGAGTGGCTGGCATTGGGGTGGACTCCCCACCCCACATGCACTTCCTCCTTGCACAGTGCATTGTGGGATTTCTAGAGGGATTTCATTCCCCCCAGCCTCCAGATGGCTGTGCTGCTTTCCACAGCCGCAGATGGGTGGGTGGTGTGGTGTGGCTTGAGAATCTCTTCAATCATCTGGGGGGAGAGCAGGAGCAATCCTGCCTTTCCCCCCACCCCTCCCCGCCCTGGGTTTCAGGGTCATGTGAATGTTGGCTAGTGTTATTATTTGATTTGATTTTAATTTTAGCATATTTCTATACTGCCCCAAACGCAAGTTCTCTCGGCCATTTACAAAACAATAAAAACAACCAATAAAAAGATTAACATAGTTCAACAATTAACATTTAAAAAGTTAAAACTATTAAAACACAATTAAAACAATATCTAATTAATAGCCTTGTTGAACAAATGACTTGCCTTGACTGCCCTTTTAAAGGTTATAAGACACGGGGAGGCTCAGCAGGAAGTGCGTTCCAAAGCCTCGGGACAGCAATGGTATGTATGTATGTATGTATGTATGCATTACGATTTTCTTATATACCGCCTCCTCCAAAGACTCTAGGCGGTGAACAACAATGCCAATAACAATTAAATAATAATAATATAATAATTAAATTACTACTACTACTACTACTGCTACTATTAGGCAAACATATCATCATCATCATCATCATCATCATCATCATTAGTCAAACACCTGCAGAAATAGGTGGGTCTTGAGAAGGGGCTTAACAGCAGCCAGGGAGAGGGCTGAATGAATCTGTGGGGGAAGAGTGTTCCAAAGAAGAGGGGCAACCACAGAGAAGACCCTCCTACGGGCCCAGGCACCACGCACTACACCAGGACCCAAAACACTAAGGAGGGCCAGCTGAGGAGACCTCACAGGTCGGGATGCAACTGGCCGAGAAAGGTGATCCCAGAGATATGAAGGTGCTAAGCCCATAAGGGTTGACATCTGAAGTGCAAAGGGCACCTCTGAAGTGGCTGGATTTGGCCCTGGGCTGGCCGTTGCTGATCTCATTTTATGGTATGTGTGAGGTGGCCAGCTCATTTCGCACACATCTGTATATGTGCTCAAATAGCACACACCTATGTGTTATATGATCACACATATGTGCACTCAGCTATGTGCTATATGTACACATAGATATATGCTCATAGATATCCACACACATAGATATACGCACATAGATGCCATCATATAGCACACATCTATATTATTCATAGAGCACACATCTGCTATATGAGCAAGCTAGAGAGCTGGTCTCTAGTTATTAACATATTTTTATACCACCCCAAACTTATGTCTCTGGGCGGTTTACAACAAAACAAAATAAATGACAACAGAGAGGGGAGAAAAAAACAGTAGTTAAAATAAATGAGAGTTAAAAAGTTAAAACATTACAATAATTTAAAATTTTAAAACCATGTTTTAAAACAATGTTAAAACTATTAAAACAGTATTTAATTAGGCAGACGTGTTCTTTCAGCAGTGAGCTCTGCGTGTGTGTGTGTGAGAGAGAGAGAGAGAGAGAGACAGACAGACAGACAGACAGACAGACAGACTGTGTGTGTGTGTTGGTATGCCATTTGTCTTTTCCATCAAGGTTGTAAAGTCTTCACACTGGCAGCTCCTTTCTATTCATTGTTCAGACTTGTGCTTAGCACGATGGGGTTCCACGCTACATGAGACTGTTAGATACCACTAAAACATGTAATAGCAATTATCTTGGTGCAAAACATGTCTCTCTTTCACTGTGTGAGTTGCTGAAAACTAGGCTCTTCGCCTTTTGTGTTGTGCATGGGATTCCATGCGCGGGGAGTATTTTGGTGCACCATTTGGAGCCTGGAGGGCCAACATTTTCCTTTCAAGTTGCTAGGGCTCCTGGTTGTTGAACATAACAATTGCAACAGCAACCTCCAATAGACTCTCATCTTCAGAGTCAGGTACATTAAATGCAGGAAAATGTACTAGCCTAACTCTGTGTGTGCGTGTTTTTTTTTAAAAAGACTAATCTAATGGAATCATAGCAGATTTCCAGAGGTATTTTCGGATAAAAGAGCCTGAGGTACCCCCATGGAGAACTGCACCCCAAAGAATTCTGATCCCACATTCATGAGTTCTAGCAAGAGAAGCGACCTGGATGCCTCTCTTCCTGCTGCAGCTGCTATAATTTGCATCTCTGTTTTTTCCTGGTTGTGGAGAGAGCAGTGGAGCACAAACGTGCTCTTTGAGGCACACCAACCAGGTGCCCCCGTCCCCCGGCAACGGTAGGGTGGGAGCAGGAGAGTTGCTGGCTCCATCCGTTCGGGCCAGCGTCTTTAAGCAACAGCGAGGCGTCATAGGCTTGCAATGATCTCTAAACTGTGCGAGCACTCCTCGCAGTTGCTTAAAGATGGATAAAGGACTGCTCCCCTCCCCTCCGCAGCCCCCTGTCGGCCGTGGTAAGACTTTAAAAAAGCGGAGCTTTGGTGGGGCGGACCCCCACAAAGGAGGTTTGGGGCGGGGCTCACGCAGGGGGGACTCATGGCTGTGAGGTCCAGGCACCCAAATTACCTTGGTGTGCCCCTGCCTGCAATTGCTTTGGGCTTCTGCTCAGTGTGTTGTGGCAGGAAGGTTTGTTGTTCTCAGGGAGGCTGCTTGGAGAGGGATTATCCAGCCTAACTCCTCCAGTACAAGCAGTTCTCTCTTTTTATTAATAGTTATTTAGATCAACTTCTCCCTAAATTACAAAAGAACGGACAGGACCACATTCTGTGCTGATTTGATCTCCTTGATGCTTTAATCCAACTGTCTCGGCTTCTCCCAATCTCCTCTCCCTGGAAAATCACAAGGCATCTCTGTTGTTGTTGTTGTTGTTGGTGGTGGTGGTGTGTGTGTGTGTGTGTGTGTGTGTGAGAGAGAGAGAGAGAGAGAGAGAGAGAGAGAGAGAGAGAGAGATTTTAATTTGTACTTATTTTTCTTGTTTCATGGCTGGTTTTGCATAATTGAAAGTTGCTAGATGGGTGAGAACTAACTCTCTCTCTCTCTCTCTCTTTCTCTCTCTCTCTCTCCACCCAACATCAACATTTGGTTGGGATATGGTTGTTACACCATGTTTTCACAACAAGGGTTGCTGCCTGGGTGTCTCCCCACTCCTGTTCATCATGCTGAAATCTTTGGTCTTCCTGTTGTAAACTGGATTCATGTACTCCACTAAAACAGAAACTAACTTTAGTTAGTTAGTTTAGTTTCAGCTGCCAGACGAATGATCCTTGTCCTGAAAACAGGGGTGTTAACAAGTGTGTCCCAGTTTTCAAGAAGGTGTTTGTTCTCATGGCAAAAGATGGGGTAGAAAAATCAGATGGTCCTACAATAGATTGTCAACAGTTCATGCGATGCAGCTCAGCAGTTGCAGAGTAGACAATTGTAGGCTCCATGCTGCAGGATGCCTTAGTGGTCATATGAATTACTTCATATGTGCAAGTGCACTCGAGATGAAACGCATCCACTCCCCATTCTCAAAGGTAACTTCCAGTGATCCTGATGAATGACAGCCCTATCAATCTATCAATCTCACTAAAAATGTAAAAAAAAAACCCTAAAAAACTAAAAAAACTAAAATAGGATGGGTTAAGAACAGAAGAACAGCCCTGCTGGATCAGGCCCAAGGAAGCCCATCTAGTCCAGCATCCTGTTTCGCACAGTGCCCACCAGATGCCTCTGGAAGCCACAGACAGGAGTTGAGGGCATGCCCTCTCTCCTGCCATTACTCCCCTGGCAAATAGGGATTGTCCTTAGTAAATCACAGGGGTGGCCACTGGAAGCTTTCCAGCTGTTGTTGGAATACAACTCCCATCATCCCCAGCCACAGTTGGGCCAGGGGATGATGGGAGTTGTAGTCCAACAACAGCTGGAGAGCCTCATGTTGGCCATTCCCACTTGTCAGGCCTGGTTGAATCTATCTACCTGTCTACCTACCTACCCACCTACCTATCTATCTATTTCTCATTCATCCCCTGCTAACTTCATTCATTCATTCATTCATTGGATTTCTATACCGCCCTTCCAAAAATAGCTCAGGGCGGTTTACAAAGAGAAATAACAAATAAATAAGATGGCTCCCTGTCCCCAAAGGGCTCACATTCTAAAATGAAACATAAGATAGACACCAGCAACAGTAACTGGAGGTACTGTGCTGAGCGTGGATAGGGCCAGTTACTTTCCCCCTGCTAAATAAAGAGAATCACCATGTTAAAAAGTACCTCTTTGCCAAGTTAGCAGGGGTTATTGGCAAAGAGGCACCTTTTAATGTGGTGATTCTCTTTATTTAGCAGCGGGAGAGTAACTGGCCCTATCCACCGCTATCACAGTACCTCCAGTGATGGTTGCTGGTGTCTTTCTTATGTTTCTTTTTAGATTATGAGCCCTTTGGGGACAGGGATCCATCTTATTTATTTGTTATTTCTCTGTGTAAACCGCCCTGAGCCATTTTTGGAAATCAAATTAATAATAATAATAATAACAACAACAACACACACACACACTGCCAGATATGTGTATCCCTAGGTGCTGTAGATGATTTAAAATACAATATAAAAACAGAATACAAACAAAACAATTTTGCAGAATAAAAACAGAAAAACAGTTTAAAATTAACTAAAAGCCTGATGAAACAGGTCAGGTTTTTTTAAAAGCAAGCAGAGATGGAGAAGCTCTTACTTTAACAAGGAGCATATTCCAAAGCCCCAGGGCAGCCACAGAAAAGGCCTGGACCCGAGTCACCACCAAACGGGCCAGTGGGAACCATAACCGGACATCCCCAGACAATCATAATAGGCGGCAAGGTTCATGACAAAGGAAGTGCTATCTTAAGTACTATTACTATATATATATTTCCCAGCTAGTTAAGTAAGCTAGCTAAGTAAAGCTGTCGTGGTGCACATTGGCACCAACGATGTGGGGAAATGCAGTTGGGAGCTCATGGAAGCCAAATTTAGGCTGATAGGTAGCATTTTGAAGTCCTGGACCCCCAAGGTAGCATTCTCAGAAATGCTACCTGTTCCACGCGCAAGTACAGTGAGACAGGCAGAGCTGAGGGGTTTCAATGTGTGGATGAGACATTGGTGCTGGGAGGAGGGGTTTCGATTTGTTAGGCACTGGGACACATTTTGGGGCAAGCAAGGTCTGTACAAAAGGGACAGGCTGCACTTGAACCAAGATGGAACCAGACTGCTGGCACCTAAAATCAAAAAGGTTGCGGAGCAGCTTTTAAAATGACACCTGGGGAACAGCCAATGGGAGCTGGGCAGTATCCCCTTTGGCAAAAGCCATCCTTTAAAGTGTGAGGCTGCAAAGAATTCAGATAAAACAGAAGGGGACAGAGCAGAACCGCATAAAGAGCAGACGGGAGCCTGTGCCAGCAGGTCAAAGAGTCAAAAGAATAGCATACATCAGGGGAGAGATTCAGCGTATAGGTGCTTATATGCCAATGCCAGAAGCCTCTGAGCCAAGATGGGTGAGCTGGAGTGCTTGGATGCTAACGCAGAGATAGATATAGTGGGCATAACAGAAACATGGTGGAACAGTGAGAACCACTGGGACACTGTTATCCCTGGGTATAAACTCTATAGAAGGACAGGGAGGGGCACCTTGGAGGAGGGGTAGCACTGCATGTTAAAGAAGGGATAGAATCTAACAAGCTAGATAACCTAGGTGGACTGGAGTCCTCCACAGAAACCCTGTGGGTGACAATACAAGGCCTGAAAGGGAAAGTGCTACTGGGGACATGCTATCGCCCTCCTGATCAAAATGCCAGCAGTGACTGGGAGTTGCAGGAGGAAATCAGGGAAGTGTCAAGGAGAGGCAGGGCTGTAATCATGGGTGACTTCAATTACCCACACATAGACTGGGTAAATTCACAGTCAGGTCAGGACAAAGAGGTCAGATTTCTATATACACTAAATGACTGTGCCCTAGAATAGTTGGTCTTGGAACCAACTAGAGAGAAGATGACCTTGGACCTAATTCTGAGTGACACCCAGGACCTGGTGCATGATGTCTGTGTCATCGACCCTTTAGGGAACAGTGAACATAGTGCCATCAAATTCAGCATACATGTGGGGAGAGAATCACCAAGGACGTCTAACACAGACATTTTGAATTTCAGAAGAGGAAACTTCTCCAAAATGAGGAGTATGGTGAAAAGAAAGCTGAGGGGGGAAATCAGGAGAGTCACTTTGCTCCAGAGTGCATGGAGTTTACTCAAAACCACAATACTAGAAGCCCAGTTAGATTGTATACTCAAAAGGAGGAAAGGTAACACTAAGTCCAGGAGGATGCCAGCAAGCATGGCTAACGGGTACCGTCAAGGAGGCCATAAAAGGGAAATAGACTTTCTTCCAAAACTGGAAGTCCTGTCCAAATGAAGAGAACAGAAAGGAACACAAACTCTGGCAAAAGAAATGCAAAGTGACAATAAGGGAGGCAAAAAGAGAGAAACATTTAGCCAAAAGTATCAAGGGGAATAACAAAAACTTCTTTAAGTACATCAGAAGCAGGAAACCTGCCAGGGAGGTGGTTGGACCATAAGACAATGAATGAGTGAAAGGGATTATTAAGGAGGTTATGGAGGTTGCAGAGAAGCTGAATGAGTTCTTTGCATCTGTCTTCACGGCAGAGGATACTGAGTATATACCTGTTCATGAACCAGGCTCTTTAGGGATGGAGGCTAGAGAGCTGAATCAGATAGAAGTGACAAGAGATGATGTTTTAAACTGTCTGGAAAAACTGAAAGCTAACAAATCACCAGGGCTGGATGGCATCCATCCAAGAGTCTTCAAAGAACTCAAACGTGAAATTGCCGACCTCCTTGCTAAATTTTTCAACTCATCCCTGAAATCAGGCTCTGTACCAGAGGACTGGAGAGTAGCAAATGTAACACCAATTTTCAAAAAGGGATCCAGGGGCAATCTGGGAAATTACAGGCCGGTTAGCCTAATGTCCATTCCAGGCAAATTGATGGAAAGCATCCTCAAGGATAAAATTGTAAAGCACCTAGAAGAACAGGCCCTGCTGGGAGTGAGCCAGCATGGATTCCGCAAAGGTAAATCTTGCCTGACCAACCTTTTGGACTTCTTTAAGAGTGTCAACAAGTGTGTGGATCAAGGTGAGCAAGTTGACATACCGGTAGTATACCTGGACTTCCCAAAAGCTTTCGACAAAGTTCCTCATCAAAGACTCCTGAGGAAACTTAGCGGTCATGGGATAAGGGGACAAGTCCATGTCCGGATTGCTAACTGGTTGAAAGACAGGAAACAGAGGGTAGGTATAAATGGAGAGTTTTCACAATGGAAGGAAGTAAGAAGTGGGATCCCCCAGGGATCTGTACTGGGACGGGTGCTTTTTAATTTATTGATAAATGATCTAGAAGCAGGGGTAAGCAGCGAGGTGGCCAGATTTGCAGATGACACCAAACTCTTCTGGGTAGTGAAATCCGAAATGGATTGTGAGGATCTCCAAAAGGATCTCACCAGACTGGGGGAGTGGGCAACAAAATGGCAACTGCAGTTCCATTTTAGCAAGTGTAAGGTGATGCACTTTGGGATGAAGAACCCAAACTTCAAGTATATGCTGATGGGATCTGAGCTGTTGGTGACTGACCAGGAGAGGGATCTTGGGGTCATGGTGGACAGCTCGTTTAAAGTGTCGACTCAATGTGTGGCAGCTGTGAAAAAGGCCAATTCCATGCTAGGGATCATTAGGAAGGGGATTGAAAATAAAACTGCTAATATTATAATGGTCTTATACAAAACTATGGTGTGAGCACACTTGGAGCACTGTGTTCAGTTCTGGTCACCACATCTTAAAAGGACATTGTAGAACTGGAAAAGGTCCAGAAGAGGGCAACCAAGATGATCAGGGGCCTAGAGCACCTTTCTTATGAGGCAAGACTACAACACCTGGGGCTATTTAGTTTAGAAAAAAGACGACTGCAGGGAGACATGATAGAGGTCTATAAAATCATGCATGGTGTGGAGAAACTTTCTTTTCCCTCTCACACAACACTAGAACCAGGTGTCACTGCATGAAATTGATTGCCAGGAGGTCTAGGACCAACAAACGGAGTTATTGTTTCACACAACGCATGATCCACTTGTGGAATTCTCTGCCACAGGATGTGGTGACAGCCAACAACCTGGATGGCTTTAATTGGGGTTTGGATAACTTCATGGAGGAGAGGTCTATCAATGGCTACTAGTCGGAGGGCTGTGGGCCACCTCTAGCCTCAAAGGCAGGATGCCTCTGAGTACCAGTTGCAGGGGAGTAACAGCAGGAGAGAGGAAATGCTCTCAATTCCTGTCTGTGGCTTCCAGCGGCATCTGGTGGGCCACTGTGCGAAACAGGATGCTAGACTAGATGGGCCTCCTTGGGCCTGATCCAGCAGGGCTGTTCTGATGTTCTTAATATTACTTGTACACCATCACTTGTGAATTTTGACACCCTCCCCAGCATTTCTGCACAGTGCTGATGGAGGGTAAAGGCAGACATTATTCCATCGCCGAAAAGCAAAACTAGGTGCCGGGGGATGGCGACACATTTCAACGTGCCATTTCCTCCGCCTGCTCGTTTTTTTGTACAGGCAGCTGTAGCGAAGATGTGTGGATGGGAGAGCAGAGGAAATTGCAGGCCACATGTTCTCTCTCTTATCCGCCCAAATTAGACTGCCATTCAAGTCGTAAGAAGTGTGGCGTTTAATGTATGCTGACAGCTTTGTCATCCTTGGTTGCAATGAAAGAAAATGTGTGGTAATCAAGAGCTGTTTTCTGACATCACTGTGGGTTATTGCTCACTGTCCAAACAGAGCTTAAAACTGTGGGTGAACATATAAAGCTGCTCCATACTGGACTGGATCTGTGAATGACATGGTAAGTAAAGATGCAGCAGTGCTGCCTCAGTGCAGCAAGAGCATCAGATTGCTAGCACTTCCAGATGAACTGCACTGGATGAAGCCATTTTTGACACCCTCCCTTTCCTGATGAGGAAGTTCTCTGTGCCACCTGAAAATATGTCCCTGAGGGTTGTGCAGCTCTTGGGGACACATTTTCAGGTGGTGCTGTGGACATCCTGGGGAAATGGAGGTCATTAAAAATTGCCCATTCCCCTGTGCACAGGCACAATCAGTCTAGAAGTGCTGCACACTACACCAGCACTTCCGTGCTCTGAATGTCAGCCAACGTCTTTTATGGGTCTACTTGAGCAGGTTCCACACTTCTTCCCCTCCCAGGGGCCAACTAAAATATCGCTCTTGGATGCCTTTGTTATTAAAACAGGACTATAACATTGTAAAAGTGTTTATGAAAAACCAGCGGCATCATCCAGCAAAAATGTCTCCTGTGCGAGCAAGGCTGTAATGAGTGGAGGTGCTGCGAAAGCATCGTCTTGCTCTGACACACTGTCAGCACATTACAGTAGAGGCTTCTCTGCTGGCTTCTGTGCCCCTAATTATAATGATTTCCTATAGCATCACATCTCCCACTGCTATTTCTACTTATATATTAAAAACAATACATCCCTCCCTTGTTTGTGCTAATGATTCTGAATTCATTTCCCCCTTTCTTTGCTCTCTTCCCTTATTCTAAGAACAGCTCTGCTGGATCAAGGCCAAGGTCCATCTAGTCCAGCATCCTGTTTCACACAGTGGCCCACCAGATGCCGCTGGGAAGCCCACAGGCAGTAGCTGAGTGCATGACCTCTCTCCTGCTGTTTCTCCCCTGCAACTGGTATTTAGAAGCATCTTGTCCCTGAGACAAGGTGGACAAGCTGGAGGTGGCTTATAGCCACCAAATTAGTACCCACTGATGGATCTGTCTTCCATGAATTGGTCCAAGCCCCTTTTAAAGCCATCCAAGCTAGTGGCCATCACCACATCCTGTGGCAGAGAATTCCATAGATTTATGTGAAAAAGTATTTCCTTTTATTGGTCCTAAATTTCCTGACCTTCAGTTTCATGGGATGACCCCTGGTTCTAATGTTATGTGAGAGGAAGAAAGATTTCTCTCTGTCCACTCTTTCTACTCCAGGCATAATTTTATATAACTCTCTCATTTCTCCCCATAGTCACCTTTTTTCCAAGCTAAAAAGTCCCAGATGCTGTAGCTTTGCCTCATAAGGAAAGTGCTCTAGGCCCCTGATCATCTTGGTTGCTCTCTTCTGCACCAGCTCTACAATATCCTTCTTAAGATATGGTGACCAGAACTGCACGCAGTACTCCAGATGTGGTTGCACCATAGATTTGTAGAAGGGCATTATAATATTAGCATCATCCTAATGATTCCTAGCATGGACCTGTCCTTTTTCACAGCTGTCGTGCACTGAGTCGATACTTTCAAAGACCCCAGGATCTCTCTCCTGGGCAGTCACCAACAGCTCAGACCCCATCAGTGTATATATGAAGTTAGATTTTTTTGCCCAATATGCATCACTTTACACTTGCTTACACTGAACCACATTTGCTATTTTGTTGCCCACTCACCCAGTTTGGAGAGATCCTTTTGGAGCTCCTCAGAATCTGTTGTGGATTTCATTACCTCATGATCTGTTGTGGATTTCTTTTCATTTCACTATTAGTTTAGTGTCATCTGCAAATTTGGCTGCTTCGCTGCTGATCCCGAGATCATTTATGAACAAGTTAAAGAAGCCAGAACAGATCCTGAGGGACCCCACTTCTTACTTCCCTCCATTGTGAAAACTGTCCATTTATTCCTACTCTCTGTTTCCAGTCCTTCAACCAGTTACCACCAATTCACATATGAACCTGTTCCCATATACCATGACTGTTAAGTTTACTCAAGACCATTTGTTGGGGAACTTTGTCAAAGAACTTTGTCTAAAGCCTTTTGGGAATCCAAGTATACCGTGTCATACCTTTGTCCACATGCCTGTTGACACTCTCGAAGTACTCCAAAAGGTTAGTAAGGCAAGACTTGCCCTTGCAGAAACCATGCTAGTTTTCCTTCAGCAAGGCTTGTTCTTCGATATGTTTAGCAATTTTGTTAAATTATATGTTCCCTCGTCCCGAGTAAAAGTTTATAACATGTGTATGTTAATTTAAACTTCATGTTAAGTGCAGCTGAAATGACCTGTTGACTTACTAACTAATTGGAACAGTTATTTACTTTGATAGAGATTCCCATTCCTTGTGAATGGCAGCTTCAGAATCTGGATCATATAAAACTGGGGAGGGGGGGGAGTGATATGCAGTATGGAAAAGTTTATATTATTTTACATTTTAATTTGGAAAGGTTTATTCTCAGTATCCAAATGCATGCACTTTTGCTTCATGTTTGGAGGGGGGTGGAGTGAATGAAGGGAGGGATGTTCCTTGCCCCCTCCTTTCCCCAGGGGGATAGATCCATGTCAAAGACCTTGGGAGGGTGATGCAAGTCCATGAACCCAGGAGCCAGTAACCAGAGATGCATGGAAAAGTTGGTCCATTGCAGTGGTTAACAGCACTCCACCTGCCTGTTATAGCAGGGCTCTCTTCCTCATGGCCCTGGCATTGTCTGCAGGTTGGGTATCTCTGCTGACCTGGCCTTTGGGTCACAGAGAATGGTGCCAGTTTTTGATGGCCTCTGGTTGAGCCCCTTACCCTCATCGCTGCTTGACAGTTTCCTGCTGGAGGGGAACACCTGGGGTCCTCTGCCTCTCTCCTGCTCACTCCAGGTTAAGAGGGGAGGGGCTTGGGTCAGGCTCCACCTACCAGCCCCAGCTGTGGCAACACCTGTGGTATAATGCTCCAGTCAGGTTCAGAACATTTGAGGGTATTTAACAGAGGTCCCCTTGGCACTTCTCCCACATCATGGCAGACCGTGAGTCCCCCTTCTTCTGGCCCACAGGGGAGTAAAACTGGCTCTCCCCCCCCCCCGACGTCTCCCTTTGCCCTGCAACTGCCAATTTTACAATGTTTCTAAGATGCATTCTAGGGAACATTTGGTCAATAGCAGGGCCACTGCCAACCCCAGTGAACCTTTCTGGCCACTTTTGTGGCTTCTCAAAGATCACACACACACACACACACCATTTTTTGCTTCCTCCATATCTATAATGGCCCTGTTCTCATGGTGGTGAGGAGCACAGTTAAAGAGTTGATGGGGATCGCTGAGCCCCATACACTCCTGCAGAACATGACATGAGCACCTAGAATTTCCAGGTAGTCCCGGTTAAACTGATGCAATTAAACAGTAAGGCCGTTCACGGGGAGGGTGCAGTGGGAAGGCAGGATTGTGCAGGCAGGGGCGTAAGTATCATAGGGCAAGGGGAGACAGTGGTCTGGGGGCCTACTACCTTGGGGGGGCAGAGGCAAGTCACATGACTGACTCCCCCAGCCACGCACCCGCCTGGGCTTCCTTCAGTTGTATTTATTCTCCGAAACTGATGTGAGTGTTAAGACCTGGAGCTCCCAGAACAGCATGTCTTTCTCTAGTACCATTCAATGACTTGCATCATCCACAATTTACAAAACCTTTTAAAAAATAACTTAGGATGATGTTCTATTGTGGCACATAGGAGATATATATATATAATAAATTTTACTATGCTTTTTGTTACCACTATTCAGCCTCATTTAAGATTTCTTTACTTCATGAACTGAGCTTCGGGGGGGGGGGGGGCATTTTAAAATCTTGTCTCTAGCTCCACTCCAACCTTGCTACGCCCCTGTGTGCAGGTTACCTTCCCCGCAAATGATCTTTGTTCTTCTGTGGGAAGCGTGGATTGTGTGTCCACACGAGGCACACTGCTCCCAGCAGCAGGGCATTCTGGAGGCTGGGTGGACTCAGCCCAGCCTCTGGAGAGCCGTCAGTGCACTGTATGAGGATGGCAGTGCATTGGGGGACTCCCCTGCAAGCCGAGCAGTCTAGACACCCAGGTCTGTGTGCCCTTTTACCTATTACCTGTGTACAGGACCGTTTTATGATGCTCCACTCCATGAGCTCTTAAAAAGTCCTCAATTTTTTCCCCCTTTCCTGTGAACTCACCTCCATTGTTGGTCTGAAGTATAAGTGGTTAGCGCTGAAATCTGTTGCATGCCATGGATACATAGAAGTTATTCTGACGATCACTGAAAACTGGGCTAGGGGAGCCCAGCCTGGTTTTCAGTGATTGTCGGAACCACTGGGTTCGCAGGTGAGCCCAGTGGTACCACAGCAGTTGAGTGAGCGCTCCATTAACCTTGTTTTTCTGCTGATGCTGAAATATTTGTAGATTCAGACCTCCATTTTGTGGCGATCTCTCTTGCTGCCTCCATTTTGTGCAAGGGATTTTTTTTTTTAAATCCTACCCTCCCAAGCTTCAGATTGGTGACTAACAGTGTGCAACGATTGGCTGGCGATTCCCCCCTGGTTCCAGATTGGCTCATTTCTCTTCAAATCTTGTGTTGCCAGGGATGACTGACCCCGCAATGGCTAGGGGGAGGGTCACAGAAGGGATAAGTGTGGGGGGGAGTTCGAAGGAAGGATTTTCAAATGTACATAAGGAGGTAGGCAGCCACCATTCTGCCTGCTAGGAGAAGAGTAGGGGAAGCTTTGCTTTGCCTTGCCAGGCCTGCCTGCTGCCTGGAGAGTATTCTCTGCTTTTTGTTCCTGCTTTCCTGATTGAGGAAAAGAGAAGAGATTTTTTTCCACCCCCTTCCTGCTGCTGAGATAGTTATTGCCTTCACCTGTTGTCTGTGTGAATCGATTTGGGTACAAAACTATATGTACCTGAATCTACCTGTTTCGGGAGATTTCTGGACAAAACAAATCACCCCTGTGCTAGCTGGCCAGATTTGGACCTAAAACAAATTGGGAGTGATTCAATTTGGGTACAAATGGAATCAAAAAACCCAATTCATGCACATCCCTACCCTTTTCTTAGAAACAATACTCTGCCCCGCCTGCGTAGAGATAAACACCTGATGACCATAGCTTGCCCTGCCTGACTAGGCATAAGCACAGCTAAAGCTGATTGGTGCATTATTGCTGGTTTCTGCCTTGTAATTGGTTCACCTTGTCTACTAATGACTAAGTTTTATTCTGCTTATACTAGTATGATTGGTGTGTATACCATGAAACCTTGGTCTCTGATAGGCTCTGTACTCAATCCTATCACCTGTGCTGTATAAAAGTCTCTTACCAAAAACCTGAGTGAGTGCTCTTGGAAGAGAGACACCGGGCATGTCGTGATCAATAAAAGCTTGAACCTGATGGACGGCTTGGCCGCCACTCATTAAACGAACCCAGAATTCCTGGAATTTCTCCATCACTATACTTGTTGATTTGTAGTTTCTAAAAATCAAATACAAAGGCATCTTGCTTCTCATACGTACTGGATGAGGTAGTTTAAATACATATTGCATTAGTAGCAAAACAGAAGTGTTATGAATACATAACACTCCTTGCTGCTGTGCCTGACACATGACCAAAGAATGAGACTAAGGGAGTGCTTGCACCACTAACCTCATTTTGAAGGGTGGCTCCATAGGTGAGTTTGCTGCCGTGCTGCCGCCGGGACTGGGCCCGATCCTGGTTGTGTACACACACACGTGCAAATCTGGGCTGGACTCCCTTAGCCCAGTTTTGCATGTGCATGTGAATAGCCTCACTATTTAACTGCAGTGGTTTGACCTGGGTTTGCCTGGAAATTCTGATTTTTCACATCATGCTCAGTGGGAGTGCACAGGCCTGGTGATGATGGTTAACTCTTTAACCAGGTTCCTAGTCATCATGAGAATGCAGCCAATGTAAAAATGCAGTGGAAGAACAAAACAAGGATAACTTAAACACAGTTTAATTAAGTATTTTCATTTCATCCATCCCAATAGCAACCGAGTTGCTATTTCAGATGAACTCTAGGAGCCAAGGTGACTGCTTCAAGCACACTGGGGATGCCACAGCTTTGAGTAGAATGGCATATACAAGAGAGAGTTTATTATTTTAAGGGGAAATGGAAAAGCCAGATTACAATTAGGTGTTATCATCAAGATTAAGGCCATGTTGTGTTAAGGTGTTAAGTCTATAGATCCAGAAGTTTTCCCTTTCCTCTAATATGCTTGGATTTGAAGGCTTCTCTGCAGGAAATATTTCAAAGTCAGAGAGGTTATGGCCATCAGAGTTAAACTACTTGAAAAAGACTGTTCAAGTTTTCTTTGCCATACTTGTTGATTTGTCGTTTCTAAAAATCAAATAAAAAGGCATGTTAATTCTTCATCATACTGGATGTGGTAGCTTATATATATATTGCATTTGTAGCAAAACAGAAGTGTTATGAATACATAACTACACTAACATCTTTCTCTTTCTTAAAAAAACAACAACTAATATTTTCAAGGAGGGAAATCGTATCAAATCGATGGAACTGTATTAGCATGCAAGTTTTAATTTCACAGTCTTTCCCTTTAAGGAGTAATTCAATTTTCCAGCATTTGAATTTGTAAACTGTGCTAAATTGCATGTTATCCTTTGAATATTTGTAGGGTTTATTTTCTATTAACATTTTTATCAGCTTTCCTCCCTAAACATAGAGATAACACGAGACATGTTTAATAAGTTATGCAGTGGTTGCTGATGCGGTGATACTATGAGCAGGGGTGTAGCTATAATTGAGCAGATGGGTTCAAAGAACCTCTGGGCCCCAGCTCTTAAGGGCACCCAGCTCCACCCCTCCCTATTTTCTTCATTAACTCCCTCACTTTGAGGGGCCTCTGGGGAGAGGGGTGAACATGAGTCCCCTCTCCCCCAGCTATACCCCTGACTGTGAGGGTTATGTGTGTGAACCCCTGGTTGAAATACAAGGAAGCAGACTTGGGCTAGACATTAGGAAGAATTCCGCAATGTAAACATGGTTGACAGTGGAACAGTCTGTCTAATGCTGTCGTGTGTTCTCCTCCACTGGACGTTATCAACCAGAGGCTGCATGGCTATCTGTCATGGATACTGTAGCAGTTCTTGCACTGAGCAGAGGTTTGGACTAGAAGACTTCTAAGGAGCCTTCACAGGAACATAGGAAGCTGCCATATACTGAGTTAGACCCTTGGTCCATCTCACTCAGTATTGTCTTCACAGACTGGCAGTGGCTTCTCCAAGGTTGCAGGCAGGAATCTCTCTCAGCCCTATCTTGAAGAAGCCAGGGAGGGAACTTAGAACCTTCTGCTCTTCCCAGAGCAGCTCCATCCCCTAAGGGGAATATCTTACAGTGCTCGCACTTCTAGTCTCCTGTTCATATGCAACCAGGGTGGACCCTGCTTAGCTAACGGGGGCAGCCATGCTTGCTACCATAAGACCAGCTCTCTTCCAAGCCTTCACAGTAGAGGAGGGCTCAAGGTTGTGCATAAGCATTGTCCTCATGAATGCTAAAACCTTCAGGGGGGCTCCTGTTCTGGGTTCCACAGTGTCTCGAGACAGGACCGCTTGGGTGGTGGCACCTAAGCCATGGATATTGAATACTTTCCATCTGTAAGCCCTCCTCTATGGCAGCTTTTCACCAGGGTGTTAAGAGATTTGCTCTTCAGGCAAACCTATGGTGCTTGATTGGTCTTTTTGGACCAGTATTAATCTGCTGCCGCTGTTTTTTAAACTCGTCTCTGTACTGTTCTTGGTGTGTGTGTGTGTGTGTGTTTGTGTGTGTGTGTTTAATTCTGCTTTATCTGTTATCATGTTATTTTATTCTGTACTGAGCACTGTATGCTGCTAGGCTCACCAAGCTCTGGTGGAGAAAGCGGTGTATCAGTTGAATAATCGTCAGCAACAGCAGCAGCAGCAGCATGTTCAGGGAACACCTCTAGAAATAGAGCAAGATTCAGTAATGTTAATGTATTTTTATTGACTGTTACCTTGCAGAGATGTCCATGCTGTCCTGCTTTATGTGGCTGCTTGTAAGAATTGTCGAGGCCATGAGTATGAAGGACTTCGTAATGCTATAAACCACAGTAATGTTAAATGTTGCCACTCCCCGCACCGCCATCTCCACAATGATGTGTAGTTTTATTTTATCAGTTGTTGAGCGATATGCCTGGTGCTTCCTCGCACATGTTCCTCCTCAGAACTGACTGAAATCTGGATTTGGGTTTCTTTGCCCCACCTAGGGCCATTCACTCAACCCACCACCTGAATGTGTTCAGTGAACATTTGCTGTAGTAGGGAGGATGCTGGCCGTTGACCAGATTTGACTCTTGCCCATCTGCACACATGTGGATCACTCAACACTCATACGTGATGTGTGGAGGAGCCTCACATATATACAGCTGTTTGTGCAGAGAGCCCCTGACACACAGATGCCGGGGTGAACATTGGGGGTGTGTGGCCAGTAGGCGCAGCCCCTCTTGATCTCCATGTTCACTGAAGTCATGGGAGGGAATGAGTGAAGGGCCTTTCTATGTGGAGGAGGAATGTGTGGATTACTGCAGTACAGAAGGATGCTGAGAGGAGGGACTGATCTTCACTCTGTTCCGAAACTGGGCTACCTGGTTAAAGTGACTAGGGGTGTGCATGGAACTGGCTAGTCTGGCACCCCCTTGATCCCCCCCTCGTTCGGTCCTGTCCGGGGTGTGTCTGCGGACTTTTTTTTTTTTTTAAATGGTCATGACAGGCCACTCAGAGGCCCATTGTGCAGGCATGATGACCTCCAAAATGGCCACTGCGCTGGTGGGGGGAGGTCTGGACGGTGGCTGAACAGGCCAGTTTTCAGAAGGAAGGGAGGCCAGCAAGGGCGGAGGGGACCTTAACCCCTGCCACCTTGGAGAACCCCCCAGAGGGGGTAAGTTTAAGTTAACAAATAAATTAACCCTAACCCCCGAATGGGCTGGGCGAGTGTGTTTGGTCTGGGGTTGGACTGAACAGGGAGTGGTTCAGTTCAACCCTGAGCTGTCAAACTGAACCGGTTCGCCATTGAACACATTCAGTGTTGAACCTGTTTGCACATCTCTAAGGCTGACCTTTGTTATAAACAAGATGCCAGGATCCCTGGCAGCCCTGAGCAAGGATCTGGGTGTCACATTCTGGGACTGGGGGAGCAGATTGCCAGTCCTGGAAGCGGTTCCGGGTCCAAAGCAGTTAGGGGTCAAGTTCTAGAGCAACAAATGAGGATCAGAGAAACGAACCAGAGACAGGTGCTCGGTCAAAAGCAGGCTGAGGTTAAGATGCATGGGAGCAGGTGCTGTCCTTGAAAGGTTGCTGAGGAGCAAGCTCTGAGCTGAAGGTTCTATAGGGCCTAGGGATTTGGGAGCGGCTCTTGAGTCAGCTGACTTAATGGCTCAGGAGGCAAGATCAAAGCACCAAGCTCAGGCTGTTGGACTTGACATTGGCCATTGTGGCTGGCAATGATGGGAGTTGTAGCCTAGAAACATCTGAAGACCCAGGGTTGGGAACCCTGCGGGAATGTGCTACTGGTTTTTTTGTGTGTGTCCATCTCAAAAGTATGGTTTACTATAGCACTGTTAAGCCTCTATTGTTGATCACCATTTTCTCCCCAATAGGTTCCTCCTTTGGGAACTCCACCCACTCAGTGCTCTGGCTCTAAAACTGGATTTCCCCCTCTCTTCCAGCAGAGTCCCAAGACTCCTTTCTCTGACCTGGCTGACGATGAGAAGATCTTCAATGGAGGGGACAGCATGTGGCCAGAACAGACTCAGGAGCCTGCCTTGCTGTCCGAAATCACCGAGGAGGACCTGGAAGCCATTCGCCAGCGGGAAGAAGCCATCCAGCACATTGAGGTCAGCAGCCAACATTGTGGGGGAGCTAGGATCCTGTATGCATTTGTTGTCTGGACCCTGATGAATGCTTGCAAGCAGAGAACTGTTGAATGAGAGCAGGCTTTTGTGAGAATTCTGCTGAACCCCAAACCTCTTCAGCTACCATTTTAGCACTGGGGAATATGCCTGGCTCAAACTCATCCTAAGAGGACTCCTGTCTAGAGACTAATTTTGGCTGTGTGGGGTAACGTAAACTCCCAGCATGAAATAATGGTTTGGTGAGGTGGAATCAGCCACAAAATGGTGGCTTGGGGAGGCAGAGACAATAACATAATGGCAGCTAGTTCAGAAATTTATGTGAATACTACTACTATGAATATTTATATACCACTTTTCAGTAAGGGAATAAGGGATTTTGACATCAAACTCCCTGAATTCCAGAAAAATTTTGCTGCAGGACAGGAGGGGTGCAAAGGAGGGTACTTTGTGGAAGAAGAAACTGGAGAGAGATTAATTGGGGGCGGGGGAGTAAAAGTAGCCCTGCTTCCGCTGTGGGCCACAGTAAATCGTCGCTTGTCCATCTTTCCCTATGGGTCTGAGAACCTGCCTGCCTGCAGGAATTTCTCCTTGCTTCCATTCTCCCAAGAGCCACCTAATGACGCAGCGGGGAAATGGCTTGACTAGCAAGCCAGAGGTTGCCGGATTGAATCCACACTGGTGTGTTTCCCAGACCGTGGAAAACACCTATATCGGGCAGCTGTGATATAGGAAGAAGCTGAAAGGCATCATCTCATACTGCGCGGGAGATGGCAATGGGAAACCCCTCCTGTATTCTATCAAAGACAACCACAGGGCTCCGTGGTCTCCAGGAGTCAACATCGACTCGACAGCACACTTTACCTTTACCCCTGAGCACCCAAAGACAGAGAGATTAAAAACTGCACAGCCATGCTCCCACTCAGCCATTCAATCCAATTTGCAGTACTGGTGGGAAGGGAAGGGAAGGAGAAGCAAACCCAAATGCCTTGAGAGCTCTTTCAGACAAGCCGAGGAGTTATCAGTAGCTCCTGAGCTACCTAGTAACCACCTTTGGTATAAAGTATATCTTGGTTGGTGAAAACATAGCTCAATGAGCTTGCTAACGTATTTCCAGTTTCTCTTTTTAATCCTAGTGCCCAATGAGCTACCATAAACTGTACATAGTGAGTTTCTGTGAAGCTGCCTTAATTTGAATCCAAGGTGCACCCCAATCTAGAACCTCAACCAAAAATCAAAATACAATCATATCTTGAATCAAACATTGGTTTGTCTAGGACCATATTGCCTGGACCTGTGGAGGTTATCATGCTGTCCTACCTCCCTAGTATTGGGAAGAGGTGCATATCTAGGGAGAGTGGGCTTGTGTTCACCCCTCGCATGCACCAGCCATGCCTCCTGAATGTGGCATTACATGCAGGGGGCATGGCCAGTACCTGGAAGGGCCAGCACAGCCCTCTGGAGTTCATTTCCCAGCCAACAACAAAGCCTGAGTGTGCCATCACATGCAGGGGACATGGGCATCACCAAGAAGGGCCCTGAGTGGCCCTCATTTTCCAGTCGGCTCCATTGTCAGCTGGGTGTTTTCTTCATTCTCTCCCTCCCTCTAAATGAAGTTGACAATGGAGCCAGCTGGGAATGAGGCTGGCTGGAGCTGAGGGGAGGGGCAAGAGGCTACCAGGAGATGAGAGGCTGGGTTGTTTGAGCCCATTCACCCAATTCTAGCTCTACCCCTGATTGAGAACCTCTGGGCTAGACCAGGGGCGCATCTAGGGGCAGGCAGGGCATGTGCCCCGGGCGCCACTTGAAGGGGGGCGCCATTTCTTAAAATTAATAAATAAATAAATAATGGCCACCAAAACCAAAATGGCCACTGGACATGCTCAAATGGCCTCTGTGAGGCCCTAGACCATGCCAGGCCTTGCAGAGGCCATTTGAGCAAGCGTGGCAGCCATTTTGTTTTCAGAGGCCATTTTTTAAAAAAATATTTTTAAAAATGACCACCGCACATACTCAAATGGTGCCTGTGAGGCCCTAGAGGCCAGTGGGAGGAGGGGGAAACATTGCAGACCCCCCACAGCAGACCCCCCAAAGGGGCTACTGGTAATTTTTTTTTTTAAATTAATATAATATAGGTCACTGTACACATATTCAGATTGGCACTATGTACAGAGAATCAGGGCTTGTAAATACTGCGCTGAAGTTTATGAGCTAAGATTGTATTCATTTGCTCTTGCTTTGCTTCTTGTGATAAGTGAGTTAAATGTGATGTCTTAATAATATGGCTATTAATGGTGAATTTGTCTTTGAATCAGTGCGAAATCCTTAGTATTAAGTCCCACTGGGAGTTTCTTGCTCTTTCTCTCATTTTAACTGTCTTTCTGAAATACTAGAATATATTCCAAGCAGTGACACAGTTTACTCTTTTGATTATTTTCAGAGTATCTGGGAAAAGCCAAATTCTCGATTTATTTTTAAAACTTATGTAATTGTGATGCTACCATGTATAGCAGAGAATTAGACAGGCAATTCTATTTAGTTTTTCCAAGTATACCTCCGCATAATATTTAGGTATTTCATGAGCCCCAGCATACTGAAATTTGTAGTTTTCCAGCATTTTCTTGGTCTGGCTACGTCCACTGCTAAATAGTTTTTGAAATATTAAAAGATTAACGAGCTTGACTTGTATTTTTCAGAAGATATGGTAAAGTTATCTGAAAGATGGGTGTCAGATGTTTGGACAGGGGGCGCAATTTCAGTGCTTGCCCTAGGTGCTATTTTCCCTAGATATGCCTCTGGGCTAGACCATCACAGCATCTTCTAGCCCAGAAGTTGCTCTTTTCTCCTTGACTCACTTTGGCTCTCCATCTTCTGAATTGTGCCCTCTACTGCCACATTGTATAGCTCTTTCTTGCTAACGTAAGTAAGTAAAAAGTGTGCCATCACGTTGATTTTGACTCCTGGCGCCCACAGAGCCCTATGGTTTTCTTTGGTAGAATGCAGGTGGGGTTTACCATTGCCTCCTCCCGTACAGTGTGAGATGATGCCTTTCAGCATCTTCCTATATCACATAGTACCAGTGGGGATTTGAACCAGCAACCTTCTGCTTGTTAGTCAAGCATTTTCCTGCTGTGCCACTTAAGGTGACTTACTTTCTCTTACAGTATATTGTCCATATTATACCTTTGGACTTGGCAGTGCATGTGATCAGCAAATGCCTAGGAAAATCTGGTGTCTGTACATCTCCCTTTCCAAACAGAGTTTAAACTAAGAATGAACTCTATGATAGGACTGCATAATGAATCAGAAGATTGGATTAAGAAATGTAGTCTTGGGTTCCTCTAATTGGATTAAACTAATTGTTTCGGGGTGGATTATGGAATATTATTAGTGTGACAAGAAATTTGAGATTCTATCAGCAGTGCTAGAAGACCACAAACATTCAAACCACTGCCAACTACTAGGCAGTGTTCAGCAGGGGAAAGATACAGGGTGGAAGCAGAGATGAGAACTAGGCATGATTTAATGTTATAAATGGCACCTTAATTCAGCAGATGGGAATTATATGGGGCAATAGAACCCTAATGAAACTAATTATATGGTGGCGCTTATATCCTGTGCTTAGAAGTGCAGGGAGTGTAGATTAGTATGCCTGGAGGTGATGGTTGATTCCTTGTCTGCCCGTCCTATCAATGTTCACATGGACAATCTGCCGAGTTCCAATTGGATTTACTCCAGAGAAAGGGATTGTAGCCTGTGGCTGATTTAGAGCGGTGAGCTACAGAGAATTCAATGACAGAGCACACAAAGAAGGTCCCAAATTAAATCCCTGACATCTGGACATTAGCAGAGCTCGGAAAGAGCTCGAGGTGTTGCTTCTAGTCAAACTGGGTCATACTAGGCTTGACGGATCATCTCAATAAAAGGCAGCCCTCCATATTCTTTAACCTCTGGCTCCTCTGTAATCACCACTGAGCATC
The DNA here is from genome assembly GCF_027244095.1 of Hemicordylus capensis. Lineage (NCBI taxonomy): Eukaryota > Metazoa > Chordata > Lepidosauria > Squamata > Cordylidae > Hemicordylus > Hemicordylus capensis. Next base: position 315,778,626 of record NC_069660.1, on the reverse strand, counting down.
TGCAAGAGAAGGGATGGCTGGCCACTTTGGGTCTCAGCTGCGGATTGGACTTTTTGAGTCTCAGTAATTTCAGTGGGAGAGATTTCAACCAGGCATTTTCTCCCATGGAAATCAATAGGATTCTGAATGGATAGTAGTCTATTGTATTCAAGTGACTGGCTTGGACAAGCTCTAGAAGTGTGTCTAGAATAATTGAATTTTACTGTTGAAAGAAGCTTTGAGGGTCTTCTAGTCCAACACGCCCCCTCTCCCCCATACTTAGTGCAGGATGTTTGTTCTGGCAATTATATTTAAGTGTGAAGTGGGAGAAGCATGGCAAATGGGTAATGCTATATCCCAATTGGCTGAGAGATCATCACAGCCTACAACTCCTTGCTGTTCCAAAGAACCACATGGAATGTGTTTCATCTAAACGTTTATGCCCCCGAGTGCAAATGTCATAAAATACTGGAACACATCCTAAAATGTCTCCATTCAGTGTCTTCTGAGAAAGGCATCAGAGAAAACTAGAACAGACACAGAGGAGATGCCAGAAAGAGTGTAACAGAAGGCAGGAGATGATATAAAAGGCAGGAGATGATATTTATCATAAGTAGATGATAAAATTATACCACAAATGCCAAAGAAGTGGCTGTTGTATAGGAAAACCTGGGAGACTAATTAGGAAAAGGGGTGGTGGTTGAATGTTCCAGCCCAGGTCAGTAGTCAGGGCTAGTTTAGACATGCACCACTGTAGCATCTGGCATGTGTCATTGGCCCACAGAGATTAAGGACACAGACAGAACTGGGGATGTGCAACAACCGGTTCTGCACTTCCTTAGGAACACCGAACGGACTCAGGCACAAACAGTTGAACCCGTTCACTGGGGCAGGAAGCAGTTCCCTTAAAAAGCAGGTAAGCGGGTCCTTACCTGCTCCTGCACTGCCCCACTGGCATGGTGCTCACTCTACAAAAGGCTGAGCATGGCTGCAGTGCTGCTCCCTGCAGCCTCCACATGGCGTTGGCACATACATGGCCACCACCCATGCATGGTGGCCATATGTATACTGCAGCCATATGCAGGCTGCAGGGAGCAGCGCCATAGCCATGGATGGCCTTTTGTAGAGTGAGCGCTGTGCCCGGAAAAGCAGTTGGGCGGTGCAGGAGCAGGTAAGGACCTGCTTACCTGCCTTTCAAGGGGAACCACTCCCCACCCCGCCCATGGCTGCCCAGGCCTGTTTGGGCTCATCCCTAGACAGAACTTCAGTGCCCCCTCTCAATGCCCTTTATTCAAAGCTTTGTACCACAGTTGGTTCACACATTCAGTGAAAGTCATCCCATGTCTGAGTACTCACGAAAACATAAGTCATACATTGGATTGCAATGGATTGCAAGTGGATTGTAAGTGGATTGCAGCAGTGGTGTCTGTTCTCTGCAAGGGTGCATCTTGAGGGTTTTTTGCCAAGGTGAGAGACAGATCCACACAAAGTTTGAGATTGTGAAGGGTGCTTGGAACGGATGTGGAGTTGGTATCCGACCTATCGTAACTCAGACAGGCACAGGTGGTGCAAACCAACAAACAGAGATGAGCCTTATGTATGTTGTCACAAAGACCCTGAAAGTGAATTTGCTGAGTGGCAGGGCAAATAGAAACATTGTGTTCATAGTGGTTGCACAACTCAGGTGACGCTGAAAACTGCAATGAAAAGCCTCTCTTAAATCAAGCTGCCCCCCGAGTTGAATGGGAACAAAGAGTTTCTGAAAATGAACTCCCTTTGGACCCATTTGTCCAATTCATTCCTGGGCCCATTCATTTTGAATTGGTTGGGTTGTCATCACACTTGCTTAGAGGTGGATCTAAAACAAGGGCTTTGGAACATTCCGCTGAAATTGGAGGGAGGATTTCTGGATTTCAGCTTTCAAATTTCCATGGTGGGGGCAAAACTTGCCAGCACTCCTCCTGACTCCTTTGGTGGCTGCCTTTCCCCAGAATGACTTAATCATGCTGTAGCATCACTCTGAGGGGCATTCTGGGGGAAAGCACCATTCTCAGGCATTCTGGGGAGGTGCTAGTGGGTTTCCTCTCCCATTCAAACACCCTCTTTTGGCCTAGCCTCTCCTAAAAATCATCCCATTTCTTTTCAGTTGACATAATTGAGGTTGCCCTAATATATATCAAAACCGTCCCACTTTTTTTTCCATTTCCTCCCACATTGCCAGGAGTCTTTATAGATGTTCTACCAAAGAGAGTCCTGAGGAGATTCTGCTGCCCACCTGAAGGCAGCATGGTGGGAGAGCCTTTAAGCATTCCTTTCACTGATGCTCTCCTCTAAATACATGGTGTTAGTTGTTGGTCCAGCAATTTTAACATGTTTCCTGGTCAGTGGATAGTTTAGCCTCTGCAGCGATGGTCTGTGAAATGAAATGCACTTGAAGTCAGGCTGGCTGCTTCATCTCGGAGTGCCCTGTGGTGCAGGGTGTGTGCCACCTACCACTGAAAAGGAAACTCAGAGAAGTTATTTTCGGCCTTCTTAAAAAAAAGTAGCACAACAGAGAATTGCCCCATTTCTTCTCTGTATTCGAAACTTCAGAATGGCATAGGCAACTTTGCAAATGTGTGTGTGGGGGGGGGGGGGGTGGAGGGAAAAGAGAGAGAAATCCTGTAGGGGAAAAGAAATGATCCCGTCTTCTCACACATAGCATTTTCTCTGAATAATAAACCATTGCTCTTGGAGTTTCCACGTAAACAATATTTGGCACAGAGCCAGTGAAAAGTTTAAGACCAATATGGTGACATGATTGTGTAGAAAAATCTATTTGAGGTCATTTTGAGTGGTTTCTAATAATCACCAGATATAATAGTCCTCTTCCCCCGAGATCTGTAAAATTGGATTCGTATGGTCTAATCTAAACCCTATTTGGAAGTCAAGGGGAGATTTTTCCATTAACATGGGCTCTGCATCTGAGTTTGCAACCTGCGTTCTGGTTCAGCAAAGCTCTTGAATGCTTGCTTAAGTGTTTTCATGAATAAGGATTGGCTTAAGCAGATGTTTGAATTCAGCCTGCTGTTGCAAGACTCTGCTGACTCAAGGTTATGGGCAAGGGAGGACTCACATCCTTTGTGCCGCTTTCTGCCCCTTGACGTCTGGAGGAGTTGGGATGGAGGCATTGATAGGAATGGGCAGGAACAGACAGATTTAGAAACACTGCATCCGCATTAATAATTAAAGTTCAAGTACTAGAATGTATCCGCTTGCATGACTGGGAAGAAATAATGGCTGGAGATATAATTGCGGGGATTATTGGGGAAGAACCAGAAGGGGAGAGGAGAGCTGGTCTGGTGGTAGCAAGCATGACTTGTCCCCTTAGCTAAGCAGGGTCTGCCCTGCTTGCATATGGATGGGAGACTTGATGTGTGAGCACTGTAAGATCTTCCCCTCAGGGGATGGAGCCGCTCTGGGAAAAGCATCTAGATTCCAAGTTCCGTCCCTGGCAGCATTTCCAAGATAGGGCTGAGAGAGACTTCTGCCTGCAGCTTTGGAGAAGCCACTGGCAGTCTGTGAAGAAAATACTGGGCTAGATCGACCAATGGTCTGACTCAGTATATGGCAGCTTCGTATGTTCCTGTGTAAGGTGGTGAGGAGCTGTACGGGATGAGGAGCTCAGTGCTTGCTCATCTGCTTGCATGCAGAAAGTACCAGGTCAGGAACATAGGAAGCTGCCTTATACTGAATCAGACCATTGGTCCATTTGGCTCTGTATTATCTACAGTGGCTAGGAGTGGCTTCTCCCAGGTTTCAGGCAGGAGTCTTTCTCAGCTCTACCAGCAGATGCTACTAGGGAATGAGGCGGGGACCTTCTGCATGCAAAGCAGATGCTCTGCCTCTGAGCTATGGCCCCATCCCCCAAAGGTCTACAGCACTCGGTATCCCCAGGCAGTCTCCCATCCAACTCCAATCAGGCCTGAGTCTGCTTATCTTCCAAGATCAGCCAGCAAGCATAGCAATAAGCGTAACTAGAACAATGTCTTCAGCCATATGTTGGTGAGTACACCTTGCAAAGCAGACTAGAGGAGTGAGTGAAGCACAAGTTACTCTCAAGGCCAGACATGGAGCTCATTTCTCACTATGAGGAGAAATATTCTTTCTTCCCTTCTTCTCCAGCACAAGTGTACATCCCTTCCTGACTGCCTGGGTCTGAATAATACACCATGGCTTCAGATTGGTGTTGGGCCCCGGTTGGCAGCCTGACACATGGGTCCAGGCACCAGTCCCTATCTCATCATCAGCCATAGTGGTGGCGTGTATGCTTGTCTGTCGGCGGCACTAATACACAGACTGTGACACATCTGAGTTTGGCGTTGACCAGGGTGGGGTGAGCCGCCAGTGGTGTTGCAGTGTGTGAGGGTGACCATGAGTTACTCATCCTCCATGGCCAGCTTGGGATAGCCCAGCAGGGGAAGGTTGGCCTTCAGGAAAACCAGCCACTCCACCATGTCAGCATCCAAGTGAGAGTGATGGAGTGCCCACAGCCATGGAGAACACCTTCTTGCTTTGGACGCTGCTTGGTGGGCACGAGAAGAGCCATCCAGCAACCATCACTAAGTCCAGCCAGACTTGGCAATATGTTGCCCCAAACTAGATCGGCTCTGTCTCCTGGCCTGCCACCAGCACTGCTGCAGGGCTCGGTGGGTTCCTCCCGCCCCCCTGGCAAAATGCCAAGGGATCCATCCATGAACCACCAGGTGGACATGGAGACAGACCCGCTGGCTCATGTTGGCCTGCCAGGGACACCATGCTGCTGGACTGGGAAGCTGTGGTCATAGTAGTACTGCTGCTAGGGGTGGACTGTGTGCTAGGTGAAGGTGCTCCAGCACCCCAGCCTTCTATCCTCAGCTTGCCTAACCCCTGCAATCAGGAGGTCCCTCCACCTAGGCAGCTAGGCAGGGGTGACTGCTTTGCCAGTCATCCTTAGGTCACATAGGCAGGACAAAACATGTGCTGCTGATGCATCCAGGGGCTTCCTGAACCAATCCACAACCCCAGTCCTCCACCAGCCTACCAAGGTGGTTGCTTGCTCAGTGGCCAGCATGGAGTTCAGTGGTCTGGAGCTCACCCATTGTCTTCTTGAGGAGAAGAGCGGTGGGCAAAGTCTAGCTCAGCATTGCTGTCTCGGCATACAAGCTGTCCATGTCCACAAGGAATGGCTCAGGTGCCAAGACAAGCTCAGAAAGGAGCGCCCAGTCCTGGTTGGACAGGTTGCACACTTCCAAGCCACACCTCCTTGCCAGGGCATGGATGGCCACCTCTTACTACTGCGGATGTTCAGGTAGTTTGCATACACTGACCTTTTTCTCTCCAGTGGAAGTAAGCTACTATCTTGTGGCACTTCTCCACAAGAGCAGGCATGGCAGCAGCAGGATGGTGCCCAATGCCTGCAGCAGGGATGTCTCGCTTGGATGCAACCCCAGAAGGGCCACTGACAGTTACCATGAAGCCTTGATGAAGGTTTGACTGGACAGCCTTTCCTCCACCTGGAGGTTCATGGCTATCAATAGCTAAGCTGTGTCAAGTACCTCCACATGCAGCACGGCCCACCTGTGCTTCACTACACCACCAGCAACAGCTGTTCCCCATTCTTCTGCCTCCACCAGTGCACTGCGAGGGACAACGTGCCTCTCACTGGGTCTCGGGACTCAATAGTCCCACAGGGACCCGGCAGCTGGGGGGAGGGGAGGTGGGCACAAGTCTGGCATCCACCCACCCAAACCATAAAGAAGAACCCCTAAGAGGGGTAAACAGAGGGAGCCTATCAGGCTGGGCACCATACACCAGCCTACAAAACCCAAAAATTAATCTACCAGCCACAGGCAACACAATGCACACAGACAGCAGCAGCAGCAGAGGTGGCAGCAGGGCTGCAAAATTTTTAAAAATTACCACAGCACACCCCACTTACTGAGAAAACACACACCAAATAATTAAGGAATAAAATTCCAAGCTGCACCCAGTTAAAGTCTGGGGGCTGCTGGTACAATTTAAATAAAATAGTGTGGGGGGGATGACAGCACCCCAGTTATGAAAGAGGGTTGGCAATGAGAGAGAGAAATAAACCACATAAGGAAATAAATTCAAACCGAATTGCCCCTTTTAAGGGGTGATTTGATTTGGATTCAGATCACTCAAATCATGCAGATTCGAATTGAATCAATTTGAATTCAAATAGTTAATTGAATTTTCAAAATTCAATTCAAATTCAATTCAAGAGCCATTTTGCACCTTTCAAAATCATTCAGGCCCCTGATTTGTTTTCAAAAGTTGCCAAAACAGGGTATGATCAATTTGAATTTGATTCAAAGTTGAAGCAAAATTTCAGGCCTAATTCATATCTGATTCAAATTTGAAACAAATTTCCAGAATTCAATTGGAATTCAAAATGAATGAAAATGTTCACTTTGTGCACATCTCTAATACTGATCATCCCTGAAGAAATGGAGCATAACTGTAGGCTTATGCATGATCCAAAATGTCAGATTCTGACACGACCCAAACGTGAGACTGTCAGGAGGGTCCATGTCAGCCTCTCCCAACGGTTGGGTTGTTTGTGTCATGTAGGGGCCAGTCAGAAATCCAGCATTGCCAAATCACTCAGCAGCCCCTCAGTTAGAGTTGAACTGACAAACTCTGCAGATCTAATATTTCTCTCCAAGTATAACATGGTCTCTTTAACTATGTAACCTGTTAAATAAAGTTTTGTTGTTTTTTAATTTCACGGCTGAGAAATTGGAAGTTATTCATACCAGAATATCACTTGCTGGACTCTGATCCCACCCCCACTCTGCCCTCTCCTCCTCTTCCTCCTTCTCCTCCATTTTCTGGGAATGGGTGTTGGAGCAGGAGGCAAGCCCTTCTTGACTTGGTAGGGAGCACTCACCTTCCGTGGTTTCTGTTTAAAAGTCATTCTCCCCCTTCAAAAATCTTGCCTACTAATCACTTACTTATTGGATTTATAAATCACCTGATATATCTCCAGGTGGTTTACAGCAGGGATTCTCAATGTTGGGTCCCCAGATGTTATTGGACTTCAACTCCCATAATCCCCAGCTCCAGTGGCATTTAGTTGGGAATTATGGGAGTTGAAGTCCAATAACATCTGGGGACCCAACGTTGAGAATCTCTGGTTTACTGTTCCCGAGAATTCCCCTTTAGGTTCCCAAGTGGCACAGGTAGCTCTGAAATTCATAGTTTTTTCTGAGGCTGAAGCCACAAGGAATGTTCACCTCTTCTAGAGCATAAGAAGAGCCCTGCTGGATCAGGCTCCGGGCCTCTCTCATCCTGCATCCTGTCCCCCATAATGGCCCACCATATGCCTCTGGGCAGTACACAAACAGGAGCTGAGGGAATGCCTCTCTCCAATGCGGCCTTTGCCCTGCAACTGGGATTCAGAAGCATCTTACCTCTGAACCTAGACATCAAGAATAGTGTCACCCAAGTAATATAAAATTTTGATTAAAAATTGATACTCCCACCTCTTGCTTTTTACGTGAACACTGCAGACATGGGAACAAACAGACGTGTCACAGCCTTTTTAATGCCTCTCATGCAAAATCTGCACACTCTTTGTGGCAGCAAACTGTGTGTGTGATCTCAAACCACCACGATTTTGGATTATCTGATTTGCATTTCTAGACAGACACAAACTACTGCTGATCAAAACCCATAATGGCGCTCTTCCTTCAGCTTCTTCCAAGCTAAAGGAACAGACAGTGCTGAACATTCATTCCTCACCCCCAGCAGATCTTCCCTACAAGGGTAGCTTACTGTGTTCTGAAGTTGAAACCATGATATCATGACTTCATGAAGGCAAGCTAAATAACAGGCTGTCTCTCTCAAAGGGCGCACAGCAGATTTCTGCTGCACAGTGGAAGGATAACTTTCTCACTTTCTGAAGAATCTTGGGGGAAGGAGATAATGGGCAGTTGGTGAAATGCCAGGTAGCCGGGCGTCAAGGTGCAGGAAGGGTGTGTGTGTGTGTGTGTGTGTGTGTGTGTGTGTGTGTGTGTGTGTGTGTGTGCTGAACAGGTCTTGAGAATGCCCTGCATTTCATGATCATTCTCTGTGGCATGCAAAGACGCCAGGCTCTTCAAACCAGTTTAATCTAGCTAAATGCCCTACATAGATAGATGGCTGTCCTCTCAAGTAGAAGAGATGATCCAGTGCCCAGGGGTGATGAAGTAAACTGTGCTAAAGTCTTGAAACAAAATAGCATGCTGCTTTTATGACAGCATTATTTCAAGTTATGTGGAGCTGTGGACTCAGAACATAAGAACAGCCTTGCTTGAGCAGAGCAAGGTTCTGTCCATCCCCTCATTCTATAGGGTGAACATAAGAACAGCCCTGCTGGATCAGGCCCAAGGCCCATCTAGTCCAGCATCCTGTTTCACACAGTGGCCCACCAGATGCTGCTGGAAGCCACAGACAGGAATTGAGGGTGTGCCCTCTCATCTGCCATTAGTCCCCTGCAACTGGTACTCAGAGGCATCCTGCCATTGAGGCTGGAGGTGGCCCACAGCCCTCTGACTAGTAGCCATTGATAGACATTTCCTCCATGAAGTCATCCAAACCCCTCTTAAAGCCATCCAGGTTGTTGGCTGTCACCACATCCTGTGGCAGAGAGTTCCACAAGTGGATCACACGTTGTGTGAAAAAGTACTTCTGTTTGTTGGTCCTAGACCTCCTGGCAATCAATTTCATGCAGTGACCCCTGGTTCTAGTGTTGTGTGAGAGGGAAAAGAATTTCTCTCTCTCCACTTTCTCAACACAATGCATGATTTTATAGACCTCTATCATGTCTACCCGCAGTTGTCTTTTTTCTAAACTAAAAAGCCCCAGGTGTTGTAGTCTTGCCTCATAAGAAAGGTGCTCTAGGCCCCTGATCATCTTGGTTGCCCTCTTCTGTACCTTCTCCAGTTCAACAATCTCCTTTTTAAGATGTGGTGAACAGAATTGTACACAGTACTCAAAGTGTGGTCGCACCATAGTTTTGTATAAGGGCATTATAATGTTAGCCGTTTTATTTTCAATCCCCTTCCTAATGATCCCTAGCATGGAATTTGCCTTTTTCACAGCTGCCGCACATTGAGTTGACACTTTCAACGAGCTGTCCACCACAACCCCAAGATCCCTCTCCTGGTCCATCACCGACAGCTCAGATCCCATCAGCATATACATGAAGTTGGGGTTTTTCGTCCCAATGTGCATCACTTTACACTTGCTAACATTGAACCGCATTTGCCATTTTGTCACCCACTCCCCCAGTTTGGAGAGATCCTTTTGGAGCTGCTCACAATCCGTTTTGGATTTTACTACCCGAAACAGTTTGGTATCATCTGCAAATCTGGCCACATCACTGCTTACCCCTGCTTCTAGATCATTTATGAATAAATTAAAAAGCACCGGGCCCAGTACAGATCCCTGGGGGACCCCACTTCTTACTTCCCTCCATTGTGAAAACTCTCCATTTATACTTACCCTCTGTTTCCTGTCTTTCAACCAGTTAGCAATCCACACATGTACTTGTCCATTTATCCCATGACCGCTAAGTTTCCTCAGGAGTCTTTGATGAGGAACTTTGTCAAAAGCTTTTTGGAAGTCCAGGTAGACTATGTCAACTGGATCACCTTGATCCACACATTTGTTGACACTCTCAAAGAAGTCCAAAAGGTTGGTGAGGCAAGATTTACCTTTGCGGAAGCCATGCTGGCTCACTCCCAGCAGGGCCTGTTCTTCTAGGTGCTTTACAATTTTATCCTTCAGGATGCTTTCCATCAGTTTGCCTGGAACGGACGTTAGGCTAACCGGCCTGTAATTTCCTGGATCGCCCTGGATCCCTTTTTGAAAATCGGTGTTACATTTGCTACTCTCCAGTCCTTTGGTACAGAGCCTGATTTCAGGGATAAATTATATATTTTAGCAAGGAGGTCGGCAATTTCACGTTTGAGTTCTTTGAGGACTCTTGGATGGATGCCAACTGGCCCTGGTGATTTGTTAACTTTCAGTTTTTCCAGACAGTTTAGAACATCATCCCTTGTCACTTCTATCCGACTCAGCTCTCTAGCCTCCATCCCTAAAAAGCCTGGTTCAAGAACAGGTATATGCTCAGTATCCTCTGCCATGAAGACAGATGCAAAGAACTCATTTAGCTCCTCTGCAACCTCCATATCCTCAATAATCCCTTTCACTCCCTCATTGTCTAATGGTCCAACTGCCTTCCTGGCAGGTTTCCTGCTTCTATTGTACTTAAAGAAGTTTTTGTTATTTCCCTTGATTCTTTTGGCTAAATGTTCCTCAAACACTCTTTTTGCCTCCCTTATTGTCACCTTGCATTTCTTTTGCCAGAGTTTGTGTTCCTTTCTGTTCTCTTCATTTGGACAGGCCTTCCAATTGTGGAAGGAAGTCTTTTTCCCTTTTATGGCTTCCTTGACAGTACCCGTTAGCCATGCTGGCATCCTCCTGGACTTAGTGGTACCTTTCCTCCTTTTGAGTATACAATCTTCTGAAATTCAAAATGTCTGTGTTAGACATCCTTGGTGATTCTCTCCCCGCATGTATGCTGAATTTGATGGCACTGTGGTCACTGTTCCCTAAAGGGTCGATGACACTGACATCACGCACCAGTTCCTGGGTGTCACTCAGAATTAGATCCAAGGTCACCTTCTCTCTGGTTGGTTCCATGACCAACTGTTCTAGGGCACAGTCATTTAGCGTATCTAGAAATTTGACCTCTTTGTCCTGACTTGAATGTGAATTTACCCAGTCTATGTGTGGGTAATTGAAGTCACCCATGATTACAGCCCTGTCTCTCCTTGGCGCCTCCATGATTTCCTGCTGCAACTCCCAGTCACTGTCAGAGTTTTGATCAGGAGGGCGATAGCACGTCCCCAGTAGCACGTTCCCTTTCCGGCCTTGTATTGTCACACACAGGGTTTCTGTGGAGGACTCCAGTCCACCCAGGTTTTCTAGCTTGTTAGATTCTATGCCTTCTTTAACATACAGTGCTTCTCCACCTCCAAGGCGCCCCTCCCTGTCCTTTCTGTAGAGTTTATACCCAGGGATAACAGTGTCCCACTGGTTCTCACTGTTCCACCATGTTTCTGTTATGCCCACTATGTCTATTTCTGCATTAACCACCAAGCACTCCAGCTCACCCATCTTGGCTCAGAGGCTTCTGGCATTGGCATATAAGCACCTATATGCTGGATCTCTCACCTGATGTACGCTATCTTTCTTTTGACTCTTGGACCAGCTGGCACAGTCTCCTGTCTGCTCTTTATGCAGTACTGCTCTGTCCCCTTTTGTTTTATCTGAATCCTTTGCACCCTCGCACTTTAAAGGATGGCTTTTGCCAAACGGGATACTGCCCAGCTCCCGTCAGCTGTCCCCCAGGCATCATTTTAAAAGCTGCTCTGCAACCTTTTTGATTTTAAGCGCCAGCAGTCTGGTTCCATCTTGGTTCAAGTGCAGCCCATCCCTTTTGTACAGGCCTTGCTTGCCCCAAAATGTGTCCCAGTGCCTAACAAATCTAAAGCCCTCCTCCCGGCACCAATGTCTCATCCACGCATTGAAACCCCTCAGCTCTGCCTGTCTCACTGTACTTGTGCGTGGAACAGGTAGCATTTCTGAGAATGCTACCTTGGGGGTCCAGGACTTCAAAATGCTACCTATCAGCCTAAATTTGGCTTCCAGGACCTCCCGACTGCATTTCCCCACATCGTTGGTGCCGATGTGCACCACAACAGCTGTCTCCTCCCCAGCACTGCCTAGGAGCCTGTCTAGATGCTGCGTAATGTCCGCAACCTTCGCACCAGTCAGGCAAGTCATCGTGCAGTCAACACGCGGGTCACAAACCCATCTCTCTATCCCTCTAATGATCGAATCACCACCTACAAGGAGCGCCCCCCCCAGAGGAGTATCCCCTCTTTGAGGGTTGTTCTCACAGTTATGAATAGGGTAGGGGATACGTCCTATCCTAGAATGTAAGAAAGGCCCTGCTGGGTCAGACCCAAGGCCCATCTAGTCCAGCATCCTGTTTCACACAGTGGCCCACCAGATGCTTCCGAGAAGCCTATAGGCAAGAGGTGGTGGCACATCCTCCCTCCTGCTGTTGTTCCCCTGATCTTGTTTTTAATGCACATATGATGAGAAAAGCTGGAGGATGCAGCTCTTGGTGGAGGAGTCTGCTTGGGGAACTGTGAGATGAGAAGTCCACAACCCTCTTGTGGTTGTTGTTGCTTCACTGGGCCTGCAGTCAGGGGCACACCAAGGTAGTTTGGGCACCTGGACAAAAAAAAGAAAGAAAGAAAAGCAACTCTTACTGTGGCCAAGGGGTGGCTGTGATGGGGGTCGCATGGAGCAGTCCTTCTCCCTTTGCATGCCCCTTCCCCGATGGCTGTGGGGTGGGACCAGGAGTGATGCTGCGCCCATCCGTTTGAGCCAGCGTCTTTATGCAACTGTGAGGCACGCCTGAGCAGTTGAGAGATTGTTGCAAGCCTGTGATGTCCCAGGCTTGTGACGATCTCCTTTGCACAGGCCCGCCTAACAATTGCTTACAGATGCTGGCCCAGATGAATAGGTGCAGCATCGCTCCTGGTCCCACCCCTCCACCACCAGGGGAGAAGGGAGAAGGACTGCTCAGGCCCCCCCCTCCGCCCCCCTTTGGCTGTGATAAGAGTTTTTTTGTTTTTTTTAAGCAGAGCTTTGGTGGGTCGGGCACAGGGTGGCTGCCGGAAGCCCCGGGCCCCGGATATTTGGAGACTCCCCCAGACCTTGGAGGACCGGACCAGGTCCCCAAGGTCCGGGGGTTAGTGTGCCTCTGCCTGCAGTGGCAACAGGGAATGGACCGTCCCCACCCCTGCACTGGAAATGTGTTGTGGAGTGGCAGGCTCAGGTAACACAAAATGTTATTGTCCCAAGAGGACTGGAAAGATGGTAGCTGTAAGTTAGAAGAAAGATGCCACCTCATGAGATTATGGCCATAAAACTGGACTCCTTACAGGTTTTCTGGGGCCATACAACATGGGAGAGGTCTTGAGGGTCAAGTCTTCTTAATGCACACACACTAGCCTGCTCCACAAGATAGTTGTCAATTATTCATCCAGGAATCAGGTGGTAAAAATGAAGATCTTTTTTTCCCACAGTTTAGTTTACTTCAGAGTAACTGTGCAGGCCTGCTCTGCAAGTATTTCTTTTCTCACCCAAGAGATGTTTAAATCGACAGTGGTTGCTCCTTGGACTTCCACCACCACCACCAATGCAGGGCCTGTTGGATGACGTTTAAACACACACACACACACACACACACACACACACACAGCTTCTTAACTAGATCACATCTTGAAATATTGCTGACATTCATATTTCCAGGCTCAGGGGCTTGTAATGCTCACCTCATATAGGAGATGAGTATGGCTCTCAACTTCTTCTTGAACTTCAATCCAAGTCGGAGAAGTCCACAACTCCTTCCCTCCCATCCACCCAGCTTTCAAATCCCCACCTAACCACAGCCTCCAAACCTACCCCTGCTGACTGAGCAAAGAGGCACCTTTTAAAGCAGCAATTCTCTTATATTTAGCAGGGGGAGAGCAACTGGCCCTATCCAGCCCCAGCATAGCATCCCTACAGTGGCTGTTGCTGGTATTTACTTTAAGTGAACCCTTTGGGGACGATTTTTAAAAAAACATATTTTTCTTTGTAAACCGCTTTGTGAACGTTGGTTGAAGAGCGGTATATAAATATCCATCTTTCTTGTCTTCTTCTCCCCCTTTCCCTTCCAATTACTTATCTGTTTTCGGCTGTGCTCCAGTGGCAGGCAGTACATGGAAAGGTAGGAAGTGTCTCCTACCTGCAATGCCAGGCATTCTACTGTACCATATGCCAGATGCAAAGAGATCTGGGGAAAAAATGTAGTTTTGTAAATGAAAGGCTACTGACTAGATCAGAAGCCCTGAAGGAGGAAAGCAGTCAGGACAATCGGGGGGGGGGGCAGAGATCTTGGGATCTGTGGGCTGGAAGATGGTAGGCTTCATACCCCATTCTATCTGCATTGAATTGTCACCAGCTAAGCGAGCAAGGAGGCACCTTTTAAAAGTGGTGATTCTCTTTACTGAGTAGGGGGAGAGCAACTGGCCCTATCCAACCCCAGCACAGCCTCCCTCCAGTGGCTGTTGCTGGTGTCTATCTTATGTTTCTTTTTTAGATTGTGAGCCCTTTGGGGACAGGGAGCCATCTTATTTATTTGTTCATATCTATGTAAACTGCTTGGGGAACTTTTGTTGAAAAGCAGTATATAAATATTCATCGTATGCGTATTCATAGCTCTGATTTGAATTTCCTCAGGGACGCGGTCAGTTCTGTTTGGTTTGAGCCTTTGGGACTTGCCCATCAGCAATAACGCCTAGCTGGACTTGGTGTTAAAGTGCTTTGTGGCATTTGATGCTTCCTCCTTTCTTTGTCTGTTACAAGGCCCATCAATAAAACTGTGGCCATTTTCAACCTGTTTCCACCTTTGTCTTTCATTTGGCTCCTGCAGTAAACACACCTGTTTACATCCTGGAAAGCAAACGCCTGAGGCCATGCCAAAGGCAGTAATCACAACAAGTTCCCAGAGCCTTGATCATCCCGCATCCTTTTAATAAAATCTATTTTTTTTTTTAAAGAATGCTTGGGTGAGGGGAGACATTAGCAATCACTAGTGGCAGCTGAATCATGTTTGTTGGAATGCTTTGTCGATATTTTTGTGATGTCCAAGCCAGCTTTGAATAACCTTAAGGGCATTTGCTATGGCCACAGAGAGAGAAATTAAATGACCGGACACAGATTTGTGCAGAAATAGTTTCTTTGCCAATTAACCTCTCAAAATCCGATCAGCTTGACAAGGGTGCGGGGGACGGGGTTAAAAACCAAGCTGCAGCCTTTGAAACCTCTGCCGCAATTGACTCCAAGATCTCTGACTTCACTTGATGGGATGAGACTCTCGAGTCATCAGCTCAACTGCTGAGTGTTGGAGAATATTTAGGAACATTCCAACTGCACAGAAGGTTAAGAAACTTCCAGTGTGCTGGAAATAAATGTGTGCTGTTTGTGGAGGAAGGAAATTAACAAAGAAAGGTGCAGGTAATACTGATGAAATGTAGATCAGTTGCCAGACTGTGAGGCTATTTCCACGATCCCTGGAAAGTGGGCTTAGTCCACTTTCCAGGGATCGTGGGAACTACAGGGGCTCACAGGCGAACCTGGTGCTTCTGAGGCGGCTAGCCTGCCTAATTCTCCCTCCCCTTAAATGAGGTGAACGGACCTAGTGCTCTGTTTACCTCATGTTTTTGCTTGTGTGTTGCTGCAGCATGCGGCGACACACGAGTAGACCCCCCGACCAGGAGGCTGCAAACAGCCTCCTGGGCTTGGGGGGTCTCTCCAGGATGCTCCGTACCCTTGCACAATGCATCCTGTAACTTCCAGGGGCCACATGTCTCCCAATCCTCACGGCCCCCGCTGGCTCCATGATGGAGCCAGCAGTCATGTGGGTGGCCAATCCGGTCGCCCAACTACAAGCGGCTGCTCGTCTGCGGGGAGAGTGGGCTAAGCGGCTAAGTGGGGAGAGGGGGCTAAGTGGGGAGAGGGGGCTAAGCCCTCTCTCCCCGCAGACCCAGAAGAAGCTCTTCTCACCGATCGTGAGAAGAGCTTCTCTCTCTCTCTCTCTCTCTCTCTCTCTCTCTCTCTCTCTCTCTCTCTCTGAATGTTCTGATTGGCTGAGTGTCTGTGAATGAGAAGTGAGCGGCATGGACATGACACATAGAGGTAGTGGCTGGCCTTTGGGCTAATGGAAACACTAGTCCAGCTAACCTAGCTCCTTCACTCATGCAGTGTGTGTGAAGAAATAAACATCAGTAGCCTCTTCTTTCCCTGGAAGTGCTCTGTGCCACCCAAAACTATGCCCCTGAGGGTAGCACAGCCCTCCAGGACATATTTTTCAGGTGGCACAGAGAGCCTTGGGAAGAAGGGGAGGCAGTAAACACGCCTCTCCCCCCACACACACACCTTGGACAAGCACCAGTGCAGCATTAGTCTGGAACTCTTCAGAAGCTTCCCCTAGAGTTCTGGTGCTTTGTTAGTGTGAATGTCAGCCACTATCTCTCTGATTGTTGGTGTCGTGTTAACAGGTGTGTGTATGTGAATGGGACACTGTGTGGCATAAGAGGAAACACACTGTGTGCACAAATGTACTACAGATAATAGATTACAGGCACATATAAACACACACACACTCAAATGCATCCATGAATTTATGTGGGTTTCCCAATGCTTGGCTCTCTTCTAGGTCACTAGAAACAACGGCATTTTGCATTGACCATTGTAAATCACTTTCCAAAGACAAAAGCACAGCGGCAAGATGGCCATGAAATTGCTGAGCCAGGAATAAAGCACTTTTAAATCCCAGTGGCAGGTGAGGGAACGGCCACTCTCGGTTTGGCTGGTCATCTTTCACCTCTTCATGCAGAGGGTGAAGAGGTCTCCAGCTCTTAAGTATGCCGTCTTTGATATTAAATCCATATGCTTCTCAAATGTCACTTGGGTTTACAACCTGCCTATAAAGTTTCTAAAAGGAGATTCCTCTCTAGCTCCTTTATTTTATTTTATTTTATTTATCTTTTAAAAAATATTTGGCTCACAAGAGCAGCTCATAAATTCTCAGAATGTAAGCTGTGCTTCCCATATACTGGAAGCTCAGAGATAGCAGTTATCACATCCTCTCCTTCCCCTCATTTCATTATTTCCATTGCCCCCCCCAATTGAGGGAGGTCCTACCTTCTGAGAAGAATTCAGTAGCGTAACTATGATTGGACATGATGGGAATCAAGAGCCTGGGGCCATGGATCTCCGGGGC
The DNA here is from genome assembly GCF_027244095.1 of Hemicordylus capensis. NCBI lineage: Eukaryota > Metazoa > Chordata > Lepidosauria > Squamata > Cordylidae > Hemicordylus > Hemicordylus capensis. Next base: position 315,761,708 of record NC_069660.1, on the reverse strand, counting down.
TGGGGCTGGGGTGTCCTCCCTTCTGCCCCCTCCTTTGCACCATGCACTTGCCCACTCAGGCCCAGTTCCAGGCCATTGCCCCATCTCAGCAAGAACAGGTGGCCCCTTGTGCCCCTTGCATGGGTCTTGTGGTAGCAAGCATAACTTGTCCCCTCTGCTAAAGAGGGTCCACCCTGGTTGTATACAAATGGGAGACTAGAGGTATGAGCACTGTAAGAGATTCCCTTGAGGGGATGGGGTCACTCCAGGAAGAACAGAAGGTTCCAGGTTCCCTCCTTTGCATCTCCAATACAGGGCTGAGAGAGATTCCTGCCTGCAACCTTGGAGAAGCCGCTGCCAGTCTGGGTAGACAATACTGAGCAAAATGGACCAATGGTCTGACTCGGCATATGGCAGCTTCCTGTCTTCCTTTTTAGACAAGCCTGTTCTTGCACACATAGAACAATGGTGGGTCCCATAATCAGTCAACTTCTTTTACATGACCCCCCACCGTATGTTAAGGTCATCTGAGGAGGTCCGTCTCCAGTTACCACCGGTTCGTTTGGTGGTGATGCAGAGGTGGGCCTTCTCTGTAGCTGCTCCTGAGCTGTGGAATGCACTCCCAGCAGAAATTTGCAAATTCCTTACTGACCTTCAAGAGAGCCCTTAAAACCCATCTGTTTGGCTGGGCCTTTCAGGGTTTTAATTAGTGTTAATTGTTTTAATGCTAACCTGGTTTTCAGGGTTTTCATTGTTCTGAGAGTTTAATTGTTTTTTAAGATGTTTTTAATTGGTATTCATATTTATATTTCTGTTTTAATTGTTATTGGTTTTAATGGCTTCTGTTTTTAATTGTAAACTGCCCTGAGCCATTTCAGAAGGGCGGTATAAAAATCGAATAAATAAATAAAATAAATAGCAATAGCACTAGCACTAGCACTTACATTTATATACCGCTCTATAGCCGGAGCTCTCTAAGCGGTTTACAATGATTTAGCATATTGCCCCCAACATTCTGGGTACTCATTTTACCGACCTCGGAAGGATGGAAGGCTGAGTCAACCTTGAGCCCCTGGTCAGGATCGAACTTGTAACCTTCTGGTTACAGGGCGGCAGTTTTACCACTGCACCACCAGGGGCTCTTATAAAATAAACGCAGCCGGTACTTGGCCCCAAGAGGTAGGCCTTCCCAGAAAAAACAGGCCAGAGGTGGTGGTGGCAGCAAGCAAATGAAGAGCCAGCAATGGTAGTTGCACATGTGGCCAGCAGCAGTGGGTGTGCACACCTGTCGGTGGAAAGTGATGGGCTGTGAACAGAAGCAGCCAGAGGGACTGCCTTCAACCTCACCTGGAAGGGTTTTTTCCCACAAAGTGGGGGGCAGAGGAGAGGCATGAGCAGTGCTAGATCCATCCTCCTCTCTTGTAATTACGACAGGTGTTTTGATTGGACTGAACAGGTCCTTCCAAATGTGCCTTACATTTCACTTAATCAGAAATCCCGTGGATCTACTGTAGATCTCATGAAAGTGGTACATCTGCACTGAGGGAAGCTATACCGCTTTAGCTCAGAGGTGGAACTTGTGTGATTGAATGTGTCCTCATATGACGAAATTCCTGCCTATAGAAGGGATGCCATAACCAAGAGGAGAGTCCCAGCCTAGTCACCTGACATCTAGGTTTCTATCTAAAGGGGCTGACATGATGTGTAGAACCTCAGCAAGGGCTCAGCGATGAACCCCACTGGGGATGCTGTGGGTGTACAGGGCATCCCTGAGGCTGTTGAGGATGGTTGTGCGCTTAGTGCTGCCTCAGTGAATTCACCCAGCGCACGCCTGCACTTCGGGTACCGGTCACTTCTGGTCAGACGAGGCGCACGCCTGCACTTCGGGTACCGGTCACTTCTGGTCAGACGAGGCATGGGGTGGCAGGGAGGTACACTTCCACCCTGCCTGACCTTTCCAAATTGCAGCACCGATGGGGGAAACACGACAGGAGGGGTAAGTGCACCCTTCCCCACCCTTAACGGTATTCCCCCCACCTTCGATTCCCCCCACCATTTCCGTGCACATCCCTACTACCCCAATGTCTTACTGATCTGTGGAATTTCACCAGTTCTGTCAAAACACATTTGGCTTATTATTTATTTATTCGATTTCTATACCGCCCTTCCAAAAATGGCTCAGGACGGTTTACACAGAGAAATAACAAATAAATAAGATGAATAGGATGGCTTCTTTCCTATTCCTAGGCAGCAAACATCCAAATTCCCCTTGAACCTTTGCTTTGTTCAAAATTCCATGTCGAGTATGATCCCAGATCTTTCGCCCACTGTTAAAAAGGTGCTTTACCAGCACCAGTGCCCCCAAAAGATGTCCAGTGATAGGAAGAAGAGACAACATGTTGTCTCTGTGTCTCCAGAATGGATAGGCAGAATCCACCTTCAACAAGTTGCTAGTCCTATCAAAATTTTATTGGCATCTGTTGAAAATTCTTGGGTGTTCCGGACGGAACTCAGATGACAACTGCATTTCCTCCCCAAGCAGAGTTCCTGAATTTGACTTAAAGCAGGATGCCGTGGCAACTCTTGGTAATATGGGTGTGAAGTTGCCAGCACTGGCAACACTCCTCTCTATGCTTTGCAGCTGGCATTTTTCAACCCATCTATCATCCCAGAATAATGATATGTTGTCTGCTTGCAGTATACCTGGGTACTGCTGTGTGTGCATAGAAACCTGACTCTCTCCTTTGGCAGCCTCAGTGGGCAAATGTTGGGGCCAGCTGAGGAGGCCAGGAGAGAGAGGCCAGTTGACCTGCTTCCCCTCCACACGGAGAACTTCTTGTTCATAAGAACTGTCAGAACCCAGCCATTCTGAGGCTCCACTGATGCCGAAACCCCAGCTGGAATCACCAGTATCAAAGGGGGCCCCCACCCACATTGCTCACTGATCCTGAACAAACAGAGTTTGCCCCCTTACAAAAATCCCTTCAGAGGGCCTGTAAACATGGGGGATCCAAGGCCACCCAGTGGGGCCTCTCTTTCATCCCTGAGACTTCCCCCATCACCCCAGAGATCCCTGGTAAAGATGTGCTGCCAAGTCATGGACAAGCACCAACACTGATGGAAAAGCATCTGTGTGGAGGCTAAGGGGAGGAAGGAGAAACCAGCTCAGGTACTTGCTTGACAGAATCAGGGCCTGACTGAGCTCCAGGAAGAAGTGGGGCTCCTTGCTCCTATCAAAAGCATTTACAGCCAGACCTTTGCTGGTGCAACAACAGTGTGCCATGAGTTCTGCTGGAGCCAGATCCCAGGAGGCTCTGATTCCCCATTCCTGTCATCCTGCCCTTCATCTCCATACTGCCATGCCATCCTCTCTTCTGCCTGGTTCCCTCTTGATCCCAGCCCTGACCCACCACCACCATCCTAGAGTCATAGGCACAGACAAGAAGAGGGCTGGTGTGGTTGCTGTGACCACACAAGGTCAGTTTATAGCAACAGTTTATGTTCAGAATTTGGAAATGGAGAAAAGGGGACTCAGCCAGGGACTCCCCACCCCCTACCTTCCGTGTCTAACTTCATCCTTGACAAACCTCCTCAAGGTTATCACAAAGGCAAGGGCTGGTGTCGCTTTCTTTTATGAATATCCACTTTCCTGCCGGGAACGAGGCTGGGGAGGCTGCCGGACCAATTAACGAACAATGGAGATGCTTGATGAAAAGCCTCTTTATTGCTAGCTTGGAAGTGAGATATCTGACTGTATTACTCCCGTTTGACAGCCGAAGATTTAAAGTGGTCTGAAGGTCACTTCAGTTGGCATGTCTAAAATGGGGGGAGGGCACTCATGTAACAATGGTGCTGTGTAGGGAAGGATGGTTCTCAACAAATAGACAGGCTGGTTCAGTTCCTTCTTCCTTCTTCTATAAACACTGTGGATGACCTTGGACAAATCCAAGCAGCCCAATCTGCCAATAAGCGCAGCACAATTTCTGCGTATGTTTTTTTCCTGCTGCTGTTGTGAAAGCCATAGCTTTGTTGCTGGGGATTAGCATCTTGGACAGCAGGTGTTAAGAATATTCTTGCCAGATCTCCCTAAAGAAAGAAAGCATCTGGAAGTGCAAGCTCATGTGTGCAGTTAAGCCAATGGAAACCAAGAATATGCATATATGAGTGCAGGCATAACCTAGATCTTCATTCTGTGCTTTGAGAGAGGTCTGTTCTTTTGCATGGGAAGCGTGATGTGCAACTAAGTACAGTATATATGACAGATAATAATATGCATGTTAGGCGCAAAAATGATCTGAATTGCCTTTACTAATATTCATCCTGCTTTTTGAGGACATGGGACCTCCAAAGGGGTTAAAATATTACCTTTGAAAAGAAAATCAAGCTCAAATGGGGAGCCAACAAATAAATGGAACCTTCACCAGAGATGCCAGTGACTGAGGAAAGAAGCAGAAATTCCAGTTTATTGTGATTATTGTAGGTTGCCCGGAAGACTTTCAAAGTTTAATGTTGTAATAAAAAACTTAAATTCTACAGGAGATCAAAATTATTTTGTGCTTGAATCTCTTCAGAAGAGCCTCTGCTCAGTGTGCACTCACCAGCTAAAAAGAGGCAAACAGTCATAAGAAACGGGGGGGGGGGCTATTCCTTCAATCGGGTAAAATTGGGCTAGGAAAGCCTAGCCTGATTTTTCCCGATGGTCAGAACCACCGGGCTCAGCTGCGAGCCTGGTGGTTCTGGAGCGGGTAACCCGCTGAAGAACCACTGCCCCCCAACCAGGTTTGCAGAGCGAGCACACTGCAAACTTTTTTTTAAAAACGTGAGCAGCCACGGTGCGGCTTTGCGCTGCACCTACTCGTGAGTAGACCCCCAGAGGGGAGGTGAAAAGCCACCTCCCAGCTCCGGGGGTCTCCCCAGTATGCCCTACGTGCTCGCGCAGGGCATACTGGGGCTTCCGGGGGCCTTGCGGCCCCCGAGCTCCCCAGCCCCCTCCGGTTCCGTCTCGGAGCCCGCAATCATGTGGGCGGCCGATCTGGCTGCACAAGGCTCCCTCCCTGCTTGTGAGCGGAGAGAGTGGGCTTAGCTCGCTCTTCCCGCTCACCGCCCAAAACCGGGTCGAACGGATCGTGAGACTTGGTCCAGGGTCTTCTCAGTGGTTGCTCCTGCATTCTGGGTTAGGGGTGTGCACAGTCCAGTAGTGGCAGTTCAATCCAAATTTGGATCTACACTGCTCCACGAACCGGTTCGGTCAAACCCACCTGGTCAAACCAGCGAACCAGCTCGAACTGGCCCAGTTCACGGCGGACTGGTTCAAACGTGAACCAGTTCTACACATCCCTATTCTGGATTATATTCTGAAAGAGGTCTGTCAGGATCACTATGTTTTTTTAAAAAAAGAAATAGGTAACCTAGGTATCTATGACAGGCATTTGATGGCCAGGATCCAGATTAATGCTGTACTTGTACAATAAACAAAGTTGCACTAGTGAAAGAAAATTGAATAGCTGTGCAAACCTGCAGGGATGTTCAAAGTTGTGCTCTTGTGCAGAAGTTCCTTAAGGAAGAGGTTTCACAACAGGATGCATCATGCATGCCACCTTTGGGGGTAAGCACCAGCACCACACTAGTCAGGAAGGCAAGCTCCTGACTTAGCGTGCTTGGAAGCTTTTCACACTGGGATTTTAAAGCCCTTGAACTCTCATCTCCTCCGGAATGGAGGGGGCGCATTCACATAGCAGTTAGATTTACCCTGAAGTCCCTGGGAATTATTGGGGAGCAGTTCACACACAGTTTGGGGTTTCCACTGTGCGTTAAGATTGTAGCCTGATTTATATCCAGGGTAAAAAAATCCACTATTTGCGGCGATTTTTGGGGACAAATTCAAGTTTGCAGTAAAGCCTCTTCGTAAAACCTACTGTGCATAAAAGTCCCTGGTGATTACAATATCGTTGTGCAAGCACAGCATGTGGATGTCAGCTGGTGTTCTGACTGGTGCTGGTGCAGCAGGGAAGTAACTTTCCTAGAGAGCAAGAGGTTGCCGATTTGAATCCCTGCTGGTATGTTTCCCAGACAATGGGAGACACCTATATCAGGCAGCAGCTGTATCGGAAGATCCTGAAAGGCATTATCTCATACTGCCCGGGAGGAAGCAATGGTCAACCCATCCCGTTTTCTACCAAAGAAAACCACATACGTGGCTCTGTGGTCGCAGGAGTTGACACCGACTCGATGGCACAACTTTACCTTTACCTTATGAAAGACATGCTGTGGAGGATTTTGAATCCAGCTGCAGTGTAACATTGCTTGTCTTTGTGATCGCTGTTGTTTTACTTGCTGTATTTCAGTCTCTTTTGTGAGCCACCTTGAGATTTTAATTGATTTATTTATTTTGCTGGAAAAAGAGAGAGACTGAAAGAAAGAAAGAAAGAAAGAAAGAAAGAAAGAAAGAAAGAAAGAAAGAAAGAAACTGGGCAACCGCTCCTACCTTTTTCTGGTTCTTTGCCAATCCATCCAAAGCAGCTAAAAACAACAACAACAACAAAATGCAATCCTAAATCACATATAATTAAAAAACTGTCAGAGCAGCAGATAAACACAATTATATGTGATTTAGGATTGTATTTGGGGTAGAGTTTCCTCTGCCAAGTATTAGAGGAGGGACAGGAACAAAAGCAGGGAGATGGGGTGCTTGTTGGACTGCAGCAGGAATTGGAACCCCCTTGAGTGAAAGTAACACTTGATACATTAAACAGTATCCTGAAATTGCCATCATTCTGACTGGAAAGTTTTATCATTTCAAAATTTGTTGCTGATTAAGTTGTGGGCCTGGTTTTTCTTCTTTTGGACACTACTGACAATAAAAATGCCTCCCCACCCCCTCTCCACTTGGACACAAGACATTTTTCTCCTGCCATTTGTGTCCATGGCAGTAATACCTGGGAGATTTACGTCTTGTGGGGTGATATTGAATTTGCTTCAGTGGACAGAAATTGACTGTCCACCCTTGCACACCGCATGTGCTAAAGAGCCTGGAGAAGTCTGTCTGTGCTCTGTTGGGGAGCAGAATGGTAGTCTTTTTAGCTGAAACCCTTTTTGTTCACCTCACATTGGATTTTCATGGAGGAACACTGCTGCTCCCCAGTAGACTAAGTAGATGTGAAGGGCCTGTCCATCACCCTCGGCCTCCTCCATATCTCCCCCAACTCTGCCCCCTCATGTCTGAGAGCATTGAGCTGAGAGCCTTTCACCCCCACTCTCTTTCCTTTCCCAAATTCTCCTTTTCTTTTCTGCTCCCGTCCTCCTGCCTTCATTGTAATATGATATAGTTCAAGGATTCTTGAGCTTGAGTCCCTAGATGTTGTTGGGTGCTTCCATCATCCCCAGTCACAAAGTGGCCGAGAACCCTAGTTGGAGAACCCCTGATGCAGAGGTTTGGATGTTAGACTCATTAGGACTACAGAGACCTGATTTCAAATTTGCACTTAGAAAGTTCCCTGGTCGATCCTTCCTGAGCCATCTCTCATTCAGTCTCATCTACCTGACAGAGTCATTGCTAAGTTACAGTGGGGAAGGAGGACCATTATGATGATCCTTCCTGAGCCATCTCTCATTCAGTCTCATCTACCTGACAGGGTCATTTTTAAGTCACAGTGGGGAAGGAGGACCATTATGATGTCCTTGCCTCCTTGGGGAAAAGGAGTGCTAAAACTGTGATAACAATGAGCAGAATCAGCCTGCTCTAAGGCCCTTGGTGCCAATGTATATGCTCATAGGCCTAGTAGGTTTTCCCTGTTTGCAAGATAGATGGCTCTTTGCATCACCCAAATGGTGTGGACACTTTCTGGCCTGCTGTTGGCCATGGGATCGTCTCCCTTTATAGAGCTTCATATTTAACAGCTGAAATTCATAGCAATCCAGGAAACTGCAAATGCACTTTTTGGGACTGAGGTCAGTGCCTGGCAAGTCTGTCTTGTGTAGTCGAGTCCCAGGGCTGCTTACGGGGTGCGTGCCCCATTTCTGGTAGTAGTTGAAGCAGCACAACCAACCAGCCTCTGTGGGCAACTGAACAGAGAGCTACAAGCCAACAGTTGTACAGCAAATCAGCCTTGGCCTTGAATGGCCTCTTCCCTCCCCACCCCAATGTATTAAGCTGCTGTGCATTTAAGAACCTGCAAAAACACACAGTGGTGATGCTTGCTGGACTCCTTGTAAGCCCCTTCACTGGGCATTTGAACATTTACATTTCAAGGCTCCAGCTGAGGAAAGGGGCGGGGGGGGGAGTGCAGGCTTGTGCTAAAAAAAGGAAGGCAGATTTTTTACTCTGTGGATGACATAAGTGCTTCTTGCAATTTGGAAAATAGTTCTGCTGCACTAAGACATTCTGCTAGTCTTACCAAAGCATTTTTGGTAAAACTTGCTAAAATTGGATGATGATGTCAGGATGTGCTCAGCTCACTGGAAAAGTTGCATCCATCGGACCAAATGTCCGTCCCCCACCCCCCTTCAACTTCCCTTGAAATTCTTCCGAAGTTTTGCCTGAGGAGGGACCCACAATTAGATTGAAATGTTGCATTAAGCCAAGGGTTCTCAAATTTGGGTCCCCAGATGATTTTGAACTACAACACCCACTATCCCCTGCCATAAGGGTTGGAGGGCATTGTGGCAGAGGATGATGGGAGTTGTAGTCTAACATCTGGGTACCCAGGTTTGAGAACCCCAGCTTCTTTTTGAGAACCCCAGCTTTATGGGAAACTTCAGTTGCAAATGGTCTGCCTCAGCCTTCAGGAAACACAAATGCCCCCTTCCAATGAATTCTGGGGGCCGGAAAAGAACACACCTGGGAGGTCAGATTCTGCTCCCAGGTTGGTCACTCCTGGTCTAAAATGGATCCTCCAACACAAGTGGGGGGGGGGTCAAGGAGGGGGAAACCTGAGTTGCTGCTGTTCAGGGAGTTATATTGTTTCCTATGAATAAGCTTTATTGTTAGTATTTGAGAGTAGTGAAGTGTGTTCTATGTACTGACACATATCAATCATCTTATGGGAGCTCTTCGTGCATTTGAATTTAAAGAGACAAAGCAATTTGCATTGTTTTAAAGTAACATGTGACTTCCATTAGGAATTGTCAATGTGGAGAGATGCTATTACTGGGAGTGACATCATTCTTTGAAGGAATGCATCCTTTAGAATGGTGTAGTAGATTTGGTGATTTGAATGGTTATCTTTCTAAAGCTTCATGGCAGTTGGCAACATGCTTGTTTTACCATGGCCTGGATATTTCCTTGGAAGTTATATGCCCAATAATAATGTTTGTGCATTGAGCTTAAATCAGAAGGTGACTAAGAAGGACATGAGAGAGATTAGCTAAGTAGTACACACAGTGTCAAGCATCCTGGGACTCTGGAGTCCTCTGAAACTCAGATTCCCTGCTACCTATTCTTAGTCGATGCTGGCTGAAATCGGTCAGTACTTGAATATGAGTCTTTGAAACTCTCTGCAGTGAATCAAAGGGTTTAAAATCCTCAAGGAGACTACATAGCTATGGTCTCTATATAGGCTGTGCTATACAATCTCTATGTCACAGGGATTGTCAGGTCTCTGCTGTTGCAGAGCTTTGCTGCAAAGGTTTCCTGCAAAACATATGAGGCGTGCCACAGATTGTGCGTCTTGTCCTGACAGTGGAGCCATAAGAACAGCCCTGCTGGAGCAGGCCCAAGGCCCATCTGGTCTTGCATCTGGTGGGTCACAGATCAGTGACCCACCAGATGCCTCCAGGAAGCCCACAGGCAAGAGTTGAAGGCATGCCCTCTCTCCTACTGTTGCTCCCCTGAAACTGGTATTTAGCGGTATCTTGCCTCTGAGACTGGAGGGGGCCTGTATCCACCAGACTAGTCGCCACTGATAGACCTGTCCTCCGTGGATTTGTCTAAGCCATGTTTTCACTAGCACAGCAAAAGCCTGGAAGCAAGCTCCAGACACAGAGCAACAAGCCAATGCAACAGCCCTGGGCTTGCACAAGATCCTTGCACAAGCACAGTGTTAATCAGGATGGCGGCCGTTGTCTGTGACCATCCATGAAAAACTGTGCTGAAGAAGTGGCATTTCAGGAGGGAGTGAAGGGAAAATGGCCTCAGCAGAGAAAGAGGAGTTAGCAGGAGCAGAACGTCCCAGGCATAATCTTTCAGCTGAACCATACTTAGTTCCGTGAAGCAGAGGATGCTTTCACTCTGCTGCTTCCTGGGTTGGATCTCAAGCCTTGTGGCAAAGGAGGAAAACTGTATCAGTGTCTGAGCCGTACTCCTCAGTGATCTCTGTTTGTCTGTATTTTTTCTTCTTCTGTAAACATCTCACTCCTTTTGCATCCTCTGCAGGGATTCCAGCTCATTCTAGGGTGAAATAAAAGCAAATCCAAAGCCCCATGGAACAGTTTCATCATGACTTGGTATCCGGACTGGGTCCAGCAGGTCAGCCAGAGGCGCTCGTAGCCACAGACCTTGGGGATCTGGTCCATGGCCTCCTGACCTCCAAATGTTCGGGTGGGGGGCTCCTCAGAGCCCCGCCGCTGCCCCACACCCGCCACACCAATATTTGCCATTTGTGGGGGTGGGCGGTGAGCTGAGCAGGCCTCCCCTGTGGTGGCAGTGGCAGGCACAGGTGTGCCTGGATGGACAGGCCCACCAGCACCCGCCACCATCATGTGGGAGGCCTCCTTGGCTCACCCCCCCCACCCCCGCTACGCAAATGGCAAATGTCGACATGGTGGGGCAGCAGTGCAGTGGGTGCAGGGCAGCTGTGTGGCTCTGGGGAGCTCCCCCTCCCCTGAAAATTTGGAGGCAGGAGCAGTGGCAGCAGGTTTGTTTTTTTAAAAAATAAGGTGGTTCCTCGGGGTTGGAGGGGGTGTCCTTATGGCAGGGGGCCTCCGGAGCCCTTCAGTTCTGAGCTGATTTTGAACCTAGGTGTGCAACTGAGGGCAGAAAGCCAAGGACTGGACTAAGAAGAGCTCAGGGAGACAGAGGGCAGAGGAGAGCAGAAGCAAGGGCAGGGAGGGAGAGAAGAAATACATCCCATTGCGCCAATAAATGTGGGTACATCACAAGGGTTTTTATTCGAAGAATTATTCAAGGAAGTTGTCCCAGATTTCTGACCATTTATCTGGCTTATTTACTTTTACGAGGGCCCATTTTTCATGTGCTGCTAACTCAAGCAGGTCAGGCACCCATTCCTCAATCCTAGGGGGTGTAAGAGATTTCCATTGCCAAAGTATCAATTTCTTGGCTACCAGTAAACCTCTCCATAGCCACTGTTTAGAACTTGACTTTAGTCCCCCATCGGCTGGGATGTAGCTCAGGACTGTGTCCGGGTCCTTCAGTGCAAGAGATAAATCCATCACTAAATTAAGACACAGAATCACCTCCCTCCAGCAGTCATTTCACTGTGGGACTGCCCCTCATCTCTCCTTGCTTTCAAAGGCTGGCTTGGGGAGGGAAGTGGGGCAGGAGGGAAGGGATGGGGTGTCTACTGGGAAAGATGTTTGTAGAATACAAAATGTCAAAAAATATATTTAAAAAGAAAAAAGCTCTGGGAGGGAGCCGTTGAATCGACAAGGCTAGGCATTGAATTGAGGATTTCTGTAGGAACCAGGCTGATCCTGGACTGAAGCAGTAGGGATGTGCAAACAGGTTCAACGTCGAACGTGTTCCGCATCGAACTGGTTCAGTTCGACCGTTCGGGGTTGAACCGAACCATCCCCTGTTCAGTTTGACCCCGGACCGAACACCCCCCGAATGTTCGGGGGGTTCACGGTCTTTTTAAATAAATAAATAAATAAATAAATAAATAAAGAGCCAGCCAGCCAGTATGGGCATCAAGGGAGGCCGGTGCGGGGAGGAGGGACCTCCGCAGACGCACACACACCCCACCGCCTCCAACAACTCCCCTGGACTGGGAAAGCAATAAAAAAAATGTTTTCTACCCCCGCCAACTAAATGAGGGTGGGGTTTCGAGGGGATGCAAGACTAAACTGGCCCAGTTTGTGTTTGGTCCGGACTTGAACAGAACTGGACCAGCCAGTTCTGTGCACACCCCTATGAGGCAGTTGCCTGGGCTGGCCTCCTCCTCCTCCTGAGTAAGCCCAATAGGAGAAAGGTCTAAAGCAGCTTGATGAGTGCTTCACCTTTCCTCCAGTGCTGATGCTTGGTTGGTTTAGTGATACCTCAATTCCTAGAGTCCCTGGGATGATGGAGGGTGTTTCAGGAATGGGGCAGGAGTCCTGCTTGCGGGGGCTGGATCTCAGGTCCCCAGAGTTCCAGGGTTCATCCAAGGGGTGACTGCAAAAAATGATAGCAAGCTCTGGATGTTGGGGGTCCATTGGAAACTATGGAAGAGCACAACACCACTGCCCACACACTGTTTTGAGGAGTTTTGCAGCACCGGGGCTGCCTTTTAGGGCCATAGGAAGCTGCCTTATATAAAGTCAGACCCTTGGTCCATCTAGCTCAGTATAGTCTACACAGACTGGCAGCGGCTTCCTCTCCCAGCCTATTTTGGAGATGCCACCATGGAGGGGACTTGGAGCTGTCTTCATGCAAGCATGCAGGTGCTTGTCCCATGCGTAGCAAAGGGGACAATTCATGCTTGCTAGGGGTGTGCATTTTGGAATTTTCTTGTTTCGATTTGTATCCGAATCAAAACACCCCCGTTTTGTTTTGTACCCAAATTCTCTGAATCCGAATCAGCCCTGTTTTGTTTTGTAGCTGAATTTTCCGAATCCGAATCCAAATCGATTTGGATTTTTAAAAAGGGTCCCAGGGCAAAAAGAGTGGTGGTGGTGGTGGTGGTGGTGGTGGTAGTGTCCAATGGGTGGAAGCTAGCAGCCAAATTTCAAAGGAATTAGGCAGAGGGCTGATTTTTTGTGATTTTTTTTAAGTTTACACATCTTTAAGAATTTTCCCATAGGGAATAATGGAGATTCCAGCAAATGTATCGCTTCAAATCAAGGGGAAAGGGATGACCCAGAGCAGAGTGTGGTGGGTGGTAGTGCCCAATGGGGGCAAGGAAACTTCCAGAATTATTTCAAAGAAATTGGGCAAAGGGCTGATCTTTTGTTATTTGATGAAGTTTACGTGTCTAAGATTTCTCCCATAGGAAATAATGGAGGTTTAGGTTTCAGCAGCCCCATAATTCCACTTCGGGGGCACTGGGGTTGCCCAGAGCGAGGGGTTGTGTAGTGCACATAGGGTGCCAACCACCCCCCTACCCACAAACCCGTGGGTTACTGGGTTTTGTTGTTTCTGATGTGTTCATTGTAGATTCTCTGGTAGCATATGAGATTTCCAGTGAAAAACAAGAATCCACTCTCATATGCTACCAGAAAATCTACACTCAGAACACCACAGAATCAACAGAACCGAGTACCCCATGGGTTAGCAATCTTTCCCCTGGCCAATGTGGGGTCAGTAAAGAGTGGGAAGAAGCAAAAGAGCCAATGCGGAACAAGGAGGGAATTGTCAGCAGGTCAGCCCATGATTCAGGTCACTGATCAGAAGGCTGGAAGGGTGGGAAATTCAAAGAGATGTCAAACACAAAATGGAGACTGACTCAGAGATCACCACAAAATGGAGGTCCGAAACAACAAAAGTTTTTGTAGCCGAAACAGGGGCGTTTTGTTTTGTATACAAAACTTTTGGATCTGGAAAATGGGTGTTTTGTTTTGTCTACAAAACACCTGAAGCAGGCTGTACAAAAAATGTTTTGGGTACAAAACATTTTGTATCCGAAACATTTCGCACATCCCTAATGCTTGCTACTTGAAGACTCTCCTTCCATATGGTGCACAGCATTGTAAAATTGCTATTTTAAAAAGAGGAACATGGAAGGAGAGCTGGTCTTGTGGTAGCAATGAATTGTCCCCTTTGCTATGCAGGGTCTGCCTTGGATGGGAGACTACATGTGAACAATGTAAGATATTCCCAATAAGGGATGGGGTCATTGCTCAGTGGAAGATCAGAACGTCCCAGGTTAACTCCTTGGCATCTCCTGGTGTGGGAGAGACTCCGGTATGTAACCTTGGAGAGCCACTGCCAGTCAGTGTAGACAATACTGAGCTAGATGGATCAATTGCCTGATGTTTCTATGTTCTGAAGGTGTCATTTGGCAAGGTGTCACTGTGCAGAATGTTGGTCACTTTTTACAAATCCCAAAAGCGTGAAAGATTTCCAGTAAAGAATGGAAATTCCATCATTCTGAAGGAGGAAGGGGCTGGGTGGGGATGGAGCTGCTTTGGGCCTCCAGCCCAGGAAGTGACAGCTCTTCGCAGCCCCCGGGGCAAGCCATTCAATGCTCCCTGCAAGTAGCCCCAGTGTGAAAAGCCATAGAGATGGGAAAGAGCTTTATAAGTGTGCTTAGCCGGATAAACAGGTGTGATGGAGGGCATTTTTGCTCTGTCAGCAGATGCAATCAAGGGGCACAAGATGCAAGGCAATCTATTTGCTCTTGCAGAAATTAGCAAGGACGCAGACCTTTTTACCTTGTCAAGGGTGGCATGAGTGAAGTAATGCCAAGGTGGTTCTTGTCAGAGGGCACCACTTTGGTCATGGCAAGGAAGTAAGATGGAAACGCCTCCGTAATTTACTTGCAACATGTCAAGGTCTGGACTGCAGGCTCTGAGGATGACTGATTTTGCATACAAATGCTGGTGGACCAGAGTGGCTAAGAGTGACCTTAAGAGGCTGGATATAAATCTCTGGTGTGGCCACATTTGGTTGATTGGGTGCAGTGACAGTTGGGCTATCTCAAAAAGGACATCCTGGAGCCCGAAAAGGTGCAGAAAAGGGAAAGCAGCATTATCAAGGGATTGGAGCACCTTCCCTATGAGGACAGGCTAATGCAGGGTGGCCAGCTTTTTAAAATTATTATTTAAAGTAATTAAGAAGGGCTTTGATAGAGATGCATAAAATGATGAATGGTGTGGAGCAAATGGGGGAGAGAGGATTTTTGTTTTTTTGCCTCATTCATCAAACTAGATCTTAGAACTTGGGGCCACCTAGCAAAATTGATTGGTCGTAGATTCAGAACGGGCAAAGTGTAAATAAATCCTATTTACACAAGGCATGATGAACATGTGGGATCCACTGCCACAAGATATGGTGATGACCACTGGTGTAAATTGTTTTAAAGGGGGATTAAACAATTATATGGGGAGGGAGAGCTCTATCGATCATTATTAGCCGTGGTAGCTGAGTAGAATTTGCATGCTCAGAGTCCTTATGCCACCTCATACCAGATGCTGGGGACCAACACAGAAGAGCTATTTCCTTTCCATTCTGGTGTGGGCGTCCCAGAAGCATCTGGATGGCCATTAAGGCAAAAAGGATGCCAGAATAGACAGATCTTTGGTCTGATCCAGCCAGGCTCGTTCTCTCTCTCTCTCTCTCTCTCTCTCTCTCTCTCTCTCTCTCTCTCTCTCTCTCTCTCTCTCTTTTTGTTCTTATCCCCCACCCCCTTCCAGATTTTCCCCTTGATTTGGGGATTCTGAATTGCCTGGTCTTGCATACAGAATAACTTCAGCTGTCTGCCCTCCTTGCTTAAAAAAGAAAAAAGACTGCTGTGAATGTATCGTGGTCTGTAGCATCCAGATCCCTTTTTTTTTAAAAAAAGTATGTTCCTTCCTCTCCTTTCCATGTCATTAATGTGCATAAGTGTTGATGCAGATTGAGGACCCACAAGCAGGAATTTTGAGATGACGTCCGTATCATCCCGTCGCGTTTCCTCTTTACAATAATTTATGATATACACCATTTCTCCTTCTTCAAGTATCTGCTCTAGCTGATAGTAATGCTGAAGGGGCAAGCTGATATGCAGTTGGCTCGTTTCTTCTGGATAAAACCAGAAACTTCTAAGAACCTTCTACCTCTTCAACACTCTTCTTTGTTGCTTTGATTGTCAGGGACCACAGTTCAGGAACCAGTGTGCAGTGTGCACTTTCCATGGCATTTCATGGGCTTTAGTTCCCTTCCACTTTTTCCTAATGACTTGTTTTGCTTTATACAGTTTAGTACTGGGAATGTAGCTCAGTGGAAGACAACATGCTTTGCAAGCAGGAGGTCCCAGGTTCAGCCATTGTAGGAGGTAGGACTGGGAAAGAGCCTTGTATGAAGCCCTACAGAGCTGCTGTCAATGGGCAGTGGAAGAAGCACCAATGTAGTACCAGTCCTTCTGGAGGGTCCTATAGTAATGTTGTGCTGGTACTAATGCGTGTGTGTGTGTGGGAACTTCAGTGACCTCTCCTCCCCCCAGAAGCCCAATGTGTCACCCAAAAATATGTCCCTAAAGGCTGCCTGACTCCCAGGGACATGTTTTCAGGTGGCATAGCGAGCTTCTTGGAGAAGAGGAGGTGGTCAAAATTTGCCCCCACAGCTGAGCCAGCTGTGGAGGTGAGTTAGTTGAACTTTTCAGAAGCACCAGTGCTTCGTTTGACAAGATTTCAGCCAATCAGTGTAGATAATATTGAGCTAAATGGACTGATGGTCTGACTTAGTATAAGGCAGTTTCATCTGTACAACATCAGGTCCATTCCCAATAGATCTCCCCATCCCCACAAATGTCTACACTGGCTAAACGTCTGCAAAATGAACTCAGACGTCCTTGCTCTGATACTTCAAGTTCTAAAACCAGATCTTTGTTCTTGATTGGCAGGCCTTGAGTTAGTAACATGCACATCTCACAAGTATTATTGTTCTTGGCTAACGAGATGAGCTTCAGTGGTCTGATTGGCTTGTGGTGTTCATTAAAAAACTTGATATGTTTAACAAGTTGTAGTTCAGAATGGTGCATGTCTGTCTGCTGCATAATTATGCAGAGTCAGTTTCATTGTGGAATGATCAAATGCATGAAGAAGCAGCTAGTTGGTGTACGTGGATTCTTTTTGCCAAGCATTTGTGGGGTAGAGGTGAATGGCCCCCTAATTCACACCACTGCTGCCACCCTCTTTCATGGCAGCAGTGATCCTGGGAGCCTGCCATTGGTGGCTGCCATTTTCCCCAAGAGAACTTTCCTCTGCACGATACAGAGGCTGTTCACACTACTGGAAACTGGGTAGGACAAATGTCCAAGCCAAGCATGGGAGCTGTGTGTGCCCCATTTTTGGTTGTGTGGGAGCAAACAACTAGGTAGGAGGAAGATGTGACCTCATGGGAGAGAGGAGTTGGGTAGGACAGCTTTTCAAGACCGCTGCCAACTGAAACAAGTTCTGTCCCCTCCCCCAGTTCCCCTCAGTTCTTTCCAATGCCACCCTATTTTTACCATCTGCAAATAGGGCAGGAAAAATAGGGGGAGCATTTTGGCTCAGGCCTGATAGCATACATGCACATTGGTACAGAGAAAAAGAGTTAGACAGTGGGGCCAGGAGATCATGGGATTTTGACTACTCATGGGAGTTGAAGGTAGCAATAAATATGAGTGGATCCAAAGCTCTCAGGAAGAAAAATAATATCTGATTGTCCTGTGTGTTCTCCACTTTCCTCATTATCATTGGTCCCAATCCAAATCAAACTTGTGGGAGTTTGCACATCCTTAGTTTAAGGGCTGTGAACAAGCTAAAAGTATATGGCAGTAAGTGCCTACAGGTTCCTTCCTTCCATAGTCCAAGCAGCAGGATATGGTGTTGGAGAAGTGGTTGGCCCCCGCCCTTTGGGTATACCCACAGGGGAGGACAAACTCCTTTATACAGGCTTGAGTTGGAGGTTGCTGGGACAGTGTGGGAATCAATACCTTAGCCTATACAGCCATAGCACAGTGGTGGAGCAGATGTTTTGCATGCCGAAGGTCCCAGGATCCGTCCCTGACATCTCTATTGGAAAGAAGCAGTGTTCCCTCTAACAGGAATTCCAAGATGCTGTTGACTACAACTCCCAGAATCCCCAGCTGCAATAGCTTTTGCTTGGGGATTATTAACAGCATCTGGGAATCCCTGTTAAAGAGAACACTAGAAAGGAGCTCCAGCAGCGGGGCTAAGGAAAAAGGAGTCAGCACCAGTTAGATGAACCAGTGACTTGAGACCCAATCTAGATGTTCCGTGGGAGATCTGTGGCTGGATCTCCCTCTGGGCTGATTTGGAGAGTGTGCCCATAGTGACATCTAAATGGTCCCTCTATGTGTGCTTCAGATACAAGGGACCACTTTAATGAACACCCCCCGCCAAACACACTCTCACGATAAAAGGATATGCCAAGAGGGCATCAGGATGTCCGCAGTATTGTTATGACAGGCACACTTGTTCTTCTGCCAAAGACAGCCCCATGGTCCCTAATGGACTAAAGCCATGGATTTGGGTCAAGGCCTGGCCCTTTCCCCACATGCCACAGCCCTACTCCAAATCACTCCCAGAGCTTTTGTTAACCATGGAAGACGAAGCTTACTTGTATGTTCTTACTTGTTTGTTGCAATTGTATGTTCTGCCTTCTGTAACTAAGAGCAGCTCTGGCAGGGAATGATTTGGGTCAGGGCCACAGAATAGGGGAAGTGTTAGACCCCCATCTTCCCCAGTGCCTTGGCCTTGATCCAAAGTGGGGGGCAGATAGAGCTGACATAGCAAAAGAGGAAGGTGCCGGGCAATCCAATTAAGGATTTTCCACAGATCACCCCATAGAACAAATCCAGGATATTCTTTTGTTTACCCTTCAACTTTGGGGAAACCCTAAAGTGCAGGTGATTCAAGGCATCCTGATGCAGACTGCAGGAGTCAGCAGGCTTAAGCTAAAATGCTGACACATCTCAAAGAACAGGAAGTGACTGGGAGTTTAGGAGTAGGAGGTAGGGTTGCAGAATTTCAAGTTGAGACTGAAATGTTTTGCAAGTCTTTGTTTTACAGTCTTTGATGGCCCCTTAAAACAAGACATCAAAACTTGGAAAATGTCTAATTGACAAGTGTTGAGGTGCGGCTTAATCACTTCAGAGATCAGAGCGCAAAAGAGCTCTTTGTGCAGAACCTGTGTTGCAACTTATTTCTATTTTCAACCATCCGGGGTGTTGCTCAATGAGAAATGTGAGGGTAAAATGCCAAACTCTGACAACTGGTGTGCTACCGCTGTCAATAAAACGCAAGGTTATGACCCAGTTCAGAAGTACACAGCACACTAATAATAGCTCCTTGGATTTTTATCAGCTAGTGTATTTAATTTGCTCAGAATTATTTCAGAGTTGACGCTAATCCATGTATTAATAATAGTGACAATGGCATTCTTTATTTAAACTGTGGAGAGATTGGTGTGTGTGTTCCTTCATTTCCATTAGTGTGTTCCTTCATTTCCATTACAATTGATTAGGTGTTGCTGTAAGAATGTCGCCAAAGTCATTCCGAAAGAGAAAGAACTGCTCTAAAACAAATCCTACTTTAAAGAATGATTATGAACAAATCATGAGGTGAATTTTTCAGTGTCGTTTCGAAGGAGTGTGTTTAATGACATTGAGCTCAAGAAGCAATCACAAAAATCTATTAATAACTAAGAGACAGCCTATTTTTGCCAAGTTGCAGTAAGCTTGTTACTATTTTGTCAGTGGGGGGGGGACCAAAACATTAAAGATGGAGCCCCCATTTATCAGGCCATAGCTGCCTGTGTGCTCATGCAGAGGACACGATCCGGATACAGTTGAGTGTTTCATTCCACAGCCCCATTGTCGGGAACTGGGAGATTCCCCTTTCCTTCTCTTTATGTCCCCCAAGGCCTCAGTAGAGGGGAATTCCATAACCCCATCCCACATACTTTTCTGGCTGCCCATCTGAGTCTGGGGTCAGCCATCCATTGTTCTCCTTTTCCTCCTTGACTTCACCCTCCATTTGTGTAAACAGCCTTTTCCCACATCCAGCATCTTTTCAACCATTCACTGCCCCCCAGTCCCCAGAGGCATGCACTGCAGCTATGGCATCATTCCCAGTTTGGCTGGATGGACATTCTCGTCCACCTGGTTGCAGTGATGGGAGCACATCCCAAGGAGCTGTGTTGGGGATGAATCTGCAGTGGGCTTGGCTTCAGCTGTGGAGAGTGTTCCTAGTTGAGTGTTGGAGCTCCTGACACTCATCACATTCACCCCAATCCAGCCAGGAGCCTGTCAAGGCTAAATGGCAAACATCTGAGTTGAGTGGGAGCTGAGAATGAGGAGCCAGGAGTCACATCAGGGGTCACAGAGAAAGTCGAGAGATTAAGCCAGGAGTTAGAGGAGGGAGAGGGGTCAAGCTGAGAGGCTGAGTCTGGTGTCAACCCAAGGAGCAAGCCAGGGCTTAGAGGAGACTACTGTTGCCCAGGCAATATCCTAGCTTGAACTGGAAGCCTTTATGGCCAATGGCTAGGCTGGGGGTGTGTGTGTGTGGAGGCAATCCAGAACCTAGGAATCTTTTGCAGCCAGAGAGATGCTCCAGGCCTGATGGTTCACCACAAGCGGAAGCTATGCACAGGGCTCCTGGTTCTAGCATTGGCAGCTCCTGACTTCTAGAGGCAGGTTTCTGTATGCGGATCTCTGTCTGGATGGGAATCCACCTGCACAAATGAAGCTCAGTGGATGACCTTGACCAGTTATTAACTCTCAGCATAACCGGAGCAAAACTTGGGGTTGCTGTGAAGATAAGCAAAGGATGGCATGTACAAGGTTCTTAAAGAAAAAGCAGACTGAAAATGTAATTGAAAATAAAATATGTCACTCATGCTGCTTTGCACCTGTGTTGTTGGATTGGAATAAATCGCCCAAATCCTGCAAAGAAAAACTAAATCCCAATGAAAACAATGTAACATAAGTCAGTTATGACTGACCTGGCCCTTCAGTTTCAGTTGGATGTGCCATGCAATCATATTCATGTTTACTCAAATATTAGACCCACTGGTTTTCAATTGGACTTACTCCCTTAAAGGGTGCTTTGGATTCCAGGCATACAGTGCATTCATCAGCATGTTTACTTGTTAGATTGGGATCTACTGGTAGATTGCTGCATAATTCACTGCAGGTTGGCAAGGATTTCTGACTATTGGCTTTCTCTGTCTCTGTATTAGGCCATTGGGATCCCTGATCTTCTGTAACTCGAATGTAAATTTGTGCTTGTATAGGCAAGTGATCCCAGTGTATAGCTCAGGGGTACAGTAGTTAATTGGCCTCACGCCAGAGTCACCATTTGCCATCTGGCTGTGCCCCACTCAAGCCACTATTCTGCAGCTGACTGCAGTTGCAGACTTGAAGATCTCATAAAAAATGAAGTAGATTCCACAAGACTGAAGTCTCTTCACACCTGCTTTATCCATTCCTAAATCCTGTAGGAACCAACATATCCCTTGTATGTGTGTGTGTCCAGGTACACAGAGAGAGCTAGATCATGATCTCCAGTTTCCATTTAGCTCCAAACATCCAGAGATCTCTTTTACTGAATCAGACCATTAGTTCTGTTGAAGAAACAAGCTTCACTCTTCGGTTAGATACCTGGAGTGACTTGATTTTGCAAAGTCTAATAGCACTTCTCATATAAGAAGGGCCAGTTGGCTGGTCACACCCCCACTGTGCCCTCCAGGCTGGGCCTGTTTGCGTCTTGAGATGTGACTTGCTCAAATGGCCCTGAACACAGAGCGCAGCCCGCTTTTAAACAGATTTTAGGGAAGTAAGTTAGCAGTAGATTCAAGATTCCATACATGGTTAGACATTGTGATAAACAAATCAAAATCTGCCATGATTAACAATATGCATGCACAACCTGGAAAGTCCCCTCCTATTGAACTCTCATAGACCCCTCTTAGCTAAGCAACCTTATTTTGCTTATGCAAAGCAACTTTTGCCTTGCCATGTCTGGGAAGATGTCTGGGACGATCCCTATGTTCTGCTCAGTTCCACTTTCTATATTGCTGATATAAGCATTGCAGTTTCCAGTAAGCCAGCAGTATTTGGGGACTTTCCATAACCAGTAGGCCACACTGAGCATTAGGCCCAAGTTGTCTGGTCATTCAGTAGACAGGTAAACCTGTACTTTGCCACCACAATTCATACAGAGTAGTATATCTCCACGGTCTCAGACAGAGGTCTTTCCCAGCCTTATCCAGAGATGCCAGGGATTGATCTGGGGTCTATCTACATGCAAAACACATGCTCTGCCACAGAGGTACAGCCCTTCCCTGTTGCGTGTGTGTGTGTGTGTGAGAGAGAGAGAGAGAGAGAGAGAGAATTTATACACACATATACAACTCTGTTTTTTAAAGAGGGTCTTCTTGCAAAGAGCTAGTTTTACCTGCATTAAGACCAGATTCTCCCCCCACTCCCATAGATAAACGAGAGTTGAATCAGTGAGAAAGCATGACAGAAAGACTGGATATAATTAATAAGGAGGACCTATTATAGGACAATTCGTAATTGTGGTCTCGGGAATGTTCCATGAGATTGTGGTGGGGGGCGGGGGGATGTTACTATCCACGTCTATGCACTTCAACCTAATCACATTCTGAGGGGGTGGAATTATCTAAGGCAGTTGGATATTGTGTATAGAGGGGTATATCAGATGGAGAATAGAGAAGGGAATATGTAAATTAGAAAGGGGGAGGTGAGCTAGCTCTCTGAAGTTAATTTTTTTGGGAGATAACAGGATAATTTCCAAGGGCAGCTGTTGAGTCCCTCTATCAGGAAATGTTCAGGTATAATTCTGTTAAAACCATTATAGATTCACGGTGGTTGTCCTAGCTCCAGTAGAGCTTTCAAAGCCCCGTGTTCTTACAGGCATCCTCCTGGGATACTGAGACCCCCAATCATATGTGTGCTTTAATTAGCATAAATAATTCAATGCAAAAAAATCACTGAGCAAGAGATGATGCTGAGATGGTCTTAATTACTGCAGTCCCACAGTGCTGACATCTGGTGCATCCTGCAGAGTGCAGTGATGCTCAGGGGTGCATCAAGAGGACTGGGAGAGTAATAACATCTGTCTATCAACTGAACATATCTATTTCATCTCCTCATCCTTTATTGACATAGCCCACACCTAATGGAGCATTGGGGAAATGACTTGATTAGCAAGCCAGAGGTGGCCGGTTCAAATCCCCGCTGGAAACTCCTGTATCGGGCAGCAGTGATATAGGAAGATGCTGAAAGGCATCATCTCTCCTACTGCGTGGGAGGAGGCAATGGCCAACCCCTCCTGTATTCTATCAAAGACAACCACAGGGCTCTGTGGGTGCCAGGAGTTGACACCGACTTGATGGCACACTTTACCTTTACATATTCTGTTTGATCTAAGATCGTAAATAAACAACTAACTAACTAACCTTTACATATATGGGGCTGGTGGTCAAACAAAATCAGCGTATGTCAAGATCACACAGGACAAACTAGAAGTTTTCTATATGTCTTGATGGCTATAGGTTACCTCAAGCCTCAGAGGCAAGATGCTTCTAAATCCCAGTTGCAGGGGAGCAGGAGGAGAGAGGGCATGCCCTGAGCTCTTGCCTGTGGGCTTCTCAGAGGCATCTGGTGGGCCACTGTGGGAAACAGGATGTTGGACTAGACAGGCCTTGGGACTGATTGAGCAAGGCTCTTCTTAGATTCTTATGACTCTTGTAACAAGCTGCTCAAGGCTGCAGAATGGAGGAAGCAGAGATTCCCTGAGATACCAACAGGGGTGGAATAACACATAGGCAAGATAGTCACTTGCCTACAGCAGAAAATTCTGAGGGGCAGCAATTTTTCAGGGAGTTTGGGCGCATGCGCAGAGAGCCCCGAAATGGGCCAAAAACAGCCCGATCTGTCATGTGGGTGGCAGGTGGACCCAGGGGAGGAGCTCTTGCTGCCACCTCCCCCACCTCGGTTTCCCCTCACCCAGAGATGTATCTAGGGAAAATAGCGCCCAGGGCAAGCACTGAAATTGCGCCCCCTGTCCAAGCATCTGACACCCATCTTTCAGATAATTTTACCATAATATCAGCTGAAAAATACAAGTCAAGCTCGTTAATCTTTTAATATTGCAAAAATTATTTAGCAGTGGATGTAGCTAGACCAAAATATGCTGGAAAACGACAAATTTCAGTATGCAGGGGCTCATGAAATACCATATACTATGTGGAGGTGTACTTAGGAAACTAAACAGAAGTGCCTGTCTAATTCTCTACTATGAATTGTAGCATCACTATTACATAAGTTTTAAAAATAAATGGAGAATTTGACTTTTCCCAGATACTCTGAAAATAATTAAAGGATATGCAGAGTAAACTGTGTCACTGCTTGGAATATATTCTAGTATTTCTTGCTCTCTTTCTCTCATTTTAACTTTCTTTCTGAAACTCCTAGTGGGCCTTAATACTAAGGATTTCACACTGATTCAAAGAGAAACTCACCATTCCCCCTCCCGCTGCTGGCCTCTTAATTCACCGCCACAGCCTGCCCCGGGCTGATTTTTGGGCCCATTCGGGCCTGAAAAGATTAGCGTTGTGGCCATTTTGGAGGCTGCAATGCATGCTCAAATGGCCTCTGTGAGGCCTGGCGAGGCCTAGGGCCTCGCAGGGACCATTTGAGCACGTGTGGTGGCTATATATATATATATATATATATATATATATATATATATATATATAATGGCCACTGAAAACAAAATGGCCACCGCAATGCTCAAATGGCCTCTGCGAGGCCTGGAATGGCCTAGGGCCTCGCAGAGGCCATTTGAGCATCCGTGGTGGCCATTTTGTTTTTGGCGGCCATTTCTTATTTTTTATTTTAAGAAATGGCGCCCCCCTTCAAGTGGCGCCCGGGGCATGTGCCCTGCCTGCCCCACACTAGATACGCCCCTGCCCTCACCTCCATGAGTGCCGCTGGAGCACCGCCCCCTGCCAGCCACCCCCCATCTCCGCTACCATCCCTGTCGAGCAGCAGCAGTTGAAACAAGTTTTTTAAAATATTTAACTAGCCCACCCAGCCCCCACGAAGCCCTCGAGCTGGGGTGGCAAATCTTTTTTGCCTTCAGGCAACACAAAGCTTAACCCGACCCTGGATATCAACATGTCTTGGCTCTTCTAGTCTTGAACTGACTTGACAAATATTCCACAACCAGGGCTAGATCTTTCCTTGGGTATCAGCCAGGTCCTAGTTTTGTCTGTGTGGCTCTGTCCTGTTCCTGACAATCCAGGGTGGTGATTTCCCACTCACCTTTTGCTGCTGTGTTGCGGAAGCTATCTAACAAGGGTGGTGGTGGTAAGAATGTTATTCAGAGTGTCATTCCGAGTCAGACATGTGCCCATCTAACTCAGTATTGTCTGCACTCACTGGCAGCAACTCTCCAAGATTTCAGGCAGGAGTCTTTCCCAGCCCCACCTGCAGATGCTACCAGGGAGGGAACCTAGTTCCTTCTGCATGCAAAACAGTTGTTCTACCACTGAGCTATGGCCTAATAGCTGTGCTAATGCATCAGGGGAGCTGTGAAGCCAGGCCAAAAAGCAGGGGTGGCCCAAGGTATTCCAGGTGAGGAGAGGCATCAAAAGCTGCCTTGCCTGGTGCCCACCTTGGCCCTTGCAAGCTCTGGAAGTTGAGTGGAGAGTGGGAAGGAGGGAAGGTGGCCAGCATCCTCCTCTTCTCTTCCTGTGCCTCTTGCAAGTTTTGCAAGGAAGGTGAACAAAAGGTACTCCTAGCAAGCTAGCAACCACCAGATCAGTCCTGAAGAACTACGCCAATGGTGGCAGTGGGGAGAGCATTTTGCCACCTAGCTGTGCCGCATGCCCCAATAATAAATCTGCTAGTAGAGGCAACCACCTTATATCACCTTATGAAAGGCTACATAGTAGAAGAAGATTCTGCACCATCAGATGCCAGGTGGTGTTATAGCCCTGCTGCTCCACCCCTTTCCTGTAGCTACAGCAAAGCTCTGACATATGCATCAGGTCTTGCTTCCTCCTCTCAAGTAGGACACATGGCTAGGAGGCCTCTTCCTGCCAGAAGTGTGCTGCATCTTCTGGACTGGTCTCCCCCTCAGGTTCATCACAATTTCTGCTCCGTGGCTCTCCAGGGTGATGGGGGGAGGGTCTAGAGCTGAGGGTTGTTCTGTTGGGGGTCATTGGGCCCCCTGATTCTGCAGACATCTAGGATGGAAGTCTCAGGATGATGACCAGCAGTGTATGTTGACTCCCCTGCATCTCAGTGCTTCCTGGTATCCTTCTTCAAGGAGATCCCACCCAGTTCTGGGTCTGCAAGCTCCCTCCTGCCTGCCTATGCTCTGGCCTCTCTCCCACTCTTCCAGCTGTCTTTACCTATTTACCCTTCTTCTGCTTGCAGTCCCCCTGCATCTGTGCATCTGTGTTCAAACCTCCTTTGGACAGACCTCTTGGGTCAGGCCATTCCTCTGCCTCTGGATGGACCTTCCTCTGTCATACTTCCTCAGCTCTGCTTTGACCTTTCTGTTGGATCTATCCTGGGATTCCCTACATCTAGTTCTTAAGGGCTTCTTGATCTCAGAATATTAATTGGGATTGTGTGCCTTTGCAAGGAAGGTGCCTGCACAACATTCTAAGAGTGGAGAGAGAAAATGCTGGTATGTTGTTTTTAGTATAAGAGTGAAATGTGTCTCCCATTTTATTAATTGATAAACCTTCAGCCTACATATCAACAATTTGAGAAACATGAATAGTTTTGCAGAAACCCAATAGCACATTTTGCAACCATTCTTTTCCCAACACTGTTATACACAGGTAGAGTTTGAATTGATTGATAGACGTATAAAGAGAGGCTGTTCCATATTGGGGGGTGGGCGGCTTCTCTTTGCTTCACTGTCTCTCTCACAGGCCTATTTCCCAACTAATGATATTCTCCCCCTAAATATACTGGATGATTCAGGTACTTACTAACTGCAAATCAAACCATTTTTGTGGTTGGCATCACATTTTAAGTGGAATAATAACTAAGTGACAATTGATAACTTATGACAGTTTAAGGTGGTGATAATTACTCTGGTTTCCCAGAACTCCCCTTAAAAGAAAATTAATTCCTCTGTAATGGTTTTCTCCCAGTGTAATAACCCTGGTGGAAATTTGAAAAAAAGAAAAAACACCAGTGCAGAATTACTCATGCTGTGAGCAAATCTCTTATGCGGCTAGTCGAGGTAGAATGAGTAAGATCGATAAGCTGGTAGTTAACCTTGTTCTTCTCAGGTTGGTCAGTCTGGTGTGGCCTCTGTAGATGGAGATATCAATTTCATTCAAGAGATTGACATCAGGGTGCACCGAGGACTTGAACAGAGCTTGCTCAGTACTGTCTTCCCTTGACTCAATTTGCTCGACCACACTGTTGTCAGTGCTGTGAGCAGAACGGCCCATGGAGAAGGGCCTGAGACATGCATGGATTTTTCCTCACACTTTGGGTGCTGGTCATGGGCTTGTCCCCAGGATTCTCTTATCTGCACAGTCAGAAATTCTCAACCTGCCCTGGAGGAGGAAGATCTTCTCAGTAGACATATCTAGTTTTTAGGAGCCTTTTAGTCTACTTTGTCCAGCCTCTCCAGGCCATTAAATAAGCTAGGCTGAATTTCAGCTGGGGGTGATGGGACTTGTAGTTCAGCAACATCTGGAGAGCCACACTTTGCCTGCTCCTATTCTAGACTATAAATTCCTGAGATGACTTTTGGCCTACAAGAGGAAGTTCCAACTTCCTTTGAAGACTTCCTTTCAAGACTGTGCACAGAAGTAGGAGCTGCCCCATACCTAGTCATGCCAATGGTCCACATGGCGTTCCCTGGTGAACATCATTCCCAGACATCAATGTCCTTTGGGGTGGTCTCTGTCGAGTCACACCAAAGGTTTTCATGTCTGCGTGTGGAAGCTGGTTCAGGATCTCTTCAAAGCTTAAAGTCCTGCTTTTTGGCGGGAGCCCTGCCCCCTCTGCATTCGCACCACCTTTCTCCCTCTGTTTTTGGCTGCCGATGGAAGAACAGCTCTTTGATGAGGCACTTTTTCAAAGCTTTATAAAGAAGAAGAAGAGAGAACACTTTGCTCTGCTATTGCCTCTCTATAGTTTTCCAACAACTGATTGTGGAGGTTTTTCCCCTCTGCCTTCCCATTGCGGTGAGCAGAGCACCCCCCCCCCCATTATTTCCTTCACCTTCTGTTGCACTGCACACACACACACACACACAGTTGGTGCAAAGCCCACTTTTGTATGTCTAGCAAAGTTACATTCAAGTGGTGCAGTTTGCTGAGCAAAACTCCCACCCACTGATGGTGGTTCCCATGGCCTAGTGTGCCTGGGTGAGACCCATAAGGTGGACTCTTGTCATCCCTGCTGAGCCTTTGCTAAGCAGGTGATGAACGACAGGGCTCAAAAGCTTCCTGCTCTTCTCTGGGAGAAAGCTCTGGCAGCACCTACTCCAATGGCTTCTACTTCGGGACCATCACTCCACTGTTGGATGCTTCCTTCAGGGATGTCCTTAGGGCGTGGCAAGCAGGGTGAGTGCCCTGGGCCCCACTCTTTTAACCCCCATTAGATTTAACTGAATGGGGCCCCCTCATTGGGTGATTTGCCCCGGGCCCCGCACCCCACCAGGGCTCTCTAAGGATAGCCCTTGCTTCCTTGATGGGGATGCCGGATCCCAGTCAGCAGCCTAAGGCTCCTCAGCGAATCACCCTGCCCCCCTCCCTGGAGCTCCAATCATGCACCACACAAGTGTGCGGTTTGTTGTTGGGTTGCATGGACACTATGGGCAAGAAGCAAATAAAGAGAGCTACCATGACACAAATGGTTTTCAGTAAGCAGGCAAGGGGGCAGAATTAAAAATAAGTGGAATTAGTCATGTGTTGGATTCTCAAAGTCCCACTTAAAACCAGTGCTAATGCTGAATAGTATTTCAGGGGCTACTGAAGCTCCGGGGCTGTAGTATTAACTTCCTCTGCATTCTGCCACATCAGCCCCTCATGAGATTGAAGCAGCTGTGCGTACCTAGTGGATCTAGTACATTGCCCTACCACATGTTCAGCACAAGCCATATCTAATGATTGGGTAGTTTCCTTCCCTTCCTTCAGAAATATCTCACAAACTGGCATTAGACCAACCTCTTCCCTGCTCTGCAGTTACCAGTCACTAAATCTCTTTATTTAGCAGGGGGAGAGTAAACTGGCCCTATCCACCCCCAGCACAGTACTTCCAGTGACTGTTGCTGGTGTGTGTCCTATGTTTCTTTTTAAAATGTGAGCCTTTTGGGGACAGGGAGCCATCTTATTTGTTTTATTTCTCTTTGTAAACTGCCCTGAGCCATTTTTGGAAGGGCGGTATAGAAATCAAATTAATAATAATAATAATAATAATAATAATAATAATAAGTCAGATGGCTGCTGTTTCTCCAACTACCTGTATTAGTTTACACTCCGTGTAGCCTCAGGCATGCATTGGGTGATTTGCAAGTTAAAAGGAGATGCCTGTGATATTTAGGCAGAGTTGGCTTGTCACGTTTTTCATACCCTTCATCAGTTTGGCTGCAGGACACTTTGATCTCAGAGGAAACAACTCAAGAGGAAAGTAACTTTATGTTGTGATGGCTATTGTAAGAGTAAATTTGTTTTGTTGGAGTATGGCTTTGAATGTATGATTTTGGATTAGTTCCAATGCTGGCAAATACACACACACCCTCTGTAGCTACTTTTGCTGGTTGGTATGTGGGGGAGGGCCATAACTCAGTGGCAGAGCCCATGGCTTGCGTGCAGATGGTCCTAGGTTCAATCCTCAGCAGAGCCAATGAAGAGAGCAGAAGCTCTGTAGGTAGCAGGCACTGTGGAGGACTCCTGCCTGAGACCCTCATCCGCCACTGCCAGTCAGAGCAGATGATACTTGGCTGATGAGTGAGCTAGCTCAGAGGTTCCAAACCTTGGGTCCCCAGAGGTTGCTGGATTGCAACACAGTGCAAATACATTCCAATAGTGCAAGAGTGTTGAACCAGCTAGTTCCACTAAGCCAGGAACTTGTGTTATACTGTTGCAACAGGGTGTGCGTGCACATACCTCTTGTTGTGAAACCTCTTCCTCAGTCCATGTATGTTGCAGGGACTTATGCAAAGCTGTCCGCCGTCTTTGTTGTGCAAGGGCAATGCTTGCAAAAGTGAACACAATATTGTGCAGCTTTGAGCATTGCACAAAAGCTCAAAAGTGAACACAATATTGTGCAGCTTTGAGCATTGCACGCATGCATCTCTGTTTGTTGCACTAGTGCCGCATCAGTTTGGCTGATGGCCATTATCCATAAAATTAACTTAGGGTTGTTCTCACAACTGAAGATGCCTGGATAGGAGGGAGTTAACCCAGGAACCTGTGGTCACATGGGGCACCAGGAATCCTCCCAGCATAGTGGTTCTGAACCTGGGTAGCCCAGATCTGCTACCCAGGTTAAAAGTGAGGTAGGACACAAAGAGAGCTGTCCTAACTTTTTGTTTTGGTTTGTCTGCAGCACTGGCACATTTCAAGCTGTTCCTGGGCTGCTGGCAGCCATGTTTATCATAGAGTCCTGTCGCATGTGAGGCCAGGCAGAGAGGAGCAACTGCAATACTGAGGGTTGCCTCTCCACTGTTCATGCAGTGCATTGTGAGGTATGTGGAGGCCCCAGCTGCAGATATCAGCAAGGGAGGTCACTGCTCCAGCATTCATGTGGGTGCACAAGCTGCAGAGCCCAAAGGAGGCTCTGGTAATCTGGGAGGCACAAGGTAGTAGTGTGGCTTCCCTCCAGCTACCCCCATATGGTTGTGAGAATGAGCCCCTGTTTCTCTTAGAGCCCCAAGACCTTCTTTAATTTGATATCATCTTGGATGTTTTTTTTTTTTTAAACACATACACAATGTTTTTTACTCCTGTATTCTCAAAGTGGTCCAGTTGGGCAACCAATGTGCCTCCCATCTGGATTAACAAATCAAAGAGGCGAGTCTCACGATCAGTGAGACCTGCTTTTGCCGAAACTGCAGGGAGAGCGGGCTAAACCTGCTCTCCCCACAGACGATCACTCAGGAGCCCTGAGTGGCTGGATCGGCCACCCACATGATTGCCGGCTCCGTGACGGAGCCGGCGGGGGCTGAGGGGAGCAGGGGCTGTGCAGCCCCTGGAAGCCCCAGTATGCCCTGCGCGAACATGCAGGGCATACTGGGGAGACCCCCGGAGCCGGGAGGCGGATTTTCACCTCCCCTCCAGGGGTCTACTCATGAGTAGCTGTGGTGCGGAGCCGCACTGCAGCTACTCACGATCAGGTAGCCTGGGGTTGCAGAGCGCTCGCTCCGCAAACCCGGGCTAAGGGCAGGGGTATTTTAGCGGGTTACCCGCTCTAGAACCACCAGGCTCGCAGCCGAGCCCGGTAGTTCTCACAATTGGCAAAAATCGGGCTAGGCTCTCCTAGCCCAATTTTTGCTAATCATGAGAATAGCCCCAATATGTCCTAACAAATCAAGAAGTACATAGTGTGGCCTGGATGTTTCCTCCCATTCAGAACATCTTCCATCAAATTGCTCCTAGCTTCTTGATAACTCCATGGTTCAGTGGAGCCTTTCCAAAGCCAAAATGAAATAATTGGGCCTCATACTTCAGTGATCCCCAATAGATGTGAGGCCACTTTGTGAAACAACTCTTAACAATGGTCCCTTATTGTCACCCTGCATGTCAAGCTGAACCATAAGAAGCTTGGCCATGGAACGAGGCCAAGGAGGCTTGTAGCTATTCTGCTGCTCACTGAATTTCTCCTCCTGGTCAAGCTTGGCAAGCCATTGTGAACGGAGGGGATCGTTTGCCTTGTCTACTGTATGTCTTGTCAAAAGCCATCCTTGAGCTTCTTTGCATTTAGTCTAGCAGGTGTCCTGAGCTGTGCACGCTTTAATCTCACTGCAGATGACCCCTTGTTTTGATGTAAAGCAGGTCTGGGGAAAATTTCTTAATGGGAAAACTGTGCCTCACTCTGATAGGCTTCACCCTCTGAGTAGGGATGGCTGAATCTCTCTGTTTTCATTCAACCCAAACTTCACACCATTTCTTTTTATTTTTGTTCTGTACTCTTCCACTAAAATTCCCTGGATTTTTCCCCCATCACGGAACATGTTTTTCCCATTCTTTTCATTAATATCCTATCCAAGTAGCTGTTGTGATAATACATTGCCGATTACACATTTAAATGCATGTTTGTATGCAAGTGTACAGAAAGCAACAGCATCCATAGACACTTCATGTCTCATCCAATCTGAACTGCTTTGGCTCCATTGTGCATTTTAGCAAGAAAGACATTCAGGAACATCCTGCCTCTGAGTTTCAGGGTTTTAAGGCTCGGGAAACCTGACAATTCTAGTAACCCAAGATACCTGTTTAGGTGTATCAGGTAAGATATACCTGAACAGAAGGCATAGACATTGGCTGGTTGGCCAAGGTTGGCCACACCCTTCACTAGAGATCTCAGCGAAGCTCCCCAGAAATGAAAGTTGGGATCTCAAAAAAGCCCTCCCAAATGGAGAGGTGACCTACACAAGCCCTAAAAGTTCTTTGCTGAGCTTAATCTTAGACACATGTCCTTTCCTTAGCATCACCTTCACACATGCTCTCCAACTCAGCTACCCTCAAAATTTTACAATTTACTCACTCTTCGAGTTACAGGAGCAGCAGCAATGGGGATCCTTTCAGCCCACACCCCATCACCCAGGAGCACAGCCCACCATGGGTAAAGTGACAGTACACGGAGGCAGCTTTCCCACCTCCCCCTTTATCCTATGTGCTGGGTCCTCAGCACATCAGGAAGGAATGTGTTGGGAATGCTAGCATTTGCAAGGGCTGCTACCACTGTTCCCAGATGTTGTTGACTATAACTCTCATACCCCCCAGCCAAAGGCCACTGTAGTAGGGAATTATGGGAGTTGTAGTCAACAATATCTGG
Source organism: Hemicordylus capensis (assembly GCF_027244095.1). Classification (NCBI taxonomy): domain Eukaryota; kingdom Metazoa; phylum Chordata; class Lepidosauria; order Squamata; family Cordylidae; genus Hemicordylus; species Hemicordylus capensis. Next base: position 315,728,865 of record NC_069660.1, on the reverse strand, counting down.
GAATACCTGTTACAAGGAACACTAGCTGCTCCATTGCAAAGACTCCAAATCCCAATCCAAATAGCTGCTGTTCATCAGGACAGATAAACAGAGGGGACGGAAGTGGAGGGAAAGCCTCTTTCTGCTCCAGGCTTCACTTGGCAGACAACCAATAAATACTACTAGTTCTGACTCTGCAGGACATCTACAGTATTCATGCGCACCCATGTACACGAATGTATTTCAACAGATGTGGGGGGAAATTAGCCACTGGAGCAAGCAGGTAGTAGTCCTAGTCAGACAATACATTGTGCATGTGTACAGGTTTCTGTAAACATATACATGGTTTTGTGTGTCCATGCAATCATTTAACAAGTGAACTGGTTACAGACTCCCTGAAATACAGGGTACAGATAGGAAGTGTGGTATTATGTGTGTGATGAACATGATATGTGAATAGCTGTAGGCAAGTCCACATCTGTCTGTGCGTACCCTGTGCACAGACAGATTGTATGGGTGTTGAATTTAATGTAGGAATAACATTCAAAGGACTAATGACTTACCCTTAGCAAGGCTTTTCCAGCATGCCATGTACCATGCTGACAGTGAGAAAGAAGGAAGCCCCCATCCCTACTTACTGAGGGCGGTTGGTTGGCTGGTAGGAAGGTCTTGTGGGAAGGAGAAAAAAAAATTCCTGGTCTCATATTGTCTTGGAAAATGGTGCATGTGTGTTCCTGTTTAGGGGAACAATGGAATCTTACTGTGTATGAGGCAAGAGAGGGAGAGCTCATCCATATATAAATTCTGTGCATAGGCCTGGAATCCATCTTTCTTTTTTAAAACAACAGAATTCAAAGGTTCTCTCTCTCTCTCTCTCTCTCTCTCTCTCTCTCTCTCTCTCTCTCTCTCTCTCTCTCTCTCTCTCTTTGTGATGATGAGACGTTCCTTGGCATTGCATCCTATGTTTGACTGTCCACATTTCCATTGCCGGCGTTTCTTTTTCTTTTTCCCTAAGGGAAAAAGGCTATATTTAGCTGTAACTAGGGATTCGCACAAACAGCTCGGGCAGCCATGAGTGGGGTGGGGTTCGGTTCCTTTAAAAAGCAGGGAAGCAGGACCTAACCTGCTTCTCCACTGCCCTACCACTTTTCCACGCACGGCGCTCACTGTTCAAACAGCCGGGCGCAGCTGCAGCACTGCTCCCAGGAACCGCCCCCGGCCCTGCGGAACTGGCTTGAATGCTGGTGCCCGGACCAGTTCGGTGCTTAGCTAAGGAGGAGCTGAACCAGTTCGGGCATCCCTAGCTGTAACCTGATATATTTGGCTTTCTGTCCTGTATATATGCCTGTGGAATTTTGGTTTGCCCATACTGTGCCATTTAAACCAGCATACCCAGTTAATGGAGTCTAATGAGGTCTGAATCTTGGTGATCTTTAGAGTTCAGTGAGTCCCATTCATACCAATGATGCTGAAAGCAGTACTTGAGGGCAGTATTTATTTAATTGGCCCACAGGGGGGAGAAGAGACAGGAATCTTTAGAAGGTTGCCTCTATTGTGAATAGCATCATACATGTTTGCTCTCTGTTTTCAAATATGAAATGCAAAGTCCCGGAGGCTTCAGCCATCTGGCCTAATGAAGTGGGAAGCAAAGCAAAGTGGCACAATTGCTCTTCGAGAGCCAAGATGACATGATTGCCTGTTCTCAGGAGAAATACCTTCCTCTGCCGTTTGCTTTATGCAGAGATCATTCTCCACTTCTAGTGTTCATCTATTCTGCCAGTATCTCCCCTTCCTTAAGAGTGTGTGTGTGTGTGTGTGTGTGTGTGTGTGTGTGTGTGTGTGTGTTGGAGGAAAAGATAAGATTTATTTCATGTAGCTATGTTTCAAGTGCATGCAAGTAAAAAATGCAGCTTGAATGCTTCACTTGTAGATATGTTCTTGGCTTCTTCTGCCAATCTTCACTGCCATGTCTGAGGCTGCAGACCAACATCCCATCCCCACATGTCCATATTAGGAGAGGGTTATGCTAGAACCCTTCTTTCTAACATGCTTCATGTTCTATATGGGTGGCTGTTATTGGGGGGTGCATTCAGAAGTCTGCTTCCCATATGCAATCTGAACTGCTACAGACCATGAAGCACGTTGCCACTTAATAATTCTTCTTAATGTACAGCTCTTACATCCTCATGTCCAAAGGCAAATATTAGGTAGGTGCCGTACATATTTAATAAAAAGTGTACCTATGTTTTTACTGGGATTTGCACTGAAGAGGTATCTCAGTGTCTCCTGAGCCTGTAAACATTCCAGAAGAACCGTGAGACTTACTTCTCACTTTGAGCTGACACTCAGTGGTCAGGATTAAACAGGCATGGAATTATTCTAATTTGATTAGATTATTGTGCTTTCACGATGGGCTGCCCTCCTCCAGATCTTTGGAAATAAAGGGATGGGATAGAATTTGAACTAACAAAGTAAATAAATTTGTGCTTGGAGTTTGTTTATTGTACCCTGGAGTTTAAAAAAAAAATCATAACTAACTGTGATCTGATCCTGGTTATTTATCTTGGTTAAATGTGGTTTAACCACAGATGATTGACTAAGATTACCCAGAAAATTGGCATTCTCACGACCAACCACAAGGGGCTCAGCAGTCCTGCTTAACTCTTTAGCCAGTATTGCTGTTATTATGAGAACACAGCCAATAGGTAAGGAGCCAGACCTGCGCAGAACTGGAAATGTTTCAAATTTACAAAACACCATGATTAAGGTAAGCTTGACTAACAAGCAGAAGGTTGCCAGTTCGAATCCCTACTGGTATATTTCCCAGACTATATCGTGCAGCAGCGATATAGGAAGATACTGAAAGGCATCATCTCATACTGCGCGGGAGGAGGCAATGGTAAACCCCTCCTGTATTCTACCAAAGACAACCACAGGGCTCTGTGGGTGCCAGGAGTCAAAATCAATTTGATGGCACATTTTACTTTACTTGACTATGGCTGATTGTAATCACAAAGGTGCATACAACACTAGGGGTGTGCACAGTACTGCCTGGCCTGGTTCGGTTTGAGTTTGAACCGGACCCAAACCAGACCAGGCAAGTTTGGACTGGCACCCCCTCAAACCCACCCCACCCCAGTTCGGTTAGTTTGTGGACCAAATAGTTAAGAAAAATATTTTTTTCCTCAACTTACCCCCTCCAAGGGACTTCTCTGAGGCTGCGGGGGGGGGGGGTCCATAGAGGTTTCCTCTCCTCCCCAGCCTCCGTTCTTAAAGCCATTGCCTGGTTTTGGTGGTTGTTGGCCTTTTCCAGGCCTTTCCCCTGGCATGGCAGCCATTTTGGAGGCTACGGCACATGCACACATGGCCCCTGTGCAGCCGGGTCATGACCCAGGCCATGCAGGGGTTATTTGCATGTGTGTGGTGGCCTCCAAAATGGCCACAGTGCTGGGGAGGGGAGGCCTGGAAAGGCCTGAAGACCACCTGAACCAGGCGATGGCTGTCAGAACGAAGGCTGGCGGGGCGAGGGGGAACCCCCTGGGGCTACCCCCTCCCACCTCAGAGAAGTCCCCCAGAGGGGATAAGTTGGGATTTTTAAAAAAACTATTTGATCCGTGAACCTCCCCGAATGGCCGGGGAGGTTCGGTCCAGGGTTGAGCTGAACCGGGGGTGGGTCAGCTCAACTCTGAACTGTCGAACTGAACCGGCTCCGAGTCGAACCAGTTTGGAGATGTTCTTTGGTGCTGACTTTTGCCTCTGTATATAACATATAATATATTTGTAAACATAGAGGCTGTTCTCATGCTCACCCTAACCCTGGCTAGGGAAGCCCAGCCTGAGTTAGGCTGTGCATGAGAACTACCAGAATTGGGCCCAATCCTGGTAGGGCAGCACCACCCAGCCCAGTTTTTAAACCACTGGTACTATGTTCAGCCCCAGCAGACACAGAGACAGGAACCTAGAGCACCTGTCTCCTGGGGGAATCCCCCAACTCATTGTTCATGTCATGAAGTGCATTGTGGGATATCCAGAGGCTTTTTCCTGGCCTGTGTCCTGGCCTGGCAATGTGTCCAGAGTCCAGGACACAGTGTCCTGGCCTCTGGAGCTCTGCACTGTGCCACAGAGCTTGAATAATCTGGGTGCATGGTCCACACTCCCAGCAAGGTCAAGCGCTCATCTGGGAGGAAGGTGAGTTAGATCAGCCTTCTTTCCTGCCTGCCTACTACCCCACTCACCTGGCCTCCTATTCTAGGGTAAGGTGTTGGTAGGAGGGCTATCTTAAAATTTTATCTGTGCTTTGCTAGTTTTCTACATGCAGAAAGTGTTTATGTGGGGAAACATTAAAAAAAAAAATCTCATTCCCCATCTGAAGTGGTCCAGTCGAGAATTCTATCCTTCCTTCATCCCTGGAATTGCAACTTTAAAAGAAAGCTGGGAGTATGTTGGGGATGAATCTCTGCCTGATACCTTGGAGAGTCAGTATAACTGAAAGTAGACGTTATTAAGCTAGATCGGCTACTGAACTGTTTCAATATAACAAGGGATGATCAGAAGGTCAATTGGTGTGTGTGTGTGTGTGTGTGTGTGTGTGTGTGTGTGTGTGCCTTTATGACTTGCAGTAGATATTTGAGTTCCTAACTCTCAGTAGAGATTTGAGTTCATAACTCACAGTTGTTTTACAATTGCTGTAAGCAAAGCTTTTCCCTACATTAGACTGCCGAATAAAAGAAGGTTTGGAGGAAAACCAATATGTCAGGGTTTTTTTTGTGGAAGACCATGAGCTCAGATCTGGAACTGAAAATAAATTCCTGGATTAAGCGTTTGCTCAAACCAGAGACACCCTCCCCCACCCCCCATCTCTCTATTCCTCAAGCTGCTGTTTTGCTCCTGGCTCTGGTTTATGGACTTTGCAGTTTTACTAAAAGGAAAATGGTGGACATCCTGACTAGCAATGCACCGGGACTATGGGAGAAGCAACAGTGCTTCTGAAAAGTTCAACCAACTCAGCTCCAGTGTTAGTTCAGCAATGAGGACAACGTCTTCCCCAGGAACTTTTCTGTGTCACCCAGAAATATGTCACACAGCCCTTAGAGACATATTTCTGGTTGACAGAAACGGGAAATTGAGGTTGTTGAAATCCTTCCCATCCCATGCCCCACACAAGTACTGGTGCAACATTAGTCTGGAATGTTTCAAAAGCCCTGGTGCTACACCAGTGCTTCTCCTATTGCCCCAGAGCTTCATTAGTAAGGATGTCAGCCAGCAGATCTTGCAACTTTGAAGCCTGTTTTCTATGCAGTTGAGGGAAGCTTACTCTGTTTGCTGGATTGTTCCCTGTGATTTGCCACCCCTTTACTGGAACAAGTTCTTGTATCCCTAAAATGTGTGTCTCCCCCCATAATGTACTATGGAACAGAACAGTTATGGATATTGGCATAAATAATTAAAGTTGTGTTCCAGTTGATGACACGAAAAGCTGAATACATTCGTGATAGATTAAACATCGCCTTTGTTGCGTTTTCTTCCTAGTCCTTTTCTTCGGTTTTTGTTTCTTGGATTTGTTCACTGTCTCATTCTTTTTTGGTGTATTCAGTAATTCACAATGGCTCTCCCCAGCTTTATTACAAATTAATGAGATTCTTACTGCATTACATAATTAAATACTGTGGTATTCACAGTCGTATAATGAACTCTCCCCCAAAAGAACATAGATCCACTTGTCATCTCTTATGAATCCATCAGAGGAGACAGCGTAGCTGTCCACGCAGCAGGTTGAGAATGCTCAAATGCCACAGGTTCTAATCCCAAAAGGTCCACAGTTACAAATGTACTGGGTACTGTGCAATTTAATATGAATCATGCTCAAGCAAGTGTTTGATAACTTGGCTGGCAAAGTAGCTTCTTCCAGGGGAAAACTATGAGTAACAAATCTGAAAGAATGAAAGGTCCACCTAATCCAGTGTGGTCTGTTTCTTCTCCCTTTCTCAGGAAACTGTCAACAAAACAGTGTTGAATACCAGATTCATTAACTCTGGCTTTGGGACAGGATTTAGGCTGACATACAGAGCAAGGATGCCCCATGCCAAGCACCCTAACAGAAGAACAGAAGAGAGAGCACCTAAACAGAACCCCTCAACTAACTACAGTGGGGAAACAGCAATTTTTGATGCTTTCCCCTTTCCCAGGAAACCCTCTGTGCCACCCCAAAATAGCTCCCAATGTTGTGCAATGAGACCAAGGCTCTAAAGCTATGCAGGAGGAGCAACTTTTGTGCAGAATTCACACCAGGATGCAAAACTAGGATTGTCTTAAGGACATCAACTGATTTTTTTAAACAAACGTCATTGGCCAGCATCCTGATGAAGAACCAATGCTTTGAATGAAGTGCTGAAACCTCATGTGTGGCGCTGTTTCTGCCTTCCAGTCCAAGGTAGCGCACACATTTGGATGGGAGGATGATTTTCGCCAACCTCCTCGGGGGTGTGGGAGCTTGGAGCAGAGTCACACAACCCTCAGAGAACCACTTCTGGGTTACAGGGAGTACTTCTGGGGTGGGAGAGACCAGCAAAAGCAGGGCCCTATGCTGCTACTATGCATAGCAGCATAGAAGTGCTGCTACTAGGCAATCCGTTAGGATGTCAGTCAGCAAATAACATCAGATTTTCTCTGTAAGCACCAACATTTTGAATTGTGCCCCATAACAGACTTGTCACCAGTGAAACTAGTTTTCAAACTAGTTTTTTGATCACATTTCTCATGGGCCTGACTTTCTTCCTGGCCAGTAATGAAATAGGTTGATTGGATGACACATAACCATGTCTCAGACCCTTCTAGAGTATCAGGTTGGTGTATACATCAGCTACATTTTAGAGGGAGAGGAAATGCTTACTTTCTATGCTCTGATATCATTCTGTCATCTGCAATCCTTAACTGTGGGATCCAATTAATAAACACTCTGTGGAACTAGCTATAGAGAACTGTCTCTTTCTCTCTTTTCTTCTTCATATTGCAGCAGCTGGACTATTATTTTGGACACTATGAACAGAAATGGTTCTTTTGCATTTTCCTTTTTTAAAAAATGCTGAAATTATCCTAACCAATTATCTGTGTTTTGTGCTATGAACTGAATGTATTATATCACAGTGCCACCAAATGTCACCTAAAATGAAATCTGAGGTAAATGTTGAAGTTCCTGCTAGGACAAGTCATTTTCTCAGAAATGTCAAGTAAGGAGCTTGTACTGAAATTTCTACTAAACTAAAGCCGAAAGAAAAATGTGAGGTTCTTCTGATAAATTTTGAGGGAAGCAAATAGTTTTCATAACCAAAGTGAAATGATTTGAGGGGAGGACTACCTCCAAATCTGAAGGAGGCCAAACAATTTTCAACAAGACCAGCAAATCTTCCCACGATGGTCCTGGTCAGCCATAGGCAGCCAACGATCACCTTTTTTTACCTAAAGTGGACCTTAAGATAAATTTGGTGTTCTGCCTATGCAAGTAAAATCTCTGAGATATGTCAAGCACAATGAAAAGAGTTTTTGATGAAACCAACAAAATGCCTCAGGGGTTTTTACAGCATACCTTTATTACATTTCACAGGCCTTATGCATTTCAAGCTTAGAGCAGACATTCACAATGTTTATCCTTTCATCTTTTCAGAGTGACATGTTGGATGTCAACCAGATAATTAAAGACCTGGCCTCAATGGTGTATGAGCAGGGAGATGCAATAGGTAAGTATCAACAGTTGTGTACATATTTTTAAAGATGGGATAGTCATACTACTTAGGCCGAGGGCTCACAAACAGATGAGGTAATAAACCTGTGTCTGGACTGTCCCACTTCATATGACTGAATGCTGATATAGATAGATATAGATATAGATATAGATATAGATATAGATATAGATATAGATATAGATACATACCTGCAAATATCAAAGAGAAGGGTTTTTGGCAATGAAATTTCAAAATTTCAAAATTGGAAGTGAATGTCAAGAGTTCTTCCTGAGGTGAAACAGAATTGTCAAGAGCAATCAAATGGCTTTCTATAAGACAAGTGGATTTCCTCAGAAAGAGGTTGCACATTCTTGCCTACAAGAATCTCCATGTTGCTGGAAGGTGAGTGGATCAGTAGGCAGTGCTGAAAAGGGAGAAGATTCCAAGTCCGCCCCACCCCAGCGTACCCAACATATGGCTGAGAGAGGTTCCTGCCTACAGCCTTGGAGAAGCCACTGCCAGTTTGTGTAGACAATGCTGAGCTAGATGGACCAATGCTCTGACTCAGTGAGCCTATTCACATGAGCAACCGAGCCCAGCCTAGGGCAGCCCAGCCTAGGTTGGGTGGGCCACTGTGTGAAACAGGATGCTGGACTAGATGGGCCTTGGGCCCGATCCAGCAGGGCTGTTCTTATGTTCTTAGGTTGGGCTGCTCGTGTGCAGTGCTGGGCTCAATCCCAATCTAGGCGCTGCCCTCCTGCCCAACTCTACTTTTAACCCAAGACTTAAGTCAAAGTTAAATGAACCTGAGGTTCATTTAACCTTGGCAGGTGATCCTCAGAACGATTGCCTCCGGGTTAAAAGGCTTCCCCCTGGCCTGCTGCCGCCATTTCCAGCAGAGAGTCAAGATGGAGGAGAGGCTGTGCCAAGCATGGTGGCTGTTCTAATGTAAGCAATCCCCATGCTTGTGGTGCAGCAGACCCTGGGATATGGGAGCGGGAAGTCCTCCTGCTCCCAGCTTCAGCTTTCCCCACATCACCGCTCACGTGGGTGCACAGCGAGGCGAAGGTACAAATGGCTGCTGCTCATCTGCCAGGGAAGGCAGGCACGTTCCTGCCTTTGCTGCAGAGCTCCCAGCCATGGCTGTGAGGCCATGTGCATGACTTCAGTAGAATGCAGCTGCCTATATGCCTATGAGGGCTGAAAAAGAGCTTTCTGACTGACTGTAGCAGCTGCCAGAACCAACAGCTGCTAATGGCAACCAGAGGCTTTTATGTGGAAGCTCCTGTTTCAGCCAGGCATCTATACTTGCCTCCATTGCTCTGCCATTTGAAAAAGGCTACCATGGTGGAGGAAGAAGGAATGGAGGAACGTTCAGAGGGGCAGACAGGATGTTCAAAGGGGTACCGTTGTGAAAGAGTTGGTGCTCATCTACAGTTGGATTTGGCTCACGGACCATGAATTGTTGACTACTGTTTACTATTGTTTGATATCCCCTTAGTACAATGCTAAATAATTTCCCAAACTTCTGGAACTTGTACAAACAACATCCTTGTTTTCTAGACGATCCTTTCTTCCAGTTGTGAGGTGCAGCCTCTGTGAATTCGTTATGCAAATGCAGAGGGAGGTTAATGCAAAATGACAGCTCAGGGAAGGAAATCCCCAGTCTCCTCCTCTCCTCCTTGTGTCTCAGCATGCATGAGAGGAAAACAAACCAAGGAGTATCTTCAGATTAACGGAGATGATTTTCTAACCCAACAGAGGCCTTTAGATAAATGTTTGTCATGCAGTAATGAAATGTGTTTCAGGAATCAGGATATAAAAGCATTTTGTGCAGGACAGCCAAGAGTCCTGGAAGCTCCCCAGTACTATGGAGGGACCAAGTACCCATATCTGAGGAATGGCAAAAGTCCCCGAGGAGGTAGGCAGGTAACTGACAAAAGGAACATAGGAACGGTCTTATTGGATCAGAGCATAGCCTAGCATTTCTAATAGTAGACAGCTGGATGGTTCCACGAATCATATAGGCAGAGCATGTTTTCTCTTCTGAAAAAAGGGAGGAAAAGGAGATCCCTTGTTGTGCAGGATGCTGAACAATTCAGTCTGATCTGAGGAGTAATGTCAGCACCCCGCACAATAGCAAGCCAGTCAATTCTTTGAAAAGGAACTTTTGGTGACCACTAGCTGATTGGCCAGGGCTAGAGCTAAGCCAAAATGCCCGAACAAGAATTTTCAGCAGCAAGGGTTGGTTGAAAGAGCGGTGAAACCATATGCCGCTAGTACTATGCCGAATTTTCATGATATTCAGTTATGTGGAAATTACTGTTTCAAAGGGTGTGAAAGGATTCATGAAAAAAACATACTTCCCTCAGTACCATTTAAAAAACAACAACAACATCCCAGCCAATCAGGGATCACACAGTGAATGGCACAATGTTGTAACCTTGTTTAGCCAGTGATGTGACAACATCAGTGAGAGCAAATTAATCTTCAGTACTCATACCTTTCTTTCCAGTCTACTTACTGTGCACCAATGTCCCTGGATTCAAGGAGAAAAAAATTCTGGAACCTGCCACCCATTAAATATTTTCATCTCTTTTTGAGTTCATTTTGAGGTGCAAAGATTGAATAAAGTTCAGCACTTTATTTTTGAAAGGAAATAATGTGCACATATTTAAATTAATGGGGAGCTAATGCTAGTGTCTGAGCTAACATATGGGGGGGGAGTAACAGTCTTTGTAGAAATTGCATATCCCCTTTTTAAGATAAGTGCACCAAATATGTATCATCACCTTTTGGCAATGCCTAAATACCTGTAATAAGGGAGGATTTGCACATCACATCTCTAGTGATATCCCCCACCCAAAGTGATTATTGGTTTGCTTCGAGTTATTGCTTTATAGGTACCCTTCTGTAGAGTCCTGAATTTAACATATTTATTCCTATCTGGAGGATTTTCCATTCACCAGGAGTGTGGGATAGATTATCTTTGGTCCCTTCAAAATGTCCCAGGATGAAGGCTCCATAAATGCCTTTTCCTCTGAGAAAAATTTACCTGTCAGAGACCTGCCTGAAGATATCTAGCTCTTGACCACCATAGTTGTTCAAAGCTGAAACAAGGTCTCCTTGATGGACGCAGAGCAAGATCAAGACGACATCAGAACCAATTCGGTTGTGTTCTTTCTTGGCAGCCCTTTTTGCCTGGAATTAAGCTTCTCAGATGTGCCTGGGCTTCAGGAGGCATATCAGATGTGAATGCCTTGAGCTGCATGACAGCACACATCAGTCATTTCTGTGACCCTTGTCACTTCATCCCTTATGGCTAGATTCTCTTCTGAGGAGCTACCCATGCAGTGCAAGTGGTCCCAATATTGACTTGCCTTGGGGGAAAAGGCTGTGGAAAAATAAGATGTTTTCTGTCTTTCAACCACATTATTATTCTCTTCTTCCCCTACTCCTCGTGTGTGCTTTTATACATAACACATCTTACTGCTGGCAACATTTGGCGACAAATTCCTTTCTAGCAAGTCCCACTTTGATCCAGATCAGTCACTGAAGCAAGTGATCTCCTTAGTTCATGACTGAAAGGACCCACTTTGGCTTCATTTGACGGGGAAGCTACAAACAAGTGAGGGAGGGAGACAGAGAGTCGGAAAGAAGGAAGAGCAAAATTCTATTTACTGCTGGCAGGATTATGTTAATCCCAGCAAGATTCCTTAAACAACTTCCACTACAGCAAATGGATGGCTTTTTACTGGCGTTTTATGGAAGCTGATCCTGTGAATTATGTGCAGAAAAGGGGGGAGGGGGTCTGGATACTCCAGAAATATTGGTCAAAGGAAATGTTGTGGAAATATGGGGTATAAGGAACAATAGCCTTGCTACTCGGACCAGCTCCACCTCCTCCTCCGCAGCGCCCCCCTCTGGGTCACTTGCCTGCAGCAGGTGTGCTGGGTTGGGGACATCAGCCTCTGTTCCTGGGTGTAGCTGGGCTTCTCCCTCACTGGGCTTCTCAGCGCTCTGGCTGGGTCTTGGCCTCCCACCCACCCCCGCCCTGACGGTGCTGCCTGGGTCACGCAGAGGCCAATTGCAGGCATGGCAGCCTCCAAAATGGCCACTGCGTGAAGAGCCGGCCGAACGGGCCAGTTTGGGCTGCAAGAGAGGCTGGCGGGGGGAAGGGAACTTCCGCAGAACCCCCCACCCCGCTGCCGCCTCCAACTACCACCAAGGGGGTAAGTAACAATTTTTTTAAAAATAATAAAAATGTTCGTGAACCCCAGCCAGACCGAACTGGGGGGGAGTGAGGGGGTGCTGGACCGAACTGGGCCGGACTGGTTTGAGTCCGGTCTGGACTCAAACTGAACCAGGCCACCTGGTTCGGTGGACATTCCTAGTCAGCCTCTCCCACTCCACCTTCACTGAACCCTTCTTTCCTGGATGGGCAGTCTCCCACAGATGATCTTCCCCAATCAGCATGACATAGCGACGCCCCTCCATCACTGCAAACTCCCAGTCTGCTTCCCAGCCAGCCGACCGGACAAGTAGCTTCACCAGAGGCATTTCTGCCTGGCCCCTGGCAAGGGTAGCCTGAACAAGTGAGGCCCGGGCTAGCTGCTGGGCCTTGACAAGTGAGGAGTGCGATATTGTAGCATGCCCATCGAGGTGCCCATCGATCCACTAGATGCCCATCGATCCACATGCTTTCTTACCTCTTGGGTGGAATGGCCTCCACAGCAAAACAAGAAGGTGGCCCCTTAAAGGTTGCCACCACCTTTGGGCCCCTAGTGTTAACTAGGTTCCGTAGGGCTTTAGTCCCTCTTGAAGTGTCCTGCTTCCCCACACTTAAAGCATTTGGGGCTGGCCTGCTCAGTTCATCTGCCCCCTTGTGGTGTAGCAAGTAGGGGTTGACTTGGGTCCCCTGGGCTCATCTTGGTAGGACTCCAGGGCCCCTCCCGCCTTGGGATAAACTTGTGCCAGTCACTCTGGTGGGACTCTGCTGCCCCTCTGGATTTAGAGTCAGCCAGCCTCTGTGCCCACTCTCCAGCTTCCTCTATGGTTTTTGGCCCCCGAACAAAGACCTGTTCGTAGAGATGATCTGGAAAGTGGGTAAGGAACTACTGAAGCTGAAACAGCTCCCTGAGTTCCTCAACTGTCTTCACCCCTGTCCATTCCAACCATGGGTTCAGCACCCTCTTTAACTTGTGGGCATATGTCTGGTACAATACTTCAAATTTCTTCCCCAGACCCCTGAAGTTACGCCTGGCCATTTCTGGGGTAAGGCCTAGCCTGGACTTCACCATGTCCTTAAACGTCTTATTATCCTCCATATCACTGACTGTCATTTCTGCTGACACTGCCAGAAGGGAACCAGTCAAGTAAGGACTCAAGTATCTCATATACAAGCCCTGTGCAACCCAATAGCCTTGGCATGTCCTTTCAGAGTTGGAGATAAAATGGATCCTCACCTTCCTTGAATACTGGGAATGGGAATTTTTCTGTATGAGGAGCTGAGGTAGCAGAGGAGTCTGATTGCCCTTTATCAATCCGGGCCATTTTAGCCTCATGGCTGAGCTCCATTCTCCTGCACACCAACTCCTGCTCTTCCCATTGGAATTCTCACTCTTTTCTCTCTCTCCTCCAATCTTTTGAGTTCCAGCTCTTTCTCTAGCTCCAACTTTCAGAGTTCCAGTTGGAATTTCCAGAATTCTGGGTTCTGGGTGGTTGCCTCTGACCTGCCCCCTGGCGCTAATCCAAGTCCTGGATCATTGCCTGCCTGCACAACTTCTTCCCTCTCTCCTGCTTGGAACATATTGACCTCCATGTCCTCCTCTTCAGGGCTGGCACATAGAGTTTCCCGGCCAGACTACAAAAGCATGCAGTGGCCCCTCTCTGCTCCCTATTCTAACCTAGTTATCCATCAAGCCCAGCAACCAGAAATGAAACTAAACGTATGTTCTTGCAATCCTTCTGTTCACAGCCAAAGAAATTATGCTTTCTGGTCTTTCTCCCTCCATTTGGGATTAACACCCCCCCCCAAAAAAAAACCCCTCTGTGCTCTCTCTCTCTCTCTCTCTCTCTCTCTCTCTCTCTCTCTCTCTCTCTCTCTCTCTCTCTTTCTCTGAGAGTAAAAGACAGGCAGAGGGGGAAAAACTGTTCTCTGGGGCCCTCTAGTATCTGTTCTATCCCACCGCTATGCCACCATGTAAGGAACAATGTAAGGAACATGTAAGGAACAAGACCAGCTCACGTGAGGGGAATGATTGCTGAGTCATCCCTGCTGAGCTGTCTGGGTGGGCTCCTCATAAAACTATTCTGTATTTACGGTAGATTAGATTGCTGCCATCAAGTCACTTTAAAACGTTTTCCTTAACGGGGCTCAAGTGACTGAAAATCCCTGTTTCGCTTTGCTTTCCCTTGCTAACAGGCAAGTATAAAAACAACTGCTTCCCCATATGTATGCCTGCATGTGGTGAGAGCTAATGATAGCTTGCTGAGTTTCTTGGAGACACTTTGCACTAGAGTATCTCTCTTCTGCCTCCCCCCTTCTCCTGCTGTGGGGAGGATAACCAACTCTGGGAGCAGGGGCGGGCTGCCGCCCCCTCAGGGGCCGCGCCTCGTGGCCCCAACACACACCACACATCTGACATCAGATGCAGTGGGGGAGCTGGTTTAGCTCCAGAGCAGGGCCGTGTGGCCCCCTTTGGGAGTTAAATGGCCATCGCTGCATTCGCAGTGTGGCCAGGAATGGATCTTCCCTGCCTTAAAGGCAGGGAGAGCCACTTCTAGCCGCACTGCAAACGCAGCACTGGTCTCGATCTAGCTCCTGAACAGGGCCGCATGGAAGAGCCACTCCTAGCCATCCTGGCCATGCTGCGAACGCAGCGCTGGCCTGAATCTAACTCCCGGATGTGGCCGTGCGGCCCCGTTCAGGAGCCAGACCACGTCCCCCGCATCTGATGTCAGAAACAGGGGTGTGGCTAACCTCCATGTCTGACTTCAGACAAAGGGGGCGGGGTGAGCAGAGCTGCCGGTCTGACCTTGCTACTGTCTGGGAGGCTCGTAAAAAGAAAAGAACAGAGAAAAACCCTTTTATTCAGTTACTACAGACTGGTCCGTCTGAGGCTTTAGCTGTGTAGATGCTCTTGAAATTGCTTTGCTCGGTTACAAGAATTTTTCAAAAGACCCAAATCTTTTGTAGGTGGCACACATTGAAATCTTAATTAGTTACAAAGAACAGATATTTAGGAATGCACAGCACTCAGAAAAGAAATATAACTTCTAATGCAAAGTCTTTCTAAACACACTTTCCTCTACGCTAGTTTCCGAAGCCACCAAGCCTTGGCTTCCTTCCCCTTGACACTCACAACAATCCTGGCCAGGTTAAGCCTCCTGAAATCCTGGCTTTTAAGGACCTGCAGAGTCACATGCGGGAGCAACCTCCATGCTGGTCACTCGCCATCTGCACTCTCCGCACAGACTCTCTGCTTCTTGTTCCCAGCAGCTCTCCTGTTCCACACACCTGGTGGACGGATTGGTCAAGACCTGGGATCTCCAGCCTGTCAGTCAAGGACAGGGGTTCTCTTCTTGTTTCCTCTGTTGGGGTGGGGAGGCTGGTCACTACATGGGGGAATATGCAATATTTCATCCACAAAGCATGCTACACTTTCAAAAGGCTTTTAATTAAAGTTTGCCCAAAGGTTATCTGTGAGGAACGTTCAGCTCAAATTTTGGGTGGGTGGAGGAGGGGGCTAAGGGGCCAAAAGTTCTTCCCGACCTCACTGTCTTTGTTTTCACACTTCACTTGGTGGTGGAATCATCAGTGGTAGAACGCTTTCATGGGTTAACCACCACTGTTTCCTAGGGCTACCATATTTCCAACTTGAAAATTAGGATACCCTACCTGCCAGCTTTCTTTCTTCGACTGCTAGCCCTGGTCTCCAGGAACCAGTAGCCCTGCCAGGCAGCTCTGCTCACACATGGGGGCAAGCAGATACCAGACATATTAGCCCAATTCAGACATTATGCTGCACACGTGTACAGATGCCTGTATACTCGTACACATCTTTGTGTGAATGTCTGTACCTGTGTTCATTTTAAAAGTGAACCTGGATCCAGTCCCTTCAGATACATGGTGCAGATAGGAAGTGTACTTCTGTACCTGCATTCAACATAACATGGGAATGACTGTTCCTGTGTACAGATCTGTACCTGTGTACACTGTACACTCATTGTACGAGTGTTGAACATTACATGTGAATGGGCCCATTGTCTTTCCTTAAGGACAGTCCTCTGTGCATGGAAATGCCCAGGGGAAATGGGAAGGTATGCTAGTCCTACCCTTCACCGCACAATTTCTTTTGGGAAGAAGTGACATAGGGACATAGGAAGCTGCCATATACCGAGTCAGACTATTGGTCTATCTAGCTTAGTATTGTCTTCACAGACTGGCAGCGGCTTCTCCAAGGTTGCAGGCAGGAATCTCTCTCAGCCCTATCTTGGAGGAGCCAGGGAGGGAACTCGGAACCTTCTGCTCTTCCCAGAGCAGCTTCATCCCCTAAGGGGAATAACTGACAGTGCTCACACTTCAAGTCTCCCATTCATATGCAACCAGGGTGGACCCTGCTTAGCTATGGGGACAAGTCATGCTTGCTACCACAAGACCTGCTCTCCTTTCCATGATGATGATGATGACATGATGATGTTGAGTCTTTCTGGAGGGCATTGTAAGGGGAAGAGCAGACAGGCACTAGCCACCAGGAGGAGGGCTGTTACTTCCAGTAAAGCCTCCCTTTTGCCCCCATCTCATGCCCACACCCCCAAAATGGCCCACATTTGTCTCAGATCTCTGGGGCAGCCTTATGTTTAACTCCCACTCAGGTCACACACTTTTCTCCATGCAAGGTAGAACACTTCCACAGAGGGACTCTCCCCACATTTGGCACGGCCCTATGTGGACATGGCTAGCTAGCACACTCCCATCTGTTCCCTTGTTGCCTCCATTGACCATGCCAGGCATGATGTGGCCCCCAAACCATCCCAGGCTCAGGTTTATTTTGTTTGTTTGTTTGTTTGTTTGTTTGATACATTTCTATACCGCCCGGAATGCAAGTTCTCTGGGTGGTTACAAAACAATAAAAACAGCCAATAAAATATTAAAACATTTCATTAAAATTAAAATGTTAAAACTATTAAAACACAATTAAAACAGTATCTAATTAAAAGCCTGGGTGAACAAATGCGTCTTGACTGTCCTTTTAAAAGTTGTAAGAGTTGTTGATTTCTATCTCCACCCCACCCCACCACCCTGCCCTCACATAGTTGTGCAGTTTTGTCATCTGTTGCTAAAGATGTGCTTGAATTGCTCTTCAGAAATGAAAGATTCTCTCTCTCTCTCTCTCTCTCTCTCTCTCTCTCTCTCTCTCTCTCTCTCTTATACAAACTTCACCTTCCGTAGGAAGAATTATAGGAAGAAAAGGGAAGTCTTACATGGAACCATCCAGGCCTTGTTATTTGCATCCTGTTTGCATCCTGTAATTACTTTCTATTTTCTCAATTTACAGATAGCATTGAAGCCAACATCGAGACGGCATCATCTAATGTTGAATCTGCCAATGAGCAGTTGGCGAAGGCCAGTCAGCATCAAGTAAGTGGATCTTTATTTTAAATAAATAAATAATCCATCCCCCACAGATCCACTCAAATCATCATGCTATTGAAACTAACTTGGACAACTGGAGTCTGGCATGTGTTACCAGTAATAATACTGCTGCGCTATTTGGAAAAGACTTCAAGAGAGTTCCTAAAAGGAGAATTTAACCTCTTTCCCCTCTGCATGATTTAAATGACTTGAGCCTTGGCAGCATGCATGAAAGCCATCATTTTGAGATCTGCATATTAAACAGACTTTTTTCCCACTAGAAAACAAAGCAATTAGCTACTGTTGTTCTTTGAAAAATGGCATTAAAGAACATCCTTTCTTCCTGTGTTTTCTTTTTTGTCGGCACATCCTAACTAGGCAACTGATTGAAAAGACCATGTTGGCAGCAGATGTGATACCTCTAGGAAATGGATTTAAGCAGCGGTCTTTTAAAGCATATATCAAGGGTCCTTTTGCATTGAAGCAAGAATGAAGCAGGCGCATGCAAGCCACTAGACATATCTGAAAATAACGGACACAAAATAAGTGCTGTTATTAGAGTTGCTATCAAGCTTCAGAAATACTGGGTAAACTGAAATTGAATCCAAAGAAGATGGAGATATTGACTGCAGGGGGTTGGGACACAAGAGATGATTTAGATTTGCCTGTTCTGGATGAGGTTACATTCCCCCGGAAAGATCAGGTACATGGCTTGGGAGTGCTCCTGGGTCCCAAACTCTCTCTGGCTTCTCAGATTGAGGTAGTGGCCAGAAGCACCTTTTATCAGCTTCAGCTGATACATCAGCTATGCCCATTTGTGGAGGTAAATGATCTTAAAACAGTTGTGCATATGCTGGTAAGCTCTAGGCTTGTCTACTGTAATGCACTCTACATGGGGCTGCCTTTGTACATGGTCTGGACACTACAATTGGTACAGAATGCGGCAGCCAGATAGGTCTCTGGGTCTGCCCAAAGGGACCGTATAACACCAATTTTAAACGAACTGCACTGGCTGCCGATATGTTTCTGAATGAAATAGAAAGTGCTGGTTATTACCTAGAAAGCCCTCAATGGCTTGGGTCCAGGGTACTTAAGAGAGTGCCTTCTTTGTCATGAACCCTGTTGCCTGTTAAGATCATCTGGAGAGGTCCAGTTATGGTTGCTGCCAGCTCGTTTGGTAGCAACTCAGGGCCAGGCTTTCTCTGTGGCTGCCCCAGGGCTTTGGAACATGCTCCCTACTGAAATAGGATCATCTCCTTCTCTGTTTGATTTTAGGAAGAGCCTCAAGACATACCTTAATATTTTTTTTAAACATTTGTTAAGTTTTAACTTTGTACACCACCTAGCTATATCAGGCAGTACAAAAATGAATGAATGAATGATACCCATATGGAAAAATGGGGCTGAGAACATTGGAAAGGTTTTGGGCTTTCCTGGAGGCTGCTAGGCCCCAGTGCCCCATAATTATGTCATCAGGGGAGTACTGGGGCCTAGAGACTTATGTATGTACTGCACTAGTGATATTTGAACTCCACCCTTGGCTCAGCTTGAAAAACATCTGCGTTTTGTGATGGTCGCTACTGAATGATTGCAAAGCTTCCAGCTTTGATAGGAAACCAAGGTTCCTATCACTGAATACCAAACATGGCACAAATTTGAAAAAAATATTCAGTTTCATAGGCTTAGATCCAAAGAACCATGAGCAGACCAGTTTACCTGGTCTACAATGGGGCTTACTTGTCCACCTCCCATCATAGCCCCTTGTGCCTGCTGATAAGACACTCTGGAAGGTTGGAAGATTCTCTGCAACAGAATGAAATCCAATGCACAGGACTGCAGCCGAGGACAGAGTTGGCATTGACTGTTACATATACATATACATCCTGGATGAGCAGATGTCCCTTCCATTTGCATTATAGGCTCTCTGGAACATAGGAAGCTGTCTTCTACCAACTCAGACCTTAGGTCCATCTAGCTCAGTATTGTCTACACAGACAAGCAGCAGCCTTTCTAAGGTTACTGGCAGGAGTCTCTCCCAGCCCTATCTGGAGATGCCAGGGAGGGAACTTGGAACCTTCTGCATGCACACATGTAGATGCTCTTCCCAGAGTGGCCCCTTGTCCTCAGAGGAAAATCTTAGAGTGTTCACATATACTCTCCCATTCAAATGCAAACCTGGACCTTAGCAAAGGAGACCATTCATGCTTGTTGCTACTACGAGATCAGCTCTTCCCTCTGGAACGAAGCCAGTATAAACCCAAGTATAAATCTTAATTACATATAACTGAATTTGTCTCTCCCTTTCCCTCCTCTGCCTTTGGCTACTGAGCTGTATACTGTTGGACTTTCTCTTTTGTTCTGCCTCTGTGTATAGCTATATGTTAACCTCTTCCAACTTAAGAAGGACATTGATGAGCTTGAATGGTTTCAGGGGCAGGCAACCAAGATTGTCAAAGGTCTGCAAAGCAAATCCTTGGAAGATTGGTTGAAGGAGCTGGGTATGTTTAGCTTGGAGAAAAGAAAGCCTAAGCGAGATATGAGAGCTGTCCTCAAATATCCGAAGGGCTGCCACGTAGGAGGGGATCGGTTATCTGTTGCTCCTGAGGGCAGGACTGGAGCCAATTGACTGAAATTGCAAGGAAGAAGATTTATGCTTGACATTAGTCTACCTTGTGCAGCGGTGGGCTGTCTTTTGCTAGAGGTTTCCAAACACAGGTTGGACAGCCGTCTGTCAGGAATGCTATAGCAGTTGCCTGTCCTGAGCAGTAGGGGTATGCCAACCGGTTCGAGCTCAAACCGGATTTGATTCTAACTAGCCCAGTTTGACTGGTTCGAGCTTGAACTGGACCAGCCCTCCAAAAAGGGGGGCTGGTCTGAGTTTGAGTCAAACCAGTTCAGTCTGGTTTGATGGTTCTAGTACTCTTAAAGGGGAATTCGGTAAGGATTCCCCTTTACAAGCATTGGGGGAACCCTAAGGGTTGGACAATGGTGGGTGGGGGCTGGGGGGGGCTTACCTCACAGGGCACAGTGGTGCTGCAGCTCTTTTGTGGTGGTGGGCCAGCAACAGCTCTCCTCGGCCCTGCCAGCAGCCCCCCACATCAGGTTCTAGTGAACCAGCTCACAGCCCAGGTGATTCGGTTCGGGTTCGGTTCAAACCCGAAGCAAACTCGAAGCAAACTGCCCAGAGTGGTTCTGTACACACCCCTTCTGAGAAGGGGGTTGCACTAGAAGACCTCCAAGGCCCCTTCCAACTCTAACATTCTATTATTCTGTAATCCTATGTACATTGAAAGAGCTAGATAAGTAAGAATGGGAGTTGGTTTGCTGTAGTGAACTCCAGGCAGACAGAGTGCTCTTAACAAAGCAAAGAAAGCTTGGCAGACTCAGCGTACTCCAGTAGACTGAAACGTATCTGCAGGTTCACAACACAATTCAAACATATCTAACAGAGCATTTGAAAAGAGCTGAATAAATGGTCATTATGATTGTTGAATGATATTCATAAATGAACTGATAGCATTGCCGGTCTAGGAGCCTTGCTGACCAGGGATCACACTAATTTTGGAAGACGTGGGCATTCTAATTCACGTTAATGAAGTCCAGCCACTGAGGACTTTCCCGGCATTGTTAACAAGAAAGGCAAACCACGACGTTGCTTTGTGCGAGTGGCATGTGATGCAATTAAACTGTATTGTCTTAATTTCCATTTACAAATGGATATGAGCAGGTGGCCTCAATAAAAGTTGCACTTTCATTTTTCGGCCTGCTGCACCGTCTGGGCACAAAAAGCCTGCCTGTGATTACAGGTATCCGAGTGCCGTCGCTTTGCAAGGCAGCGTCTCTGCACCTGCGGTTTTTATTTCCACCTTAATGCAGGCTTTTTGTGGAACAGCTGCTTCCCCTGGAAAGAGAGGCAGCCAATTCCGCCGCAATTGATAAATGAACCAAGCCAACTTGGGAGCTTCACCTCTTTGAGGCCTGAACTGTCATGTTTATTCAAGCAGGCCCCTGCACTTTTTATTTATTTATTTATCTGACTGAGAAAAAACACTCCCGCCCTCTCTAAATAATGGAACTGCCATCAAACATTTATGGGGTCTGGGTTGTTTGGGGCTTTCAGATGTCAAACACTTGGATGCTTCTGAGCATGAACGTATGGTCTTGGAGGAGACCTCCATATGTGGGCAGCTGTGCATTCTCTTCTGATTGCAGAGGGCAGGTGTTACTTTCGAGCTTTGCATTCATGAGTTTGCGGTAACAAGCTTTGAGAAAACAAGGCATGTTCCCATGACACAAGAGGCTGACCTTCTGGGGCAAATTCCCTTGACCCTCTCAGAGGAACCAGAGATGCCAAAACCCAGTTCA
This sequence comes from Hemicordylus capensis, assembly GCF_027244095.1. Lineage (NCBI taxonomy): Eukaryota > Metazoa > Chordata > Lepidosauria > Squamata > Cordylidae > Hemicordylus > Hemicordylus capensis. The sequence continues at coordinate 315,707,166 of NC_069660.1, read as the reverse complement.
CCCATTTTCCTCTTCACCTATAAAATCACTCATAAGTTCAACATTCCGCATTATGACCCTCTTCTCACAATTCTCCCTCTTTTTTTCAAGTGGGGAGGGTCATTTTTCATCCAGTCCCGTGGAGTGCCTGATGCACAAGCCAGTGTTATGAGCTGGTTTGTGTTGGGGGGATCCATCATATGAAAATGATTGCCAGCTTACGTATGTGGGATTTTTCCATAGACTGTGGACTGGGTCTCACAATCAGTGAGACCCAGTTTCTTCCGGTGTGCAGGGAGAGAGCCTTGGGCGGCCAGATCGGCCACCCACACGATTGCCGGATCCATGGCGGGGGCTGGGGAGCTCAGGGGCCGCACGGCCCCCGGAAGCCCCAGTATGCCATGCGCAAGCACACAGGGCATACTGGGGAGACCCCCGGAGCCGGGAGGTGGCCTTTTGCCTCCCCTCCGGGGGTCTACTCATGAGTAGCCATGGCGCGGAGCTTTTGCAGAGCACTCACTCCACAAACCCGGGCTAAGGGCAGGGGTTCTTGAGCAGGTTACCTAGCTCGCAGCCAAGCCCGGTGGCCTCACAATTAGCAAGAATCAGGCTAGGCTCTCCTAGCCCGATTTTTGCTAATCGTGAGAATAGCCCCATTGTCTTAGTTCTTTGTATGGGTCATGCTTCTCTATTTTAATGACTATGTACTGGTTTGCAGGTTGGGTCACAGTGTTTGTCTCCTCACTTGCTGTCTTGGATTCAAACTGAGAGGTTCCCCCTCTTTCTGCATGAGACTGTTAGTCTATCTGTTGTTTTCTTAGCCTATGTATTTAGTAATAAATACCAAATTCTTGTTTCTCAGATAAAGTTGGCTTCTTGTACAACTACTTATAGAGGATAAGTAAGTGAGAGAGACAGTTTGTGATCTGGGGGTCTTTTTGGACTCACGGCTCCTGCTTGAACAGCAGGTGGAGGCAGTGGCCAGGGGTGCCTTGGCCCAGCTTTGGCTGGTTTGTCAGTTACGGCCTTTTCTCGACCGGCAGGCCCTGGCAACAGTAACTCATGCCTTTGTTACCTCTCGTTTGGATTGCTGTAATGTGCTGTACCCAGAGTTGCCTTTGAAAATGATTCAGAAGCTTCAGCTAGTCCAGAATGCAGTGGCCCATGGGTGGCCACAGATTTGATAGTGTCACACCTGTTTTATGCTTGCTGCTGATGGAAGGGAACCAATTTCCCTGGTTCGTTCTCTCGGTGAGGTTATTTGCTGGACACCAGAAGCAGTGTTTCAAAAAGAGCTTTATTGAGAAGGTTTGCAAACGAAGCTCTGGGAGGCAGCCACACTGACATGGGAGGGCCCGACCCTTAAATACCAAGCAACAAACAACCCTACAAGCTGCATACAAGCTGTTGTCCCAGATAAGATAGTAGACCTTAGCAACTGCATCCAAAGTGTGCTGGTCATGTCTATAATCTGTTTGCAACCTGCCCCCAACCCCAAGGGTGGGGGTCTAGTCTTTGCTCTTGCGATAGCAGTTTCGGCACATCAGCATCAGCTCTCCTTGCAAAGAACAGATAACCACACCCTGTTTTCAGACAACGGGCACAGTCTTATCCGTCCAGCCAAGGCTGAACTTTTAGCATGTAGCTAGCAGAGAAGTTAATAAAGGATTATACCCCTATAGAAATGACCACTTCCAACACCACACTGGTTGCCTGTTTGAACATAAGGACATAAGAACAGCCCTGCTGGATCATGCCCAAGGCCCATCTAGTCCAGCATTCTGTTTCACACAGTAACCCACCAGATGCTGCTGGAAGCCACAGGCAGGAGTTGAGGACATGCCCTCTCTCCTGCTGTTACTCCCCAGCAACTGGTACTCAGGCATCCTGCCTTTGAGGCTGGAGGTGGCCCACAGCCCTCTGACTAGTAGCTGTTGATAGACCTCTCTTCCATGAAGTTATCCAAACTTTTCTTAAAGCCATCCAGGTTGTTGGCTGTCACGACATCTCGTGGCAGAGAATTCCACACGTTGATTATGCATTGTGTGAAAAAGTACTTCCGTTTGTTGGTCCTAGATTTCCCGGCAATCAATTTCATGGGATGACCCCTGGTTCTAGTGTGATGTGAGAGGGAGAAGAATTTCTCTCTCTCCACTTTCTCCACACCGTGCATGATTTTATAGACCTCTATCATGTCTCCCCACAGTCATCTTTTTTCTAAACTAAAAAGCCACAGGTGTTGTAGTCTTGCCTCATAAGAAAGGTGCTCTAGGCCCCTGATCATCTTGGTTGCCATCTTCTGCACCTTTCCATTTCAACAATATCCTTTTTTAGATGTGGTGACCAGAATTGTACGCAGTACTCCAAGTGTGGTCGCACCATAGTTTTGTATAAGGGCATTATAATATTAGCCGTTTTATTTTCAATCCCCTTCCTAATGATCCCTAGCATGGAATTGGCCTTTTTCACAGCTGCCCCACATTGAGTCGACACTTTCAACGAGCTGTCCACCACGACCCCAAGATCCCTCTCCTTGTCAGTCACCAACAGCTCAGATCCCATCAGCTTATACTTGAAGTTGGGGTTTTTCGATCCAATGTGCATCACTTTGCACTTGCCAACACTGAACTGCATTTGCCACTTTGTCACCCACTCCCCCAGTTTGGAGAGATCCTTTTGGAGCTCCTCAAAATCCGTGAGGAGCTCCATCATTGCTTCCAGGTCCAATTCAAAGTGCTGGTTCTCACCTTCAAATCTCTTATCAGTCGCGGAAAGAACTGGAGAGGTCAAAGTTCAAGAATAAAGTAAGATTCTATTTCAATCAATCATTCAATCCTTTATTACTGTCAGAGACCAGCATAAAATTGATACAGGTTAAAAATTACATGTTATGTGAAGTTGTTATGAGGATATGATGGTACATAACTTGACACATCTAAAATTAAGGATGACTGCAATTTAAAAGGCAAGTTAAAATACATATTAGTACATAACATCAAAAGGCTAAAACTAAGAAAGATTGCAGATTAAGAAGTAAAATAGATAGAATATACTCATTAAAACTAAATAAGCTTAAACCCTAAAATTACTAAAGCTAAAAGAGATGAATATAATGATACAGTTTCTATTATAGAAATGCCCAGAAAAAATAAAAAGGGGAGCATAAAATTGTAAAAGTCCAGATTTAAAATTATATAAAGCAATAAAAGGGGCGGGGCGAGGAAAACAATGAAATGCAGTAAAATGCAATAAAATGCAGTGCAATGCAATAAAACAATGGGTATGGAGGCGTGGGCAAGTGCAAGGTCAATTCAGAGTCATCAAGAATCGGATTAAGGGGGCTCAGAGCCTATCATCCTTCAACGGATGCCAATCACTCTTTGTAAACCGCCCTGAGCCATTTTTGGAAGGGCGGTATTAATAATTAATAACAATAACAATAACAATAATAATCACAGCCACACAGAACTTGGCAACGCTGTGTAATGGCAGGGTTAGAGTCAGAAAGCAACAGAAAACTGTAGAATCGTCTCAAACGTCCCGGGAACTTACTTAGCAATGGGAGAATAAGGGCAACATGAATGTCTCTATAAAACAGGCAGTATAGAAGGATATGTTCAATAGTTTTGATCTGTACTGAACCACAGGGACATAATCACTCTGCAAGTGGGATCTTTCTGTAACGACCCTCTAGCACTGCTGAGGGGAGACCATGGCAGCAAGCCAAAGTGAATGCCCTTCTGTGGTTTGGGACCTCCAAATGAGTGAGATATGCTGCAGGAGAGGCAGTATATCTAAGCTCCTCACTAATGTAAAATTTTGAGTCACTACTGAGGTCCGTTTGGTGCTTAGTGTCTGTAACGCACTGCTTAATAGTTGTTTTTGCCTGATCGTAGCCCATGCTGAGCACGGATGGAGGGGAGAGGCCCAGGGAAGCTAATTTCGCCTCAATTGCCAGAGCCCAACTACACTGATAATCACCATGCAGGGTTAAAGGAGCAAGACCAATTGGGCAAAGGGATAGTCTAAGCCAATAGGAGAGAGTGGCTATCCACACCCTAGCCTCAATCTTGATCTGGCCTGTCTCCAGGCGTAGGGTGGCACTGGAGACACATCTTGGTACACGGAACTCTGCCCTTAAGAACTTGGATGGTACATGTTCCAGGGTCACAATATTGGGGAAAGGACCCAGTTGAGCACCATAGAGTAGTTGAACTAATGACTTGGCTTGAAATAGTTTGAGAGCTGCAGGAAAGTAGTGGCCTCCTCTTGTACACATAAATTGAAGGATGGCAGTAAGATTTTATTTGAGGGTTTAGAGGGTTTAGAGAAAAATAATGGTTAAGGGCAACAATACAGAACTAGCAATAAACCAATGTTACAAACACAAGGTTACAGTTCACAAGGAGTTAATTTGGCTTGAGTTTTCAAATTAGGTTCACTCAAGGCTGGCTAGAGAGAAATGAACAGATTTTTATTTTAGGAGAAATGAGGATAAAGGTGAGTCGAGTTTCAAGGACTGGGGTTATCATTGGGGTTATATATACCAAGAAATATATCAAAACCTTGCAGCTCAAGAAGGCAGGGGCAGGGATCCAGAGACCAGGCATGGATCCAGGAGCCAAAAGTAAATCCAAAAATGAATGGGATCTCACAGCCATGAGTGCTGAGCAGACTTTAAGAAAAGCCAGTATGGAGGCGTAGGTCAAAGCAGGGTAAGATGCCAAGACATGGGGGAAAGAATGGTGCTTCCACGGTACACAGAAGGCACTGGTGACCCAGAAGACACACTAGTTTTAGGAACATGCTTACCTGAGGACATTATACTAAACACACCTTGCAAAGGTGGACAAAAGCTTGGGGAAAGTGAGGTTTTTCCATGGACAAAAGCAGCGGGAGGTCTAAAAAACCTGTGTTGGGCAGAATACAGTAGACACATCAGGGGATATCTCACGTCCTTTAGACTCTGTAGAGGTGACTAATGTTTGCAAACAAGCTAACTTCCTGCACTTGGAATGGGTCATCAACATACTCGTTAGCAAAGAAGATGCCTTCTACCCGCTTTATCAGCTCTTCCTGAGTACATGATAGCATGGCTTAATTTGTTCAGCCAACATAGGGGGAATCCTTGGGTCTCCTTGAAAGAAAAGTGCTTGATTCAGTCATATCTGCCTTGGCATTTCTCACCTGAAGGCAGCCAGGGAGACGTGCACTAAGATACTCTCTTGGCAGCCTGAAGAAGAATCTTGACCCCAGAGCAATTATCCTAGGCAGCATGCCAAGCCATATGCCCTGTCTGTTTGCTTGAAGCAAATTAACAATGGAGATCTTATGGTCCCATGCAGTCTTGAGCTACACTGTTGGGCACTACATTCCTGTAGTGCTCTGAAACTAAGTAGAGGGTTGCTCCAGGGAGCCCCTCAAAAGGCTTTCTTTGTTACATCCTCCATGCATTGACCTACTGACTTTTTGATGACTCAGGATCGAAGGATCAACCTACCCATTGTGACCACAACAAACAGGCTCTCCATGGTGGTTCCACCACAGTGCAGCTTTCAGAGGTACAGTGGCTTACTGTGGCCACTTACCCACCTTGGACAGGGATTCCAATGGTGCTGTGGAACAATGCAGTGTGGTGACATGACATGGTTCTATGTTATAAGGCTGCAGTCACCAAGAAGACTCTTGTTTCAAATGGACGCCATGTGGTGGCTATATCTATCAGCCCCCCCTAAACTGTTCACTTAAAACAAAAATGACAGTGAAATCATACAAAGTAAAACTAACTTAGTAACCTGCCTATCTGGAATCTGGAAGTGAGATGTGCCCCCAAATACTGAATGCCAGTCACAGCTGTAGAGCCCAGAGCAGTACCACTTCAGACTGTGAGCTTGTCAGATTTGATCAGCTAAAAATCCATTGGGCACAGTTGACCTCCAGCTTGGCAGCCTCTGCTGGGGAAATCCAAGGGTGCTCTGAGACCACATGCTTTGTATGGGTTTTTCTTGTCTGTATTCAGAGGGCATATAGGCTTCCCTCCCATGTAAGGACTGTATGAAAGATACAGGCTGGATGTTCAGAATGATGCATTTTAGTAGGTTAATTGACAGTTTGATCCAGTGTCTTTCAGCTTTAATCCAGACCAAAAGTGATTAAGTTATTACTAACACCAGTCTGGTGTCCTCAAAACTGAGCATTTGGGCTTACTTGGACTACATATATTTATAGGCTTCTTGACCCTATAGTAATTGAATTTTATTCATTCCAGTTGATTTATTCTCATGTCATTGACAAAGTTCAAAATTATGTCATTTGAAACATAAACCTGCCTAGCTCACAAATTATGATGTTTGCTATAATGCTATATAATTGAACACTGAAGCACCCGGTAGGATTTCCCCCCTTCTCCTAATAAGATCATGAGAAAATGTAGATAGATAGCATAGCCTATAATAAAACCTACTCCCTCTCATTTGACTTTGCCTCTGCTATCTGTGCTTCATGGTGGCAGCAACAACGATGCTTTTTTCAGCATCTCCCAATGTTGAGGACCACAATTTTGTCCCCGTAATGCTGCTTGGAACAACACTACATGATGACTGCAACATGTTTTTCCCCTTCCACCTTTTGCCTTCCAGAAATGTCATATTGAAGGGTGTCGGCCATTTTGGATCACCTTTTTTTGAATCTAGTGATTTCAACAGGAAAAGTAGGCAAATACTTAAACTTCTCCCACTAAAATCAATGCAATTAGGCTTGGCTGAACTGAGACCAGTATATGTTCATTCATTTTTAATCACACCTTTCAAAATAGTACCCACCCTTACTCCGTCAATCTACACTGTCTGCTCCATGCATTTGACAAACTGAGTTCTATCTCATGACAGTTTATGCCTTTAAGGTGACACAACATTCTTTGTTCTTTGGTTACAGCAAAGCAAAGTAACTACAAGCTTGGAATTCTTCTAGAAAAGTCTGTTATTTCTGCTGCATGTGAAATTTAGGCCTGTTAAATATCTAGGAAAACCAATTCTTTGACTGGAACATTCAAGGTTCTTGATTGCTGGGGATAATGAACTTCATTGGATTCAGGGCAGAACTCAATAAGTTCATGAAGGATGTCAGGATATTTGTTTCTATTCTGGTGTCTTTAGAGGTGCTCATACTCCTGGACCTCTGGGGCAAAGTCCAGGGCCTCTACAGCCCCTGACCCCCCCCCCATCCTCTTTAGTCTGTCCCAAGTGGGGTGGTTGCCTGGCCGAGCATGATGATGCGTAATAGTCAGGGGAGTTGGGGGCTCCAAGGCCTTTAGGCCCAGGCTCCAAAATCACCTAGGTGCACCTCTGGGTGTCTTTTAGGGATGTGCATGAATCAGTTTTTTGATTCAATTTGTGCCCAAATCGAATCACCCTTGATTTGTTTTGTGTCCACATCTGTCCCCCTGAATCACCCCAGATTCAATTTGGATTTGATTTGATTCAGATTTGGATTGATTTGGACCACTTATAAAAGTCCTAGGGGCACCAAATCTGGGTGGTGGGTAGGTCCCCATTGGTGCCACCTACCATCCAAATTTCAGGCTGTGGGGCACTTGGTTGATTTTGAATGATTTTTTAAAAAGTTATTACTGATTTTGTATATTTCTGCCAAAGGAAATAATGGGGATTCTAAGTCATGCTATCCTAACCCTCACATAGATCCCCAGCTTCTTTTTTTTAAAGCTAAACTCTAGACCCTGTAGAGGTGGAGTTATGGAGCAAAACATGTAGTCACTATTTTTCAAGTGTTTGGATTCTTTGGTGTATAATAACTTCTCCTTATAATGAATCCCTATGAAGATTCATTGCACAACTTCATTTCTTCTGTTCATTTTTCTGTCATTGGACAGTGCCAATTGTCAACTGCCATGTGCGAACTACACCCACACACACATACACACCTCCAAGGCAGTGGGGTACTCAGTTTATTTTTTAGGAATATTTAAGTGTTTAGATTCTTTGGCATCTAATAATGTTTCCTCATAATGAATCCTTTTGAGGATTCATTATACACCTTCTGTTCATTTTAACTGTCATTGGACAGTGCCGTCAATTGCCATATGTCAACTACACACACACACACCCACTCCCCCACACACTGGGGTACTCAGTTTATTTTTTATGAATTTTTGAAGTGTTTAGTTTCTTTGGTGTCTTAATTCCACACATTCATTTCTTCTGTTCATTTTGACTCCACTGCTTTGTGGGTGGGGGTAGGGAAATAGTGGCATCCCATGTGCCAGCTACCGCCCAACCCTCAAGCCACTGGGCACATATAAACTATTTTAGGATTTTTTTAGCTGATTAGACTCTTTGGTGTGTAATGAATCCTCATAGGGATTCATTATGAGAAAATATTATTAGACACCCCAAAGTCTAAACACTTGAAAAAATTCCTAGAAAATAAACTGAGTAGTACCCCACTGCCTTGTGGGTGGGAGGGGGATGTAGCTGGCACATGGCAGTTGACAGTTAGCATTGTTGTAAGGACAGTCAAAATGAATAGAAGAAATGAAGGTGTGCAATGAATCCTTATAGGGATTCACTGAGGAAAAGGTACTATACACCAAAGAATACAAGCACTTGAAAAATAGTGACCACACATTTTGCTCCATAACTTCACTTCTACAAGGGCTAGAGCTTAGCTTTTTCTTTTCTTTTCTTTTTAAATGAAAGCTGGGAATCAGGGTGAATTAATAGAAGGAATCCAAATCTCAAATCTATTCAAATCTAATCAGGTGTGATTCGATTTGGACCCGAATCTAGCCAATGGACCACAGGGGTGATTTGTTCTGTCCCCAAATCACCTGAATCGGCTAGATTCAGGTACAAACTGATTTGTAGCAATAGCAATAGCACTTACATTTATATACCGCTCTATAGCTGGAAGCTCTCTAAGCGGTTTACAATCATTTAGCATATTGCCCCCCAACATTCTGGGTACTCATTTTACCGACCTCGGAAGGATGGAAGGCTGAATCAACCTTGAGCCCCTGGTCAGGATCGAACTTGTAACCTTCTGGTTACAGGGCGGCAGTTTTACCACTGCGCCACCAGGGGCTTTTGTACCCAAATTGATTTGAACATCTCTAGTGTATTTGCAGGAAATTGGATAATAAAGGATCCCCCAGCATGACTCCCTCCCCTTCTGTCTAGGATAACAAGAGAAATCTGTATATTCCACCTATTCTTAGTTTCTGAGGAGGGCTTAAGGCTGCTTTTCCTGATACTTATTTTTATTAAATTTCCATCTATACACAAGAATAGACACAACTTACAAAATAAATTGCAGTTTCCCTTATGGATGAAACAATCAACACATACAAAAACAAAATAGGATGCTACAGCTCCCTTGTATGTCTGACCAATTACCACACTTTTATAATTCTTAAATATACCAATTTGGCCACTAGGAGAGAGATTATAATTCATGGAACAGAGGTATGAAGCAAATATACTTGACCACATTCCAGAATAAGACCAGATTTGTTGACATTCATGTCTCTCCCATGTTCTTGACTGGTTGTTTAAACATAAAAATAAAACTTAGCACATTTCAAAGCATAACACAACACTACAACTCTTTGAATGCCTGCCCATTTACCATACTCAAATTACAGAAGTATGCATTTGTGGAATTATAAAATACAGTATTCCAATTTGTGTAAGGCACTAGAGGTCAGAATCCGGGCACTCTGGCAGTAAGAGTGTCAGTAAGAGTAAGACTCAGGTTGCTTATTCCAACACCATCACAGCAGCCCCCAAATGCAGGGAATCTCCTGCAGTGCAAAGCTACCCACATAGTGGCCAGAACTGGTACTGCAGCTCTTTAAGCCTGGTGGCCTGAAGAACCCGTAAGAGCCAAGCGGGTCCTGTATACCTGTTATTCCATGTGACCCAACCCAACTACCTGTTCATGACCCCATCTGCTGCCTCTAGTCATTCTGCCCTTCATCAATCTGATCTGGCACTCAATCCCAGCCTGTCTTGACCACATCTGCTACCTCTGGCCCTTTTGATGCAGACCCTCCCAGCAGCATGCCTTGGAGCCAAACCAAGCCCTTGGTCATTTGCTCAGACTCTATCACGGGGTTTCTCCAGCCTCCTCCAGCCAGGCAAACTCTTGTTCACATTGAGACCTGGGGACTATGACACAGACAAGACAGAGGTGGGAGTGGTCCTGTGTCTCCTCAATGGGAAGCTCTGGCCAGAGTCTCCTCCATACTGGAACAACAGAGCCTCTTGCTCCAGTCACAATCCTTGTTTGAATGTCTTCCCCACACTGGGAAGACCCACACTGCTGAAGCAACACAGTGGCTGCCTTCAGACATAACACAGAACCATGGATCCAATGGACCCTCAGTTCCGTGCCCCTTTCCCCCACTCTCTCATCTGCATTAGGATGAAATGGAGAGCTACCCCTCTGCCATCTCACTGATTGCAGAGAAGAGGGAGAACTGGCTGTGTGGGCTTCCTTCTTTCATGAAGGACAGCACACACAGCCAATAGGAGCAGAGCGAGGGAGGAGCTTCCTCCCTGAACTCTGGTTTCAGAGAGGTGCAACTGTGGTGCCCACGTTCGGATGTAATGCTGGCACCACATAACCACAGTTGGAGGCATCAAAACTCCACTCTGAATCGAAAGTTCATATTGCAGTTTGCTCAGGGAAAACATGAGTTCATTTTCCAGCTTATATCTAGTTGCCCACATCCAGACGTACGGCTACAGAAATCAGAGGTGAAGGTTCACATCCAAATTTGGACATATGCTGAAGTCCAGGTCAAACTCTTGTTCACAATGCAACCTGGAAAGTATGACACAGAAAAGTCACAGGTGGGAGTGGTCCTGAACTGGTACTGCAGAAGGCTCTGGCCAGAAGAAGACCCTTCCTACTGGAACAACAAAATCTGGGGTTCCAGTCACAGAAGAGCTTTGAGGACTCCCACAAAACCCACACTCTGGAAGCAACACAGTATCCACTCTGCCATACCCTGAAGTCCAGGCCCACCTATGAAGCCCATGCAATGGATCCTGATTGCAAGCCTGAATGCATTAAAACAGGCCTGCACAACTTTGACCCTCCTGCAGATGTTGGCCTACATTTCCCATAATCCCTGACTATTGGCCACTGTGGCTGGGGATTATGGGAATTGAAGTCCAAAAACAGCTGGGGGGGGGCCTAAGTTGAGCAGGCCTACATTAAAAGAACTACACAATGTCCCACAATGCATTGTACTGTGTCTTAAAGCTTTCTGGTTAGAAGTGGGGGAAGAGTATTCTAAAAAGACAAGTTGCAAGAGGGAGACGTGGTTGCTGTCCCTGTTTTCATCCATCACTTCACAGGGCATCATGCATGGTGCCCCCCAGCCCCTAGAGAGCCCCAGTAAGCAGAGGAGAAGGAATGGGGGAAGGATGGGGTAAAGCAGGGGAAAGGGCAGGGGAGGAAGCGATGCCAATATATTGTTGGTAAAATTTCCCTTCTCTTCTGATCCCCGACCCCAATCCTTGGAAGAGGCCCGGGTCGGCTCTCCTAACAATTTTCATTTTTCCTCTGATCTGATCCGATCCGATCTGATCCGTTGCACAGTACACGGGCCTAAAGCAAACTCCCCATCTCTGACCTTATTTTTATATAACACACAATCAAATATTGGGAGCACAGGCAGCTTCTAAACTAGAGTAGGTGAGACCCGCCACCACCACCATAACAATAATAATGGGAACAGCCTTACTGTCTGCCCTGATTGGCAGCAACCAACCAAGATCTCAGACAGAGGTCTTTCCGAAGTCTTTCTGTCTGAGGTCCTAGAACTGCAGATGCTGAGGAATGAGCCTGTAGCCTCCCATACGCAAAGACTATGCCCTAGCATGGAGCAATGCTTTCATTACAGCATCTCTCTCTCTGCTCCTAGCCAACAACTCTCTTTGCCACAGCTTTTGAGTTGGGTTGAGTAGATGCTTTGCAGCCAAACAGGCCATCAAAGTTTGAACGACAATGAGCAATTTGTAAATGAAATGGGGTGTGTAATTATTCATTATCCTCCAGCCCAGAAGCCATAAAGTATACATCCCCCAGTGCTTGCTGTCAAGAGAATCTTGCTTCTGGAAGATATGAGGGTTCTGCCCAGGTTGACTTCTAATGTTTTCTGTTTGAATAAGATGAAATACTGAAGGCAAGAGCCCTGGCTGAATAGATGCAAATGTAGTTCTTCCTTCTTATTTTATTTTTTAACTATTTAAAAAAAAAAGGATGTCACAGAGAAAACAAAGCAATCATTGGCTGGCCCTAGTCCTTTGGGAGCAGGGTGGCCCAAAGTAAGTTAGGGAGGCATTTGGGGAGCCCTAACTTAAAGCTTTCAATGATTTGGAGGGGACAAAATGGCCTCTACTGTTGGCACCAGCATTCTTCCTGAAGACCTTGGAATGAGGCTATGTGATGACACAGTGATGTTCTGAGGGGACTTCTGGGACAAAATGGTGGCCCCATTTTTCCATAGAAGCTCCCTCAGGATGACACCACATCACAATGTCACATCATTCTAGGACTCCTTGGGGAGAAAAAATGGTGGATGTCAACCAGTGGCTGTCAGGAGAAGCACCACCAATGCCAAGCAGAAACAGAAATGTCAAGCAGAAAGCCAGTCTTAAGAACATAAGAACAGCCCTGATGGATCAGGCCCAAGGCTTATCTAGTCCAGCATCCTGTTTCACACAGTAGCCCACCAGATGCCACTGGAAGCCACAGGCAGGAGTTGACGGCATGCCCTCTCTCCTGCTGTTAATCCCCTGCAACTGGTACTCAGAGGCATCCTGCCTTTGAGGCTGGAGGTGGCCTTTAGCCCCCCACCTAGTAGCTGATGATAGACCTCTCCTCCATGAAGTTATCCAAACCCTTCTTAAAGCCTTCCAGGTTGTTGGCTTTCACCACATCTTGTGGCAGAGAATTCCACAAGTTGATTATGCATTGTGTGAAAAAGTACTTCCATTTGTTGGTCGTAGATTTCCTGGCAATCTCCGCCCAGAGATGAAAGTTTGGGCAGTATATAACACAGTCATCTTTTTTCTAAGCTAAAAAGCCCCATGTATAGTAGTCCTGCCTCATAAGGAAGGTGCTCTAGGCCCCTGATCATCTTGGTTGCCCTCTTCTGCACCTTTTCCAGTTCTACAATGTCCTTCTTTAGATGTTGTGACCAGAATTGTATGCAGTACTCCAGGTGTGGCCGCACCATAGTTTTGTATAAGGATATTATATTAGCCGTGATAGCCGTGATAGTGAGCACAAATTATCCCACTTGCTAAGCAGGGTTTGTCTTGCTTTGCATTTGAATGGGTGACTATATGTAAGCACTGTCAGATATTTGCCTTAATGGATGGGTCTGTAGTACAGTGGTAGAGCATCTGCTTACATGCAAAAGGTCCCAGGTGAAACCCCTGCAGTTCCAGGTAGGGCAGGGAGAGACTCATGCCTAAAACCTTGGAAAGCCACTGTCAGTCAGTCCTGGAAATTCTGAACTAGATGCAGGGGCCGATTAAGCCTTTTGCCACCCATGGTTGGTCAAGGATTTTCTGCCCCCACCGCCACAGTGAGGAGGGTGATGTGGTGTTGAGGAGGCCCCCTTTCTTCTTCTAAAAGCCCGCCGCAGTGGCAGGATGGGGGCAGCGACGACTGCACAGCAGCTGCTGCAGGGAGTGGGGGATGACAGGAATGTCCCCCCTTTTAGATTAAAATGCCACTGCCTGCGTGGCAGAATGGGGTGGCAGCGGTGGGCCGGGTTGTGTTGTGGCGGGGAGGGGAGGAGTTCCCCCATTTACCTTAAAGCAGCATCCACTGCCTGTCATTGCACGGAGGAACGAAGAGGGGGAGCTCCTTCCAACTCCTCCTCCTCCCTCCTAAATGAGTGTACGCCCCTGAAGCAGTCCATTTTTGACCTTCGCTGTTCCCCATCCTGCCACTGCAGCGGCTTTTAGAAGAAAAAAGGAGGGACTTCTTGTGCAAGAAAGTTTGGCTCAGTTCCAGCTAAAAGTCCAAGTTTATAAACCAGCACTCATTTCTATGGAAGAAATCCACCACAGATTTCACCCATGGGTTGCTAGCTTCCTGGAGATGAACGGCCATGGTTAAGGAGCACAGGCACTGCATGTTCTCTGTAAGGCATGGGCTCTCAATCATGGGTCCTCAGGTGTTGTCGGACTCCAACTCCCATCATCCCCAGTGGCCAAGGGCCATTGGGAGTGATGGGAGTTGTAGTCCAACAACACCTGGGGTCTCATGTGTCAGAGCCCCTACCTTAAGGGATGCTGTGCTCCTCCGCTCCGATGTGCTGGCAGCCAGGAGATTTATCTGCTTTTCTGTACCATCACAGCCCCACCCACATAGTTGTAGTTAATTGGTTAATTGGTTGCTTAACTTGGAGCAGGCAAACTCTGGCAGCCTTCTGTGGCTTCTTCTCTGTAATTTGCAATATTGCAATCCGTGTAATTATGGAACCACAGTTTGCCCTAGGCTGTGTGCGTGCAAGGAGCTTCATTGCAAGTGGCTGAGATCGCTGTGCACATCTGTGACTGAATGTTTAAAATTATTGCTCTTTTTAATAGAATGCTGGTTTTATTTCTATATTTTTTAAATTTTGCCCTATGGTTCCAACACGCTCCTAACCTCATCTGATCAGTTTAAGACTAGGAGAACTTTTGAGTAGGCTTCTTCAGACGTTATTGAAACTGGATACAGTGAACCAGGGTACAGAGTGAATAGGAGGGTGTTTATGTGGAGAGAGGGGCTAGGGGGCTTCTTAGTCTTCTTGAGCACAACATCTGTCTGCAGAAGCAAATGCTGTACTCAGGGAGAGTTTCTACTTGTGAGTTGGAATGCTGGGAAGAAACTGTCCCCAAAGATAAGCCCTATTCAAACATTCTGTTCAACATGTGTACAATCTGCGCTGAGTGTACACAAGCGCAGACCTGTTCACAGATACAATTATGCATTGAATGCAGACACAGCAATGCACTTCCTCTTTGTACCCCTGCTAGCTGAGCAAACATTTATAGTAATGATTCCCTTATATTTAGCAGGGGGAGAGGCTCCATGGGCATACCGTTAATAAGAGAAAGGGAGACAAATGTCTCCTGGCCCACAGCCTCTGAGGCGCCCTCTGAGGGGGCCCCAAGGCCGATCCTTGCCCTCTCTCCAGTCTCGTAGCCAGGAGTGTGAGCCGCAGTCCACCCCTCAAGCAGGTTCTGTGTAACTCCTGATTTCCCTTTTGTCATTTGGAGCGGAGGAGAGCAGCAGTGGCTGCTGTAGCAGCAGCAGCAGCAGCAGCAGAGAGGCTTCTTCAGCTCCTTCCCCACTCAGCAACTGAGTGCAGTTAGGATGGAATTGGGACTGGGAGCTAGCAAGCTGTTCAAGTGGTAAGGAAAGACAAACAACTCTTTTCTGTGTGTTTCTTTGTGTGAGATTTTTTTTCCTGCCTCCCACATTTATGGAGTGTGTGTGTGTGTGTGTGTGTGTGTGTGTGTGAGGGGGGGGAGAGAGAGAGAGAGAGTGGAGGGGGAGAGGGAGAGGGAGAGAGATTGTATCTATTCTTAATTTTTACAAAATGATTGTAAATGATTGGATTCTTTCCTGTAAGTCCTGATGACCCATGTGAAGCAATCTTCTTCCAACTTGCAATGGGTTGTTTTCCTCTCTGTGGAAAGGAAAGAGGGGTGGTGGCAGGGGGGTTGTTGATTGGTTCTTTGATGGCTCCATGGCTGTCGACAGTATTTTCAATTGTTTTTCAACCAAACAAGTTCTTTAAAAAATGTTCCTTGCTCCCCGAATGGCTCACAATACTTGAGGGTTGGGGAAGAGTGGAACTAGCCTAGCATCCTTCATGATTGTTTGCTAATTTTAAACTGATTTGCCTGGATATCCCTTCACTGACCTTTTCCAAATGAAAAATATTGTTGTTTTGTTAAAAGAAATCCCACCATGCTACAGCCCTGACAAAAATGGTTACACTTGGGACAGAATCTTCCTTTGGAACCCACAGAAGGGGAGGAGAGCTGGTCTTGTGGTAGCAAGCATGAATTGCCCTCTTGTATTTCACAAAGCTGAAACTGTTATGTTATTTGGTTCTGCTGTTGTTTACACCTTGTAACTGTAGTCTCCTGTCCCCTGTTAATCTGATACACATGTCCGTAATGTTCTTCTGCTGCAGCAGAGACATGGGGCCAGGAGAAGGAGAGGAAGGCAGTGAGGGGCCCATTTAAAATCTCGTATCTGGGCCCACTCCAACCTTGGTATGCCCCTGGGGAGAGCAACTAGCTGTATCCAACCCCAGCACAGCATCCCTCCAGTGGTTGTTGCTGGTATCTACTGTATATATTGATGTCACTAAGGGCAAACAAATCCAATTAGGATCAGGACAGTGTTTCTCATACTAGTGATCCCAGCCAAGTGGATGACCCTTGTCAATCAGGGATCACTGTAACAATCCAAAAGTGCCAAAAAGTCAGAACAAAGTTGTACATGGACAAAGCTCTTTTTGATACTCTGCATCTGCCTCCCCAAGCCTTAGCATTAGTTGGTGTGACCTCCTGACCAGTCTCCTGGCCTTCTTCCTTTGCTTCCAGATAATGTGAGCTCCCTTTTCATTGTGTCCTGACCCACCAGCACTCAGAACTTGGTGCCAGACAATGGGGGTGGGGTGATTATATATGAAGCTTATGGGAGAGTAGAAGAGCACTGTTGCATCTTGAGACCTGACACAACTCCTTTGAAAGAAAGAAATTATTGCTTTGGTCCTGCTTTGCAGCTCAGAACTCAGCCCTTAAGAGAAAATTAATGAGGAGTAGTATAATGCATAAGCAAAAAAGACATGGAAGTATTTGCTCCAATAAAGGTCTCCCATTTTGTGTGCCTTAAAATGAAATCTAAACATTCAACTTTGCTACTTCTAAATCAAAGTTGCCGTAGAACTGGAGGAAAAATGCTCCTAAACCAGTGCTAGTACTCAGACACTCACATTGAATTTATTTTGGTCTACTGACTGTAAAACAATATTTAAACATCATACCCCCAAATAAAAATGATAAGAAAACTAAAGATAGTGAGGTCATTTACACAACTGAAAACTGGGTAAGAAAATTGTCCTGCCCAGGCTTGGGAGCTTTGTGTGGTCCCAGTTTTCATTTGTGCAGGAGCAAACAACTAGGTAGGAGGAAGAAATTATTGTGTGGAATTAAGGTAGGAGGAAACCAAACAGACCCAGCATTTAGCAATAGCAATAGCACTTACATTTATATATCGCTCTATAGCCGGAGCTTTCTAAGCGGTTTACAATGATTTAGCATATTGCCCCCAACATTCTGGGTACTCATTTTACCGACCTCGGAAGGATGGAAGGCTGAGTCAACCTTGAGCCCCTGGTCAGGATCAAACTTGTAACCTTCTGGTTACAGGGCGGCAGTTTTACCACTGCGCCACCAGGGGCTCATTGACCAAAGTGGGAGGAAACGCTGTCCTATCCATGTTTTCCTCCTATCTTGATTCCACACAACCACTTCTCCCATTTCCTATCTAGTTGTTTGCTCCCACACAACAAAAAATTGGAAGCACGCACAGCTCCCACGGCTGGGTCGGACACCTCTCCTATCCAGTTTTCAGTTGTGTGAATGACCTCCATGACTCCAATCATATTATACAATAATTTCCAGAAAAAAACATACACAGTGCTAGTAAGGAAGAGAGTTCATGGGAGTCAGGCCAGAGAAGCAGGGGCGGAGCCACCATTGGACAAACGGGTTCAAAGAACCCGGGCTGCTGCCCCCAGGGGCCACACCTCATGGCCCCAGACATGCCCCCTGCATCAGACATCAGAAGTGGGGGGCGTTATTTTGCTCCCAAACTGTGTGGCCCCATTTGGGACCTAGGTCGGCCTGTGCTGCATGGGCAGCACAGCCAGAGTGACTCTCCCTGCCTTTTAAAGGCCGGGAGAGCTGCTCCTGGACTCACTGCCAATGCAGTGGGGCCGATCGTCCTGTTTGAGAGGGAGACCTTGTCCCTGCATCTGACATCCGACGTGGGCGGCATGGCTAGCTGGCCCCCTGTGTCTGACGTCAGACATGGGGGTGGGGCCAGGGGTCATGGCGGTCGCCAAACACGGGCTTCCGCCAGCCTCCCACCACCACTGCAGAGAAGGGTACTGGAGGTGTGGAAAGAGAGCCATTTAAATCGCTGCAGGAAAACCAGCAAATTGAAATGTATTCTTGTATATTATTAATCACCCTCTGAATAGGATCAAGATAAACCGGTCCTCCCTCTTTTATTTGTGATCTCTCCTTTCCATCTTTCCACCATCATAGCAATTCTTGTGTATTTGTATTCCCTTTTGCTCCTAAATAAAGATGCTAGGTAGCTATTTCAACCCAAGAGCTTGCTTTCTCTTTTCCCATGAGTGAAAGTCTTGATGAGACAAGGGAAAGCTGCTGCAGATTTAGGAATTCTTCAACTCCCTTTTAATACATGGAAAATTATTTCAATAATGTCAAAAGCGACCCCTGGAGTTGGTTTGGCTGAGGGCTTATGCCAGAGCTGGATTTGACAATGGATGCTAATCTTTCTTGAACCAGATTTCTGAAAACATCTATTTCAGATATGGTGTGTGTGTGTGTGTGTGTGTGTGTGTGTGTGTGTGTGTGGTGGAGAGGGGGCGGTTTCCACTGACTTTCAGCAGAACTGCATTTAATTGTTACTCAAAGAAATATAAGCAATCTTCTTGCATGCGGTTTCACAGAAGTGAAATGCTTTCAGTGAGGAAGGCTGAATCACATTATAGTGAGGCAGTGCTTCCTGACTGGTTAAATGGGCCATCCTACCAATCAGGGATCACTTTAAGAATTACACAGTTCAAAGCGGCAATACTTGGAAAGTGCTAAAAAGGCAGGGTCACTTTCTTCTTTGACTTTGTACCTTTCAACTTCCTGTGGGGTTGCATTTCATTCTTAGCAGCTCCTGGCAACTGTCTTCTCTCAGCCATTGAATTTCCACACTATAATGCAAGAATTATCTGGCAGTCTTTGAAAGGGGAAAAAAGTATTCTTCACCATGTACAGTACGCATTTACCCAACACCTGTATCAAAAGATCAGTCATGTACTAGATATGTCAGAATTTTTAAAACTATATTTTGTCCTGAAAAAATCATTTTTGTCACAAAAAGAAATGAGCAAAACAAAGAAATACAACAGTTGAAACATGGTAGGAAGGTTACATAGTTAAATATTAAAATGGGACTTTGATTTGGTATTCAAACAAGAGCACTAACTTATCAGATGAGAGTGGTATGTCTCAGAAAAACATTTAACCAGTGATTCTGCCTTCACAAACAAGATGAATGGAAACTAGACTTGTATGAATGAATCAAAGTCATCTTGCTTATTAGAGGCAAACATTTGTTTTGTTCATTTGCCCCTTAATGTCCAGGACCATATTTGTTGGCACCACTGTTCTATTGTGAATGATTCCTGACTTCTCTACTGGCATGATATTTTTAGTCTTGCTGCAAGCAAGAGAAAGATTACGAAGGTGTTTTATAGCTGCTTCCCTCATAAACACAAAGTACAGTCATCTTATATAGATTTAACTAAGAGTTTATTCAGAAACACCTCCATCCATGTTCTCCTTCTTCTCCCTTTTCCTTTCTGACTCTACCCTGCACACTCTCTATAGGAGAGTGTGCATTGGGACAAACTTCTCCACAACAAACCACAAAAGATTACTAGATAGAATACAACAAAAGGTTTTATGCATGGTGTTCTGGAATTCAGTGATGTCTTCCATGCAGAGCTTCTAGCCCAAATGCGAGGTCTGCCTTCCTGTGATTTTCCTGACCTGACTTCTCCAGTCCTCTGCCAGAGCGGGGTTGGCGTGCTTGCCTCCTCATACTTTGACCTGACACACAGAGGCACACACACAGACACAGTCCTCTCCATTTCTTTGCATCTGAATACTGCACACTGTTGCTGGCAACTGAGTGTGTGAACACACACTGAAAAGCATGTGTGTGTTTGAACTGAGGCGGAAGTTGCAGCTCTGGTGGTTTATTTATTGGTAACATTTTTCTGTTTCTCCACAGAGCTCAGGGTGGCATAGCTAACAATCCCACCCCCCCATTTCTATCCTCATGACAAATCTGCGAGATGGATAGGGTTAGGGCTAAGGGTGGCTGGTCCAGGGTCATGGATTAAGTGTTATGGCTTAGCAGGTTTTAAACCAGATCTCTGCCCAGGTTCCAAGTGTGAAACAGCGTGATGTGTCTGAACAGGTACTGTAGGGCAGAGCAGGGCCCGTCAGCCAGCAGTCAGAACCACAGTCAGAGTACAGAGCCTACATTATGAAGCCCAGGCTGTCGCTGAGCCCCTAAGGAGCTCTGGTCGAGCTCCTCTCCTACATTCCAGGAGATACTAGGGCTTAAATGTGGTCATTCACATTATTCATTTTATTTATTTATTACGTTAATATCCCGCTCTTCCTCCAAGGAGGCCAGAGCGGTGTACATGGTTGTGTTTGTCCTCACCATAACTCTGTGAGGTAGGTTAGGCTGAGAGATATGCGACTGGCTCAGAGTCACCCAGTGATTTTCATGGCTGAGTGGGGATTCGAACTTGGGTCTCCCCGGTCCTAGTCCAACACTCTAACCACTGCATGGCTAGACAGGCAATAAAAGACTCCTATTGCAGAGGGATGTCTCCACAGCAGTGGGCTGGAGCATAATTTTATAGACCTCTACCATGTCTCCCTTTAGTAATCTTCTTTCAAAACTAAAGAGCCCCAGATGCTGTAGCCTTGCCTCATAAGGAAGATGCTCTGGCCCCTGATGATCTTGGTTGTTCTCTCTGGCAACTTTTCCAGTTCTACAACATTCTTTTTGAGATATGGTGACCAGAACTGTATGCACTACTCCAAAACTATACACAGTACTCCAGATGTGGCAACACCATAGATTTGTGTAAGGGTGTTATAATATTAGGAGTTTTATTTTCAATCCCATTTGCTAATGATTCCAAGCATGGAATTGGCCTTTTTCACAGCTGCCACACATTTTGTTGACACTTTCAACAAGCTGTCCACCATGACCCCAAGATCCCTACCCTGGTCAGTCACCAACAGGTCAGAGCCAATCAGCATATATGGGAAGTTTGGGGGTTTTACCGCAATATGTATCCCTTTACACTTGCCAGCATTGAACCACATCTGTCATTTTGTCACCCGCTCACCCAGTTGGAGCTCCTCACAATCTGTTTTGGATTTCGGTACCTTAAATAGTCTAATGTCATCTGCAAAATTGGCCACCTCACTGCTTACACCAGCCTTCTAGATCCTTTATGAATAAGCACTGCTCCCAGTGCAGATCCCTGAGGGACCTACATTTGACATTAGACACCAAATGTTGGGTGATGGAGAGATCTGACATTGACAACCTGACATTGGTGGTTTGATATGACACAGAAGGAAGGTAACATCCAGGAACTTCCAGTTCCCTCATGCTTACTTGGGGCCATGATGTGTGAGGTCACTCAGAGTTTCCATCAGTCTAACCTGGTGATCAGCCTGTTTGGGACAGTGCTGTGTATATTTCTGTTCACCCATCTCCTGATAAGGAAGGGACATGGAATTCAACCCCACACAACTGAAATCTCTGGCAGTAGCAGAAGCAGCAACCACAACAAAAGTGCTTATTCTTTCATTCTCAAGCAGATTAAATGATCAGAAGCTGGATTTCATTAGAAAGCCTGCAAAGGCTCTTAATAAGTCAGAACTCCCTGGAAGGCAGGGTTTTTTGGTTTTTTGTTTGCAAATGTTGGTTTTTTTTAATCAGGTTTGTATGGATTCTCACTTCTTTGACATTATGTGCCTTCCCCTGCAGGAGCTCAGAGAAACCCAAGTGTGTGTATGTGTGTGTGTGTCTCCTCATTTGGTAAAAGAAAAGCACTTGTATATTTAAAAATTAAAAGTCCTTCTCAGTCTCTGTATACCTCTTTCCCTTTCCTGTAGCTGAACTAATCTCTCCCCTCCAACCCACTTCTTCCTGCTCCAAAATGGGACATTCTGGCCCTATATAACCTCCTATTATGTGTTTAAAATTAATGCAAAGTAGAAAAAATAACCTTGGGCAAAGATTTAAATCAATCTGTTCTGCACTGAATAAATACAAGGGAGATAGCTATCTTAGAGGCATGGTGGAGAAAGAAAGAAAATGTTCAGTCTTTACAGAATGTAACAAGGAGGAAAGGAAAGGCTTTTCCTTTGGAGCAATTGTTCTGTTGAATTGGAGGTCAAGTTTGGGATTTCTAGCATTTTTAGGACAGCTGCTGATTTAATTTTCCACAACAACCCAGGTACATGGCTCTTGTGAAAGCACTTTCTGCCCTGTGCCCTCTCATGACCTTTCCTAGCAATCTGGCCCTGCTCTGAAGTAGGACTTTCCAAGTCCAGCTTCAGTCTCCAGGTGGCTAGTGAATGCAAGAGACTTTAATGGCTTGATATTGGCTGACATGTCCCACAGAATAACATGGGCAGTGCAGACTTAACTGTGCTGCCTCAGAGCTCTAAATCACCCAACAGTGCTGGCCAATACATATATTGTTGGCTCTTGTGCGATCGTGTTGCTTGCTGCATCCATAGGGTATAATGGAAGCCACGTGTGATATGCAGTCACACCAGTCTCCCCTTGTAAATCCTCTGAAAATATTTGAAATTGATGGCCTACTTCTGAATGGAACTGAGGGGAGTTCACTCATCACTGATTATTTGTGGTACAAATGGGCAGTATGAAGTTGCAGGTAGTGAAGAGCCACTCTCATTGATAGTGCACTGGACAGACTCAAGAAATCTGGGTTCAAATCCCTGCTCAGTCTCAAAAGCATCTCCCCCCCCCCCGCCCAAGGCTGAACAAGATAGAAATTGTAAAACACTTTCTTTGTTAAGATATGTTAACTGATAGTCATACTATCAATATCAGTAAAGAGTTTAAAATGTAAATATTCCCTTATATAGGAGAGTTGATCAAACTATTAAAGAAACTGGCTGACATACCATGCAAAAATACATCAGCCCAGTAATGTTATGTGAATGCAAGCCATGCAAACTGTGCAAACACAAAAAAAAGTACAATGACATTACACAAGAATAATCCCATTATTTCCAATGGCCTTACTCTGTTTAATATCATCTCTGGTTTTTTTTATTTGCACAGTTTATGCAACATATGCAGATTGTGTTCACACAACATTACTGGGTTGATGTACCCTCCTGTGGTATACTAGCCACTGTAATTTGAGGGTGTGTCCTAATTTGCTGCGTCTATTAGATTTGAGAAGCTTTGTAACTGTGTTGTATTGTTGACTTAGGCAATTTTTGGATTAAAGCTGTGTTTTATTTGTGTTTGCATTCCTTGTTGTCTGTCTTTGTGGAACCAAGTTTCACATGCTTTGTGGAACCATGTTTACAAAAACCCAGAGGCGTAACTATAGGGGGGGCAGGGGGGGCACGTGCCCCGGGCGCCATCTTTTCTGGTCACGTGGGGGGCGCCGCCATGACCAAATTTTTTATTTTATTTTATTTTTTGTTAATACAAATGTTTCCTGCTCAGTGCAGCAGCGCTGCAGCAGTCAAGGGAGTGCGTCGGTGCCCCCTTCCCCACGAGCGGTCCCTTCCACGCCACCTGCGCCCCCCCCATTGCTTTGCTGGCACCTGGTGGCCAGTCAGTGGCCTGGCTTTGCGGCAGCGGCGGGCGCTTGTGAGGAAAAACCTAAGTATAATGTAGTATGTTGGGGGGCAGTGGGGCACGGTGGGGGGGCGCCATTTCAGTGCTTGCCCCGGGCGCCGTTTTCCCTAGTTACGCCTCTGCAAAAACCAACCTTTATGGAGACATGTTTTACATGGTTTGAGGTGGGATGTGAATCCACATGTAATTTGATGACATGCCCTGAGTTATGGGTTCTCAAACCTGGGTCCACAGTGGTTGTTGGACTTGAACTCCCACCCCCATCCCCACGGCCTCGCCCGTGCTACAAAGGCCATGTCTGAGAACCCTAGCCCTAAGTTCTGTTAGAAAAAAGCTTGAAACTGGTGGAAGGGTTATTCATTTCTCAACAGTTAACAAATAGTCCTATTTCACCTCAAAGTCCAGCAATTTTAATGTGGCTTATGATTTCGTTCTCATCCCTTACTGTCTGTGTTCATGGCTTGAAGAACATTACATGATGTTAGATGTGGGATTTGACCCATGTTTAAGTCTACTGTTAACCTGTCACCCTGCTAACTGAGCAAAGAGGCACCTTTTGCAAGTGGTCATTCTCTTCTCTTTAGCAAGGGATGAGAAACTGACTCTGTCCACCCCAGCACAGCATCCCCCACCCCCCGTGGCTATTGCTGGTGTCTAGTTTATGTTTTTGTTTTGAAGAATGTGTGCCCTTTGGGGATAAGGAACCATTTTATTTATGTTTATTTTTCTGTGTAAAGTTTGAAAAGTTTGGTTGAAAAGCAGTTTATAAATATGCATTAGTAGTAGTAGATTAGGGAAAAGACTGCTCCCATAGCTACTTGTAGCTTGATCTTATGCATGTTTAGAACCTAAGAACTGACCTGCTGGATCAGGCCCAAGGAGGCCCATCTAGTCCAGCATCCTGTTTCACACAGTGGCCCACCAAATGCCTCTGGAAGCCTACAGCAGGAGTTGGGGGCATGCCCCTCTCCTGCTGTTACTCCCCTGCAACTGGTACTCAGAGGCATCCTGCCTTTGAGGCTGGAGGTGGCCCACAGCCCTCCAACTAGTAGCCGTTGATAGACCTCTCCTCCATGAAGTGATCACCCCTCTTCAAGCCATCCAGGTTGTTGGATGTTTACTGAGAAGTGAACCTCAACTAGGTCAGTGGCTGATATCCTGACTAAATTTCTCAGTAGTACTACTCAGGTGTTTCTCTAAAGGATTACTAAATTTCAATTTAGTCAGGCTGTCAGTCAGTGAGATTTACTCCTGTTAGTTTGTATACGACTGCATCCTTCCTCCATCACTATTTAGATCAAATTGGTGTTTAGTTCCTTGATGTTTATGAGCCCAAGGATAGTGCCATGATGACCTCTTTGCAGGTGATAAATGCCAGAGGGCATGCTTGTGTGGGCACCATAGCAAACCATCAAATCAGAAAGTCATCTCCTGTTACTTCTTGGAGGTTATGCAGATCGTGTCTGTGGCCCATGGAACTGGGGACTGCTCTATCGATTAGATGCCATGTTGTGTTATGGGACTCTACACATATATACTCCTTCAAAAGCAAAGGATGTTTAATCAATAGACCTGCACTTTAGTCACTGTTCCTGTCAGCCTGGAGATGAAATAGCAAAAAGATGGGATGCCTGCACTGAGCAGCAGAGGAAGTCAATTTCCTGGCCCCAAGCCCAATTGCCATGCCTTCAAAACCAAAGGAGAAATAAGATAATAGACTCAGCAACTACCAGTGAGGAGAGACTCACACCAGACTGGAGAGACGCAGTCAGCAGTGGTCTGGAAGCAAAATCTGAAGGCCTAGGAGTGAGCTAAACCTGGACGCTTTCCTGATTAGAGCCTGCAGTGGGATCACGGAGTA
This sequence comes from Hemicordylus capensis, assembly GCF_027244095.1. Lineage (NCBI taxonomy): Eukaryota > Metazoa > Chordata > Lepidosauria > Squamata > Cordylidae > Hemicordylus > Hemicordylus capensis. The sequence goes on along the minus strand of NC_069660.1, from coordinate 315,681,524 downwards.
TCTCTGAAGTGTGCTTCCACACTTCCTGTGTTGTGACACCGCAGTCCCTAGACTGACAGCAGGGGCTCGTTCACATTTCCGATGCCTTGTTTTGGATTTAATCACTGCGATCTATTGATAAAACATTGTATGTCCAGTGTAAAAAGTGTGCTGTTTTTTCAGGTTATTAGATTTTGTGAGACTGCTTCCCCTACTGGCTGCTTTGCTATTTATGTTTTGAGTGCAATTTGCCTGAATGGAAGCATTTTGCCGCTGTTGAGTGGCTAACTGGAAAGTGCCCTGATGTGGGCAGCACAACTCCTAACAGAGCTGGAATGAGCTGAGGAGCTTCCCTAGTCTAGATGTGAATTTTCTGAGTGTCAGCCGTCACTGAAGTGTTTGTGATTGTCATATACCTATTTTGCTCAATGGGCTGAACCTCTCCCAAGTTTATTTATTCCCAATCTTTATCTCCATAAGGATGTGCACGAACCGAGGTGCATGCACTGGTTCAGTGCCAAACCGGTTCGGACGAGGTCTGAACTGGTTCGGTGCCATGGGGAGGGGAGCAATGGGCTGGATTTTTTAAAAAAGAAGAGAGCAGGTTACCTGTTCTCTGCCACCACATACAGCTTCCTACTCCTGCTTGTCCCAAGAACCTTTGCATGATGCCAGCACACACATGATGCATGTGCTGATGCCATGTACGTGCTGGCACTCTGCGCAGGTTCTTGGGATAAGAACTGCCGCAACAGGAAGCTGCATGTGGCAGTGGAGAGCAGGTAAGGATTTGATCTTCTTTTTTAAGTTCCCACTCACCGCTCTGCTCCCTACAGCACTGAACCAGGGCACAAACTTCAGTCCGTGCACATCCCTATCTCTCTTTCATCTGATAATAACAAAACAACTTGTTAGTGTAAGATCAAACAATTAAGCACATTGCTTTTCCTTCCTGCATTAAAAATCACAGCATCAAAACAGGTGTGGCCCTTGTTCTTTCTAACCCTTGAAGCACTTTAATTTAGCAACAGATTCAACAATTCCGCACCAGTGTTTTGATTCCTTTTGGAGGTTCCAATTCCACCCCCACCCTCGGCCAGTCCGACAAAGTGCATTGTCTATGCAGAGCTACATGACCAGCAAAATCACATGGTGCAGCTCCAGCAATAAATAAATAAATAATGGTGCGCTTCTTGTCGGAGGCTGACACCTTAAGCTGTGGAGGAATGAGGGATGGGAACCACATCCTTGAAATCCAGCTTCTATAAAATGTGCCCACACATAGTGATCTAACATAGCAGGGAGAAAAGTTCTAGATTAGGCTTCTCCCTGATGCATTCGATGTCTACTAGCTGAACCCGCACAGAGCATCTGTATGCTAGTACTTGTTTGCTCCACTTGCTTCCAGCCACAGCTCCCTAACCCCAGAGATCTCCTCATCCCACCTGAGCTCCCCCGCAGACTGCCACATCCCTTTTGCTGTCATTGCTCCTCACCCAGTCTCTCCTCACTTGCACATCCGCAGTACCTCCCTGACACTGCTTCTCTCCCACCCACCCCCTCTCACCCATCCCTGCTGATGTCATTGCTTTCTGCCCCACCACCCTCACCTGAACTGCACTCCTGCTCCTCCTCCTTGACTGGCCCCTTCCCCGCTGCTGCCGCCATGGCAGTTCGCTCCTCTCAGGCTGCTGACAGGCCTATCCCATCCCTCGCCTGCCTGCCACCCTGCACCAATGGGCTAGGTAGTCCTGGGAAGGAGTGGCAGCGGCAGCAGTTGATCGGGCCCTTCCTCACTGCCGCTGCCATGGCTGCTTGCACAGCATAGGGGCTTTGCCTCTGGAGAAGCCCACTGGCCCGGGTAGCCCTGTCCATGCACACTGCTCTCCTCTCCTCCCCTGCTGCCACAGCCCCATCTCCCTAGAGGCCTCCTAACTGTTCAGTGCGGCTGCAGCAGCAGAGCAAAACCAAATCACACTAAATCATATCAGAAACATGGCACCATTAGACTTTGTTTTGAATGCTCTGGTTTTGTGTGTGTGTGTGTGTGATATTTCTTGGTAATTGTTGTGATGAACTCCATGTCTGGCCTTGAGACAAACTTGTGCTTCACTCACTGCTCTGATCTGCTCTGCAATCTGCATTGCAAGGTGTACTCAGTCAAATATGGAGGAAGTTGCTCTAGTTGAGCTTATGGCTATGTTTGCTGCTAAGGGTGCTGTTGTGGCACTGTTGCAATGCTTGGGTGTAAGGAGTCATAATTGTGTGAGAGGAAGAAAGCAACTTGTGCCAATGATGTTACTGTAGTGCAGGCACTGTAGCTGGCAGTGGATTCTGAGTCAGTGATTCTTTTTTGGCCATTTGGACTGTGTTTGAAATGTGTGTTCTGTGTTGGGAAGGACAGATTCCCTTTTCCTGTGTGTTTCTGCAGTGTTTTTCAAGGCAGGGTTGCAAAATGCACTGCACTCTGCAAGTGCAGCTTGTTCCAGTCATACAAAATAATGGGAAAACTCAAATCACCCCATTGTTCCCCATGGGTAGCTCCTAGGGATACCAAATTGGTTGTCTGGTAGGGCATGATGGGTGCGACTTACAACCCAACCCACAAAATAAATTGGCAAGTGGGTGATTTTAAACAAATTTTTATTCTATCTATCTATCTATCTATCTATCTATCTATCTATCTATCTAATGTGTCAATTGCCCCAGATTAGGATGCTGCTTGTCCATTTCTTTTGTGAGTTGGGTGGTAGGTAACGCCCATCATGCCCTACCACACAACCTACTTTGTTTTCCCTAGGAGTTACCCATGGAGAACAATGGGATGTTTCGAATTTACCCATTGTTCCCTATGGCTGAATTACTTGAAATGTTTTTAGTTGTTTCATCGGAAGTTTTGGTGAAACGTTTCAGCCATTTTGCATTTCATTTCAAGCTCGAAACAGAACGCAAAATCCATTTTGTGCACATCCCTACTAAATGGTATTATACATACGATCCATAGACTGGCACCTCCAGTTAAAGTAAGCTTTATATTTTGTAAGCTGTGTTGGTATTTACAAGCAGGTTAAAACAGTACTACATTAATAAATATGTCATAGGAAGCAAACATTTGTCTAAAGCAAATCTAACATAAATTTGGGGTATACTTTTCAACTGTTCTCAAGATAAACATCCAAGGGATTTTGAGGAAAGCCAAAGTACTTTTGGAAACGTGGCTGTTTTTGCATATCTAGGACTTCATCAGATTTTGCTTAAAGTGGATTTGGATACCTTTGGTGACATATCCAAGACTTTTTGAGGGAAATCAAAATTACCTTGTTAAGACTGGTCAAATATTCCAGGGTGTTCTTTCCCACCTTAGCCCATATATTTTTAGTTACAAGACTATGGAAGAATTTTTTCCGAGATCCAAAAAAGTCTAGCTTGTCAAGACTGGCAGTGTTAGGTTAGTTAGTCTCTTAGTTGAGTCCAGTACAGGGCAGCTTCTTTATAATGATTTCATTATTGTGAAGTCAAAACCAGTTCATTGCTTTGCATACGTTCCCAATTTTCTCTGCATTTATGCACTTAACATCACAAAGCCCCCATACTGCTCCAGCTGGGACTGAAAAGTGTTCTAAAGTGTCAATCCTGATGACTTTCCTAAATGTGCAAAAATTGTGATAATTAATTCCATCTGTCCATCTTTGTATACAAAAGAAAAATCTCTTGCAGATTGAAGAGCTGTTGAGATATGAATATTCCAAAATCTGTTGATGTCTGACAGTTCTCAAGGCTTCTCTAGAAACATAGAAGTTGTGTTTTTTTTCCCCTTTTGACATTTCTCTTTCTACTCCATATGCATGTGCCAAAAAATGGGGGAGGAATATTTATATAAGTCTGCTGCACTGATCGTCCTGGTCAATTGGTGTTTTGATTGAGCTTCTTGAATGCTGATTGATCTGCCTTCATAAAAATGTCATTTGCTGGAACAAAGGACTACAGGGTGTTTTCGGATATTGAAAAACTATCTTTTAATTATACCTATTATACCCGTTTTCCATCTATAACCACTGCTGAGTCTTGAGCCAGGTACGTTGGGATGTCTTGGTAAATCAAAGGATGATTATGCCATTTTCTATAGCAATTAGAGGACACATATTGAATATGAATGGGGCAAAACAGAATGCACATCTCTAAAATTTGCAGATGATGCCAAATCAAGAGGGATTGCAGACACAATGGAGGACTAGATTTTAATGCAAACACTTTTTGACACATTTGAGAATGGGCAGGAACAGGTGCTAATTTGCTAACCTTTTTGATAGTAAAAAAAAGCAGAAGGTGTAAATTATAAGTGTTTAGGAGTAGCTGGAAGAAAAGGATTATGCTGGTCATTATTAATGACAAGTTCAGCATCAGCCAACAGTGTAGTATCATTGCAAAGAAAGCAAACATCATACTGAGATGTAGCAAATATTTTCTCTAACATACCCAGAGGATTCCCTAAGTATGCAGAAGCATACACATTTGTAAATTAGAAAGGTTTTATTTGCATTCGGTTATTTGCATAGCAACACAAAACTGGTAAAATACAGCATAGAAAAAACAAATAAAATTCATACTATGAGTCAAGCAAATTGTAAATGAAAAGAAAAAGAGAATTTAATCAATGGCCAGACTATCCCTGGGAGCTTCCAGGACTGACATAATACTGAGCACATAAAGATAAAAGAATGCTAGAGTAGCTTATTGTTTTTGTTTGGAGAAAGAACTTTTGGGTTCACTTTGAATGCCAAAAACACTGAGCATGTCTTTGCTGCTGTTTTGTGTGTGTGTGTTTGTTTGTGGGGTAATGGACATGCTTCTGCCCAGTCACAACTATGCTAAAATCTGACTTTTTCCACTGGGTGGCTTCACATGACTGCTGGCAAGTCATTCAGCCGGAACATGTTGGCAAAAAGTCCGGATCCGGGAGTGCAGACTCCTAGCAGGTGTGAAATCTGAAACCCCGCCCCCAACTTTGGGTCCCACAGTGGATACCTAAGATTCACCCAACATCCTCAACCTAACTTCAAATGTAGGGTACAAGTAAGCAGAAGAATGTTGGGTGAATCTGAGGAATCTGGCAGTGAACAGACTGTATGAATCTAGCAGCTAACTTGGTGGTTGGAAGCAGATGCCATGGAATGTTGAACATGTCCATTGGAGAAAGAAAAATGGAGGGAGGGAGAAGGAAATGACCTGCTTGTGCTCCCAACAGCTTGTGATATTTGAGAGATTAGCATTCAGGTAGTGTCCACACCCAGCTCCAGCAAGGCAGAAATTCAGTTAAGGAACTATTGAACCAACAATGACCCTCAGCAACGTGTTATGATTTTGCAGAGCTCTTCCAGAGTGTGGGGAGTGCTCTGGACTCTAAGGGCTGTTGCGCAACAGTGCACATTCAGGGGTGCAGGGGAGTTGCACAAAGGGGAGGGATAGGGGCGTTGCACTGCCACAGGTCCTCAGCCCATACTTTGCTCGTTGGGATGTCAGCCAATGGTTTTTCAAAAAATTTTTTACAGGGGCAGTTCAGTCCATGATCAGACCAAACTGGGCCTGGTTCGAGGAGGAATTGGTTTAGGAGGAACAGGGGCAGCTGTGTGAGGGCGGCGAGAAGGGAAAGAAGCTGCTTAACCCAGCTGGTCAGCACAGTTGCCGGCGCCATCACTCACTCTCCTAGTGCGGGAAGCACGCTGCCCCCTCCTTTAGTGAGTCGTTGGAGGGGAGCACTCTTGCCGTAACGGAAGGGAGAGCATCGGTGCCGGCAGCTGTGCCTGCTGGCCAGGGTAAGTAGCTTTCCCCCCTCTCACCACTGCCTTGGGAATGGCCCTTTACTTATAAACGGGAATTCTCACCAGATTCCTCTTTACAAGTATATACTCCAAACTGGTTTGGCCCAGTTTGGTGGTCGAATCGGGCTAGACACAGGACACAGGTTCAGGCGGGCACAGGAATATGGTTTGGATTTGAACTGAACCAGCCAAACCAGTTCCGTGCACAGCCCTAATGTTTTGCTCATAATATAGCCCTCGTCGGAGGGCTATAGGCCACCTGCAGCCTCAAAGGCAGGATGCCTCTGAGTATCAGTTGCAGGGGAGTAACAGCAGGAGAGAGGGCAGGCCCCTTTCAACTCTTGCCTGTGGCTTCCAGTGGCATCTAGTGGGCCACTGTGCGAAACAGGATGCTGGACTAGATGGGCCGCCTTGGGCCTGATCCAGCAGGGCTGGTCTTATGTTCTTATGTTCTCATTGTGGGGGTCAGGCCTCAGATGGCCCTCAGTCTAAACCCCAGCTGCCACCAGTTTAGGATTTTTAGCTTTTTTGACTGCTTCCACTCCCAGTCACTTTTGTGAGACAGAAACCTCTGTCTCTCAAAAATAACAAAAATGTAGTAGTGCCGCAAATCAATAGGGCAGGTAGGTGTGGGATGGGAACAAAACAACAGACACAGGCAATGGTAAGATAAAAACAAGAAAGAATTCACTGGAATAAAATCTTCAAAAATTAAAAAAAAGCAGTACAGGAGCAAACAGGAAAATTCAGTTCAGCAAGAGTACAGTTAAAAGGATTGAACGAACAAGCTTGCTAGCTTGCTATGTCCCACTTCACAGATGATATTCCTCTTGAACCAATTGCAACAGAAAGGGGGCAAGGCAAAGAGGGAAGGAAAGTGATTGCCTTCATGCCTTGCCTTTGGGCTTCCCAGAAGCATCAGCTGCCCTTTGTTGGAAACAGAATACTGGGTTAAATGGATGTTTGGCCTAATCCAACAAGGCTCTTTTTCGATTCTCATTGGCTGCAAAAGTTACGGCACCTAAATTGAACCTGGTCATAAGCGAAAATCTTCAGCAGCTTAATTGATTTCTCCTTGTCCTGGGCTTTGAAGAACATGAAACTAAATAGAGCATAAATTCTGAGAAGCAAATTGGAATGAATAACGTCATTTGTTATTGGTGACACAGAGATTCTGCATTCCAAAATGTATTTGTATAGCTGGGAAGAGAGTGTCATTTTAATTAATTGCACCTCGTTAATTAACATGAGTTATGGTATTGGGAGCTAGTTAACAATAATCTAATTTATGACACATACACACACACCAATAAAAGAGAGAGCGAGAGAGAGAGAGCTACTGATGCACTCTCCTGGGACGAAATGGAAATGTTTTCTGCATTAGAGGTTCCCTTCCTCATCTGGAATCTGGATCCTTAGTCCCTTAACTATATCCTTAAATATTCAGTTAAAGATGTGTACAACTATTATTTGTTTGTTTACACACAGTCTACCAGATGTTATTGACTGGATTTGGTACTTTAATTATCGGGCCCTTTCCAAGGGTCTAGGATAACTAAAGAAAAATTAAAGATAACGCCGTAGTATTAGTGCTGTCCCGAGTAGTGTGGCCTTCTGTAGCTGATGTGTTGTAATTTAATCGATCCCCAAGGTATCAAGATGGTGTTCAAGTTCTTTTGGTACTGCACCAAGGGCATCAACAACTATTGGCACCAGTACTGTTTTCTTTTTCCAGAGCTGCTCAGTTTCAATCTGAAGGTCCGTGTATTTGGTTATTTCCTCCAGTTGTTTCTCATTGACTTGTCTATCCCCTGGAATTGGGATATCAATTATCAGAACCCAATTCTTCTCGATGACTGTCAGATCTGGCGTATTGTGTGCTAAATGCCTATCAATTTGTATTCTAAAATCCCCAAGGATTTTTGCCTCCTCATTTTCTGTGACCTTCTCAATTGGATGATTCCACTAGTTCTTGCTTGCTGGCAATTTGTAATTCTTGCAAAGGTTCTAGTGGATCACTGCAGCAACTTTATTGTGTCTTTCCTTTTAATCAATCTGTGCAATTTTCTTACAACAACATACAAGATGCTCAACCATCTCATCCGCTTCCTTGCATAACCAACACTTACTGTCTTTCTGCTTTTTTTTTTGGCTTTAATAACATTTGTTCGTGGTTGTTATTGTTGTTATATTATTAATTATTATTATTATTATTATTATTATTATTATTATATTAATTCTCCTGGGTGTGCCTTGGAATGTGCATCCCAGAGCCCAGCTGATTGGCTGGGCGGCGAATGCGCCTGATTGGCTGAGGCACACCCAGGGAAATTGGTTGCCGTGGCGGCGCCCGGCCATGGAGGCCAGAGGTGGCGGGCCCGGCCCAGCCACAGAGGCAAGGCCCAGGATGGGGGAAAGAAAGTGTGTGGTGGGGGGGCAGAAGTGGCAGTGGGGATGAGAGGTGGCTGGGCCTGGAAGCAGAGACTGGGGCAGAAGTGGGGGAGAGGTAACCGCCGGCCCCAAAGAGCGCACAGATGCTCTGTGCGGGGTCGGCTAGTTGTTATTATTTAGTCGATTTCTAGACCACCCTTCCAAAAATGGCTCAGGGCTGTTTACACAGAGAAATAACAAACAAATAAGATTGATGGCCATTCTACTTAACAAAGCATTTTTATAGAAGACTGGATAAATTCATTTCATTTTTGTTATCAAACACTGGGGTTCACTGCAGAATCCACAATGGAGTCTACAGTTTACTCCAGGTTTGGTAACTTGCATACATAATTGTCAGGACTGAGCAGTGGGTAGTGGAGGCTAGAAGGCTCACCGCTTGGAGGTGGGACCGGGAGAGCCTGCCAAGCTCAGGGATCAAACTGGGAGCCATCGATCAGGAACATGCCAGCACTCAAGCCAAGCAGAGACTCAGGAATCTGCAGCTGAGCAGGTCTTCAGAGATAGAGAACACACCAGGGCTGGCCCAAGGCTCAGGGGCACACCAGGTGAAGCCTGCCGTGAAGACGGACGCAAGGAACTCATTTAGCTTCATTGCAACCTCCATATCCTCCTTAATAATCCCTTTCACTCCCTCATTGTCTATCGGTCCAACTGCCTTCCTGGCAGGTTTCCTGATTCTGATGTATTTAAAGAAGTTTTGTTATTCCCTTTGATGCTTTTAGCTAAATGTTCTCCAAACTCTTTTCCCGCCTCCCTTATTGTCACCTTGCATTTCTTTTGCCAGAATTTGTGTTCCTTTCTGTTCTCTTCATATGGGCAGGATTTCCAATTTTGGAAGGAAGTCTTCTTCCCCTTTATAGCTTCCTTGACTTTAACTGTCAGCCATCCTGGCATCCTCCCGGTCTTGGTGGTACCTTTCTTCCTTTTTGGTATATGTTCTAACTGGGCTTCTAGTATTGTGGTTTTAAGTAAACTCCATGCATTCTGGAGTGAAGTGGGTCGATGACACTGACATCACGCACCAGGTCCTAGGTGCCACTCAGAATTAAGTCCAAGGTCGCCTTTTATCTGGTTGGTAATAAGACCAACTGTTCTGGGCTGCAGTCATTGAGCACATCTAGAAATTTGAACTCTTTGTCATGACCTGACTGTGAATTTACCCAGTCTATGTGTGGGTAATTGAAGTCACCCAATATTACTGCCCTGCCTCTCCTTGAAGCCTCCCTGATTTCCTGCTGCAACTCCCAGTCACTGTCAGCGTTTTGATCTGGAGGGCGATAGCATGTCCCCAGTAGCACATTTCCTTTCAGGCCTTGTAGTGTCACCCACAGGGTTTCTGTGGAGGACTCCAGTCCAACTAGGTTTTCTAGCTTGTTAGATTCCATGCCTTCTTTAACATACAGTGCTACTGCACCTCCAAGGCACCCCTCCCTGTCTTTTCTGTAGAGTTTATATGCAGGGATAACAGTGTCCCACCGGTTCTCACTGTTCCACCATGTTTCTGTTATGCCTACTATATCTATTTCTACATTAGCAACCAAGCACTCCAGCAAACCCATCTTGGCTCGGAGGCTTCTGGCATTGGCATATACGTAAGCACCTATATGCTGAATCTCTTCCTTGGTGTATGCTATCTTTCTTTTGACTCTTTGACCAGCTGGCACAGGCTTTTGCCTGCTCTTTATGTTGTTCTGCTCTGTCCCCTTCTGTTTTATCTGAATCCTTTGCACCCTCGCACTTTAAAGGATGGTGTTTGCCAAACCGGATACTGCCCAGCTCCCGTCGGCTATTCCCCAGGCATCATTTTAAAAGCTACTCTGCAACCTTTTTTTATTTTAAGCACCAGAAGTCTGGTTCTATCTTGGTTCACGTGCAGCCCATCCCTTTTGTACAGGCTTTGCTTGCTCCAAAATGTACCCCAGAGCCTAACAAATCTAAACACCTCCTCCTGGCACCAACGTCTCATCCATGTATTGAGACCCCTCAACTATTCCTGTTTCACTGATCCTGCGCATGGAATAAGTAGCATTTCTGAACATGTTACCTTGAGGGTCCTGGATATCAATATGCTACCTATCAGCTTAAAATTGGCTTTCTGGACCCCTCAACTATATTTCCCAGCATTGTTGGTGCTGACATGCACCACGACAGCTGTCTCCTCCCCAGCACTGCCTAAGAGTCTATGTAGATGCTGCATGATGTCCACAACCTTCGCACCAGGGAGGCAAGTCACTGTGCGGTCAACATGTGGGCCACAAACCCATCTCTCTATACCTTTGATTGATTTGCCCACTACAAAGAGGCCCCCACCCCCCGAGGAGTATCCCCTGTGCGAGAGGATATTGGCCCATCTTCCACGGAAGGGGTCCCTTCTAAAGGAGCATTTCCCTCTTCCTCAGACCGATGTCCTCCTTCCTCGAGACCTTCATTCTCCCTGACAGTAGTGGAGCTATCAGCCCGGGAGTGGGATGCCTCTACCACTCTACCCTGAAGGTCTCGTCCACATGCTTCTCTGTCTCTCTGAGCTTCTCCAGATCCGCCAGCTTGGTCTCGAGGGAACGAACATCTTCCCTGAGAGCCAGAAGCAACTTTCACTGAGCACACACACATGACTTCTGTCCATGGAGCAAATAGTCATGCATGCGACACTCTGTACAATACACTGGGAAGTGCCCCTTCCCCTGCTGGCTTTCTACCTTCATAACTAGAAGTAGTCCGTGCGGGCACACAAGCAAGTAGCCGAGGTAAGGGAGTTCTGACTCCTTTAACCTCGGCTAACAGCTAGGGTGAATAGCGGGGCTATGCAGTTCTGCCCCACCAGGATTTGGCCCAATCCTGATGGTTCCCACAAACAGCCTAACCTGTCCCTAGCCTGGATTTGGCTTCATATGAGAACAGCCCCGTAGAATAATACTGAGAATATTATATGAATGTTTGTTCTAAATGAGGATTATTTAGACCTGATTTTAAGCCTGTAGCAGGAGTTGGCACCAACTCGACAGCACACTTTACCTTTTCCAAGATTTTAAAGAAGACCTCAGTAACTCTGTGCCAAAAAGTCTGTGCCTTGAAACCGTTCTGAAGAACGTTGATGTCGAAATTTCTTTGCAGTTGCCGTAAGCACCTGGGTCAAGTGATGGAGATGTACAAAGAACCACAAGGTCATTGCTGAACTCAAACTGGAACTGCAAACTTTTAAAGTGTGTTTTCACTCTTCCTTTTACAGAATGAGTTTGGAATTCTGAAGGGAGCTAACATTTATTTCAGGAAAACAACAACCACCACAACCCAGTTTGAAAAATGTACACATCATGCAATGTCTGCAGCATCCGTATATAGGTATCAAGAGATTATCCATTTAATAGAGCCAAACACCTGGCTGTTAAATAGAGGTCACCAGCCAAATCAGGTGGAAATAGCTTAGGCCGGCATATGGAGGTACAGCCAAATTAGAAGTGAATCCTTGCGTTGGCCGCAAATGTGTGGAAAATGGAACTAAATTAAGTTGCCTCGGCCCTTTCACTGGCACAAACTGATATAAATTGGTTTCATTAAAAATCCCTAACATATTTTAAAGCAGCAGTCCTAATCTATTACATTTTGTGCAGTTGCCGAAAGCTACTAGCTTGGTGGCATTTTATGTAGAAAATGAACAAGGGACAAATAGAATTTTATTGCTTTCTAACTGAAAAGCCAGGGAAGTCTAAGAATAAAATTGATTTTCACATCTGGGAAAGAAATTTCTTTTTTCCCTCCTTATCGCTAGTTTTTAAATATGTCTATCTATCTATCTATCTATCCCTCCTTTTGCCTGTTGTTTTCCATTTAGTTTGCAAACCAGAATTGTCATTTTCATTATCATCTACCACTTTCAAAAGCTTCATTGCCAGGACTCATTGCTGGGCTTGTAAGGACATCCATCCTGCCAGATGCCCAGAACCTTGGTGCCTCTGAGCATGTGCCAAGTTCCTTCCCATCTTCGAAAACCTTTTATGCTGCCTTCCTTCAAATTGCACTCAAGGTGGCTTAATGAAGAGGAACACTTCATTTTAAAACTGCGACATTTGGAAGGTCTACTTCCTTCCACATGAGCCTGCCTGGACCTTTTGTTCTTCACCTGAGGCCCTCCTTCAGATTCCTCCATCACCTGAGGTCAGGTGATGACCCAGTGGAGGGCCTTTTTGGCCATAGCACCTCGCATCAGGAACTGTCTCCCCAGAGAAGCCCACGTTGATGGCTTTTCAGTATCAGGCAAAGACTGTTTTTGTTTGTTCAGACACTGTACCATGTTTTCTAACTGGTTTTAATATTCTTGCAAGGGATCTACTTGATTTGACCTCTGTTATGGCTGCCGTTTCTGTGCATGTTATCATATCATTATTATTGTGCTTTATTTTAATAGCATTTTTATAGATTTTAAAAGTCGCTAAATAAAGTAACAGAGCAAAAAAAAAGAGAGAGAGCAATAGTTCAAATATTGCACAACCAGAGCTGGGTGCTTTCTGGACTGCGAGCTTTAGCGCAGGAAGTGCTGTAAGATCTCACAACTTTGTATGATCATATTCAGAACATAAATAGAGGAAATAAATCGATTATTGCATAGTTCCAAGTAAAGCTGGGGCTGTTCATATTCCTATCTGTTATGCAGGCTGGCAATGGGTTCTTACATCTTTCCCAAGCAGGGACTGTTCATACAGCATACTCTCCCTGCTCTCCTCCTGCCCCATTTTGGCCAGTGGGGTAGCAGAGGGTCTCCTTTGGGCAGGTAGCAAAGAAGGACCTGTGCCGGCTTTTTGCCGGCACAGCAAATAAAAAATAATAAATGAATGAATAAATAAACAATTATAATTAAATAATTATTTAATTAAATTATTTAATTAGATAATTAGATAATTATATAAACAAACAAACAAACAAACAAAGAAAAAAGAAAAAAGAAAATAAAATTTTTTTTTTGGTGAATTTGTGCAAGATCACCAGCAGGGGTTCTAAGGGGAATAGATCTTGTAAAGATGTTTGCTCCCCTGCTATCAGCTTTGCGCAAGAACAGTGAGGAGGTGGGACTTTTAAAAAAAAGACTGGTTAAAAAAACTGAGGAGTAGAGATCAATGAAAATTAACTAAAATCAAACGGAAATTAACATTAACAGAAGAAGTAGCTGAACAAAAGCAGTTGTTTTTTTAAGCAATAACCAATCAAATGAAAAGAGCTACCACTGGTAGCTTTGCGCAAGAATACAGAGGGTAAATTCTTTTTATGGCTGATTACAAAGGCTGAGAAGCAGAGATTAAAGAAAATGTGAAAAAATGGAAGTAAAAAAACACAGTGTGACAGACTCATACACCAGCCGGAGTGGGTGGGACGGAACAACCTAGCAAATTGTTCTCAACCCAAGGAAAATCAACTACTATTTTCTCATGTAGTGCAGTAGATAAACAATTTTGTGACGCATCAGAAATTCCCTGGTTCAAATCTTGTCTGTCATGAACTCACTAGTTAAATATAGGCAAGCCACTCCCACTCAGCCTCAGCTCTGCTACTTCAAGCATGACTTGTCCCCGTAGCTAAGCAGGGTCCACCCTGGTTGCATATGAATGGGAGACTAGAAGTGTGAGCACTGCAAGATATTCCCCTCGGGATGGAGCCGCTCTGGGAAGAGCAGAAGGTTTCAAGTTCTCTCCCTGGCAGCATCTCCAAGATAGGGCTGAGAGAGATTCCTGCCTGCAACCTTGGAGAAGCCGCTGCCAGTCTGTGAAGACAATACTGAGCTAGATGGACCAGTGCTCTGACTCAGTATATGGCAGTTTCCTATGTTCCTATCTTCCAATGCACCTTACAGGGTTGCTGTAAGGGTCACATGAAGATAATGCACGTGAAGCAATTTGAACCCTCAAAAGAATTATACAAATGTTAAATGTTTATTATAAAACAACAAACATTTATTGGAAGAGATTGGGCTTTGTCTGAGTTATAACAAAGAAGGCAGCAGGAAGCTTTCCTCATGTTCATGTTCAGGAGCAACCACAGAGAAGGTTTCACTCTGATAGCCACCTATGTAACGTGCAGAGGCAGGGGTGCCCACAGTAGAGAGGGTTGTACTAGAAGACCTTCTAGGTCCTGCCCAACTCTGAAATTCTGTTCTTCTAAGAGTCTCCGCTTGAGATCTCAGCTGCCAGGAAGGTTCATACAGGTGCAAATAATCCTTAACACTTACTCAGTGGGTGGGTTCAGATGACCTTCCACAAGTAAGTAGGAGGAAACCAGAGGTTCCCGGGAAGTGGTATTCCCTATAACAGGGATTCCCAGAGATTATTGATTACAACTCCCATCATCTACAGCTGCTATGGCCTTTGGCTGGGGATGATGGGAGCTGTAGTCAACAATATCTGAAAATCCCTTTCCATGTAGTGTGAACCCAGAAATGTTGGGTGGATAGTGTGGGGTTCTTTCTGCCATCTGACATTCTCTGCCTAACTTCAAATATTGGTTAAAGAGGTTGGGAGAATGTTGTGTGGTGTAGGGAACCCCACATTCTCCACCCAACATTTCTGGGTTCACACAACATGAAAAGGGGAGGAAATAATAGCAATTGCTAGGAACATAGGAAGTTGCCATATACTGAGTCAGACCATTGGTCTATCTCGCTCAGTATTGTCTTCACAGACTGGCAGCAGCTTCTCCAAGATTGCAGGCAGTAATCTCTCTCAGCCCTGTCTTGGAGATGCTGCCAGGGAGGGAACTTGGAACCTAGATGCTCTTCACAGGAACAGAGGAAGCTGCCATGTACTGAGTCAGACCATTGGTCCATCTAGCTCATATTTGTCTTCACAGACTGGCAGCGGCTTCTCCAAGCTTGCAGGCAGGAATCTCTCTCAGCCCTATCTTGGAGAAGCCAGAGAGGGAGCTTGAAACCTTCTGCTCTTCCCAGAGTGGCTCCATCCTCTAAGGGGAATATCTGACAGTGCACACACTTCTAGTCTCCCATTCATATGCAACCAGAGTGGACCTTGCTTAGCTAAGAGGACAGGTCATGCTTGCTTCCACAAGGCCAGCTCTCCTCTCTAGGAGTATGCTGCACTCTGTGGGAACCTCTGGATCCCTACTACTTACTTGTGGTGGGTTGTCTGACCATCCCCCTGTTGGTCTGTTCCAGAGTCCAGACCCACAAGGCAGCTTAGCATAAAAGCATCACTGAAGATTCAGACCAAGCAGCTTCCAAGGCTCCTGCAGTTCAAAAAGGAGGCAGTCGCTGGAGACTCCTGCTTGCTCTTAGCTCTTCATCTGTGTTGATAAGGAAGTTGATTCCACGTGAGTGCCTATCCATTGCATTTGCAGTCTGTATAATTACTCCCACCCACATATCCTCCAAAAGTCTACTCAGCCCATTGCAAATGCAAGACAGTGAGAAGCTCTCCTTCTCATCCCTTCCCACACACTCTTTTTGGTTTCTAATGACTGATGCATTTGAGTTTAGTCATGATGAAATCATTTGAATCCGTGTGAAGCCAGTTCTTGCAAGGGAATGAGGAGTGATTGTTAAGAGAGACTTCAGAGAATTAAATATTCAATAGCTACAGTTATGATCCCAATACTGCAGCTTACTTAGGATCCTAATACTGCTGATATAAGTAGCCTTATTGATGCATTGATTTAAAATATTTCTTTTCTGCCTCATCCTATGCTCAAGGTAGTTTACAGCTGTAATTAAAATCATGTCACCCATTAAGAAAAACAAATTACCATCAAATGTAAACATCCCCAAATAGCAGCAAATAAAGTTTACCCAACCTGAATGACTTCAGCTCCCAAATGTCTTGCTGAACAGAAAGGTCTTGAAGCCATTCTGAAAGCCATCAGGGATGTTCTTTGCTGGCTGTCTTCCAAGAGGCCCTTCCACAGCCCCAAGGGCCACCACCAAAAAAGCTTCACACCTCTGTGAGGTAAACACAACCTGATGCAACTAGTGAATGCAGGGCAAGACAGCCAATGTACATCTTAATTGGGGGAATAGATGGGGAGTTGACTTTCATTGGGGACCCTCCATGCATTGCAGCTGTTGGGAAGAGTTCTGGTCAACTTGTGAGTCTTACTCCCACCAATCAAGGAAGACTAAGCTAATGATGACAGATAAAGCAACCAGCCTCAGAATTTATAATGGTGACATTGAAGTGGTGGATAGCTTCTGCCTTTTAGGATTGACCATCAACTGTAAAGGATCTAGCAGTCAAGAAATACACTGCAGACTAGCACTTCGTAGGGTTGCAATGACGGTCTTGGAAAGGAAATTTGGATGCCGTGATGTGTCTATACCTACAGATTAGAATAGTTCGGACAATGATTTTTCCCATGACACTCTATAGATGCAAAAGCTAGATTTTGAAGAAGCAAGATAGAAAAAGTATTGACGCTTTTGAACTTTGATGCTGGAGAAGACTTTTGAGGATCCCATGGACAACCAGGAAAACAAACAAATGGATCATAGAAGAAATCAATCCAGAATTCTCACTCGAGGCACAAATGACCAGGCACAAACTATCATACATTGGACACATTATGCGAAAACTCAGCTCCCCTGAGAAGTCTATAATGCTGGGAAAAGCTAAAGGAAAGAGAAGAAGAGGACGACCAGCAGCAAGGTGGATGGACTCAATTACAACAGCAATGAATGCACCACTGAGAGACCTTAAAGAACAAGTTGAAGACAGATCATCCTGGAGAGAATCTATGCGGTTGCTAAGAGTTGACACCAACTTGACGCACTCAATCAATCAATCAATCAAGTTCTGCCCCCTGTAGGACTTCCCTCCTTGCCCCTCAGCAACTGGTTCTCAGGGGTATACTACCTCGGAGTCTAGATATTCTGATATTATGGCTACTGGCTCTCAATAGGCTTAACTGCTCAGACCCTGTGCAATTTCCTTCCCAGCCTTCCCACTGGGGTTCCAAACCTTGAGTCTCCAGATGTCACTGGACTACAATTCCCACCAGCCCCAGGCATAATAGCCAGATGTGTTTGTGGCAATGGATGATGGGAGTTGTAGTCCAATGACATCTGGGGACCGAAGGCTGGGAACTCCTGCTCTACAAGATATGGAATGTGGAAAGAGGGGAAGATTAGGGATTAGTGTAGTCTACCTTCCATCTTGAATTTCTTTCTTCTCCTATGAATCTGTGTCGTTGTCCAAATGGAGTTTGGACTGATTTCCCCACTTCCATCCTGACTCCCAGCTGCTTCCTTATGAAAGCCTGATGGGCACAACTGCTTCAGTTCTCCTGTTTGTGCATTCAGTCCAAAGATTCTTCAATTACATTATAAAGAGCACTAAAGAGAACGGCTTGCATGGCATCAAAAGAGGAGACGGCAAGGAAGTGGGTGAATTGCGAGAGCTTCTGAACGGTTGTTTAATTGAGCTGCAGCTGGAGATGATTATATTTGTTTTTCCTTCGGCATCTCTCATTTCCTTGCATTTCTTCTAATTCCTGCTTTTGATGGGTAACTGTTGCCGTACACATTTTTAAGGAACTCGGCCGGGAAGATGCCAGGAACTTTTTATGCCAGTCGCTCCTGGAGACACCTGTTGCTCATCAAACTGAACTGAGTAGTATAGAAATATAGGAAGCTTCCATGTACCAAGTCAGACCATTGGTCCATCTTGCTCAGTACTGTCTTCACAGACTGGCAGTGGCGTATCCCAGTCTTCTTGCTAGAGATCACCAAATTCAGAATTTCACCTTACTTTTGTAGGATTTGCAGGAGAATTTCTTTTGAGTAGCCTCCTTTCGTTTCATCTTCTTTCCTGCATTACCATCGTAGTTTGGGATCCAGTGCTCCCAAGGTGGCTAGCCTGCCTAAAACACCCTCCCCTTAAATGAGGTTAACGGAGCAAGCACTCCACCTCATTTCGTTGCTCCTGTGTCGCCGTGTCATGCAGTAACACATGAGTAGACTTCTGGCCTAGAGGCTGCACATGAGGGATTCTTCCAGGGACCATGCAGCCCCCTGATCCCTGCAGCCCCCGATCCCCACAGCCCCCACCAGCTCCCTCATGGAGCCGGCAGTTGTGTGGGCTGCCAATCCGGCCACCTAGCTACGAGCAGCTGCTCATCTGCGAGGAAAGCGGGCAAAGCCCACTCTCCCCGCAGAACCCCATCAGGCACTTCGCACGTGTCGTGTGAAGTGCCTCACTGTCTCCCATTCAAATGCAATCAGGGCAGAACCTGCTTAGCTAAGGGACAAGTCATGCTTGCTACCACAAGACCAGTAATTGCTCCTATCAGTATGCTTGCCAGGTCTTTGGGTTTGATCCAAAGTCTCTGGGTTTTTAACCTTCTTCTCATGGTCTCCATGGGAAGTAATACTATCTTAGGGTAAGGAGTAGCCTCTCAGGGTCAGACACGGTGTTTGGCTTGAGAGTTATTCCCATTCCTTCTGCTCCTTTTCCATGTCCACCAGGCATCATGTGGAGCACCAGGAACAACCAAGTTCTTCTCTTGATTAATAATTGCCATCCTCTGCTTGCACCAGGCACAACTTGACTTTGCTTCATCTCGGCATTCTCTGTCCTCTGATCAGCTAGGCATCACCCATTAACTTCAATGCCAGAATCACCACAGCCTCAGAAAAGACCACAAGTCCCAGGATAACCTGTGCCATTCCCAAAACTCTCATGCCCAAGGGAAAACAAATTAATTTTAAATATCAAGTCATGGAAGATGGCTGCCTGCTCCCTTATAATTGGGAACAAAGAAAAGTGGCTTGTCTCCAGCCCCCTCCCTGGTCCCTGTAAGTCATTTTAGGGATGGGGGATGAGGAGGGAAGCTTTGTTATGGAGGGCCAAAGGGTTTGGCCCAAACTGAAGTAGGGGGTGGTGTCTGAGGCAAATAGGAGACCACTCTGAAGCTCCCAAGGCAGTCCCTGAAGTATAGCAGGGCTGTTTCAACACAGGCTTGCTTCTTCTTCTCTGTATGGCCGTGGGCAGTCCCTTCACAGATTGCCCAAAGCTGGCTTTGATCTTGAAAGTATATAGAAAGGGAGCCAGGTGCAGTGGCACACATTCATAACAACACACTAAAAAGCATTTAAAAGAGCAGGACCTTTCAAAGGGCCATCAACAACGGTCTCGATATAATTTGTCATTCGGGGAGAGAGATCAACTCAAACTAAAGCCTAAACAAGGCAATCTTCACTCTCTCTGAAATCTAGAAGGGAATAGACTGTGTGGGCCTCCTGAGTGAGGGACAACCACAGTCCAGGCACCACAGCTGAGAAGACCTTCTCCCATGTACCCATCAACCATACTTCACGTGGAGGAGGGATCTGGAGCAGATCCACCATAGCAGATCTTAAGGAGCAAGCAGGTTCATGCAGGATCAGGTAGAACCGGGGGTCATGCCATGAAACTGAGAGGAGTGCTAGTCTTCTGTAAACAAGCATGGATTGTCCCCTTTGCTAAGCAGGGTCTGCTATGGTTTGCATTTGAATAGGAGACTACGGGGCGATTCTCACGACCAACAAAAATTGGGCTAGGAGAGCCTAGCCCGATTTTTGTTGGTCATAAGAACCACCAGGCTTGCAGCTGAGCCCGGTGGTTCTTGAGCGGGTAACCCGCTCTGGAACCCCTGCTAAAAAGCAGGTTTGAGGAATGAGTGCTCCAGCAAACCTGCTTTTTAGGCTCGTGAGTAGCTGCGGTGCAGCTTCGTGCCGTGGCTACTCATGAGTAGACCCCCAGCCAGGAGGCGAAAAGCTGCCTCCCAGTTCGGGGGTCTCCCCAGTATGCCCTGCGCGCTCGTGCAGGGCATACTGGGGCTTGTGGGGGCCACGCAGCCCCCGCTCCCCCCACCCCCACCGGCTCCTTCACAGAGCCAACCATCGTGTGGGCAGCCGATCCGGCCACCCAGGGCTCCCCGCAGTTTTAACAAAAGCGGGTCTCACGGATCGTGAGACCCGCCTCTACATGTGAGCACTGTAAGACATTCCCTTTAGGGGACAGGGTCCCTCTGGGAAGAACATGCTTGCATGCAGAAGGTTCCAAGTTCTCTCCCTGGCATCTCCAAGACAGAGCTGAGAGAGACTCCTGCCTATAACCTTGGAAAAGCCTCTGCCAGTCTGTGCAGACAATACTGAGACAGATAGACCAAGGGTCTGACTCGGTATAAGTCAGCTTTCTAGTCTCCTAAACTATTTGCCAGGAAATTGTGGACTAACAAAAGGTAGTACTTTTTCACAAAGCACATAATTAACCTATAGAATTATCTGCCACAAGATATGGTGATGGCCACCAGTTTGGATGGCTTTAAAATGGGCTTAGACAAATTCATGGAGGAAAGGTATATCAATAATTGTTGTTAAGTGTTAAGGAGCCAGTATGGTGTAGTGGTTAGAGTGCTGGACTAGGACCGGGGAGACCCGAGTTCAAATCCCCATTCAGCCATGATACTTGCGGGATGACTCAGGGCCAGTCACTTCTCTCTCAGCCTAACTTACTTCACAGGGTGGTTGTGAGGAGAAACTCAAGTATGTAGTACCCTTCTCTGGGCTCCTTGGAGGAAGAGTGGGATATAAAATGTAAATGTAAATAAAATGTAAATATAAATAACTACTAGTCTGGTGGCTATAGGCCACTTCCAACCTCAGAGTCAAGATGCCTTTAAATATGAGTTGCAGGGGAGCAGCAGCAAGAGAGATGGCATGCTTTCATCTCTTGCCTATGGGCTTCCCAGAAGCATCTGGTGGACCACTGTGTGAAACAGGATGCTGGACTAGATAGGCTTCCTTGGGCATGATCCAGCAAGATGCAACCCACCCCCAAACTTTCAGAGCTAAGATTTATGACATGAATCTGAAACCTGCACTGATATATATATTTTAAAGGAAAACCAAAAGAAAAGTGTAGCTTAATTTTCTTTATGGGAAGGTCGAAGGGAAGGGGATGTGGCCGCCATGCATCAATCCAGCCCTGCCACCTACTCTGCTTGACACCCGGCATTCGGTAATGAATACATTTCTTGCATTGCTGCACGCTTCTCCCGGCGTCGGCATCTTATGATTAATACGCCTTGTCTTTTCTAAACAAACCTAATGCAAAGCCAATAATGCAAGTCCCTTGCCTTTATTGCCGAACCTCAGAGCTCAGTGTTGTTTTGGATATATATGTAAGGGAAGAGAGATGAATGCTCACTTGAGCTCAGGAGATAGAGCCCGGAATAAATTTATGAGATGAAAAATGCACAGCGGGGCGATGCGAATGAGTCTCGAGGAGGCTTCTGCCTCCCCCCATCATCTGATACATAATGTACTGTGTGAGCTTTGGGCATGTGTGTATACTGTTACAGTAAGGCATTTTTTGTCAGGTACAGTCAGTGGAGTTATGGCCTGTTTTCTCTCTCGGGTGGAGGTGCCCATGAATTTCACCTACTGTGCTATCCAAGGGAAATTCAGAGGGTCCCACTTGGGTGAAAAATCTGAGCAATTTCCAAGGGAAGCTTTAATAATGTAAAAGCATTACACTGGCTGCCCATACATTCTCAGGCAAAAATATATAATGCGGATGATTACTTGTAAAGCCCTGAACGGGGTATTTAAGGTATTTAAGAGAGCATTTTCTGCTTCAGGATCCCCACAGCTTACAAAGGTCTTTTGCAGAGGTCCACCTGCAATTGCCACTGGCTCGTCTGGTGGTGACTCAGGGCCGGGCCTTTTCTATAGCCACCCTGAGTCTCTGGCATGGACTTCCTGTTCTTGTAAGAGCTTCACCATCTCTAGCAGCCTTTAAAAGACCTCTTAAGACACACTTGTTTAACCAAGCCTTGGATCAGCTGATAGTTGTTTTAAATTATTTTAAGTGTTTGGTTTTAATTGTGGTTTTACTGTTTTTATTTTTCTGCAAACTGCCACTTGTTTTGAGCAGTATAGAAATGTAATAAAGTAAGTAAACAAGAGTAGGATAATGTCTGGAAGGAATGGGAAGGGTTTGCATTGCTTTTTCTTGGCCACAAAACAATCTCCTAATAGGATTATGGAGACCTATAATTGGACCTGGGGCACAGTCTGATGAAACTTGACACAAGCACTGCCTTTGCTGTTAGATCAGGATGAAAATGTCAGAGCTGGGCTGTAGACAGCCGCCACTGGACAGTGTCAAGTCTGAGGCTGCATATGCACATAACGTGAAAGTGGAGTTGAAGAGGACAGAGGTTGCCAGGCCTGTACCTCTGAATGTAGGACACCCCTTCCAAACTCATTTTGGATGGTGAGCAACCTGAGGTTCCACTCTCCAAACTCCAATTTGAACCCTTGGTTGGACACAGACTGTGTTGCATCCAAATTCTGAACTGCAGGCTGAGTTCCCTTCAACCAGATTTGAGGGTGGAAGGAAGCTTCTCCCTCTTTCCAGCTGTGATTGGCTGTGTGGGCTGTCCTTCATGAAAGAAGGAAGCCTGCACAGCCCGTTGCCCCTCCTGTCTGTAGTCTCACTGACTGCAGGCCCCTGCTCTCTGTTATGTCCAAATTCAGACAGGAGAGTGGGGATGGGGTGCGGTTCACTGCTATGTGTGAATATGGCCTGAAGCTGGAATCAAGAAGACAGAGAAGAACACCAAGATCCGGAAACAGGGTAAGGGACAAAGTCGAAGTGCAAGGTCGAAGCTGAGTGGACAAACAGGGATTGCAGAATGCTAAGCACTAGGACCAAGAAAACTCTGATACTGAGACAAGACCTTAGTCCAGACAGGAAGCCCCCCTCCAGGGCCTGGGAGCTCTATGCTGTTGTAAGACTGTTGCAGTTCAGCAGTCTGCCACATAGGGTAGCAGTAAAGGTCTATGGCTCTCTGCCTCAATACAGACAGTTCTTGATTGAGGGACAAGCTATTGCAGAAAAAAAACCTGAATTCGGCATACAACAGCTGGAGGAGCACCTTTCACAATGTATAATAGTGGGCAGGGGCATAGTGGGCAGGGGCACAGCTCGAACAGATTGGGAGGCTGCAAATTGTGCAGGCCTTCTGAACATCTTTGAGGCTGGCTAAGCAGTTCAGCGTAAAGAGGTTGCTTCATAGGCTCCCCAACTGATCCACTTTGGAGGGCCAAAACAAGCTACCAGTTCCACGTCAGAACCTCTTGGGATATTGACTATCATAACCTCAAAAGGGAAATCTAATTCCTTATGAGGGATGCTGTCAGACCTTTGTGCAAACACACCACCCATCATCCAGATAGAATGGTTGTTCCTTTAAGAACATAAGAACAGCCCTGCTGGATCAGGCCCAAGGAGGCCCATCTAGTCCAGCATCCTGTTTCACACAGTGGCCCACCAGATGCTGCTGGAAGCCACAGGCAGGAGCTGAGGACATGCTCTCTCTCCTGCTGTTACTCCCCCGCAACTGGTACTCAGAGGCATCCTGGAGCCCTCCGACTAGTAGCTGATGATAGACCTCACCTCTTATTTGTGCAGCACTGTTCATTCTTGAAGATAGGGTTCAGGAGTGGGTGAACATGGAAAGAATCCTTGCTGGATGTGACCATGTGTCATTCTAATCCTGCTTCTAACAATGGCCAGCCAGATGCTTCTGGGAACCCTGAAGGAGGACATGAAGGCAACAACTCTTCCATTGTTTGCCTATAGGACCTGGCACCCACAGGGATACTGCCTCTCATCATGAAGGTTCAATTAAGCTAATATGGTGACTGCATATTGTTCATGGATAGATCTGACCTTCATGAATAGACTTGTCCCCAGTGATCTGACCCAGTATGGCAATTCTTACGTAAAAGACCACACCGCCACTCAAAAAATATCAAAGTCAGAGCACTGCTTGAAAGCGAAGTAGGCAGTAATGCCCGGATTAGGAACGTGTTTAGCAGAAACTGCTTATCATGCAATCCATTTCAGGGCTATCTTTGGGATGCTAAACCTTGTAATATGCTTTCAGAAATGGTGCTGCCTATGATCCCTTTAAAGAATCTGTACCTCTGTGTTACTGCAGCCCCCGGTCGATGGACAACAGCTTAGCTGGAAGCACATTTGCTGAATAGTTTGATTTCATTTTCTTTCTTGTTTTCCTTCGCAAAGTGGTTATTCGTAAAACCTCTAAAATATATGTTGAGTCACCTAAATTCTGTGCTTGTGAGCAAAATAGCTATTGAGGGAAAGGGTGGTGGGGAAGGAATGGGGAGGAAGTTTATATAAATGCAACCTCTTTATATATTTATATATGCTGTGGGTAAGCAAACTCTACACACAATTAATATTTGTATTTTTCTATTTTTTCTACTTCAGTGTCTTGTGTTGGGGCAAGCCCACTACAGGTCAGTGTGCAGATATGGGAAACATTAAAAAAAAAAAAAGGATAAGGGATGAAATGGTAGGGTATTAAGAAGTCCAGAGTCTCGTTGGAGAACTGAATGGAACCATGACTGACTAATGACAGCAGCCATCTCCCATCTGTATGAGCCACGGAAAGGCAAGTCCAGCTCAGAGAAGATGAGGGGTTTTTATGGCTAACCGGAGCCCCATCCCCTCCTGGACTCCTAGGACAATCCTCTTTCCCAGAGGACACATGGGCTGTATTAACACATAACATGAAACCAGAGGTTGATAAACCTACAGTTACAATTTGAAACCGTGAATCGCATCGCAGATGTTCATCCAACCACAGTCCAGCAACCTCCAGTTCCAGGAGATGGGAGCCCCTCTCTCTTCCTTGTCCACTGAGGTTGATCCTAGCAAGCTCCAAAGTCAGACTGTGGACAAAGCGTCAGCATGTCAGCAGAGTGGCTGTGATTGGCCACAATCATGCATTTTCAAAATCATGGCATGCCATTATCATGCCATGCCAGCACTTGAAGATAGGCTTCTGACAATGATGGTGCCACCACCCCACAAAGAGCCCTGCACTAAAATAGACTAGCACAAGCAGAATTTTTTTTTTTGCGGGGGTGGGGGGAGATTCTGGGGAAGGGCACTATTTCCCTGTTAGGATAGGGAAGGGAACATGATGACATTCTAGGAGGGGTTACGTTGATGAGGGAGGCCAAAGGATCCGTGGAGGGGGGGAGTCTCTCCTGGTGCAACCTAGGATGCTCTTGCAAGAGCTCACCCCAAGAAAGCAGTCCATGCAGGCCAAATCACACTCCCACTCCATGGGCAGCTTGCTGTCTGTAGGTTTGCACTCTCATGAGAGGACCAGTCTACTCGGGAGGACCATTGGGGTAAATAACCCCAAACATCATAATACCCCCTTCGTAAGAGGGGATTGTGGCCATGAAACCAACCTTATGGTGGTCCATCCATGGTGGCCTGTCCATTGGGATATAGAATCCCAATGGTCTGACACTCTTGTGAGAGAGCTGTCTGTGGGAGAAGGGGTTATCATCACACATTATTAGTGATTCTGCCTGGTGCCCCTGCCCCACAGATGGCTCTTCTCATGAGTTGTGAGGGGGTGTCACTATAGCCTTACACTCTCATGAGTGAGCGGTCTGCTCATAATCAGCATCCCTCATTAACACGGTGGAGGAATCTTCTCTCTTATGGTTGGTAATGCTGTTCCTGCTGCCTGGCCCTCTCCTGAGTAAGCCTAGGGAACGCACAGTTACCCCCAAGGGAAAGGGGCTGGGATCCCTTCCTCAAACTTTTGGTACAAAAAATAGAAATTGGCTGCTGAAGAACCCCTGGTTGGGACCCCGGGTTCCCTCCAACCCCGCTGCCATATTTTCCCATCCCAGATCTGTGATGGGGTGACTTGCTTGTGTTGTCACCAGGAGTGTTTGTGCTTTTGAACATACATCATTATCGCTTTATTCTTGGGGAGCCAAAGCACATTGTGTCTGCCCTGTCATCCCATCCCCTTTCCCTCCTGCTTCCCAGGAGAAGGGAGCAAGGGACAAAGTGGGAAGAGGGGATGCCCCTGTATGACTTTGCCGCTGGACAGGCTGACAAGCTTGGGATGGGACATGGCAAAGTCCCTGTTGCTGGGCAACTGCATTTGTTGGATCGGTGACAGGAGAAGCAGGGCTGGTGCTCCAAGAGTGGCCTGAGAGAAGCGCCACAGCCATGGAGTGGGCGTGATCCTGAGCAGGTCTGCACCACCATCTCTGTGATTGTTGGGTTTCAAAAAACAGCACAAAATCACGGCTTTGGCGGTGTCTGGGTCCAAACAGTCTCGCCGGCAAACCGTATTGCAAAATGAAGGTTCAAACTGGAGTTTGGTGAAGCAAACCAGAGGTCGTTTTGGTCTTGAAACTGAAGTTGCATGATTTCGGACAAAATGACATTACAACCTCTGCCCCATTTAACTCTGGTTGTGAATTACATCTGAATTCGGCCTTGAACTGGTTTCCCTCTCCTCCCAAGGACACCCACTAGAAGGGAGAACTGCCAAGCATGCACCTCCATCTGCAAAGCTGAAACTCAGTCCTGGCCCAGCAAGACAGTCGTGGCCAGCCTCCTGAGATCCATGTTGTATTCTGTCTAGGAATCTTTTGTGTTTTGTTCTTTGGAAGTTTGTCCCAGTGGTGATCCTGGTGACAGGTAGGAAAGGGAGAAGGAGAACATGGAGTTGTTTCTGGAAGAAAGTCTTAGTTAAGTTCACATAAAGTTGTTTTGTGTTTACAAGGGAAGCAGATATAAAAATCAATTTTAGGCAATTATCTCTTCCACTGCAGATTTTTGAGTGTTTTGAATCTTTGGGGAGCCATTTTTCAAGCAGGAGGCTGCAGTAGAAAGAAGCTACAGAAGCTTTTCAAGGAGGCATTTACCACTGACATTTTGATTGAAGCAAAATCACTTTAACGTAGGAGCATAGGAAGCTGCCTTATACTGAGTCAGACTATTGGGCC
The DNA here is from genome assembly GCF_027244095.1 of Hemicordylus capensis. NCBI lineage: Eukaryota > Metazoa > Chordata > Lepidosauria > Squamata > Cordylidae > Hemicordylus > Hemicordylus capensis. The sequence goes on along the minus strand of NC_069660.1, from coordinate 315,654,437 downwards.
ACCTAGCTCACTATTGTCTACTCTGACTGACAGCAGCTTCTCCAAGATTGCAGTCAGGTGTGCTTCCCATCCCTACCTAGAGATCACAGGTGCTCTACCAGTGAACTATAGCCCCATGTTTTTAAAGGAATGTCAAGGAAGCTGCAGACCTGTTGACATTGAAGTTGCATGTAAACTGTAAAGGCAAAATGTGTTTGTTTATGCTAAACACCCAACCTGAGGCACTGTTTCCCAGATGACTCATCCCCAAGGCATTACATAGGGAACATAGGAGGCCTTAAACTGAGTCAAATTGTTGGTCCATCTTGCTCAGTGTCTATCTATTTATTGTATTTATTTATTTGATTTATATACCACCCTTCCCAAAGTGGCCTAGGGTGGTTTACACTAAAACCAGAAATACATAACAATTAAAATCAGGAACTAGTTATAAGCAGATTAAAATTAGAATTGGAACTAAATTCTAGTTTCCTCAAGAGACGAGAGCTGGTCTTGTGGTAGCAAGCATGACTTGTCCCCTTAGCTAAGGAGGGTCCACTCTGGTTGTATATGAATGGGAGACTAGAAGTGTGAGCACTGGAAGATATTCCCCTCAGGGGAAGAAGCTGCTCTGGAAAGAGCATCTAGGTTCCAAGTTCCCTCCCTGGCATCTCCAAGATAGGGCTGAGAGAGATTCCTGCCTGCAACCTTGGAGAATCCATGGAAACCTTGGAGAAGCCAAGGTTCCTGCCTCCAAATCTTGAAGAAACCTTGGAGAAGTCACTACACAGTATTGTCTGTGTAGACAATACTGAGCTAGATAGACCAATGGTCTGACTCAGTATATGGCAGCTTCCTATGTTCCTATGTAAATATAATTAAAAGGCAGGTTAAAAGGATGGGTCTCTGAGGCTCTCCTGAAGGCCTCCAGGGAGGACAGTCCTCTTATATCCACAGGGAGTGTGTTCCACAACCCTGTCGACAACAGATAAGGCGTGGTCCCAGGTCACTACCAGATGAACTGGTAGCAGCCAAAGACAGAGCCCTCCTGATGATCTCAGTGAGCAGTGGGGATCTTGTAGAGCAGGGCTGCTCAACTTTGGCCTTCCTGCAGATTTTGGCCTATAACTCACATCATCCCTGGCTTTTGACCACTGTGGCTGGGGATTATGGGAGTTGTAGTCCAAAAACAGCTGTGGATGGGCAAAGCTGAGCAGGCCCGTTGTAGAGAAAGGTGCTTTCTCAGGTCAGTGTATTGTATTGTCTACCCTGACTGGCAGCAGCTTTCCAAGCTTCCAGGGAGGAGATTTTTCCAGCCCTACCAGGAGATGCAGCCAGGGATTGAACCTGGGACCTTCTGCAAGAAAAGCAGATGCTCCTCCACTGAGCTACAACCCCATCCACTAAGGATCCTTCCTCAAGCAACATCTGAAGAATGGTGAGGGAAGCCAGGACTCCAGCAGGGCTGTTCTTATGTTCTTATATGGAATTCCTTGCCATGGGATGTGGTGATGGCCATCAGCTTGGATGGCTTTAAAAGGGGCTTAGACAGATTCATGGAGGGCAGGTCTATCCATGGCTACCAGTCTGGTGGCTGCAGGCCATCTCCAGCCTCAGAGGCACGATGCCTCTCAATACCAGTTGCAGGGGAGCAACAGCAGGAGAGAGGACATGCCTTCAGCTCTTGCCTGTGGGCTTATCGGAGGCATCTGTTGGGCCACTGTGTGAAGCAGGATGCTGGACTAGATGGGCCTCCTTGGGCCTGATCCAGCAGGGCCGTTCTTATGTTCCAAGCCAAGAGCATGTTGCCCAGTCTAGCAAAACTGACAAAAGGCCCATCCCTTTTCCACATGTTTCAGAAACTGCTTTGGGGCAGGAATGATATCAGTTGGCCCAATAGCCCAGCAGAGAGGGTTGGCTCTCCTCCCCAATCCCCATGCTCCGAGTCTGAATTGGGAAGCACCCTGCTACTGCTACTAATACTTTATAAAACGCAGGAAACCTCACGTCTAACTTGGCGCTCAGCCATCATTATACTGATGCAGCATTCAAACTTGTCATTTAGGAAGTGAACCTATTTCCCCCTAGATTTGTTTCAGCTCTACCGTCTGCTTCCCTCCTTCTGGAATCCTTTTTGCACCGACCTCCCCAGATCTCTTTAGGAGCCTGCCCCGTCATCCCTGTCTCATTGTGCTTGAAAGCAGTGCTCCTCTTCCCTTTCCCTCCAGCTAATTTTGCCTTTAATTTGTGCTTATTTAAATCCCTAACCATATGATTTAACTCTCTGCTATTCCGGAGGCTCCCTCAGCCTGTAAGACTCGCTTTGAAATGAGCTATTGTTGTAGGTAGGCGGTTTGTCATGTAGAACTAATGTTAATGGGCAGTTTACATCTGGTCTGTCTCAGCAGCTGAAAATAGTGTGTATTATTAAACTTCTCATTTTATTAAGATTAAATGCCATGTTTGTTTACCTCACTGGAGAAAAGCTTGAAGATTAAATTTTTGTGCACACACACACACACACACACACTTGTATATATACAATGTACTGCAAAACACACAGACATACATAACTGAAGAATACAAAAATTTTCCTAATAAGACCTGGAAATTCTATTGGGAACGAGTTGTAATGTCATAGGGGGACAAATTGGTACTTTTCGAAGAACAAGCTGAGGTTTGCACCATCAAAGGTCCAACATCTATCAGCTATAATTGGGCAAATGTCATAGCTACTCATAGTTTCATCTTTTACTTAGTATCCCATGCAATGACATGGAGTGTGTCAGAATTAAGCTTCAGGTCCACCATCTACAAATAACTTTTTCATTGAGGCCTACTAGAACCCCAGAAGCCTGCAGGTGAGAGCAGAGGAGGGACAACATATGCTCCTAGGTAGACCCCAGGGTGAGAGACTGAGTGTCTGCCTGTTTGCTTCTCCTGCTGCCCCCCCGGCTTTTATCTCCCCCCCCCCAGGATTGGCTGCTATGCTGAGGTGGGGAGGAGGGTGACTTGGCAGTTTCCTGGATTCCATCTGCCTAGAGCTGCCTGCTCAGGGCTATATAGAGTTCTGCCAGTGGTGGCGGGGTTGCCACTGGCAGGGTTGCCCATTTGGGGGAGCCACTTTGGGGGACAGAGAGGGCGAGGGCCAGGTCTCCTGGCCCAGGTATTTCTATGTGGAGGGGCATTTATGCTGGCCTTCGGCTGAAATAAATGAATACATACATACATATGTGGGGGGGCATTTAATAGTGGGGCTTCTGTTTTAATTAGTCCTGGGTGAGATAGTCCTAGGATGTGTCTGGGCTTACCTGGAGATGGGGAGACAGGGGGCGTGTCTACTGACTGTGGGATGGCAATTCCAGTGGTGGTGGGGAGCAGAAGACAGAATGTTGGCAGGTCAGCGGGCCGTTACAGGGGAAGGGGACTGGAAATCTAATAGCTGTTTCCCCTTCTGGCTGTCCTGCCAGCTCTTTGACCCTGGGGAGCAGTGCTGTTCATCCTTGGAACCTCACCTTGCTCCTTAATGCCAGGTTGGTCCAGAACAAATGGACCAACTATAATGCCAGGTTGGTCCAGAACAAATCAGAAACCATCCATGATTTGATTCTGGAAGAAGGTGCTGACCTGGTATGTATTACAGAGACCTGGTTAGGGGAGGCTGGGGGCCCAGTGTGGTCCCAGTATCTTCCTCCAGGTTTCTCTGTTGAGGAGTGGGCGAGGGACCATGGGCGGGGAGGTGGAGTGGCTGTGGTCTATAAGAATAACTTTTCCTTTACCAGGATCCCTGTTAGACTGTCAGACCATATTGAATGTGTGTACTTAAGTCTGGGGACCAGGGATAGACTGGGACTTCTGTTGGTGTACCAATCACCCCACTGCTCAACAGAGTCCCTAACTGAGCTGAAGGACTTGGTCTTGGACTTGGTGTTGGAGTCCCTCAGGCTTGGGGTGCTGGAGGACTTCAATGTTCACTTTGGGACCAATTTGTCTGGGATGGCTGAGGAGTTCATAGCAGCCATGATGACAATGGGCCTATCTCAAGTGGTCTCGGGACCGATGCACATTGCAGGTCACACACTTGATTTGGTCTTTCACTCTGATCAGGGTGGTGTTCCATGGGTGGGGAATCCCACCATCTGGTTAAGGTTGGACTCAAAATCACTTCCCATCTTCGCAGGGGCGAGGGACCTATTAGTATGGTCCACCCAAGAAGGTTATTGGATCCAATAGGATTTCAAGAAGCTGTGGAGGGATTTAGTGTTGACTCTGTTGGCGATCTTGTTGATGCCCTGGTGGAGAATTGGAACAGCAAACTCACCAGGGCGGTAGACATGATTGCTCCCAAGCATCCTCTCCAACCCACTTCAAAACTGTCCCCTTGGTATACGGAAGAACTACGGGGTCTGAAGCGGCGAGGTAGACGACTGGAGTGCAAGTGGAGAAAGACTTGGCTTGAATCTGACAGACTGAAACATAGAACACATTGTAACACCTATGCTCAGGCGATACGTGCGGCAAAGAAGCAATTCTTTTCTGCCCGTATTGCATCCACAAGTTCACGTCTAGCAGAGATGTTCAGGGTTGTGAGAGGGCTAGTATGTGCCCCTCCTCCCTTGAATCACAATCTGGAACCATCGATTACCTGCTGTGATGTGTTTAACGAATTCTTTGTGGGGGAAATCTTTCGTATTCGGGCCGACTTAGACTCCTTCTCTACAATTACTTCAGTGTCTGATTTGGAGGTGTCCAGCGACTCCTCTTGTGTGATTACATTGGATCAGTTCCAGTTTGTGGCTCCTGAGGATGTGGACAAGCTGATTGGAATGGTGCAGCCTACCACATGTTCTCCTGACCCTTGCCCAACATGGCTTATATTATCTGGCAGGGGGGTTGTTGTAGAAGGCCTGGTAGAGATTATAAATGCAGTTTTGAGGGAAGGTAGGATGCCTCCTTGTCTTAAAGAGGCAATTATTAGACCGCTTCTAAAGAAGCCTACCTTGGATCCCTCAGAGTTGTGCAACTACAGTCCTGTCTCCAACCTTCCGTGGCTGGGCAAGGTAATTGAGAGAGTGGTGGCCTCCCAGCTCCAGATGGTCTTGGAGGAAACAGATTAACTTGACCCATTTCAAACTGGCTTTTGGGACGGCTATGGGGTGGAGACTGCCTTGGCCGGCCTGATGGATGATCTCCAATTGGAAATGGACAGAAGAAGTGTGACTCTGTTGGTCCTTGGTGTAGTGGTTAGAGTGCTGGACTAGGACCGGGGAGACCTGAGTTCAAATCCCCATTCAGCCATGAAATTAGCTGGGTGACTCTGGGCCACTCACTTCTCTCTCAGCCTAACCTACTTCACAGGGTTGTTGTGAAAGAGAAACCCAAGTATGTAGTACACTGCTCTGGGCTCCTTGGAGGAAGAGCAGGAAATAAATGTTAATAATAATAATAATAATAATAACAACAACAACAACAACAATTATTATTATTATTATTATTATTATTATTATTATTATTATTATTTTCCAAGGGGATTCACTATCCCCTCTATTGTTTGTAATCGCCATGACCCCACTTTCACAAATATTAAACAAAACAAGCCTCGGATACCAAACATCTAAAACATCCAGTAAAATCAACCATCTGTTGTACATGGACGATCTGAAGTTGTATGGAAAGTCCCAGTCAGAAATTCAATCACTGCTAAACACTGTCCGTATATTCAGCAGCGATATAGCAATGGAGTTTGTACTAGACAAGTGTGCTGCATTAATAATGAACAGAGGGAAAATAAGAAAAACAGAAGGAATAGAACTGCCCAATGGAAGCAACATCAAGAACCTGGAAGAGAAAGAACCTTAAAAATACTTGGGCATTCTCCAGGCTGATAACATCGCACACACTGAAGTTAAAAGAAAAATTGGAAGTGAATACATCAGGAGAGTCAGAAAAATCCTCAAGTCCAAACTCAATGGCGGGAACATCATACAAGCCATAAACACCTGGGCTATACCTGTTATCAGATACACTGCAGGAATAATAGACTGGACCCAGGCAGAGCTAGAGACGCTAGATCGTAAGACCAGGAAAATCATGACCATCAATCATGCTCTGCACCCCTGCAGCGATGTAAATAGGCTCTACCTCCCTCGCAGCTCAGGTGGAAGAGGAATGCTGCAAGTCCATCAAACAGTAGAAGAGGAGAAAAGAGGCCTTGAAGAATATATAAGGGACAGTGAAGAAGATGCACTTCAAATGGTCAAGAACGTGAAACTATTCAACACCAATGAAACAAAACAGGCCTACAAGAAAGAACAAGTCAAGAACCGAGCAGAAAAATGGAGAAATAAGCCCCTGCATGTTCAATCAATATTTACACAATATAAGTGGAAAATCAGACATCACCAAGACCTGGCAATGGCTTAAGAATGGCAACTTGAAGAAAGAAACAGAGGGTTTAATACTGGCTGCACAAGTACAGGCACTAAGAACAAATGCAATAAGAGCAAAAGTAGAAAAATCCACAACAAACAGCAAGTGCTGCCTTTGTAAAGAAGCAGATGAAACAGTGGACCACCTGATCAGCTGTTGTAAGAAGATCGCACAGACTGACTACAAACAAAGGCATGACAAAGTAGCAGGGATGATACACTGGAACATCTGCAAAAAATACAAGCTACCTGTAGCCAAGAATTGGTGGGACCATAAAATTGAAAAAGTGGTAGAAAATGAAGATGCAAAAATATTATGGGACTTCCGACTACAAACAGACAAACATCTGCCACACAATACACCAGATATCACTGTAGTCGAGAAGAAAGAAAAACAAGTGAAAATAATCGACATAGCAATACCAGGGAATAGCAGAATAGAAGAAAAAGAAATAGAAAAAAATCACCAAATACAAAGATCTACAAATTGGAATTGAAAGGCTGTGGCAGAAAAAGACCAAAATAATCCCAGTGGTAATTGGCACCCTACGTGCAATTCCAAAAGACCTTGAAGAGCACCTCAGCACCATAGGGGCCACAGAAATCACCATCAGCCAATTACAAAAAGCAGCTTTACTGGGAACAGCCTATATTCTGCGACGATATCTATAACCATCCTCTCTAATAAAACGCTTGGTGTCCGTCCATGGACGGACACCAAGCGTGCGTTCATGCCTGGCCTATTCTGGGCATGCGCGAAGCGCATTCCCAGAACAGAGCAAGGCAGCCGCAAACGCAAGCACCCGGCGGCCATGTTGGGCGGCCAGAAGCGGCCGGCCCGAAGAAGCTGGGTAAGCGGCGGTGGGGGGCACTGGCCGAGGCGGCGGCAAAGCCGCCGCCTCGGCCAGAGAACGTGGCGTGGCGGAGCCCTGGCCGAGCCCTGGCCGCGCCGCCGCATACCCGGATTCTTCAGGGTGGCCGCTTCTGGCCGCCCAACATGGCCGCCGGACGAGGCGGCGGGGGAAACTCAATGCGGCGGTGGGCCCGGGGACCAGGAGCCGGTGGCTGGCGGGCCTGGCCGGAGCCATGGGTGGCGGACCCGGCCGGAGCCACGGGCGGCAGTGAGTGGCAGGAGGGCGAATGGCGGCCGCTGATTGAGGGGGGAAGAGGCGGCGGGGGAAGCCGGCCAAGGCAGCAGCAGAGCCGCTGCCAAGGCCTGGCGGCGCTGCCGCTCCGCTGCTGGAGCCGGGCGGGAGGGAGACTTTGGGGCCTGAAGCCGGGCGGGGGGGAGAAGCAGCAGGGGAAGCTGGCTGAGGTGGTGGCACAGCCGCCGCCAAGGCCTGGCGCCAACGCCGCCAGAGCCGGGCGGGAGGGCGAATTTGGGCCCCTTCCCTTCCTAGCGCCCGTTATTCAATGGGCTAAAATTTACTTGTTGACAATAAAATTCTGGCATCCCAGGTCCTTGGGAAGGACTCGATGTCTGGATAAAACAAACCAGTCAATAACACCTGTCTGACTGTGTAAACAAGAAATAATAATAATAATAATATCAACCATAGTATCCTTCTGGAGCATCTGAGGAGGTTGGGAGTTAGAGGCACTGCTTTGTGGTGGTTCCGCTCCTACCTCGCGGGCAGGTTCCAGATGGTGTCCTTTGGAGACTGCTGTTCTTCAAAATCTGAACTCTTGTATGGTGTGCCTCAGGATTCTGTATTATCTCCGATGTTGTTTAACATCTACATGAAACCACTGGAAGAGATAATCAGGAGATTTGGTGCAGGGTGCTATCAGTATCAATCTATTTCTCCATGTCAGCATCATCGGGAGAGGGCATAAACTTCCTAAATGCCTGCCTGGAGTTGGTGATGGGCTGGATGAGGGATAACAAACTGAGACTGAATCCGGCTAAGAAGGACTCATTGTGCAGGGTCAAAACTCGAGAGACAATTTTGATCTTCCTGTTCTGGATCGGGTCACACTTCCAGTCTGGGGGTGCTTCTGGTCTGGGAGTCTGGGGGTGCTTCTGGATCCAAGCCTCACCCTGGCCTCCCAGGTTGAGGCGGTGGCCAGAAGTGCCTTCTATCAGCTTTGGCTAATACGCCAGCTGCGTCTGTTTCTTGAGACGAATGACCTCAAAACAATGTTATATCTGCTGGTAACCTCCAGACTGGATTACTGCAATGCACTCTATGTGGGGCTGCCCTTGTATGTAGTTTGGAAACTTCAGTTGGTCCAGAATGCGGCAGCCAGGTTGGTCTCTGGGTCATCTTGGAGAGACCATATAACTCCTGTATTGAAGGAGCTACATTGGCTGCCGATATGTTTCTGGGCAATATACAAGGTGTTGGTCATAACCTATAAAGCCCTAAACAGCTTGGGCCCTGGGTATTTAAGATAACGTCTTCCTTGTCATGAACCCCACCGCCCACTGAGATCATCTGTAGAGGTCCGTCTGCAGTTGCCACCGGCTTGTCTGGTGGCTACGCAGGGACGGGCGTTCTCTGTTGCTGCTCCAAGGCTTTGGAATGTGCTCCCTACTGAAATAAGAGCCCCCCCAGCTCTGGCAACTTTTTAAAAGCCTTTAAAGATGCATCTCTTCACCCAGGCTTTTAACTGATATTGTTTTAATGTTTTTAATGCTGTTTTAAAATATTGTTTTAAAATTTTAAATTGTAATGTTTTAAACTTTTTGTTTTAACTAAAGTTTTACTTTCTGTTTTTATTTTGTTGTAAACCACTCAGAGACGTATGTTTTGGACAGTATAAAAATATGCTAATAAATATAATAAAATAAATATGGTCTCAGGTTCACTCTGTGGCAGCATCTCCAGGTAGGGTGGGAGAGACTCCTGCCTAAAAGATGGGAGAGCTACTGCCAGTCAGAGTAGGCTTCAAACTGCCACAAGATGTGGTGACAGCCAACAGCCTGAATGGCTTTAAGAGGGGTTTGAATAACTTCATAGAGAAGAGGCCTATCAACGGCTACTAGTTGGAGGGAGGCTATAGGCCACCTCCAGTCTCCAAGGCAGGATGCCTCCGAGTACCAGTTGCAGGGGAGTAAAAACAAGAGAGAGGGCATGCTCTCAACTCCTGCCTGTGGCTTCCAGCGGCATCTGGTGGGCCACTGTATGAAGCAGGATGCCGGACTTGATGGGCCTTGGGCCTGATCCAGCAGGGCTGTTCTTATGTTTGTATGTCAGCGTAGGCAATGCTGAGTTTGATGGATAAATGGTTTGACTTGGTCTGAGGCAGCTTGCTATGTTCCTAAAATTGCCAACCCATGAAGCTTGGGCAGAGGTGCACCTAGGTAATTTTGGTCCTAAAGGCCTTTGGAGTATGCCCCCCTCCCACACTGCAATTTAAGCATCATGCACACCTCTACACACACATACATACATACACCGTGACACATGCAGTATAGTATTTTTAACATATGGGTTATTGAGGGCAAAACCAGCAACTGAACTCACAGGAATGTAAGAATATAAAGCAGGTATATTTATGCAAATATGCATTAGCAGAAACATTTCAGCATGCAACTTAACATATTCCCATCTCAACCCCCACCCCAAAGCAGAGATCACACTTGGCAGTGGGCTCACAGTGCAGTGCAGCCATCCAGTGGCTTTGCTCATCCTCAGCTGAAGTCCATGGAACAGCTACGACCCCAATTCACCCAATATACCTCATTTGACCACGTGGTGATCTAGCTGAGTCATGAGAGGCAGCTTCTACCCTTAATCTAGTACAGGGGTTCTCAACGTTGGGTCCCCAGATGTTTTTGGACTTCAACTCCCATAATCCCCAGCCTCAGTGGCCTTTGGTTGGAGATTATGGGAGTTGAAGTCCAATAACATCTGGGGACCCAACGTTGAGATCCCCTGATCTAGTGCATTCACAGCATCGATCCATGAGCATGGATGCTGGAATGAGAAGGCCACTGTGCTGCCTGCCAACCATTGTAGCAGTTCCTGGGACACAGCCTCATGGTAGGAAAACAGGAGTAATGTTCTCCTCGCACAAGAGTGTCATGACTATCCTTTTCACATCTCATTGTCCCATGGAACAAGGAACATGTGAAGTCCATCCCTCTCCTCCTTTCCAAATGCTGGAATCACATATTTCTCTACGTCATCTCAGCCAATCAGGGATCATGCAGCATGTGGCAGTGCAGTGATGAGATCTTGCTGCATGAAGACATCATGAAAGGCAAGCTAACCTGTTTTAGAACAATGGCAGTGTCTTATGGGTTGGTCCCAAAGGTGATCGTAGCCAATCAGTTTGGGGCAGTGCATAAATATGATCAAACACACAAACAAACAAAACAGAGCCAGTTCAGGACAATGGCCCTTGAATACATAAACACCCTTTTGTTGGTTTTATAGTTGTCTCTAGAAGATCATTGTGGTGGGTGGGTTGGCTTTTGGCACTGATGAAAATGTTGGTAAAATTCACCCCCACCCTTTTCAACAGAGCTCTTGTTCTTAAAATAGTTGCTCGTTGCAGTTTTTGCATTTCAGTTATTCAGGGTGTTCCTACATCACTCCATATTTTAAGCCCCCTGTTAATTGTCCTTTTAATGGCCTCATGCTTAGCATTGCCTCCTATCAGCTTTCTAGGTCCACTCTCTTTCCATATAAAATGCAGTACTGTAAAGATGGAGGAGAGGAGGGGGAGGTCTAATCCAAGCCCCTACCAGAATACATGCCCATTAACCCACCAGCCTATTAAAAACAGTTCTTCAAAAGCATCCCTGATTCCAGCTATTTATGCTATTAAAAGACATTACATGGTTAGTTTATGTTGTGAAACTATTTGCCTATATTTCAGTTCAAATGGTCTTAAGGGGCACGTTTTCATTTAAAATCTCCTCATGCCATCTCTACCTCCTCCTCTTTGCATTCAGAAAGAAATCCTACTTTCTCCATGCTTCATTATCTTTATGACTAGCCCCACTTCATGCATCTATTCCAGCTTTGGTGGAAGAGTTTGGAACGCAACGTTAATATTAAAGTATTATTTTATTTTTCCTGCAGGAAACTGCGCATAAAAAGGGGGCATGAATGAGTGAACATGTTTTGCATTTGGACACCTTTTATGTTTGATTAAATATAAAACGCTTAATTTATTTTTTTTCCTGCTTCCTTTGTAATTCTTATTATGGCTTTACTGGAGCAAGAGGAGCACCCTGCTATGCCTGACTAATTTAAATTGTGCTAAATATCCATAAGGAATGACTAAGCATGCCATAGTTAGAAAGTAGGAGACTCTTACAGCCCTTTTCTAGTATCCCCAGCAAAAGATAGGTTTAGACCCTGGCCTCCAAGAGATGTGATCAGACTACTCCAACTACAAGCGCAACACATATTTATATAGTACTTTTCAACAAAAAAGTTTCCAAAGTGGGTTACATAGAAAAAGGAGAGAGAGAGAGAGAGAGAGAGAGAGAGAGAGAGAGAGAGAGAGAGAGAGAGATCCCTGTCCCCAAAGGGCTCCAAATATACAGTAAAATGAAACATAAGAGAGACACCAGCAACAGCCACTGTAGAGATGCTGTGCTGGGGATGGCTAGGGCCAGTTGCTCTCCCCCTGATATATAAAGAGAATCACCACTTTTAAAAGGTGCCTCTTTACTCAGTTAGCAGACTACTGAAATGCATTGTACCTGGGGCAGATGCGTAATCAGGGTGGGGCAGGCAGGGCACGTGCCCTAGGCGCCAGTTGCAGGGGGGTGCAAAGTGGCTCCCATGCCCCACCCCCAACCACCACAGTTGTATTGTATTGTAATTTTATTTACAGTCATTGACCAAACAGAGAATAAAGACTAATAAGCATTAAAATGTGTATACATATACTGTATATACAGTTTAAAATTGGGATGATGTCCCATTATACCTTTTAAAAGCAATATAACTAAACTTAGCTACAGAAATAGAAATTAAAGCATCTTTATCTGAAAGCAGATGTTTTACAAGGTTATCATTGGATTGATCTGCCAGTTTACATATTAAAGGAGCAATAAGACATTCCCTGGGATATAAATGGAGTTTACAGTGGAGAAGAATATGTGTGACAGTTTCTGTATCTCCTGACCCACAACTACAGCGTCGTTCTTCTAAAGGCACACCCTGAAACCTCCCAGCTAGAAGTGCAGATGGAAAGGAATTGACCCTTACTCTCGTTAATATCCATCGAAACTTAGAGAAAGTAATTGTCGACAGATATTTTGCGGGGGTAAGATCCATATTAGTTCTTATAACTCTATAAAACTCTGGAAGCGCAGCCCAGTTTTCTTGGATCTCAATATCAACAAAGCGTTGTCTCACTACTCTTTTCGCATTCGCTAGACCCAGTTCCAGCAGTTGAGCTGGGTCTAAGCCTAGAGAGGTGAGTTTCGTACTTACTGTAGCACACCATAGTGACTGGGGACTAACTGAGAGAAACTCAGGAGTTAAACCAACTGGTCGCAGATGTATTTTCAACCAGAAATAATCAGAAGCCAGGCCCGAGATTCAATTTTTATAAAGCCAGCCTCTGTCCTTAAAGTCACATTTGCTGTACATTTTGGAGTGCCAAATAAGTTCCTCAAGAACCCTGATTGGCTTCTTTCCAAAGTGTCAAACCTTGAGTATGGACCTAGTTGTATACCATACAATAATTGCGGAATGACCTTTGCAGTATAGAACTTTAAAGCAGCTGGTATGAAGCCTGCACCCTGAGTTCTAAAGAATCTTAAGATTGCTGCTGTGCTGCGTTTTGCCGACTCTGTGACCATACTTATATGTGCTGATTTCCCAGCATTGTGTTGAAAAATTACCCCCAAATATTTTATTTGTTTTACCTGTTCTAGTCGGTGTCCATCTAGCAGCCATACAAATTTTTTTACTTTGTTGGTGAAGCACATAATTTTAGATTTGTCGTAATTTATCTGTAGATGCTCCTCTCTGCAGTAAAGTTCTAAGGCATCTAACGCTCTTTTGAGCCCAACCCTGGTTTGAGATAGTATTACCGCATCATCGGCATACATCAGGATTGGGATTTTCTTGTTAGCTAGTTTTGGTGGATGAGTGTCAGATGTCTGCAGACACTTTATCAAATCGTTAATATAAAGGTTAAATAAGTGAGGGGCTAATACACACCCTTTCCTAATGGGTACTAAATTCGTAAGACTACCAGCATGGTCTAAACGCACTCTTAAAAAGGAATTTCCATGCATTTTGATGAGCAAGAGTAGAAGCCTTCGGTCCATAGAAGTAGCCGCCAATTTAGACCAAAGATGGTCTAAGAGAGACACCAGCAACAGCCACTGTAGGGATGCTGTGCTGGGGATGGCTAGGGCCAGTTGCTCTCCCCCTGATATATAAAGAGAATCACCACTTTTAAAAGGTACCTCTTTACTCAGTTAGCAGACTACTGAAATGCATTGTACCTGGGGCAGATGCGTAATCAGGGTGGGACAGGCAGGGCACGTGCCCTAGGCACCAGTTGCAGGGGGGTGCAAAGTGGCTCCCATGCCCCACCCCCAACCACCACAGTTAATTTTTTAAAAAAAAAAAATCCCCCACACACCACTGAGAGGCTGCTGCCACCGCCACTCACGCAGCTGGGACTCACGAGTCGCAACAGAGATCTGAGTCCGGGCAGAGAGCGTGAGGTGGCACCCCACCCCCCAGGAGCCTCCCCGAGCACTGACCTGCCAATTATGGGGAGTGTTTGCTGCCTGAAAGCATCTATTCCCCTTTCTCTCCCTCCAGAGATGTTTTCAGGCAGCAAGCCTACTCTGAAATGAGACTGAAGACCTCGCTCACGCTCTTTAGAGCTCGAGGCCACGCCTCCTTCCAGAGGCCACGCCTCTGGAGGGAGAGAAAGGGGAATAGACACTTTCAGGCAGCAAATGCTCCCTGAAATATTCAGCAATGCTCATGGAGCACTGGGTGGGTGGAACTGGTGGGGAGTAGTGCCCAGGGGGTGCAGGCGCTACTGTACTGTTAAAAAAACAAACCAGGTGTTCGTGTGTGTGTGTGTGTGTGTGTGTGTGTGTGTGTGTGTGTGTGTGTGTTTCCCATGCTCAAGAGAGGTGAAGGCAAGGACAAAGGTTGCTTGGTGCGTTCGATGAGATTCCCCCCTTGGGGTGCTTCCCTCCCCCCTTTCCCTTCCCCTCCCACACGGAACTCTAGCTATGAGAAGGGCTGGCTCAATTGTGATTGCCTTAAGCTTTTTAAGGGGTTCCCCCCTCCCTCTAATAGTGTGCGTGTATGTTTGTTTTCTTTCTAGCTATTTTTGGTTGAATTAGTTTTAAACTGTGTTGAAGAATGAGAGCTTATAATTTCAGTTTATTAAAATGTGTAGAAGGGGTATCCCTGAGAGCACTAGCCTGTGCCTTTTTGTAACAGGTGGAGAAATGTTTCGGTTTATCTGGTAGTCTATTATTCTTTTCTGTTCTGTCTTTCAGTAGTTCACATATTAAACAATCTAATTGCCGGGTGTGTGTGTGTGTGTGTGTGTGTGTGTGTGTGTGTGAGAGAGAGAGAGAGAGAGAGAGAGAGAGAGAGAGAGAGAGAGAGAGTTTACCCTGATCTCATTCTGGAGAGGACTTGTAGATGCTCCATGCATGGTTGGTTATGTCCCAGATGCTCTAGTCTGCATTGTGAATCAGTTAAAAGCACTGTTTTATAATTTAATCTGTGTGTGATTTGTGGGTAATACTTGGATATGCATTTCTTCAATGCCATAAGAAAGGTTCAGCTATAAGGAACACTTATACAAAGGCAAAATAGTGTTCTTCCTACATTGCTAGTTGAATATGGTAGAGGGTTTATTCTTCATATGATAAGATAACACATACCAGTGTTCTCTCTAATTTTTTTTCATCTGAGTGCAGAATGAGTTGTGTTCTGGGCAGGAGAATCAAGGCAGTTTGTGCGCACAAGCATTGAGAGTGGGGTCTTCCTGATTCAACCTGAGTGGGATCTAAAATTAACTGAGCAGACATCAGAAAACTTGTGAGCACCTGCCACACGCCTTCGAGGGAACAGTGCACATGGCTGGAAACTCTTCCAGACAAAAATGCCAATCCCAAGGCGCGCTCCTTATTCCTTAAACGTCCTTAAATTCTGCAGGCTCTGTAGCAACCCCTCTCCACATCCCGCTCAAATCCAATCTTCTTGGAGGAAGAGTGGGATATTAAAAAATGTGAATGTTGCTGCTTGCTGGCAGATAGCAGCTGGGGAGGCAGGGGGGTTGCTAATACACACTGCCGGATTCGGAATGCAATAAACATGCTGACCAGGGAATGTAAGCACTACATCCAGTCTCCAGTACCTCTCTGAATAGCTGATAGGTGTGATTCCTGCTTTCTGAAGAAGGCTGTATCTGTGCTGCCTCAGCAATTTGCATCAGTGAAAGCAAGGAAGGTGCAGTTATGATTTTCAGGTAGTGCCATAATTTGTTAATTAAAAGATTAACAAGCTTGACTTATTTTTGAGCTGATATTACGGTGAAGTTATCTGAAAGATGGGTGTCAGATATTTCAGTGCTTGCCCTAGGTGCTATTTTCCCTAGATACGCCTCTGACCTGGGGCTGCCCTTAAAGACTGCTCAAAAACTGTGGTTGGTTCTAAATACATATGCTAGATCGTTGATTGGGATCAATTTGTAAATGCATTCCCTCCCTCCTGAACTGTATCTGAGCACAGTGCAAAGGCCTGGTTTTCTTCTTTAAAGCACGGTGCAGCTTAGGAACCAGGCTTCTGAAGGGCAGCTTGCTCCGACTTGACTTCCTGAATTGTTATGAACATCTTCTGGGCCCTTCTCTGCCATCAAAGCTTAGGCAAGTAGTAACTATGGCCTTTTCAGTGGTAGCCCCCAGTTCATGAGTGGTCGGTGAAGGCAGTGCCAGGGGGCAGTGGTGAGAGACACCTTTAAGGAGTAATAAGCAGGTGCTTACCAGCATGTAAGCAGCAAGTGCAAGCTGCTGGGCTCCGCCCACAAAAATATGTAACTTATCCCTACAATCAGGCTCTTTACCAGAGGACTGGAAAGTAGCTTATGTAGCTCCAATTTTCAAATAGGAGGATCCGGGAAATTACAGGCCAGTTAGCTTAACATCTATGCTGGGCAAACTAATGGAAAGCATTCTCATTGATAAAATTGTTAAGCATATAGAAGAGCAGGCCTTGCTAAAGGAGAACCAGCCTGGCTTCTGCAAAGGTAAATCTTGCCGCACCAAGCCTTTGGATTTCTTTGACAGTGTCAACAAGCATGTAAATAAAGGTGATCCGGTTGACATAGTATATTTGGACTTTCAAAAAGCATTCAACAAAGTTCCTCATCAAAGATTCTTGAGAAAACTTAGCAGTCATGGGATAAGGAGACAAGTACATATGTGGATTGGTTACTGTTTGAAGGACAGGAAATGGAGGGTAGGTATAATGAACAGTTCTCTAAATGGAGGGAAGTGAGAAGTGGGGTCCCTCAGGAACTGTACAAGGGCCAGTGTTTTTTAATTTATTCATAAATGAGCTGGAAGTTGGGGTAAGCAGTGAGGTGGCCAGATTTGGAGATGATACCAAACTATTTAGGGTAGTGAAATCCAAAACAGATCGTGAGGAGCTCCAAACGATCTCTCCAAAGGATCTCTCCAAACTGGGTGAGTGGGAAACAAAATAGCAAATGTGGTTCAGTGTAAGCAAATGTAAAGTGATGCATATTGGGGCAAAAAACCAACAACCCAACTTAACATATACACTGATGGGATATGAGCTGTTGATGACTGCCCAGGAGACTGATCTTGGGGTCATGGTGGGCAGTTTTTTGAAAGTGTCAACTCAGTGCACGGCAGATGTGAAAAAGGCCAATTCCATGCTAGAGATCATTAGGAAGGGGGTTGAAAATAAAAATGCTAATATTATAATGCTCTAAACTCTTGTTTATTCTGAACCTTTTTTGAAGAAGCGCAAGTGCACATTTGTCATTTATTATTATTTTATTTATCATATTTCTATACCACCTGATATGTATATCTCTAGGCAGTGTGCACAATATAAAACAATATAAGAAAATAAAAACAGATTTAAAATCCATAAAACACCATAAAAACAATTTCATAAAACTAGTTGTTAAGACAAAATATTAAAATTAATTCCATTTAAAAGCCTGCTAGTACAGGTATGTCTTGAAGGTCTTCCTGAAAGCAAACAGAGAAGGCGATGCTCTTATTTGAGCAAGGAGCACATTCCAAAGCCCTAGGGCATCCACAGAGAAAGCTCGGTCCCAAGTTGCCACAAAAGAGCTGGCAGCAACCATAACTGGACCTCTCCAGAGGTCTGGTTACACGTTTGCAACCATTAAATGTGTGGGAGCCGGAAGAATTTCCTACACAAATTCTTGCAGGTTTCCATCAGATTTTGCTTTCAGCAGCTCTGCTGTGGGAAGATGACAGTGTTGGGTCTCGTTTACATTCACAGCATTATAAAGGACAGGCAAGATAAAGGCCTTCATTCAGTACTGAGTGATAAAAAAAAATTAAGAATATAATTTGCATAGAAGATGGAGTGCTGCTGAATTTTGTCTAGAAAAAAGAGACCGAGATAAGCATATTTCGAGGCTGAGGGAGATACAGAGAAAAGGATATTTATAGACATGAGCGAGGTGGGGATAAAATGCTTCCTACTAATCCAAGAAGACATGTTAGTGCATTTGCAGTCCCAAAGATGTCTGGTCTGCATATTTGCATCAGATGGCAGAGAGATTCCAAGTGGATGCTCTGTTGCCTCGGTTTGGAATTCTTCAGTGTGTCAGGGCAAAGATCAAAGGCATTTTGCAACGCTGGAGTTGCCACCAAACTGCAGCAAAATGTTGAGAGGCTTTTGGAAATCCCTGCGTGGGCAAACCATTGAAGGAATGTTGAGGAAAGCACGGCGTGGCGGGGGGAGTTTGATGAGCCATCAATTCACAGTGTTTTCCCTAAAATGGAATGTCAACTTGGATTTGATGGGTTTAGATGGAACACCTGGGGAATGTGGAGTTTTGAATAACACTAGACAAGTTGTAACTTGGTGTCATTGATTCCTAACT
Source organism: Hemicordylus capensis (assembly GCF_027244095.1). Lineage (NCBI taxonomy): Eukaryota > Metazoa > Chordata > Lepidosauria > Squamata > Cordylidae > Hemicordylus > Hemicordylus capensis. The sequence goes on along the minus strand of NC_069660.1, from coordinate 315,635,955 downwards.
CTGATCAAGCTACCAAGTGGCAAATGGTCTTGTTCCTGACCTATTGTCCACCTCCTATGCTGCATGAGTTTCTCCTGCACTCTGAAATATCCCCACACATTTTCTTGCTTGCTGCCTCTTACGTTTAGAGCTGCCTCCCAGAATTCCTCCATGATGCCACTTCTCCTCAAATTGCTCATCATAATCAACCTTTCTGTTGAAACTTTGATACACCTTCTTAATCCCCATATTGTACTGCTGGAGCTCCCGGTTTTGGGTCCCCATCTGTCCTTTGATGTCTCTCTTGTATTGAACTTTGGATTGTAAGTCTTTCAAGGTGGGGTTGGGAGTCATCCTGTATGGGAATTCCCTCCGGGGAGCTGCTGAGGGAGTTCAGCTTTGCTCTGTCTTTTCCCACTCAGTGTGTGTGTGTGTGTGTGTGTGTGTGTGTGTGTGTGTGAGAGAGAGAGAGAGAGAGAGAGAGAGAGAGAGAGAGCGCACATGTGCCTGCAGATCATGGAAGTACCTGCCATCACAATTACAGTATTTCCCTCTGCAAATGAACACCAGCATAGCTGTGAGTGGCGAGGTGAAGAGGGGTGAGTGACACCCAGGCAGGATTTCCAGACGCGCTTTAAAAAGAGTTACTGTGTACACCATCATTTTAAATAATATTTGAATAGGGTGTGTGTGTGTGTGTGTGTGTGTGTGAGAGAGAGAGAGAGAGAGAGAGAGAGAGAGAGAGAGAGCATGCATGCCCAAGGGAGTCTAATGCTGTTGACCCCGCTCTGCTGCTCTCCCTCTACATCTCTCCTTTTTGCTTCCAGACACCATGCCTAATTTGGGAGATATCTTGGGGTGTGTGAAGATGTCAGGCGACCCACAACTGTGTAGCCCCTGACCTTTATGGACAAGCTTCCTGAGAGGCAGTGCCTAGTTTTCTTATGTGACTTGGTGAAGAGAGTCTACTTTCTCACTCTCTACCTGTTTGCATCTATTCACAGCTGCCTTACTCTGCTGATCCAGGGAAGAAAACCCAAACCAAAAACTATACGTTCAGTAACTAAAAGCAGCAGCCCTGCCTCCATCTCCCTCCCCCTCACCCCCCGCCCCACACAGGCCCATGCACGTGCTTCTGCAGGCCTGGCCTTTGGTGCGTGGAGCAGAAAGAAGCCATCAGGCCAGATCACCATCATGCCTTACTTGCCTGTCGTTTCTCTGCTCTGTTTTCCCTGCCCTCCTTTTTATCAATACTGCATCTGTCGTGACCCATAAGCTCACATGTTAGCTTTCCCCTGGTGCACAGGCCCGCTTTGATTTGATTATTGTTATTATTTTAATCCTGGCTCTGTGTCCGTCTGTGCTCCGCTCGGGAGAAGTCGTCCCAATCTCTCTACTGGCATTCAAAGTGGGGTGGGGGACGGCATCCAGCCGAGCTTGTCTCTGAGCGGGAAGCTACACAGAGGTGGTAGTCTGAGATGGTCGAATGCCAGACTGGACCCTTTCAGACTGCAGGTGGAGGGTCAACATATTGAATGTTCCACCATGTCATATGTATACATTCTATGAGCTGGAGCATCAGGGAGAAAGTGATGCCAAACCCTTCCCTCTGATGTTCAGTACTCATTCATACAGGCACGGAGAGTTTTTCCCCGTATGCTTGGGAGCTTTTGAAGTATGACCTCCCAACAGTCTGAATGGCAGAATCAAAAAATGTGCCACCCCATTCAGCACCAATTTTCCGATATTTAGACACTCTGCATGTCAAACCAGAAGGCAGATGGAGAAGAATGGGGGCAGAGCGAACCTACAGATCAACAATGCTCACCCTCTACTTTCACACACACACACACACACACACACACACACACACCCCATGAGCTCAACGATCTTTATCCCACTGCTTCCAGGTTCTCTTTGTAGCGATATGGACATCCTCACAACATTCTTTACATGGCATAATGAGGAGATTTACACATGCCTTATGGGTCTGGTTTTTACACTTCCAAAGGAGGCCTGGCAAGGCAGTGATGGGGAACACATTCCAGCTGTATGTGCTTTTGTAATGCTTCTTCCTTCTGATGCTGTTTGGTGAGATGCAGGGATGGCAACTGAAATGACTTGCATGTTGCACAAACGTTTTGGCAGTTCCAACCAAAGCCCGACTCTTTCAGTGTTTTTTCCCCAGCACCACTTGCAAAAATGTACACTTGTCCATTTGCATTGCCCTCCCTCAATCTCCCTCACTTCCCTCTCACTGTTATAATCATGTATACAAATCTGCCACATTGTGGCATTATCTTGATCCCTGTGAACCCCATCTAGGCAGAATATTCCATGCGACTAATCTAGGAGAGGAAGCTGTAGCCATGAGAAAAAAATGGCACTTGGGTCCAGTTCTACATGTGAAAACTTAAATTGGTGCCCCTCATTAAACAAGAATGCAAATATTTTTTGTCCCAAGCAAAACCTCTGCATGTCTGCTATAGTGTTGTGTTAGGTTGCACACCCATCAAGTCAACCATTGGCACTGAATACAATTGAGGGGAGGGGATGATAATTTGAATAATTTGAGTGGGGAAATTTTGACTCTATGCTTTCTACCTCCCAAATGAAACAGGACGATATGTGGCACAGAAATTCTAAGAGAAATTTTGAAGCAGAGAAGAGAAATGGATCTAGATCTCTAGGTTCCTTTGCACCTTAGAATCAAGCAGGATCTGCAGTTTCATTTTCATTGTATTTGTGGAATCATTCCTATTTTCTGCAGTGGGGATGTCATGCTGGATTTCCCACTGATATGTCTTTTGCATGAGAAGAAAAGGGAGGGTATCAGGGGGAGAAAAATCTAATAACTTCTCAGTGTAATATTCCCAGCCTGAAATCCAACAACTAATTTAAAACTCATGATGAACTTGTAAGTGAAGAACAGCAACTGAATCTCCCTGTGTAGACCTCATTTTATTACTTTATAAAAAGGGATAAGAAAAATCCAAGAGCAAATTATTTATCAAAGTGTCTCTTTATTTGGCCTTTTTAGAAAGTGGAGTCTGTCCTCTTGAAGGTCTGTTTTTTAAGGGAGGTGCAGGCTGACACCTTGACCAAGGAAATACTTGCAGAAGGACGTTTAACAAGTGCAAGGTTTTGGACTAGCTTGCAGTGGTGCACTACGGCAAAGATGCTTGCACAATGCACAACAGTGGCACAACCGACGGCATGCACCATCTGTTTTAACTACTACTTCTAGTACAACTTCTGCTACTATGAATATAACATATATTACTACCAATAATATTTATATCATCCATTTTGCAGGGAACTTTTGCAAAAGAACACTCCAGGACCAGAGTGCAATTCTGAAAACTCCAGTTTTCTAGTGCAACTTGCACCAGCAGAGCTTTGTGCGTTCTGCAAGCCCTTCATTCGTAAGGGCCTCAGCCACAGAGTTGGCACTGATCCTGGAGCTGAAATCTGAGTAGACATCTTGAAAAGCAAAAGCATGGCCACTTTTTTTGAAGTCCTTGGGGGGAAGGCTATTCATTGGGCAGCTCCCCGGGTTCTGAAATTACAAGCAGCACAGGCAGAAGAAGCAGGGGAAGGAAGCATTGTGGGTGATTTCAGGAAGGTGAGCTCCTCACAGTGATGGCTCAAGACATTTTGCTACCTGAAGTAGAGCACCAGAGCCTATCTCACATCCTTCTTTCCTGTGATATACCCTTAGGAACATAGGAAGCTGCCATATACTGAGTCAGACCATTGGTCTATCTAGCTCAGTATTGTCTTCACAGACTGGCAGCAGCTTCTCCAAGGTTGCAAGTAAGAATCTCTCTCAGCCCTATCTTGGAGAAGCCAGGGAGGGAACTTGAAACCTTCTGCTCTTTCCAGAGCGGCTCCATCCCCTGAGGATGGAGTGCTCACATCCAGTGCTCACATTGCTAGTCTCCCTTTCATATGCAACCAGGGTGGGCGCTGCTTAGCTAAGGGGACAAGTTATGCTTGCTACCACAAGACCAGCTCTCCTCTCACCCTTGTGGCATGAAATAGCCAAAACGCTGGACAGCAGCTGTTATGATGGCGGGGGGGGGAGTGGAAATAAGGGAAGTGGAAATAAGGGAGTTGGGGAGAGAGGAGAACTAACTGAGAGGAAAGGAAAGCCAGGAATCATTTCCAGGCTAGGAGGAAAGGAACATAGGAGTGAAACTAAGCCAAGTAGTCAAATGACTTTAGAACGACAGAACACTACCCAGCCTGAAATTAAGAAAGAGGTGGGGGCAGAAAGCAAGCTGATAGGGGAAAGGAAAGCTCAAGGTGATGTGGGAGAGACTTACCCAAGGAAGGGAGGGAAAGACCAACTCCGGATGGGAGCGCGATGGGCAGTAAACAAGTTGGAAAGAGAAGGGAATAGCAAGCTGGGAGAGATAGGGATGTGTGAGCCAGCTCGCTTCGATTTGTTCGGACACCATTTTAGTGATGTCCGTGCATGCATAGAGGCCATTTGCATCACCATGCACAGGGGCGCACCTAAGTAATTGGGGTGCCCGGCCCGCCCCCACCACAAGCCCCTCCCCCTCCACGAGGCCCACTGAAACCTGCTTTGGGGGGGTCCTCCTGCAGCCACCCCACCGCTGCCCTGCCACGCCATACCTCCGTGGGCTTTTTGCATAATTTAAGCCACAATGTGTGTGGCGGGGGGGGGGTGAACTGATCAGGCCTCGCCTCACCTCACCTCCCCCCCAGCAGCACCAGCCAGAGTGAACTCTGTGCCTGTCCGTTCGGCCCGGTGGCTCCTGCTAACTGTGAGGTGCTCCCGTGTGCCTGTTCAGTTGAAACAGATTGTCACAAGCCTGTGACTTTGCAAGTCGGTTCCGCATTATGTGTGAACCCCCCACCCCCACCCCGAGCATTAAAGAGAAGGTGTTTCTGCTAGATGTGGATAGTTTGGAAACCAAGCTAAAAAATGGACTTTGCTGGATTTACATATATTTTGTTTAAAATGTGTTTCAGATAACAGGCGAGCAACTGTTTGCTTAAAATGATTGCCGCTGTATGCTTCTCCCTTCCCTTCCATTTTATACAAAGCAATTTGCTGGGGTTACTTTCCCCACTGTTGGGTTACATACTGAAGAGATCATTTATAATGATGTCATTACCAAGGTATCTCGTTCATAGCGTTAACACCCTGCCCACGTCAGCCTTGTCTTTGCACAAATTAGTATAATTTGTTGCACTCGATCCTGATACTCTAAGCTCCAATTATTCTATTCTCTTATATAAGCAAGACTGCCCAGATCTCTATTAGATAGCAGACAGCAGGTGACTTAGGGCAATTTAATCTCTTGGCATTTTCCCACACAGAATCCTCAGTTATGTTATTAATCAAAGCTTTGAACCAGCTTCCCCCCTTACCCCTGATTGTAGAGAAAAGGGAATCGTGCAGGCATTAAACATGTCTGTGCATGCGTGTTTCTCTTTTCCTGAACTCACAATACTTTACATTTAACAGACCTTCGGTAAAAATGTCATCTGTGTGGCATATTGATTCTTAAGCAATCTGAACACGAAAAAAATGACATTTTGCAGATCTATATGTATCTATATTTTCAATCAAAAACTTACCCAAGTTTCTTGTGGTAGCAAGCATGAATTCTCCCCTTGCTAATCAGGGTCTGCCCTGGTTTGAATTTGATTGGGAGACTATATGTGTGAGCACTGTAAGATATTCCCCTGAGGGGATGAGGTCACTACAGCATCTGGAGCTCTTTACCTTAGAAGAGAGGTGACTAAGGGGAGACATGATCAAGGTGTATAAAATTATGCATGGAGTGGAGAGCGTAGACAGAGAGAAATTTTTCTCCCTCTCTCACAACACTAGAACCAGGGGTCACCCCATGAAACTGAAGGTCGGGAAATTTAGGACCAAGAAGAGGAAGTACTTTTTTACACAGCGCATAATTAATCTATGGAATTCCTTGCCATGGGATGTGGTGATGGCCACCAGCTTGGATGGCTTTAAAAGGGGCTTAGACAATGGCTACTAGTCTGGTGGCTGTCGGCCACCTCTCAATACCAGTTGCAGGGGAGCAACAGCAGGAGAGAGGGCATGCACATACCTCTTGCCTGTGGGCTCCCCAGAGGGAGGCGCACAGAGAGCAATGGAGAGCAGTGGGGCCTGGGGGAGTACAGAGAGCAATGGAAGGCAGCAGGAGAGCAATGGAAGTGGTGGGGAGAGAAATTTATGTTTATGTGTAGGTATACGGCCAGTACCATTTTAAGTCCCCCCCCCTTCAATTTGTATTAAAACCAGTATTACCCGTGGGTTCTTGGTGTAGAAATTCAATACATTCTCTCTGGTGCTGAAGACAGATGGACTATATGTAAAGGTAAAGTATGCTGTCAAGTCGATTTCGACTCCTAGCACCCACAGCGTCCTGTTGTTGTCTTTTGGTAGAATACAGGAGGGGTTTACCATTGCCTCCCTCCGTGCAGTATGAGATGATGCCTTTTAGCATCTTCCTGTATCACTGCTGCCCGATACAGGTGTTTCCCATAGTCTGGGAAACATACCAGTGGGGATTCAGTCCAGCAACCTTATGCTTGTTAGTCAAGTCATTTGTCCACTGCGCCACTTAAGGTGGCTCTGTAGGGAAGTGAAATTCAAAAGAGAAGTTCGAGTTTCCTCCCAAGGAGAAACTGAGGAGACATTTCTCAGACAGCTTCTCCAGATCCTTAGCTATGGTTGCTTCCCATTTTCAGTACGTCTTCCATTCAGAGGCTTGCCAAAGTCTGAGCCTGAATGTCTCTCAGAAGGTAAAGATTGTCTCCTTGCAGGAAGATCTTAATGTGAAAAGTGGAACCACCTTAAATATTTTTCCCCACCCGCACTTGGGGAAATTGCCTTAGGGACCATACAGGTGAAACTCGGAAAATTAGAATATCGTGCAAAAGTCCATTAATTTCAGTAATGCAAATTAAAAGGTGAAACTGATATATGAGACAGAGGCATTACATGCAAAGTGAGAGAAGTCAAGCCTTAATTTGTTATAATTGTGATGATCATGGCGTACAGCTCATGAAAACCCCAAATCCACAATCCCAGAAAATTAGAATATTACATGGAACCAAGAAGACAAGGATTGAAGAATAGAACAATATCGGACCTCTGAAAAGTATACAGTGTACTGTGCTTGATTGGCCAGCAAACTCACCTGACCTGACCCCATAAAGAATCTATGGGGCACTGCCAAGAGAAGGATGAGAGACATGAGACCAAATAATGCAGAATTGCTGAAGGCCGCTAATGAAGCATCCTGGTCTTCCATAACACCTCAGCAGTGCCACAGGCTGATAGCATCCATGCCACGCCGCATTGAGGCAGTAATTGCTGCAAAAGGGGCCCAAACCAAGTACTGAATACATATGCATGCTTATACTTTTCAGAGGTCCGATATTGTTCTATTCTACAATCCTTGTCTTCTTGGCTGATCATCACAATTATAACAAATTAAGGCTTGACTTATCTCGCTTTGCATGTAATGCGTCTGTCTCATATATCAGTTTCACCTTTTAATTTGCATTACTGAAATTAATGGACTTTTGCACGATATTCTAATTTTCCGAGTTTCACCTGTATGTAACAACAAGAAATATTTATATATCATTTCCCCATAAAATAAGCCTTTTCATGAGGGATATTTTGGAAATTTTCTTCTTCCAAATTCTGTCCTGCCCTCTAGATTTTGGAGTTCCAAATTATTTGTTTCCAAGTTAGAACCAATGCACTAGGAATTCCCCATTGTCCCATTTATTATCAAATATTGTACAAAGCATTGTACATGTGAAGTTTGTTGCATTCAATCTATTTGCATCTTCCACCTCTACATCAACAATGTGCATAGGTGTGTTGATAAAGCATTGATTGATTGATTGATTGATTGATTAAGTGCCGTCAAGTCAGTGTCAACTTTTAGCAACCACATAGAGAGATTCTCTCCAGGATGCTCTGTCTTCAACTTGGCCTTTAAGGTCTCTCAGTGGTGCATTCATTGCTGGCGTAATTGAGTCCATCCACCTTGCTGCTGGTCATCCTCTTCTTTTCTTCTCTTCAACATTTCCCAGCATTATGGACTTCTCAAGGGAACTGGGTCTTCGCATAATGTGTCTGATAGTTTGAGCCTGGTCATTTGTGCCTTGAATGAGAATTCTGGATTGATTTGTTCTATGATCCATCTGTTTGTTTTCCTTTATTTCCTTTATTTGTTTGATAAAACATACCCCCTCCGCAAAAAGAGAAAGCAACTTTGATGTCTTCAGAAACAAAATTGTACTCAGATTCTGTGTATGTTGTGTTGCTAGTACTGAGGAGCCCATGTGTGCCTCGGGAACCCATAACAGAAAAGAAATATTGGTGCAACCATGCAGACAGTCCTATCAAGATTGGAGCTTTATTATATATCAGTAATGCACAGGACAGAAAGAGATATGCATGAACTAATGTGAAAGTGAAAGTGAAGTGAAAGCTGTGACTAGCTATGCAATACTTCAAGACCAGAATTAATGTTAGAAATTCTCATCATTGAGCCAGAATACCAGAGGAGAATGTAGGGCAAAACAAAACAGAGAAACAATAAAGGCTTGAAGAATCCTCCCTTTCCTATTTTTTGGCCACACATTTCATTAAACCATAGATTCTATTCTTTTTCTGTGCACGTATTTCAGACCTGACAAAGGGTAGTCGGAATAGGATGTGCTGCTGAATAATGCCACCTGTACACGTGCTCTTTTTTTGGCCCTGTTCACACATTATGTTCAACAGAGGTACAATCTGGGTCCAGTGAACACACGTACAGATCTGAATGCAAGTTCAGTTGTTCACACATTATATTCTACCCACTTACAGTAGTGCACTTCCTACCTGTACTCTGCATTTGCAGGGGCCTGTACCCTGTTTTTAAAATAAACACATGCATAGCACACGAATAGGTGTGTGTGTGCAGAAACATGTACAGTGTAATTATCTGAAGAGGGCTTTGGTCTGAAGCTGATCCTGTGCATCTGCCCCAGTGAGGAGATGCACAAGTTGTCTCTACAGTGGGACCTTGTGCATCTCTCCCCTGGCTGACTGAGATGCTGTGAATAATTAATTGCAGCCCAGGAAGAGAAGGAGGGCAAACAGAGAAGCACCCTAGGTGCTGGACTAGAGAGGCCTTGGGCCTGATCCAGCCTGGCTGTTCTTATGTTCTTCCCCTTCCTCTTCTCATCCCTCCAGAAACAACTCCCTGCAATTCCCTAAGGCATGTCAGAATGTAACCTGTAAGAGCCTCCGTTATCTTCCTGCTGCCCTCCCACACTCTCAGGCAGAAAATTGCTGACAAGGCTTAGCAGGAAGATAAGGCAGTTTGAATGGGTGGGCTGAGGGAAGCAGACTTAAGCCAACAGCCGGACGCCTCCTGCCTGCCTTTCCCATTCAGCCTGCCAATCTGCATTGCTATGTAGAACATCTTATACATGGAGGAGTTTATGAGGCTAACCCCCTTGTGTTTTTGCCCATCATCTCACGGGTTCTTTACATCCACAATGGGATTTGCAGCCTTTTTGCTGTCATCCTCACATCTGCCTTTGGAGCAACCTGTCTTCGGAGCCATCCCGGGCCCATTCTAAGCCCTGTCAAACTGTGACAGCATCATGTACTGCCGGCTCCCGTGAAAAAGTCTGAGCTCATAAGTGCCTTAGAATTTTCTGCACACCAATGAAGTTTCCATTGTAATTGGAGCTGACGGCGCCTTTTGTGTAATCGGCATGCAAACTCCCCTCTCTCGCTTGCCACTGGAGAGCCCGGCTGAGAGTGACAGAATTCATTACACAGTGGAAACAGGCAGAGGGCTTTCAAAAGAACCATTCATCAAGAGCTGGAGACTGTGAGCACAGAGATAGTGGGGAGGGAGCTCAGAAAGCGTCAATCCTCCACCCATAGCCCTGAAAATTACCAGTCGTCTTATCTTGTCAATACCTTATTACGAGAGGGGGGGAGATCAAGTGGAATGCTCTAATTGGCAAAATTGCTTCATTTTAAGGGGGGGGGGGCCTTTCCTCCCAAGCAGCCTGTTTTGATCTTGTGATGAGTGAATGATTGCTTGCAGCATTTCAGGAGAGCATGGCTGGAAAGAGATACAGTTAGTTATGCCTTTGCCAGCATATGCTCCATGCAAGAGAACAAGAATGACTTGAGACTCCTTTCCAAGGAGAGAGGTAGCATGTTCAGACCAATCAAGTTGCACAGTATGCTGAACATTCATGAGATCCACATTTGGGCTAATGCAAAAGGATGGAGGTGATCACAGATAAATAACAATTAGTAAAAACCAATCCCACTAACTGTAGCACAGTTCAAGAGGCTGCCTGAAATCCAGGTTAACAAAGTGCATGTGAAGCAAAGGAAGTGGGTGTTCACACGTGGAAGGGTGTGTGTGTGTGTGTGTGTGTGTGTGTGTGTGTGGTTTTTGCCCCTTTTTCTAAAGTGTTCTGTGCCACTCCCACACAAAAAAAGTCCCTGAGAGTTGTGTGACCCTCAGGGACATATTTTTGTGTGGTACAAAGTGCTTGAGAGGGAAGAGGAGCAGGGGTATAGCAGAACCCGGGCCCTGCAGCTCCTGAGGGTGCCCCAGCTCCACCCCTCCCTGTGTTCTTCACTATATCCCTCACTGCGAGGGACTGCTGGGGAGAGGGGTGAACACAGGCCCCCTCTCCCCTAGCTACACCCCTGAAGAGGAGATTGGTGAAAATGGCCACCTCCAGCACCTAAGCGCCCATTCTGCTGTAACCTGCGACACAGCATGCTGCACATGCACCTTGTTAGTCTGCTGTGCATTCACAGAACACCTTGTTTCTCTCTGTCCTCTTATATTTGGACTATCTGTAATTAATTTGCATTTTTCACATGTTCTGTTCCTTCCTTTCACTCATTCATATCAAGATTATTTTCCCTTGCAGAGAGGAGGTCATGCTCCCAACTGCATCATCATTCATTTTAATTAAAACACTTGCTAGATTAGTAGGCAGTCCTGTTCAATGAAGTTTGGTGAAGTATCCAACAATCCTGTGTTGACTTCAGGAAATGGTGCCCCAGCTTTAAGAGCTTCCCAAGAGCTTAAGCAAAAAGGACTGCTGATGCAGGGATGCTTATTATCACATGGTTGAATAAAAGAGTGAACAGTGAACTCTCCCAGTCCAACTAAAAACTGGACTTAGGAAACAGAATTATCCCCCTCCCCTCAAATAATGTGGCTTTATTCCAAGCCCTACTTGGACTACAAAGAGCCTGGCCTGGAAAGCTGTGGCCACTTCACTAGGCAGCGGTAGTTGTTGGCCATTGGGCCTCTATGCAACTTGGAACACCTCTGACACCAGCCCTGAGGCTTCCCTCTCTCCTTTTATCCTCCACTCTCCTACTTACAGAGTAGCAAGAAATAAAATAATAATAACAATAACAGTAGTAGTAGTAGTAGTAGTAGTGGGCAGCCAGCCAACAATTATAGGGTTAACTGCATCTGGTGGTTTCCCTTGATTGACAAATTGTAGATCCTGGGTCATGAACCAATCGGTTAACAAGTTAGACCAGACTAAAGGGTTCCCAAGGGTGTGCTGGGGAAAAAAAGAAGTGCCCAGGTGAGAGGAGAGCAATGGAGTCTTGCCAAGTTTCTCTCAGGGTGAATTTTGCAAGTCCTTGAAGGTCTGGAATTGCAGGATTACTCCCACCTAGTTTTTGGTGAAGTCTAAGGGGAGGAAGGCAGGGCTTATGGCTTCGGAAGGTTTGACTTAGGAGAAAGTGTTTTAGAAAGACTTGTGTTAGAAGTTATTTTCTTTCGAGTGTGTGTCTTTGTGATACCCATCTATCTACTTTATAATTACCTCACTGCAACAACAGCCTAGTAATGATTACGTCAAGTACCACCTATAAACATCTGGGAGATAGGAAAAACTCTTGTAACCACTAAGAAGCTAATCTTATTTGCAACTGCTATGCTTGAAATCCGGAACCTGCTTATTTTTGTAGTAAATCAATAAATTGTTTTCTTTGTTTACAAGCTCTCCAAGAGTGTTTGACTGACTCTAAGAGAAGAGGGAAGCCTCTAGTTTAAACGGCCCCCCCAAAAGGACCACAAAGCCTTCTGTTTCCCCACTAAAACATATACAAGTGGAAACCCATTTTTATATTTGTCTGCTAGCAATACAAAGAGGGGACTGTAGGTTCATCACTCTCTTTCAGTCAGAGAAACCCTGCTAACTCCAGAGCCGTTGGTGTCAGTGATACAAACTACTGGAGATTCTTCTGGCTAATTTTAAACCCTGCCAGCCCATGAGGTTCAGGGACGGATGACCCAGCAGCAGTCTTCTCTCAGGTGGGTTGATTTGGTTCATAATAACAACAACAACCAATAAATACACGACTAAGAGGTGGGTCTCACAAGCACAGAGACCCTCTTCCATAGGGTTTGTGGGAGAGCGGGCTAAGCCTGCTCTCCCCGCAGACGAGCAGGGCGGGAGCCCTTGCTGGCTGGATTGGCTACTCACATGACTGTCGGCTCCGTGACAGAGCTGGCAGGGGCTGGGAGCATGGGGGGCTGTGCGTCCCCCAGAAGCTCCAGTATGCCCTGGGGAAACTTCTGAGCCAGGAGGCTGCTTTTCAGCCTCCCACCGGGGGTCTACTCATGAGTAGCCGCGGCGCAGAGCCATTCCACAGCTACTCTCAATTTAAAAAACTGAGTTTGTGGAGCAGTTTAAGGGGCGGGCTACAGAAGCGGGTGACCCACTTTGACAGAACCGGGCTTGGCTGCGAGCCTGGTGGGTCTGACGATCGGTGTGGAGCGGGCTAAGCACCCTTCGCCCGCTTTCCACTGACCGTCAGAATAGCTTCCAAGTTTGCAAGATAAGTAAGGAGGTGGAAGGATTGGAGACAAAATGTGCAGGGCAGAAGGAGGTAAGAGGCTTCCCTTTAGGTCTTCTGCGGTTTGGATTAAAATGTGAGTCAAAGAAGAACTTCCAAGGCTGTAATGTTCACTCCGTATTGGAGGTGAGCCTTATGAGACAATGAGGCGCTTCACACGAGCAAAGTGAAGCGCCTCGATGTGGTGAACAGGGAGAGCAGGCTTAGCCCGTTCTTCCTGCACATGAGCAGGGAGCTGTCCCTGGTGGCTGGATTGGCCACCCACACGATTACCAGCTCCCCCATAGAGTCAGAAGGGACGGTGTGGATCGAGAGCCACCTGGCCCCTGGAAGTCCCATGATGCCCTGTGCAAGTGTGCGGGGCATCCCAGGGAGACCCCCCCCCGAGGCTGGGAGGCTTGTTGTAGCCTCCCGGGGGGGGGGGGCTACTTGTGTGTTGCCACGGCACAGAGCCGCACAAGGTGGCACATGATCAACTAGACGGGGTTAGCGGAGTGCTTGCTCCACTAACCTCATTTTCAAGGGGCAGTACTTACCGAGGTTTGCTGCCAGTAGCCGCACAGCTCCCATGGCAGCACACGACTGCAGGAAAGCGGGCTCGGCTCCCTTCGCCCACTTTCCCGTGGTCGTGAAAATCGCTTCAGTGTAATTCATCTTTCTGAGCCATGGCCTTCTCTGTAGTGGCACCTAGAGTTGTAATTGCCTCCCCAAAGATATCTGCCGAACTCCCCTTTCTATGGCAAATGGACAATTTAGGTGTCCCTTTGCGGAAGGAGCGGAGGGATGAAATATCTGTGGGTGGTTTGTTTGCGGCTTTGTGTATTTCATTGTTTGACATTTTTGTGATTGTAATTGTTATTAGTTTTGTTAGTCACCTTGGTACTTTTTCAAAGTGTCCATTTTTCAAATAGATGAAATAATCATTTACTCTGTGTTGGAAAGGAATGTGCATGTGATACTCCACAGTCATTCAGCTCTTACACGAGCTCAGAGAGCTAGTCTGAGCTCCTGGAAACCAAGAGACATTTCTAATGAGGTCAGCTGTGAATCTTAATATACATACAATGACCAAGCGTGGTTGGGGTCTGCACTGCCAGAACAGCACATCTGCTTTGGCAAACAAGTGTCTCAGTCACACAATGCTGCTATAAAGGAAAGCAGAAACCTCCTCTGAAATCAGGCATTGGCTTTTTGCATGCGCCTAGATCTGTCCAAGTGTGAAGACTGCTGTGGATGACATCTGCCAGCCGTTCTTGTGGCTTGTTGCTAAATAGCGACTTGGCAGCAGAAATATCAGGGAAACATGCCTAGCTTGCCGAAATCCATCTCGACTGCCCACCCACCTTTTATTGTGCAGACAGTAGTTCTCACTTGTCAGAGAGATTCCCAATTCAAAGGTTACGGACATCTCGCTCCTTTCTAATTTTCACTCTGTCAGGTATGTCAGATACTTTCTCGGCTTTCCCTGCAGGTGCTTTCCCCTCGAAAGGTTGCTTTTGATCATCATTTATTGTATTTAAGGATGCATCCCTCCAACTGCTCTAAGCAATGTGCCAGTCAATGTTATAAATGATGCTTCAGTCTGCCTGTCCTTTAATTACAGAGTATGTGCCCGGGGTTTTGGATTCCAATTCAGCATTTTAGGATTTCTCTCTCTATATATTTCTGTGTCTGCATTCTAGTGTGTGTGCATGCAGGAATGCACTGTAGCTTTGACAGGTGCAGACAGGGCTGACAGATTCATCATGTGACAGATCTCCTATGCCTTTTGAAACAATATAGAAAGTGGCATTTCAGAAAGTAGAGTATCCCCCATTAATCCAGCACTCTGGCTGTGGGAGCCTGAGACCTGATGAGATTTTGCCTTTTCTTTTCTTTTTTAATTTAATGTTTTTAAACATTTTATAACCATTTATATTTTGCAACAACATGCCCAATTGCCCCCCACCCCTCCCCCATACCCCCCCCACCCCAAGAAAGAAGAGGAAGGGGAAAGAAAGAAAGAAAAACAGAAGAGGGGAAAAGGAAGAGAAGACAGGAGAATCACCATTGCACTAGAAGATATGGATAGGTCAGAAGGATTCTTATTCTAAGAAAAGATTAAGAAAGTTATCCCAAATTTCAGACCATTTATCCGATTTGTTTACTTTTAAGAGGGCCCATTTTTCATGTGCCGTAAGCTTAAGCAGGCCCTGTATCCAGTCCTCGCACCGAGGGGGATTGGGAGATTTCCACA
Organism: Hemicordylus capensis; assembly: GCF_027244095.1. Lineage (NCBI taxonomy): Eukaryota > Metazoa > Chordata > Lepidosauria > Squamata > Cordylidae > Hemicordylus > Hemicordylus capensis. The sequence goes on along the minus strand of NC_069660.1, from coordinate 315,620,800 downwards.
GCCTCAATATCAACCTCTTGGCAACCAGCAGGCTCCGCCAAAGCCATTGTTTAGAGCTGTATTTTAGTCCCCAGATGGTTGGAATAAACCCCAACACTGCATTTCGATCCTTCAGTGCAAGAGATGAATCCAGCACTAAATTAATTCGCATAGTGACCTCTCTCCAGAAGCCTTGCACTATGGAACATTCCCAGAACATATGTGTTAAATTGGCCTGTGGATTGTTGCATCTCCAACAGTTACTATTTGAGGACATTTTTAATCACATATGGTATAGAGGAGTCCAGTAGGCCCTGAAAATAATCTTCTGCTGGATGAGGCACAATTTAAGATCCAATGTACTGCATTGAACACTACTTAATATATTTTCCCATTGCTCAGGTGACAGTTTATCAGCAAGTTCCAAGTTCCATTTGTCCCTAAGTAAATCTAACCCAGGGTCTAAGTCTCTATGCACACTGGCATATAGGTACTTATTTCGTTTTGAGAGAGAGGCCATCTTAATGGCAAGCCCAAAGATAGCTGGAGCTGCTGGGGTCGCCAAGGCGTCTGGAGACCAAATTGAGCTGATATGGTATGTCTCACTTGCATATATTGCCAGGCACATGCCGGTGGTAGATGGAACTCCTCTTGCAGGAGTGCAAAGGGTTTGTAGCTATCATTTACATTTTTCAGCTGTGATAACCAGTAAATCTCTTTATCAATCCAATGTTTCCACAAAATTGGTTGTTTGCCTATCAATAGGTGTGGGTTAGCCCACAGTGTCATATCCATGTGGGCATAGGGATCGAAGTTTAGTTGCCTTGCCAGTTCCTTCCAGGCGTGTCGGGCTGCTAGTATCGTAGGGGATTGGTAGTGGGGATGTTTAAGATATCTGGAGCCCATCCCTCCAAGGGTTTCAGTTCTGCTAGTTCCACTTGAGCCCATTCTGGCCATTCCCCATCTGTGTTGGCGTGCCAATGGATTGCTTGTGCAATTAAAAATGTGTTATGGTACAATCTAAGATTCACTAGGTTGAAGCCCCCTTTGTCTGCGGCCAACTGGAGTTTATTAAAAGCAACCAGAGGCCTGCCATTACCCCAGAGAAACCTCCTCAGAGCTCTGTCAATTTCTCTAAAGTATCTTTGAGGAATAAGCAGCAGAAGCCTCAGCAGAAGGTCAGCCCAGCGGAGGAAGTCTATCTTAATCTGTGAAAGTATTTTATCTAAGTTAGCTTTGACTATTAGATTAGGTTGTTTAGTAATTAAAATACCTAAGTATTTTATTATTTATTTTTATTTATTTACATTTTATATCCCGCTCTTCCTCCAAGGAGCCCAGAGCGGTGTACTACATACTTAAGGTTCTCCTCACAACAAACCTGTGAAGTAATTTAGGCTGAGAGAGAAGTGAAAGGCCCAGAATAACCCAGCAAGTATCATGGCTGAATGGGGATTTGAACTCGGGTCTCCCTGGTCCTAGTCCAGCACTCTAGGCACTACACCACGCTGGCTCTCTTTTATTTTCACGGAGTCTGTAGTCTGTTTTCCAAGTAAAGGGCCAGGGCATATCCCTATGAGAGAGGGGCAATTTCCCAATGGACATGGCCTCGGATTTGTGCCAATTAATTTTGTATCCAGAGAGGTCCCCAAATTGGTGTAGTAATTCCATAAGTTTAGGGACGGATTCCTGTGGTTTGGAAAGAAACAAGAGGGTGCAGAGGTGTATCTAGGGAAAATAGTGCCTAGGGCACGCACTGAAATTGCACCCCCTATCCAAACATCTGACACCCATCTTTCAGATAACTTCACCATAATATCAGCTCAAAAATGCAAGTCAAGCCCATTAATCTTTTAATATTTCAAAAACTATTTAGCAGTGGACGTAGCCAGACCAAAACATGCTGGAAAACTACCAATTTCAGTATGCTGGGGCTCATGAAATACCCAAATACTATGTGGAGGTGTGCTTGGAAAACTAAACAGAAGTGCCTGTCTAATTCCCTACTATGCAATGTAGTGTCACTATTATGTAAGTTTTAAAAATAAATGGAGAATTTGACTTTAAGAATTAAAGAATATGCAGAGTAAACTGTGTCACTACTTGGAATATATTCTAGTATTTCAGAAAGACAGTTAAAATGAGAGAAAGAGAGCAAGAAACTCCCTGTGGGCCTTAATACTAAGGATTTCACACTGATTCAAAGACAAACTCACCATTAATAGCCATATTGTTAAGACACCACATTTAACTCACTTGTCACAAGAAGCAAAGTAAGAGCAAATGAATACAATCCTAGCTCATATGCTTCAGCTCAGTATTCACAAGCCCTGATTCTCTGTACATAGTGCCAGACTGAATATGTGAACAGTGACTCATATTATAGTATTTTTTTTAAAAAAAAAATACCTGTAGCCCCTTTGGGGGGCTTCCTAAAAATCATGGGGGTTCTGCAAAGGTTCCCCCTCCTGCCGTTGGCCTCTTAATTCACCGCTACAGCCTGTCCTGGGCTGAGGGCCTCGGAGGGACCATTTGAGCATGTGTGGTGGCCATTAAAAAAAAAAAATAGAAAATGGCTGCCGGAAACAAAATGACCATTGCTCATGCTCAATTGCATGCCATTTGAGCATGCACAGTGGCCATTTTGTTTTTGGTGGCCTTTTTTTTATTTTAAAAAATGGCGCCCCCCTTCAAGTGGCACCTGGGGCACGTGCCCTGCCTGCCCTACCCTAGATATGCCCCTGAGAGGGTGTCATCTGCATATAATGCAATTTTATGTTCTTGTCCATCTACCTCGATCCCCTTAATACCTGCATTTGGCCTCACTGCACAAGCCAGAGGTTCAAAGGGCCAAGTCGAAGAGCAATGGAGATAAGGGGCAGGCCTGTCTGACCCCGCACTGAAGGGAGATGGGTCCCGTCTGCTGGCCATTAGTATTGACCCTAGCTGTGGGCATTTTATAGATAGCCCACACCCAATTTACGAAAGAGGTAGGGAATCTGAATTTCTCAAGAGTTGCCAAGAGGAAGTCTCTATGTACTTTATCAAAGGCCTTTTCAGCATCAAGGGACAGCAGCAGAGCCTGGTCGGTCCTATGGGACGTAATATGGATATGATTATGAACCAGACGTATATTATCTGTTCCCTGCCGCTTAGGGATAAAGCCAACCTGCCCTGGATGTATAATTGTATGTACACAGCTATTAAGACGGGTTGCCAAGATTGTAGCAAAGATTTTGACATCAGCATTCAGTATTGGTATTGGTCTATAATTTTCACATTGCTGCAGGCCCCTTTGTGGTTTTGGTATAAGAGACACATTTGCTATATACATCGTTTTAGGCAATTCATGTGTATTTGCAGCTTCGGTGTCCACCTCAGCCAGTAGTGGGGCTAGGTTATCAGAGAATGTTTTGTACCAATCAGACGGATACCCATCCTCACCTGGGGCCTTTCCAGGTTTAATTTTTTTAATTGCCTCCTGGATTCCAGCCAAGGATATGGGTGCGGCAAGATGTGTGGCTTGTGTATCAGTGAGGATCAGAATCTGAATTTTATCTAGGAAGTGTTGGATCTCTTCACACCCATAGGAGGGGACATGGTTATATAGTGCTAAGTAAAATTTTTCAAATGCTGTGTTAATTGCCTTATTATCAATATGTAAATGCCCATTACTGTCTTTGATGCCTGCTATAGGGAAGCGATCTTGTATTTGTTTGATTCTAAAGGCCAGCAGTTTGCCAGCTTTTTCTCCTGATTCGCAGTACGTTATGCCTTGAGCAAGCTAGAAGGAAGTCAGCCTGCCTGGCATGTAATAGATTCACTTCATATTGTAGCTTCAGAAGACTAGAGTAGGAACGAGGGGCTGGGCTGGTATTGTATTCCAACCAAGCCACTTTGAGTTTCTCTTCCAATTCTTTAATGTTCTTGAGCTGTTCCTTTTTTTATATATATGAGGCAAAGGCTATAATTATGCCTCGTAAGTCAGCCTTAAGGGTATCCCAAAGAAGTGCCAAGCTAGTCTCAGGTTTTCTATTAAACTTCAAAAACTCTTGAATTTCAGATCCAATCATTGTAATGTAACAGGGATGTATTTAGTCTCTAGTGTTTCTGCTTCGGATCTCCACTGTCTGTCAATTGTATTTTTAATACCACAGGTGCATGATCAGAGATAATGACTGGGCCAATATCACATGCAATTACCTGTTTCCCCAAAATTGGGGACAAGAGCCAGAAGTCAATCCTAGAGCTTGTCTTATGGGATTTTGATAAGAAAGTAAAGTCCCTGTCTTTGGAGTGTAGTAATCTCCATACATCATAGAGGCTAAGGTCCTTCATAAAACTATTTAACAGAACACGTGATTTAGATAACACAGATTGCCCTGTGCTCCTGTCCATTATTATTATTATTATTATTATTATTATTATTATTAATTATTAATTTGATTTCTATACCGCCCTTCCAGAAATGGCTCAGGGCAGGTTTCACAGAGAAATAACAAGCAAATAAGATGGCTCCCTGTCCCCAAAGGGCCCACATTCTAAAAAGAAACACAAGATAGACACCAGCAACAGTCATGGGAGGAGGTACTGTACTGGGGGTGGATAAGGCCAGTTACTCTCCCCCTGCTAAATAAAGAGAATCACCACAGTAAAAGGTGCCTCTTTGCCCAGTTAGCAGTTGAAGTCTCCTCCATAAATTAAGTTACTGTTCTCCCTTGCAAGAAGCTTAGCGTGTAAAGCTGTAAAAAAGGAGGGGCAATCTTCATTGGGGGCATACACATTAGCCAAAAGGATGGTTTTGGGCCCAATCTGGGCTTCCACAATGATAAATCCTCCTAGGGGGTCTGCCTCTACATTAAGGGGGTTGAACATGATGCGCTAGGATTGCCACCCCTCTTGACTTGGAAGAGGACTCCGCCCACAAAACATGGCCCACCTAGCTCTGTTTAAGCCTGTGAATGTCTTTTTCTGCCATATGTGTTTCTTGTAGGAAGGCCACATCTACATTTTGTCTCTTTAAATACCTAAGAATTTGGATTCTTTTTTCTGGTGTTCCTAGTCCCTTAACATTGAAGGTAATTAAATTCATATGTCCTGCCATAAGAAAATTTTAAGGACATACATTGCCCAAGAATCTATAGCTCTAGCACTTAATATTCTAGACCCAGCTGGTCTCTTTCACAGGCTCACCCTTCCCGAGCTTGGATTAAGGCCCATGACCTGGAGTCCCACAGCTGACGCCAGAGGACAAGCATAATTTGGGTAGTTCCATTCCAGTGTATCAGCAGGGGGATCCCTGTATACCATCCAAAACAGGTCTTCAACAAAACTCAACATAAGTATATTAGAAAACAGAATGAAAAACATTTGATTTGAGCTCCTGTAAAACACAATGTATGTCGGGTTATCTGTTCTAGCATTTGTAGGTGTGAATGCAATGTTGAGAAAGGTGGTTATGAGACAGTAGAGTGGGGAAATGAAAAATAGCAAAAAGGAGAGAATTGGGGGATAGAAGCAAAAGAAAAGTGAAGAAAACATTATTACACTTTCCAGAAGGGCCGGCTATGGGGCAAATTCCCAGTTTCCACCCACCCACCCACCCTCATCTCACATCCAGTACAAAACTAACATACAACAACTCCAAACTTGGAATCAACTTCACCCTCCTAGTGATCTATAGCTCTTGCTTCCGCCCACTCGCAGCAAAGGCCAGTGTATGGTAGTTATCCAGGAATAGTCTCTGTTCTTGCCATCATTGTTGAAAGGCCTGACAACAGCCAAATCTCCAGGGTTAGTGACTTGCGTCTTTACAGAAGCAGTCTTGGAAAGACCCCCGCTCGACTGTACATGCACACACATTGTCCAGATATTACCAACAGAACAAGTCTCTCCCCGCCCAGAGGTGAAAAACATTAGATTGAACATTATGCTCATGGCATGATATTGGTTGACCACTCCTTGGTATTCAGCAGCCCTTGACCTATTGAACATTCCATAAGCTCCCTTGGAGCCTCCAGCACGCGCCCGAATGGTACTCAAAGTTAGCACTTTAAGCCTAAGAGGAAGAAAGAAAAACCCACACCTCAAACCCAAGAAGAAATAGGACACATCAGACCCCTTGTAAAGAGAGAAAGGGAAAATTGCTTGTAAGAAACCCTATGTAAATAAGAGTCAGCCGTTTGCTTGCAAACTCTGCAGGAAAGCTTCAGCTTGGGCCGGGTTGCTGTAGCGATGCATCTGCCTTCCTGGATGCGGAGCTCACTGGGAAGTCGGGATGTGCATTTCGTTTCAGATACAAAACGTTTTGTGAACAAAACAGGCCATTTCGGCGGTTTTGTAGCCAAAATAATGCTCAAAACAGAAAATTTTGTAGCCAAAACAAAACGTCCCTGTTTCGGATACAAAATGTTTTGTTGTTTCGGCTGTTTTGGAACTCCATTTTGCAATCGCAGAAAGTCTTTCTCCTTCAGTCTCCATTTTTAATTTTGACATTGAATTTCCAGCCCTTCCAGCCCGCAGATTGGCCAGCGAAAGCATGGGCTGATCTGCTGGCAATTGCCTCCTTATTCCTTTTAAGCAAATTTAAGGGTAAATTTTACCCTCATTGGCCAGTGGGGCAGTGTGCATTTCATTGTTGTTGTTTCACATTTTTGTGTGTAGATCAATTGCATTTCGGGCAGGGGGGGGGGATGTGGATGTGCATGACCTTTGGAAATCTGCCTGATTTTTTCCAGAGCTCTGCTGTTGTTGATGTGTGATGTTGATGTTATTTGGGGTGGATTGGGGGCAGAAAGAGAGCTTTAGGGGCAGAAGAGTGGTTCAGGTGGTAGTGCCCCAATGGGTGCCTGCTGCCACCCAGATTCCAAAGGAATTGGGAAAAGGGCTGATTTTTAAAGAATTTCTGAAGTTGACATGTCTTTGGGGCAGATGCGGGGCAGAAAGGGGGCCTGATTCCAAAGGAATAGGGCAAAGGGCTGTACTATTCAGCTGTAAAGAGGTTCAATGGCATAGGATCCCAAAACTGTAATGAATTTGGCTGTGGCTTCCAAAAACATGTGCATGCAGCACAACTGAGTCATGTTATTATTTTCATGTGTTATTTTCACACAGGGGTACACAACAGCCATGTAGTAAATATGCCACATCTGTCCCTTTCTGCATTCAATAAGGAATAACTGTCTCGTCTTCTCTGTAAGCTCTAGGATAGGGCAGGAATCTATCTGACAGAATTTCTTTACCTTGGAAACAGAGCAACAGTTGACTGCCGATGTGGGGATCCCCAGCTGGAGGTTTTAGGCTGCATTGCTGACAATCCCTGCACAGGTTGTTGAACCACTTCTGTGGTGATTTACTGAGGCAGAATTCCTTGCAAGCAGGATTTGTGTGCCTGGATGACTCCTGCTACCACTACCATGAATAAGCGAGCCACTCCTTGCGTGTGCATGGAGCTCACCTGAATGCATTTTCCTGAGAGGTTTCTAGGGATATGCAAACAGGTTCAGTTCGATGGTCCAATACCAAACCGACCCCCACCCCCAGGCTGGTTTGGTTTGTTATCGGATCGAACACCCCCCCCCCCGGCTATTTGGGTTGTGTGTCCCCCCCAATTTAAAATTGTGTGAGTGTGTGTGTGTGTGTGTGTGTGTGTGTGTGTGTGTGTGTGTCATCCCCTCTGGGGGGCTTCTCCAAATCTGTGGGGGGAGGGGGCTCCAGAGGTCCCCCCTCCCGCTGCTAGCCTCCATTATGGGTCAAATTGCCTAGTTTCGGTGGTCTTCAGCCTATTCCAGTCCTCACCTCCGTGGCAGCAGTCATTTTGGTTTCCATCTTCTGCATGTCCTGCTGAACATTTGTACCATGTGTGGCTCAGATGGCCCTGTCCCACTAAATGGTGATGCACTTAAAAACTGGCTCCTCCCATAGGTGCTCTTCCATAGATCAACCTCTATGTTGTTCTCATGATGATAAATTAGGTGGGAGAAGCATCCTACCCAAGTTCAGGAGCTGTGTACGTTCCCATTTCCTGTTCGCGTGCCAGTAAAACAATGAAACAGGAGGTGTGGATAGGGATCACGGCGGAGGATCTCTCTGAATAGGAGGGCTTTTCCTCCTGCCTTATTTAGCTGCTGGGTACAGCTGCTGGGTAGGACAGAGCCCTCCTGCCCAATGGGGGGATAGCAGATGGTCAGTGTCCACACCTCCTATCTTATTTTTCCCCCACTAGTACACAAGCAGAAAGTGAAATTGTGCACAGCTCCAGAACTTGGATAGGATGGAACATAGGAAACCACCTTATACCAAGTCAGACCATTGGTCCATCTAGCTCAGTGCTGTATACCGTGACTGACAGCGGCTTTTCCAAGGTTATAGGAAGGAGGCCATATTCACAAGTAATGTGAAACTGTGGGTCCATTGGAACTGTGGTTCCCACCACCCTTGTGCCTACCTGTCTGCCTTTGGACAGGCAGGATCCAAACAGCAGTCCACAAGACTACAGAGAGGAAGTGGAACTGACTGAGAGGGCTTCCTTCTGGCATCAAGGACAGCCCCATCAGCCAGTCACAGCTGGAGAGAGGAAGGAGCTTCCTTCCTCAATTCTGGTTACAGTGAACGCAGCCTGCAATTCAGAATTCGGACATACAGCAGCTGGCTGCAACCCTCAGGCAGGAGCAGCAAAACTCACTACAGACTGAGAGTTCAGATTGGAGTTTGGGGAGGGTCGCTTTTTCAATGGCACCAAGACTGCATGCATTTGGATGTACACGGAATCCAACCTCTGCCCCATTTAACTCCACTTTCCCATTATGTGTGAATGTGGCTGGAATCTCTCTCAGCTCTGTCTTGGAGATGCCAGGGAGGGAATCTGGAAACTCAGATGCTCTTCCCAGAGCGGCCTCATCCCTTAAGGGGAATATCTTACAGTGCTCACATGTAGTCATAGGAACATAGGCAGCTGCCATATACTGAGTCAGATCATTGGTCCATCTAGCTCAGTATTGTCTACACAGAGTGGCAGTGTCTTCTCCAAAGTTGCAGTCAGGAATCTCTCTCAGCCCTATCTTGGAGATGCTTCCAGGGAGGGAACTTGGATCCTAGGTGCTCTTCCCAGAGTGGCCCCATTATCCCCTGAGGGGAATATCTCACAGTTCTCACACTTCTGGTCTCCCATTCATATGCAACTGGGGTGTATCCTGCTTAGCTAGGGGGACAAGTCATGCTTGCTACCCCAAGACCAACTCTCCTCTCCTAGCAAAGGAAACAGTTCATGTCTGCTACCACAAGTCCACAAGATGCTTCTCCTACTCTATTTTGCATGGTGTGAATGAGCCTCAGACATCCTGCTCCATGTCCTCCCCACCATTACCATTTATTATTATTTATTACATTTATAAACCGCCCCATCCAGAGGCTCTGGGCGGTGTACAACAACTTTTAAAAAGACATAAAAACACACAATTGAAAACATAGTACTAAAAACAATATTAAAACAATTCAAAAACAAATAAAACCATTTAAAACCAATTAAAATACTTTGAGAAAACAACAATATTTTACAAGCCTCAGAAGGCCAAGCCAAAACAAATAGGGTTCTCTGAAAGGTCGACAGTGAGCCTAAACTGCGCATATTGGCTGGGAGAGCATTCCATAGACCAGGAGCAGCTGCAGAGAAGGCCTAGTTCCGCGTGGCCACCAGACATACCGGGGGTAACTGGAGATGGACCTCTCCAGATGACGTCAGCAAGCGATGAGGATCATACCGAAGAAGGCGCTCTCTAAGGTGACCTGGGCCCAAGCCGTTCAGAACTTTACAGATAATAACCAGCACTTTGTATTTCGCCCAGAAATATATCGGCATTTTGGATTATGGTGTGTGTGTGTGTGTGTGTGTGTGTGTGTGTAACCCCATCTCCAAGAAAGCTCACTTTTTGTTACTTGATGAAGACATGGCTTTTTCAGGAGGCTTTTGGTGATGGTGCAAACTGACTGCTGCTTAGGACTTGCTGCTGCAGTTTTGTGATGGTTGTTTTGATTTCTCTACCGCTGATCTGAAAGTCACCATTGTACAACAAAGGAAAATACCAGTGAGAAACTGCAGAATGAGCATTTTTCAGGAGGTTTGATTCTATTTGTTTTAACTTGAACAAAGATGGTGCCTCCTTATCTCTCCACATAGGTTAAATAACAGTTCAGCCAGGAGGACAGTATTATCACCTGTTATTGCTGATATAATAGTCATTGTACTTATCTCATAGGCTTAGTCTCACAGAAACTGAGTCACACACTGGACCTCTTGCATGCCATGGCCATTTGGCCTCATTTTTCACATCCATATCTTGGTACCTTAGTTAACTAACTTAGCATAGCCAAGAGTTTCTGCTTTATTTACTATTTATGCTGTTGTGAATTTCACTGACCAACATCCTGCCTACCATTGTGGCCATGCTGCATGAGATGCAGCTGTGATATTGGAGGCTTCAACCGACTCAGGTATGCTGAGTTGTGGAGGGGACTTCTCACCGATCTCCTTCCCCCAGAAGTGCCCCCTGCCACTTGAAAATATGTCCCTGAGAGTGATGCATCCCTTGGGGACATATTTTTGGGCAGCACAGAGAGCTGCTGTGGGATTCTGCCATACAAAACTTTAGGGGCAGATCCTTCTGAAAACTCCAGAGACTCCAGCAAAAATCATGAGAATTTGCAAGGGCAATGACTAATCCCCAAGGACCTATTATGATGCAAAGGAACAAGACTGCACAGCTGCCTCATGCTTCCTGTTCTTCCATATATCTAGCTTTCACATCTTTCCCCAGATATGTACAAGCTGATGCCCCATCAGAGTCATTTGGGGAGTCTCATTGTACAATCTCTGTGTGGATATGACAATCCGGTTGTTACATTAATTTCATCATGCACCTTTTTGGGTGTGTGTGGACTAGATAGGAAATTTTAATTTCTTAATGTGTGCATGTCTGTATAAAGAGGCACAGCTAATAATAAGACAGTTCATTTGATTGTAGAGAAAATTTATTCCAAATATAGCATTAATTCCTTGTAAGCTTCTTTGAGTTTAGACTATGAACCATGTTTTTGACATTCTCCCCCTTCTTTAGTGGAAGATAACCATTTGTAAGAATTAAAACATTTGTCATCCATTTTAAAAACAAAAAGAGTGCTGTTGGAGACAACACCACTTATGGAATAAACACTGTTCGGGCGCATCTTTCTAAATTGGATCTATATATATTTCTGAATAATTGATCTGAAATGCAGTCTAAACATATACAAATGGATGTATCTGAAGTGCCATATTTTGTGAATACATTTACATAGAAAATATGTTTTTGATAAATCCATGTCGAAATAATGAGGCTTTTAGCCAGGAAAAATACAACTTCCATGCGGTGGAGGTTCACTGTGTCTCTTTCTGTTTTCATCTCCTTTCTGTGCTTCTGAACAGAACCCTTTTGCTGAATCTTCTTCCCCACCCCACCCTACCCCACCCCACCCCCATTCCTATTTTAGATATGGGACTCTAAAAAGAATCAAAAAGCACCTTTTCCTGAAACATTCTTTAGGGAGTTCAGATGCCTTGCAAAAAAACCGAACCTCCATTTTCCCGGGTTTGGTGGGGAGATGAACTTTCGGTGGATGAGTGAGGGATAAGCCAACATAGGACATGTCATCTGAACCCACCGGTGTCTCCTTAGACTGACTTACAGTTCTGGATCTGACATCTGTAACCAAGAACTGAAGTCAGTTACAGATGCCGTATCCAGAACTTGAATTAGGACTGAAGAAGCCAACACTTGTGGTTGGTTATTCCCCCTGCCGCTAGAAGACAGGCTCACTGCTGAACTCAGAGAGCAGAGGTTCAACATTTTGCATTTTTGTCTGATCCTCCTTAGAAAATGCTTGTCTAAGGGTCGTACAACTCTTAACTTGTAAAGCGATTCTCTGTATGGGAGCCTACGAAGCTGCTTCTCATCCAGCAGTTCTTACGTTAAACCAGACCTTGTTTGGGGCACTTATCCACAACAGCTCATACACTATTGACATGCACCAGAATATCATGATCCTTCATGTTATGCCTGATGTCATAAGAACAGCCCTGCTGGATCATGCCCAAGGCCTAACTAGTCCTGTACCCTGTTTCACACAGTGGCCCACCAGATGCCTCCAAGTAGCCCAAAGGCAAGAGGTGAGGTCATGCCCTCTCTCCTATTGCTACTCCCCTGTAACTGGTATTGAGAGGCATCATGCCTCTGAGGCTTGAGGCAGCCCACAGTGACAATGACTGACATACTGACTCATGCTGTGGCTGCACAACTAAAAATAGGACACCTGCAGCCACAGTGTTACTGCACCAGTCATGCTCAGGAAGTGATTTTTGTTGATCTCCCCTTCCTCCCAGAAGTGCCCTGAGTCACCCAAGATGGCTCAGAGCATTAGCAGGGGAAGAGATGATTAGGAAGTATCCCCTCGAACACTGGTGCTGCACATGCCCTATTTTTATCTGCACACCAGCATCACATTGTGGAAGCAAGCATGGACTCTTGCAACAGACAGTCGATTCCCAGAGAGCAACTTCTGCACTCTTCCCCGGCTGTCATTTCAGTTCCAGCTGACTGTAGCAAGCAACTCTCAGTTGTCAAGATGCCGAATATAAAAACTCTTGAAATCTGGATGGCAGCAGCTATCCAAGGATTCAGGCAGAGAGTTTCCCAGCCCCACTACCTGAGATTCTTTTTAGGTGAAGATGGAGTGATTTGAACCCAAGACCTTCTACACGCAAAGCATATGCTCACCCATTGAGCTGCGAGCATCCTCACCATTAATTTGTTCTTATTAAATAAACAAATGATGGCAGCTTTATGAGCAAAACACATACACACAAAGGTGTGTGAGAGCTGGGAGAGAGCTGGGAGCCCAGCAATGACAGCAAAAAGGATAGAGGTGTTCATTTGTTTCCAAACAAATGGGGGGAAAGAACTGAATCAGGCTCATTGGATTCATTTTAATTTGTTCCCAAAGGAATGCCTGCAGCCATAACTGGAGGCCTGGACGGAATGCAAATAAAAAAAGTGGCACATTATACTTGTTGTATTTGGAACTGCATTCCTTTGTTTTGTTTGGAGGGGCTTACTCAGTAACTTTGCAGCTGCAGTGGCTGATACGATATGCAACAGAGCGTCCCTCTCTGGAATCAGAGTGGCTGATATCAGAGTGGCTGATACGATATGCAACAGACCATCCGCTGGCACTGCTGCACACAGGCCAGGCTGGCAGCCCCAAGGGCATGGTGCGAGTGAGCAGTTTTGCAACTGCTTAAAATGATGTGCTCGCAGGTGTGCAGCACTACCCCCACTGCATGATGCACAGCGTTCTGGAGCCAGAACATGATACTCCAGGACTCCTGCAGGCAGCCTGGATGCTGATAAGAACAGATGGCAGCACAAGCAATGCTTCCGCAGTCCCCCCCCCCCCCGAGTAACAATGGGGGAAACTACAGAAGTGCTGCTTGTGCTACCACCTTAGTAGCATTGGAGCTGGCTGAGGAGTCTGTAGCAGCCCCAAGCAGCAGCCCGATGGCTTCATAATGCTGTGCCTCATGTTGGCCAGTGTTTCCAGTGGAAGTAGTGCTGCACAACTGTAGGAGTGCAAAATTGTCCAGGCTGTCTGGTGTGTGCACAGGAGCGCCTGCTGCTGGGCAATGCTGGCATTACATTGTACATCATGTTGCCCGCTATTTTATATTTTAAACCTATCATAGGCGTGTTCCTTTTCTGGCAGTCACCATTTTGTTTTTCTCACAGTCTAGCAATGTACTGCAAGGATGCTACATCTGGAGCATTGTGGAAAAAAATAAACGCCCAAACCCCAAGCATTTCCTGTGGATGAAAGCAAGCAGTGAAGATGTACAGGCTTTGCAATATTTGTTTTACATACAAATGTGCCAGTAGAGCATTGTGGAAGCAAATACATGCTCCTACAGCAGACAGTCAGTCCTCAGAAAGCAACCAGCACATGCCTTGCCAGGTTCCTCCAGTTCCAGCCAACTGTAGCAAGAGTTTATCTCCATTCTCTCTCACTTCAAACTGCATTCTGCATGTTTTGGTTGTCTCTCTTCCCACTTCATGCAACTGAAGGGCTGTCACCTCCTCCAACTGTTGGGTATCTCATTCAAGACATTCAGGAGAGATCCCTAGCTATCAAGAGGCCATCTCCTGCCATTAAGTCCCATTGTTTAAATTACCACCTTGGACTATTAGCTAGTCAGCGGCCTAACAAAAGGGATAGTCATCCAGCAGTTAGAACATCATGTAGTATTTCAGTTTTGATGGTCCAATAAAGTATTACCATGTAACATAAATTCAACAGAACCGCAATTCATTAAAACACCGATTGCTACAATATCAAATATCAGCAAGATAGATTTGTTGCAGCAAGATAGATTAGTTGCTGTAGCCCCACCCCATCAAATAAATAAATAAATAAGTAAGTAAGTAAGTAAGTAAGTAAGTAAATAAATAAATAAATAATCAGGGCTCAGGACAAGCCATCTGGATCATATTCCAGAGCTAAGAAATAATTGAAACTATCTCTGCGTGGGAAAGAATGCAACCTGGCAAGCACAGGGGAGAAGGCTATGATCGATGGATCTCTGCCCAGACTTTTCACACTGACTGGATGCCCGGCTCTGGCATTAGCAGTAACAAATGGAGCAGTGCTGTAAGAGTGGCAGCCCATTGTATGATACATATCACCTCCAACTGGCTTGAAGCAGGAGAGAGCAGATGTTGTAGTAGAGCGGGCATGGCAGAAGGTGGCCAGAGGGTTGCGCTTCCACCACGGCAATTTCGCACCTCCAAACCATTCCATCTCCAGAAGTGTTGGCCTTGTGGTGACAACCCACTTTCCCTGGATTTGTAAGCTCCAGCTCAGGCTCATTGTGTTGCAAGGTGTTCTTTCTCCCCCTCATCACCAGAGAGAGGGCAACTTGTACCTCAAGTAGCCCTGGCCAGTGTTCCCTCTAACAGGGATTCCCAGATGTTATTGACTACAACTCCCAGAATCCCCAAGAAAAAGCCATTGTAGCTCGGGATTCTGGGAGTTGTAGTCAACAACATCTGGGAATCCCTGTTAGAGGGAACACTGTCCCTGACCATGTTTTCTTCAGGAACTCCAAGAAAGAAGGTTTTGCTAATGATGGTGTTTGATTCAGATTAGTTTACATAGGAACATAGAAAGCTGCCATATACTGAGTCAGACCATTGGTCTATCTAGCTCAGTATTGTCCACACAGACTTGCGGCAGCTTCTCCAAGGTTGCAGGCAGGAATCTCTTTAAGCCCTCTCTTGGAGATGCTGCCAGGGAGGGAACTTGGAACCTTCTGCTCTTCCCAGAGCGATTCCATCCCCTGAGGGAAATATCTTACAGTGCTCACATGAGGTCTCCCATTCAAATGCAACCAAGGCTGACCCTGCTTAGGTAGGGGGACAAGCCATGCCCGCTCCCACAAGACCAGCTCTCCTCTCTTGTTGAGTTTGAGGAGCTCAGCATTCAAACTCCCTCATGTCAAAGTCTTTCCTCACTTTAGTCAGATCCTCTGACCTCTTCAAACTAGGGCCAACTTGAAATGAGGTCTGCATCCTGCCTCTGATGATTCTCCCCTTCCCCAAAAACATGGGTCTTATCTTCGGGAGAAGGGAGGGAGTAACCAGGAGTGTGGGGGGCCTGCTGTCAGAATGCTGAGGCCCTGTGGGTCCTCACCTCAGTGGGGATGACACGCCCTAGGAACCTATACACTGAAACCAGGTCCATAGAAGGGCAACAAAGATGGTAAGGGCTTGGGAAACTAAGTGCTACCAGGAACGGTTGAACGAGCTGGGTCTGTTAAGTGGAACATTCTGCCTTGTGAAGTGATGGGTTCTCCTTCTTGAAAGGGTTTCAAGCAGAGGCTGGATAGCCATTTGTCAAGGATGATGTAGCAGAATCCTGCAGTGATCAGGGGCTGAAGGCCTTCAAGGTTCCTTCCAGCTCTAACCCACTGTTAGTCTATAGTTTCTGGCAGGAAATTTGTTGTGTTGATTGATTGATTGTTCAGCTTTTATGCCACCTTTCATGCTTCTCAAGGCAGTTTACAAAAGTTGAGCTACAATAAAATTCCATAAAAGTTACATTTAAACCTTAAAATCAATCAAACATTAAAACCATGAAATGCCAAGAAACAATTAGAAACCAACGCAAGAGAGCAGATAAACCTCGGGCCTCTAGAAAGTAAAAGCCTGAGTAAATTTAAAAAAAGTCTTTCGTTGTGATTTTAAAAGCAGCCAAAGTTGTCACAGAGTGAATGTTTACTGGGAGTGCATTCCAGAGTCTGGGGGCAACAACAGAGAAGGCCCTGTCCCGTGTGCATGGCAATCTAGCCTCTCTCAACATCGGCACACGGAGCAAAGGCCTACCTGACGATCTTGTTGGGCAGACAGAAACCCTTGGAAGCAGGCGTTCCTTCTGGTATCAAGGGCCCAAGACAAGGGCTTTAAAGGTAATAACGAGCACTTTGAATTTGATCCAGAAAGAAACTGGCACCCAGCACAGCTCTTTCAGAATAGGTGTTATATGCTCTGAGTGAGCAGTCCCAGAGAGAACCCTAGCATATGCAGCACTCAATCTAGCTTTTTGAGCATTTCTTTCAAATGTGAAAAAAAAAAATCCTGTGAGAGGTTTGGAGCATTCACTGGGTAATGTTGGGCTAGTCACTCAGCTTGTCTCATTCTACCCTTCAGCTATTGTGAGTGAGAATCATGGAAGTTGTAGTCTAACAACATCTGGGGGCCCAGGGTTGAGAACTCTTGACTGGGGATGATTGGAGTTTTATTCCCTACCCCATTAGAAACTGTATTAACTGCATTAACTGTATGTTGCGGTGTATAGGGTCCTGGTGAGGCACAACATCTATAGGAATTTTAAGGAAAATGTAAATAATGTCATTTAAAATTAATTCAGTTTCTAATGGGGTTAGGGATTTTGTGCCTGTTTTCTATTCCAGCACATCCTGCCCAGTGACCTTGGTTCAACACTAGCTGCTGTCTTGGTTTCTGTGGTTGTGCTGAATCTGTTGCCATTTTCAGCAGCAACCCAAGAACAACAGTGTGCTTAATGGCCATTATGAAGGAATTATCATTATTGTAAATAGAATGTAATTGTCAAATGCCTACAAGAGATTTTACCGGTTCTGGATGGGGTTGCACTCCCCTTGAAGGAGCAAGTACGCAGCTTGGAGGTACTACTGGAACCGGCTCTGCTTTTGGAGGCTCAGGTGGAGGTGGTGGCCAGGGGTGCCTTTGCACGGCTTCGGCTAGTGCGCCAGCTGCGTCCCTTTCTCGAGAAGGCAGATCTGGCCACAGTTACCCAGGCCTTGGTCACGTCGCGGCTGGATTACTGTAATGCGCTCTTTGTGGGGCTGCCCTTGAAGAATATCCGGAAACTGCAGCTAGTGCAAAACGCGGCAGCTAGGGTTTTGTCCAGAGCTGCCCGGTGGGAGCATATCACGCCCATCCTGAAAGAGCTGCACTGACTACCAGTTTGTTTCCGGGTCCAATTCAAGGTGCTGGTTTTGACCTTTAAAGCCCTTAACGGTTTGAGCAAGAGATACCCGAGGGACTGCCTGCTCCCAAGGGTTGCTGCTCACTTGACGAGGTCATCTGAGGGGGGTCTGCTCCGGCTGCCGACAGTGAGGGAGGCTAGTTTGTCGTGCACTCGGGACAGGGCCTTCTCTGTTGCTGCCCCCAGACTCTGGAATGCGCTCCCAGTGGGTATCCGCTCCTCAGTCTCCATCACAGTTTTTAGAAAGCATGTCAAATTGTAGCTTTTTACCCAGGCTTTTATATGATTGTCTCCACTGCTGCTTCTTGTATTTTGTTCTGTTTTTATGCTTGTGTTTTAATTTTTTTAAAAAAATCAGATTTGTTTTTATACTTTTTAGCTCAATATTTTGGTGTGTCTTTTTTATAATCATGTTTTAAAAATTTATTGTGAGCCGCCTTGGGATTTTCTTAATGAAAGACAGGGTATAAATTTAACAATAAAAAATAAGTAAGTCCCTGTGTTAAAAACAAACAAACCTGGCAGGGTCAAGAGTTCATGCTGGCTGTACTTTAGTTTCACTTTGAAAGGAACAGCTTGACAGTTTGGTTTTGGAGGGAAGGGAACTTTTAAGTCTATTGGTTATGTTTTGGAAAACGGAGGGAACTTTGAGTTGGGCTGATTGGAGATTTTGAAAAGTATGGGAGGGAAATTTGTGTATGTATATATAGAAGGGTTGTTCAGAGAGTCAGTTAGTTTAGAGTTTGAATCAGAAGAAGATGAAGAGTGCATTGCAGAATCAGAGAGGAGTTCAGCATGCAGGCAAAGTTGAAGACTTGAAGAAAGACAGTCTGGAGGGAGGCTATAGAACTGAAGAATTGCGGGCACAGAGCTGTGGCAGTAGATAGAGCTGTTGAATCACTGAGTGGCAGACTGATGCAAACTCTGCAGAGCTGAAATCACTCAGAGCCGGAAAAGAACAGGACCTGAGGCTGAACCGAGAAAAAGCCAGAGTTGCTAAAAGTGATCACCAAGTTAAGGCACAGTGAGGCATTCGTGGATGTGTTTTGACTACTTTTTCTTTATTCTGCCGGCTCTTCTGGTTATTATTTATTTATTTATTTGTCACATTTCTTCTTCTCAGGTTGCCCTTCTTCCAGTCCCTGGTCTCAGAGAGGTCTGTAGTAGTAGGGCCTGTGGAAGGGCTTTCTCTTTTGCTACCCCTTCACTTTGGAATTCTCCACCCGCCCCAGATTCAGTCTGCCTCCTCCCTTTCAGCCTTCAAAACTTTATTGAAGACATTTCTTTTCCGCTAGGCATTTGCCCTTTAATTTTAATTTTTACATTATTTATCCCCTCCCCCTTAAACTTGGATGCTGTTCTTGCTTTGTACACTGCCCTGAGTCTGTGGATTGGGCAGTATATTAAATCTCTTAATTAATAAATTAAGTAAAACTAGATGGCCCCGCACAGAGCATCTAGTGCACTCAGCCGTTGGCCTCCTCTCCGGAGTCTTTGCTTGCCTGTCACCACCACCCCCTCGCTGCATGCCCTTTTGTGTCGCTCACCTGGCAGCCCACTCCCCTGCTGCTTGCCCATTCATCCCGGTTGCCATAACTGCCCCTGATGTTCTCCCCAGCCCCAGCTTGTCCTCCTCCCGACCTTCAGCCCCAGCTTGTTCTCCCCCCATCCTTGTTCTCCACCCCAACCTTCAGCCCCAGTTTGTTCTCCCCTCACCTTCAGCCGCAGTTTGTTCTCCCCTCACCTTCAGCCCAAGTTTGTTCTCCCCCAACCTTCAGCCCCAGTTTGTCCCCCCCCTTTCAGCCCCAGTTCTCCACCCCAACCTTCAGCCCCAGTTTGTTCTCCTCCGACCTTCAGCCCCAGCAGGTTCTCCCCCCATCCTTGTTCTCCCCCCATCTTCAGCCCCAGCTTGTTCTCTCTCCAACCTTCAGACCTAGTTCCATTTCTTCCCCCAGCCCCATTTCATTCTCCCCCCACCCACCCACAGCCTGTTCTCCCTCAGCGGCCAGACTGCTTTTCCTCAGCGGCCGGCTGCCACTTCTCTTCGGCCAGCCATCTGCCAGCCTGCTTCTCCCCACCCCACACCTGGCCAGTTTCATACCCCCCCCCCCCGCCTGGCGCTTTCTGGCTGGCTGGCAGGCCAGCCTCTTGCGTACTCAGACAGCTCCTCACCACAGCCGGGCAACCACCACCTGCCAGGCTCGTGGTTCGCCGGCCACACCCTGGAGCTCTGGTGGAAGGCTGCAAACCTTCCTTTCTTGCTTCCCACACACCCGGCACTCCTTCCTGGTGCTCTGGCCGAAAGTGGCAAAAACTTTTTTCTTGCTGCCCACACACCCCACACTGCTCGCCCTCACTCCTCAACTGTTGGGCACACACACACCCCTCTCTTCTTTTCAGAGCTGTGGTGGGAAGCGGTGAAACCTCCGTTCTCCCAGGTGCAGCAATGTACTCAAACAGCTCCTCGCCACAGCTGGTCAACCGCCACCTCCTGGGCGTGTGACTCCACCACCTGCCAATTCCATGTGCGAGAGCTGGAGCTCTTGCAAGATTTCCCCCACACATTTTTTCCAGCAGGTCTTGGAGAAATAAGTATATAGATTTTCTATACTGCCCTATCCATCCAAAGGCTCTGGGTGATATACAACAACCAACCAACAAACAAACATTTAAAACAATCAGCTTAAAATGATATAAAAACAGTTTAAAACCAGTTTTAAAAAATAACTATTTGACTGATGGTTTTTTTTCTCTTTTGTATTGAACTTGTGAAGCAAGTTTTAATTTAAGTTGAATTAATTGCAAAGTAGAATTTCTTATTTACATCTAAAGGAAAATTGTAGCTTCTGTTTTCTCCACTCAACACCTGTAGTCTTCACCACTCTAACAAAGGTTTTTTTTGTGACATAAGTTTGAAAGACTGTTGTGGCAGACTCAGCCTAAAGCACAAATGTCTACTTGGTGGCAACTTAAATTGTCAACTGGTAAATTGTCAGGGAGATCTATGTCACATGTTCGCAGTGGTTCGGATCCTCCACAGCTTTGCATTGAGTCATAACCTCTCCCATCACTATGGCTCTGAGAAATCTAGCTTCTTGTTCTGTCTCTGGCACGAGTGTGAAGCAGTCATCCAATTATGTCATTTTGACACTTGGTGTGACATGCTTGGATCCCAGAGACTAAAGCCGGAGCCTTTTTTAAACACCAGGACTGGTGCCAGCTTTCCTCCTCAGTAGGCCTACAGCGATCCACCAGCCTTGCCATGCCATCAGCTGTCAAATGATGCTGTCCAATAAAGCCATCCATGATTCATTATCCTTAAATGACAGCAGCTCATTCCAGCAAGCTGATCACTGCTGACAGTGGGAATCCAATTAACCTGAATTACTATCTTGATTGTGGCCCAATTAATGTCAGCTGCCAAGTGTCAAAAGTGAAAACCCAGCTAATAGAATTGTTTAATTAATTCATCAGCGAAGGGAGCTGCGCTGGGAAAGCCGTGGCGTCCGCCTTCACCTCCATGGCTTTGATGAGTGTATTTCCTGAGCCAATGTCGGTTTCTGCAGAGAATGGAAGGGGTAGAGAGACAGGTCGCTGACCACGCCTTCCTTAAGAGTTGGAACCAAGTTTGATCCTTTGAAAAGAGCCACTGGAGTCACAGACGTTGGCTGCCTGATTCTGAGTCCTACCATGGCTTTCACCTTTTTTACTATATCTGAGTCAGGGAGGTAGCAACATTGAGGGTTACCCCAGAACAAAACTGGAGGTGCCCCCCACCCCGCCACTGCTTGGTGTTTTCCGGACTACAAGATTTGCACCAGTTAAAGTGTTGCAAAGTGCAACGGTATGAAGCAGCGACTTGAAACCGTGAATACAGTGTTTCTCTGTGTATTTTTCAATGCCCACCACTGTTCATATTGCCCGCCCGTTCATATTGCCCACCACTGCAGCAGGTTTTCCAGGCAGGGGGTGTCCATATTCCACCTGAATCTCATTCACTGCCCCCTCCTCCTCCTCCTCCATTTTGGGCCAATAGGATCTCTGACAGGGCAGGGAACCGCTCTCATGATGAACCCTTCTTAAAAATATATCGGTGCCATATTGCAGCTCCATCTGCTTTGCTTTGTGCTAGCAAGAGCACCAGGAACACATGGGGCATGATGACAGGGCCAGATGGACCAATGGTCTGACTCTGGCTGCTTCCTATTAGAGGAAACATGTTTTCCTGAGGAACCATGAATGTGTCCGAAAAATAGGTCTGATGAAAAACATAAGCAAATGTGATCGAAATCAAAAGCTGAAAGCAGATGAAAACCGGATTGCACCTTTGCGCAAGAACCCAGGTGTGTGTGGGGGGGGGGGGATTCATTTCACAGAAAGATTATTTCATGAACAAGATGGAAAGGGGCTGTAAAAATCAACAAATCATTGCACCGCAATTTGAACCATCCACACCACAACACAGTGCAACGCATAAACAATGGGGCAAGCCTCCTATAATGGAAAAATGCAGCTACTTTCCTGCAACTCATATACAGTGTCATAGGACTACAATGCATCAATGAAAACTGAAACAAGGCAACGGAAATATGAATGCCACCCTGCTGACAACACAGCGACTGCAACGTCTTAACATGGGCAATATGGAGGGGCACTTGGCAGGGACATTGCAAAACTGTTGCAGCATGGAATCTAGAAAACACCCTGCTTGCTTCACTGCCCCTGCCCACCCACCACTCAGGCCTCCCACTGCCCAAACTCCACTCACCCATTGCTCACACCACCCACCCTGCCTCCCTTTGCCAACATAGACTAATGATATTACTGCACCAGAGTTAGCACAGTGCCCCACAGAGAGAACAGGTGCTGGTGCAGTGATGTCATTAGACTGTGTTGGGAAAGGAAGGCAGGATGGGTGGAGCGAGAGGCGGGTGAGCAGTGGGGGCCATGAAAGTAGGTGGATCCTGTGCCCATGGTGCAATGGGAGGGGCGGTCCTCCAGTCATCTGCGGCCAGTGTGTCATCACACTTGCTATAGGAGGGGTGGGCAAACCTGGCCCTCCAGTTGTTGTTGAACTCCCATCATTCCCAGCCACAATTCATGCCTGCTCAGAGGTCAGTTTAAGCCAGAGCTCACCAAAACACATCCATATAATAAATGCATAATAAATGTCAAATAAAAATACAAATGAAAAATGACAAATGCTTAAATAACAGAGGAGAAGCAGGTAAAACCACTATAAAATATCCTACAGAACCACTGAAAGCCCACGAGGACAAGACAGACTCTGCTTGGCTTCCAAAATTGAACAAGGAAAGTGCCAGGCAAGCGTGCCTAGGGAGAGAGTCTGGGCACCACCACAGAAAAGATTCTCCCTATCCTAGCCACCTGCTTAACTCCCACAGGTGGAGGAATATGGAGAAGTGTCTCTGAGGGAGATCTCAATGGCTGCTGTTAGTTATTGGGTTTACATGGAAGAGCATGCTCTCCAGACTGGAGAGCTGGCCTTGTGGGAGCCAGCAGGAATTGCCCCTTTGCTAAGCAGGGTTCACCTTTGCATTTGGATGGATGAATACATGTGAGCACTATCTTTCCAAAGTGAAACTGGAAGACATTGGAAGAGTATTTCAGGATTCTACCCAAAGAGAATTTCCTCACATGGTTTCTCCACATTCCTAGGTCCTTGCATCCACATGATGAAAACAGTGGGGATCATGGAGCTGTGTTCTGTAGGGCATGCAATCCCTCCCATGCCCTTCCCAGTTATTCAACAGAATCATATCAGCAGACTGGACTAGCCTAGCAAAGAACAAGACAGATCACTACACTTAATAACAGACCTTATTCCTTTCCAGAATGAGAGTCATGAAATGACTCCAAGTTCCAGCAATGGCTGCCCCAGTAGAAGCAGCATCCTCATCAGTGGACATCCCTTCCAAAGGGAAAGGCAGAGGCTCCTTGCAATAAATGAGTCACAGCTGCTCTGTGTGGCAACTGTGAAGCCTCAGTGGCATCCCTGAGAGTATTTGTTACCAATTCCATCTTTGTTCATGTCACCTGTTCGTGGGTGGGTGGGTGAAATCACTTCAGCAGATCCAAACATTCCCAAGAATATTGAGGAGGGACTCAAGAAGATTTCTTTGTCAGCAGCTCTCCTTTCTGATTCCTCACTGGATGCTATCCAACTTCCCCCCAGAGCCACAAGGTTCAACATAGCACCATATGCAATGGCGCAACCTGTGGCTAAGGAGCCGAGAAGCAGAGACAGTTCCCCACTTCTGCCTGGTGAGCACTCTGCCTTCTGACACTTTGGAAACCCACTGGAAGTAGGCCTAGTAGAAAACAAGGATAATAAAAATAGTGAGGAAGGTCAGGATAAAATACCTTGGGAGCTCCAGGCAGAATCAGTGGTGGCCAGTGCCTCTGGGATGGGGTGGTTGTGGAGGGAAGGGCAGGCGGCCACAGAACTGGCTGCATCTCTCTCCCCCCCCCCCCGCTCATCACCCCATCAAGGCTTTAACCTGAGCCATGCAAGCTAGTCATTCTCTGTGTTGGAGATGGTGAATGACCAGCCCTCAGGACTCAAAGCTGAGGTGGGGAAAAGAAAGGTAGATACTGCAGAGTGGGATGAGTGAGACACACACACACACACAGGCCTGCCCTGCCCTCTCTCCCCCTCAACCCCAGCAACCCCAGCCACCATTTGGCAGAACTTCTCTGAAAGGGTACTGATCAGATACAATCTCAAGTAGTCTTGAGCCAAGTAAGGGGTCACGGTTACTTGTGCCAAGTCAGGGATCAACACCGTCTTCTGGATACTGGTCTATCTCCTTCTTCTCCAAAGGAAACAAGTAATCATGCACTCCCTAATGCCAGACACCCACCCACATCCAATCAATTGCAGGGCATCTTCTCCGCCTCACTGAAAGATGGGCCAAGACACCCATAGACACCTGGGTGAGGAAGATGGTTTCCTGGCCTATTCCTTGGAATTGGCATGCAGTTGTTATCAGCATCATCTGTGAAGAGGTCCTTGGGGCAGAAAGTGTGACCAAGTGGTCTATGGAATGTACTTGGGGTAGTTGAACAAGATGCCCTCACAGGCTATGACTGCTCATTTCCTGAGTAGAGCTAAAGTCCTGGCTGCCTGTTTCTCCTCCTGATGAGATTTGTGGGGCAGCCACCTGGACATCAGTGCATGTGTTCGCTAGGCACTGCAGAATGGATGTATCTGCCTCGGCAGATGCAGCCTTTGGCCAGCAGGTTCTTGAATGGGTCTTCATTTGGTGAAGAGCCAGGTGCCTATCCTTTTCTCAATGCTGCTATGAGAACCATTTCAGGATGTGCTATATCCAGAAGGATATTCAAATGCCTGCCTGCCTTTCCTCAGAAACAGGGATTTTTTAAATAATAATAATAATAATAATGCAAATATGTGCTGTTGAGAAAAGCAGCTCTGATTTTATTGGGTTCTGATCATCTATGATTTTATTGGGTTCTGTTCATCTTGCTCTTGAGTGCAATGGGCTCATGTGGTGAGGTAGATAGTTCCTGGCATGCATTCTTTCTCCTCCTTTACCTGGTTTCTTATTTTTCTATTTATTTGTTACGATACGATATGATACGATAAATCTTTATTGTCATTGTCCTGTACAGAACAACGAGATTGAGAGAATCTACAACAACCTCTACAGGACCTAACAAAGAATAGCTGAATATATCCCAATATACCGCCCCCCCATATACCCATTACTCAAAAAAAAACTCTAAAAGAAACACTAAAGAACTCTGAAAACAAAACTCTGAAAATAAGTTGTTGTTTCCTTTCCTTCATAGTTTGTGCTATGAAGGAAAGAAAACTGCTGAGCAAAGAGTGCTAAAATACCCCAGCTGAGTGCCACTTATAAAGTGGTGATTCTCTTATATTTAACAGGGGGAGAACAATTTTCCCTGCCTCGCTCCCGCACAGTGTCCTTCCAGTGGCTGTTGTTGATATCCACCTTATGTTTCTTTTAAGATTGTGAGCCCCTGGGGGCAAAGAGCCATCTTTATTATTTATTTTTCCATGTAAACCACTTTGAGAACTTTGGTTGAAGAGTGGCATATAAATATTCATAGTAATAGTAGTAGTGGTAGTAGTAGTAGCCGTAGTAGTAGTAGCAGTAATGACAACATGTTTGTGACAGATCCTTTGCCCATTTCCTCCCCTGTTATGGTCTCTCTGTCTTTGCCAGTCTAGTTGGGGCATGGTAGATTCCTCCTTAGGAGGAGTCAGTCATCAGTTGGCCTTGCCTCCTCCCTAGAGTTGAGGGGATATCCCAAATGATATCTGAATACTTCCTGCATTCCTGAATAATAGGAATTTCTTGTGCAGTCCCATTATTCATGATGTCCCTCCTTACAGAGAATGAGGCAGAAGCTGCCATTTTGCATGATACCCCACGCTCTGCTTATGGGGGATAAATTGAATGACACATTTTCCAGGAGGGAAGTGCACATAGGCCAATGAAAAAGAAACTGTTGAACAGCAGAAAGGCGGGGTGGGTGGGTGAGGTTATATCTTTCCAACATCAGAACTTTGGGTTTGGGGGGGCAAGACCATGGTTCCATTGAGCCCTCCCCCGCCAACTCTCATTCCTCAACTCGATCACTTGGCCCTTCCTGAAGAGATTTATCAGAATGGTCGCAGAGACAGGATTGGTGTCCTACTCAGAGGCTAAGCAGTGGTGACAACTTCATTTCTCTTCCATGAAGCAGCCATGACAGCTACTTACATATAAATCTGAGTTCCACGTGAAAAATGTTATGTATATATCACACACATTCTTTCGGGTTGTCATATCCCTCGTACTTACCATATTAATTTTTTGAGATCATCATTTAATGCTAGCTTCTTTATGTCATTAGAACTTCTCTTTAGCTTTAATCCGCTTATTTGGTAATCACTTTGGGTCTGTCTGTCCTCATTTTTTCCCCTTCAAATAAGTGGATAACTGAAGTATCGTGTTGAGATGAAGGAGGAAAAGTTTCCTCTTCAACTAGTTCACAGACTCAAAACTTAACTGCTGTATCCTGAGATCACCCCGAGGCCTGCAGAAGCTAGAAAATCACACTCTTTAACCAGATACTCACCAGAACAGTTGTGTATTCTTGGTTCTTATAGCCAAAATCACAATCCTGGTGACCACTACTGGAAACTGGATTGCTGGACCTTTGATCTGAACACCAGTGCTCTTCCTATATTTTGGGATGGGGTAGAATGCCAACCCAGATTTTCCAACCCATTGGTGAATGGTGAATTGGGAAGGGCATTCTGGAAATTGGGATGCAGTGAGGCCATGCCGGGCGGTGGGGGAGGGGGGACACTTATTGGTGGTAGCAGCAATGGGGCATCTCTTAACGATCACCAGCTAGTAGTCACCAATCTTTACCTGAAACACCATGCCTATGTAACAACATGAATACAGTGTGATTCCAGGTGGAAGGAACAATGCAGGTGGGGAAATGGGGTCACAAAATAGATGGCAGAGCAATTGGGTAAACTGGGGAAAGAATTTGGGTCTGTAAGAGTTCCTCCTCCCCCCGGCCTCCCTCATCAATGCTGCGGCTGGGTAAATGTAGTATTTTTGGCCCTTTCAAGCCTCCGTAAAGGTGGCCACTGCTGCGCATGCTCAAATGTCTTGCGAGGCCATAGGCCATGACAGGCCTCACAGAGGGCATTTGCACATGAAAAGGCCAAAAATACTACATTTACGTGGCCACCGCGGTGATGAAGGAGGCCAGCAGGGGGAGGGGGGACCCTCGTGAATCCCCCCCCCCACGGCTTACAGCAAGCCCCCTGAAGGGGCTACAGGTATTTAACATTAATTTTTATTTTTTAAAAAAATTGCGGACCCCCACCGGACCGGACTGGGGGGGTGTTGGGGGCTGGACCGAACTGGCCCGGTTCCGTTTGAGGCCAATCCGGCCTTGAACCAAACTGGGCCAGACAGTTCCATGCACACCCCTAGTGCGGCCACACCTGGAGTACTGCATACAATTCTGGCCATCACATCTAAAAAAAGGACATTGTAGAACTGGAAAAGGTGCAGAAGAGGGCAACCCAGATGATCAGGAGTCTAGAGCACCTTTCTTATGAGGCAAGGCTACAACACCTGGGGCTCATTTAGTCTAGGGAAAAAAAACACTGCGGGGAGACATGATAGATGTCTGTAAAATCATGCATGGTGTGGAGAAAGAAGATAGAGAGAAATTCTTCTCCCTCTCACATCACACTAGAACCAGGGGTCATCCCATGAAATTGATGGCCAGGAAATCTAGGACCAGCAAATGGAAGTACTTTTTCACACAATGCATAATCAACTTGTGGAATGCTCTCAACAACTGCCTGTAGGCTTCCAGTTTTATCTGGTGGGCCATTGTGTGAAACAGGATGCTGGACTAGATGGGCCTTGGGTCTGATCCAGCAGGGCTGTTCTTATGTTCTAGTGGAATTTTGCAGCCTCATGGTCAACAGCTAGCCTGGAGAATTCTCTCATGGAAGGACATCTGCAGTTCCTTGAGAGACAGGATTTCAGGAAGTTTGAATTATTTCCTGGAGTCTGGGGTAAGTTCAAGGGGGAAGGAAGCCAGGGCTACTGGCTTCTGAAAATGTAGTCTAGGGAACCCTTTGCTAGTCAGTTTGTGTCAGAAACATATTTTTGCTTTTGTGTGCCTTGCATATCCTTACAACTGTTCTATGGTGTTTTATCTGTAATGCAACTAAACTAAGAAACGCTGAGCCTGTGCTTTTCTAACAGGGCGTTGCAAAAGTATTTGTAAACTCTTAAAGGTGCTTTTTGTATTTTGTTACATCTATATATTTTTTCAACTGGGTAACCACAATTTTTAAAGTGTGCCATCCCAATATCATCCGAAGGTGCTTTTTGAAGTATTCTTGCAGCTACTGAGTGTTCCTTTTACCTGTAACTAAAAGCTGGGAAAGCCTACGATGGATACGGTCTGTAGTATTTTGAATAGAGTTTATTTATTTTTTGTTCTTTGCAATTTTAACCAGCCTCTTTGAGTGGATTTTTAACTCAAGAAAGGGGTTGCTGGGAAGGACTTTACTCTGGTTCAAACATGCCTTCATTTGATTGTTCATCAACTCTACAAAGTTTTCTCACCACGCCAAGCCTGCACGTGGAGGTTTTTGTGTACTTTCCCAATAGTAAAGAGAAGAAGAGTTTCCTTGGAAATTCACCCAAGCCAGGGGGGAATAAGCTCCTGATAAGTGGGTGTGGTGGCAACATATTATCTACCAGGAAAGTTTGGGGGATGAGTCTTTGTGGGTGGAAGCAAGAGAGAGGGTGATGCAACATTTTTCTTCCCCTCATGTGAGCTTGCTCTAAGACAAAGGCTGGGTTAAATCCACTACAAAAGTATACTTCATATCTGCACCATGCATTTGAAGGGCTTGTATCCAGGTTCACTTTTTAAATGAACACAGGTACAATCATTCACACAATCACATGCATGAGTATAGAGATATCTGTACCCTCATAGATCATAATTTCTGGAACAGGCTTTAATTGTTTATGCATCTTGTTTTTGTTGTAGCAATATACTGGGATACATGAAAGGAACTACATTCCTAGAAGAGAATGAGGCTGTTCTCATGAACAACCTAACCCAGGCTAGGGAAACCCGACCTGGGTTAGGTTGTGTGTGAGCACCACTGGATTGGGCCCGATCCTGGAGGGGCAGCACCACCTAGCCCCACTTCTTAGCCCAGCTTTTAGCCAAGGTTAAGAGAGTAATCGCTCCCTTAACCCTGGCTTCCTGCTTGTGTGCAACCTTGGGCTGTTTCCAGCCCAGCCACACACAGAGACGGGTGCCTAGAGTGCCCGTCTCCTAAGGAAATTCCCCAATGCATTGTGCAGGTTGTGTGGTGCATTGTGGGATCTCCGGAGGCTGAGACACACTGTCCCAGCCACTGGAGGTCCGCACTGCACCCACACAGCATGGATCATCTGGGAGCATGGTCCATGCTCCCAGCAAGGTCAAGTGGCAGTCTGTGGGGAAGGTGAGTTAAACAAGCTTTCCGCTTACCCAGTTATGTGAATGACCTCAAGGTTTCCTCGGACCAGTTGTGCCAATTGCACTGTCGACCATTTACTAAATGCCACCTAGTGGCTCACTGGGGAAATGACTTGATTAGCAAGCCAGAAGTTGCCAGTTCAAATCCCCACTGGTATGTTTCTATATCGGACAGCAGTGATATAGGAAGATGTTGAAAGGCATCATCTCACACTGTGTGGGAGGAGGCAATGGTAAACCCCTCCTGTATTCTACCAAAGACACCCACAGGGCTCTGTGAGCGCCAGGAGTCGACATCAACTCTACGGCACACTTTACCTTTTCCATTCACTACTACTACTAAAAATATTTATATACTGCTCTTCAATCAAAGTTCTCAAAGCGAGTTACATAGAAAAATAAGGGAATACATGTAGAAGATGGCCCCCTATCCCCAAAGGGTTCACAATCTAACTAGAAACATAAGGCAGACACCAGCAATGGACACTGAAGGGATGTTGTGCTGGGGCTAGATAGGGCCAGTTGTTCTCCCCCTGCTAAATATAAGAGCATCACTACTTTAAAAAGGTGTCTCTTTGGTCAGTTAGCAGGGGCCCAACTGTTGAACTTTAAAGTCCCGAAGACTTAAGATCCAACCAATATGAAAGAGCCTGCCTCCCCACCCCCCACACACATACTGACTGAAATCTGCTGGAGTGGGCCCTGCTCCACATACCAAGACACCCCAGAAAGGATAACTCTTGAGAAGCAAAAGCTAGGACCCTTTTTGCTCTGGTTCTGGTTGTGTGGCTCTTTCCAAGAAATGATGTCATCCCCAGTTAGCTGGGATCATCCATGTGAATATTTGTTATCAAATATGCTATGATTATGGCAATCTGCTGTTAATTTGCATGCAACAGTCTCCATCCAGAACTCTGCAGGACTCCCATGGCTGGATCTGGCCGAACGGCATGTTATGGCAACTGTCTGCTTACTCGCAATTTAAATAAATGTTCTCCCTTAAACAAAAAGGAAGTTAATACTGTGATTGGCCTTTACTAGCTATTCTGCTGAAGCACTGGTATTTAATCGCAGATTTGTTGTTACATTTTAAGGAAGCTTTGCTTTAAAGGTCGCCAGGTTTGGGAAAGGCATTATAATTTATACATCTTTTAAAAGGTCGCCTTGCCCCGTTCCCTTTCAGTACCATTCCTTTCTTGTCTCCTTTATCAGAAATGATGAGGTACTACATGACCGAGAGATCTTATCACACTCAAGTATAATATTCAGTTCAATTCAAATGGAAGACAGGAAAACAGGAAACAAATGGAATCCTCTCACCATTATATGTTTTCTTTCTTTCTTTTCCTTCCTTTGTCAGTTAGCCAGCAGAAATTGAAGCAGAGTGTAACTTTAGCTGGCAAACTGCTGTGGCTGTTAGGAGGAATCACACAGCCCTTGAGGCTGTTCTCATGATCTCTGATCCATGGGAAGGATGAGGTTAACACAGGGATCTGTGGTGGTCATCTGGATCGCTTGGAGGCCTCCCGACCCAGTACCTCTGAACCTGGGTAGCCCAGATCGGCTACCCAGGTTAAAGGTTAGGTAGAAGGAAGACTGATCTTGTCCTACCTTCTTTTGTGGAAACATCTGTGCTGCCGTGCAGCTTTAAAGTATTCCTGCACAGCTGGTAGCCATTTTAATCATAGAGTGCTGTGGCTTGTGGGGCCAGGGAGAGGAGTGCTGCTGCATTACTGAGGGCCACCTCTCCACTGCTCCTACAGAGCATCATGAAATATGTGGAGGCCCCAGCTCCCAGTTTCAGCATTGGAGAATGCTGCTGCAGCATTCGTGTGGGCATGTGCATGATCTGCAGAGCTCGAAGGAGGCCTTGGTCATCTGTGGGGGGGCATGAGAGCAGTGAGTGTCTTCTCTCCAGGCCACCCCCATATGATTGTGAGCATGATCCCGTTGCCTTGTTTATACTAGGGGTGTGCACGGAACCGGCTAGTCTGGTTCAGTTTGAGTCCAGACCCGAACCGGACCAGGCCAGTTTGATCTGGCACTCCCTTGAACCCCCCTGGTACAGTCCAGTCCTGGGAGATTCACTAACATTTTCTGTTTTTTATTAAACAAATATTTTTTACTTACCCCCTTCAGGGGAGTTGTTGGAGGTGGCAGTTGTGGGGGGGGGTGTCCATGGAAGTTCCCTTTCCCCGCAATGGTCTCCCCTTGATGCCCATACCAGCTGGCCAGCTCTCCGGGTCACACAGAGGCCAATTGCGCAGGTGCAGTGGCCTCTAAAATGGCCACCACAATGGAGGGGGAAGTCCCTAATGGAAATCCCCGCTGCTGCCATCTCCAACAACTCCCCCAGAAGGCGTAAGTAAAAAATATGTTTTTAATTTTTTTTTAAGTTGGCAAAAAACCCCCAAAAAACAGAGGGTGTTTGGTCCAGGGTCAGACTGAACAAGGGGTGGTTCCATTCGACCCCGGGCAGTCGAGCTGAACAGGTTCGACGTTGAACACCATGACATAAGATGTGCAGCTGGTCCTCTACATCCGAACGTGATGTATTTAACCTCCTTTTCTTCTTACTTTTTTTTCCCAGCGACGTGCCAGGAAGGTGAAGTGCTGTCTCATCTCTGTCGGCCTAGCAGTTCTTCTGGCCGTTATCATCATCATCACAGTTTCTGTCAAGCGTTAAGCACGCCAAGCTTTACACAGGTAGGTAGGTGCTTCTTATGGGATCTTTGCGGAGGGTGCATGGAACAAGGGAGAGTACTGAATAGTTTGAGGGAGCTATTGCTGGCCAGATCTCAGACGGGTGGTGCATCAGCTGGTAATCTCCAGGCTAGACTCCTGCAATGTGCTCTCGATAGTGCTACCGTGCATAGTCGGGAAAGAACATTTGTGATGTTCAGGAAGAGCCAGAGACTGGGTGAATACTTAAGTACAAGAGCAAGACTGATGACTACACACACACCTGTGATTTTTGTGAGTTTTCCTTAGTCCTGAAGGTCTCTGCAGCCAATTGCCCGCTAATCTACTGCTACTTGTTACCTACAGCCCACTAATTGTGCTTGCTACCTGCTGTCTATTGCTGTTGATTGTGTCCACACGGTTCCTGATCTATTTCCCCTCCTACTTTGCCCAGCACCTCTGTGGGCCTTCAACCAGTCTGATATGGGACTGGCCACCTCCTTCCATGCCACAGAGGAACAAATTGAAACTGAACCAATTATCCACAAAGCCGAGGTGAAACAAGCTCCTAAAGAGTTTTCCTTTCCCTAGAAATAATTTTCTGAAATACAGCTGAGCCAGCTGCCATCCCTCTGAGTTTCCAAAGCAGAAAATGCACCACTGATTCTTCAGCTCAGTGAACATGGAGGACCCAGCTGTGTCTTGTACTGAGAGACTCTTTTTGCTTCTTTGCAAGCCCCTTCTGTAAGTATGTCATTTCCTCCCCTGGGGCAGCTCTGAAGAGCAAAAAGAGAGATTTGGAGAAACTCCTGGAGATGTTTGATCCACCTCCTTCATCTTCAGAAAAGTAAACTAGCCAGGCATTTGAGACTTGAGTTGTAAGTAGATACTGATGGCTGTCACTCATCTCTGGACATAGATGATGTATGCTGTCAGTGTGGTTATTCCTGCAGGCAAACCTCAAATTTTTACTTTGGCAACTTAAAGACGTGCAGCTCACTACACTGGAGTTACAGGGAGGACAATAATGAATTTTGGCAAATATTCCACACATTGAAGCTCTTCTCACAATCAGTGAGAAGAGCTTCAGGCAGGTCTGTGGGGGGAGTGAGTTAACTCACCCCTCCCCGCAGATGATCACCGAGCTATCCCTGAGTGGCTGGATTGGCTGCCCACATGATTACTGGCTCCATCACGGAGCCGGTTGGGGCGGCAGGAAGCAGGGGTCACCTGCCCCCTGGAAGTTCCAGAATTTATTTATTTTATTTATTGTTGGATTTATATACCGCCTTTCATTAAGTGTGCGGGGCATTATGAGGAGACCCCTGATGCCGGGAGGCTTGTTGGAGCCCTCCGGTCAGGGGTCTCCTTGTGAGTCACCGTGGTGTGGAGTCGCGCCATGGCAACTCACCATCAAGAAAATGGGGTTAGGAGAGTGCTCGTGCCGGAGTGCTCATTTAAGGGGAGGGCTACTTTGGAGAGCTAGCTGCTGTTGAACCACCAGTCTCTTGCCTGCGATGGCGAAAATGATGGAGGAAAGCTGGGATGGGCTCCCTTAGCCCAGTTTTTCTTCATCGTATGAATAGCCTCCTTGTTTTCACTGAGGCTTAATGCAACTTCCATCCATAATGGTGGAAATGTTTTTTGACATCTGAAAGACATGTACAGTGATTAATCTTTGTAATCCTTGCAGTCAGGTACTCTAGGATGGTGGTCACCAGATCATTATTATTTTTGGTTCAGTTTCATGGAGATAAACTAAGATCTCCTAACATGGATACCAACACTGAATGACTGACAGTTGAGGGCCAGTTGAGGGCTTAGTTCTTCTGCCCTCATTTTCTCATGAACAATGTGTCAGGAACTCAGATCTTAATGCTGGCAACTATCTGGAGTAGGCAAGCAGGTGGCATACAGACAGGCAATACACAGTGATTCCACAGTGAGAAGAGCTTCTATTGGGCTTGCGGGGAGACCGGGCTTAGCCGGTGGGGGCTGCAGGGATCGGGGGCCCGTGCAAGTGCGCGAGCCATCCTGGAGAGACCCGGAGACCGGGAGGCTGCTTGCAGCCTCTCAGCAGGGGTTTCCTTGTGTATTGCTGTGGCGTGGAGCTGCACTGTGGCAGCACGCGAGCAACCAAACCGGGTTAGTGGGGTTAGCCCAAGAGTTCTATTGTATTGGAAGTGTCTTTTGCAGTGCCAGGGATTAAAGAAGATTTGTGAGTATCGGGTTTCATGTGAATTTGGGGGACATAGCGCAGTAGAGAAGCAGATGTTTGGAGCACAGCAGGCTTCGTATCCAACTCCTGGCATTTCCAGTTATGGGGTCTCAGTTAGCAGGACTAGGATAGACCTCTGCCTGAGACCTAAGGAGATGCCAAGGAAGGGGTCATAGTAAAGCATGCGCTTTGCATTCAGAAAGTCCCAAGAATCAACTTAGAGTTAAAATGAGCTCAGTAGCTGGGCTAGGAAAGACCCCCCCCCACCTGATAATGTTGGAGAATTTCTGCCAATCCGAGGAGGCAATCCTGGGCTAGGTGGATCAGTGGTTTGATTCAGTATGCAACAACTTGATATAGAGGCTATCCACACGATGGGAGGAAATTGGGCTAGTGGAGACTAGCCCGATTTTCTCCCATCGTGAGAACCACCAGGCTTGGCTACGAGCCTGGTGGTTCTTCAGCAGGTAACCTGCTAAAGTATCCCTGCCCCTGCCCTTAAACCAGGTTTGCAGAGCAAGCACTCTGCAAACCCGGTTTTGTTACTCGTGTGTTGCCGCAGCGCGGCTCCGTGCTACAGCAGCTCATGAGTCGACCCCCGACTGGGAGGCTCAAAAGCAGCCTCCTGGCTCAGGGGTCTCTCCAGCAT
This sequence comes from Hemicordylus capensis, assembly GCF_027244095.1. Classification (NCBI taxonomy): domain Eukaryota; kingdom Metazoa; phylum Chordata; class Lepidosauria; order Squamata; family Cordylidae; genus Hemicordylus; species Hemicordylus capensis. The sequence continues at coordinate 315,585,587 of NC_069660.1, read as the reverse complement.
ACCCTGCGCGCTCGCGCAGGGCATGCTGGAGTGTCCAGGGACCGCGTGGCCCCTGATCCCCCCAACCCCTGCCTGCTCCGGAACGAAGCCGGCAGTCGTGTGGGTAGCCGGTTCGGATGCCCAGAGCAGACTGACTGCTCGTCTGTGGGGAGAGCGGGCTAAGCCGCAAACACCATCCAGACTCTTCTCACTGATCGTGAGAAGAGCCTCGTAATGTACTGTGAATCAGTGGCTCCTGAGATTGGAAGAAGCAGCCCAAATAAATCCAAAACTGCTTCTGACTGGAAAGGCTTGTAATCTCCCCCGTCTATTTTTTAACCTGCTGATTTATTCTCATTTGCAACGTTATTGTTGCTGTTGCATTTTTGTAATTTTATTGTAATTGGTTTAACTTTAGCATGCTGCTGTGTGTGTGTGTGAGTGTGTGTGTGTGTGTGTGTGTGCGCGCGCGCGCTCTAACAGAAAAGGAAGATATACTGTATCTAATAAGCTGCACGTCAAAATAATGATGCTCAAATATGAGTGTCCAACTTACCAGTGCTGTTGGCCAAATTTTGGCAACACTGCACTCAGCGCCTCTTGTCAGCGTCTCTTCTATGTGAAGGAGAGAGCATCCTGTTTCCAGCACTGTGGTGCATTCCCTACATTTGTGGCATCCCCTCTGCCCCCTTTCTTCCATGAGAACCAGTGGTAATATGATGCTGCAGCCACAGCAATTCCCATCTATGAGGAAATGTTGAATGGAGCAATAACTCAGCCTAACGAATGTTGTAAATCAGGGCAAAACATGGCCAACTCTGGTTGGTGGAATTGCTCTTGCTTCCCAAATTGATGCCATGGGGACAGTTTTGCTTACTGCCTCTCTGTTTTTACCACCATGTCATCCATTGTATAGTGGCTGAGAGAGCAGGCCAGATTGCCGGGTGATTTCCCCCCTCCAGAGCCACAGGGACTTCATCATATTTACCAGCTGCCAGTCAGTGGACAAAAGCAGCCCTTTCATTTGGCCAATGAGCTCAGCTGCCTCTGGACTCCCAGCCTCTCTAGGCAGAGAGAAGGGGAACCATCAATCTATCTTGGCAAATACTCCTTCCCCAAATCTCACTTCTTTCAGGGTTTTCTTTCTTTCTTTCTTAAATACATTCTCGTCATCTCCATCAATCTCTTTCTGCACCAAGAACAGCCATTGCAAACCTAGCTTCTGGGATTCTCCGAGGCGCTCAGCTTTACACGGTGTTGGAGTTCTCTTTCATTGTGAACCTTGATGAAATGCCGAACCCCCAATGAGAGTTCTGTGCAAAGTGCACAAAAGCCGCCTCTCTGATGTCCGCAGCTATTCCTGTATTTGTACATTGTGGCTGACGTCCCCACTAAAGGTGTGGGGGCACTGAGGTTGTTCTCATGACCGAAATGGGGAGGGTTGTGGGGAAGGCAGGAGCCTACTGGTCTCCCCCCACATGATCAGTGGCTCCCCTGGGCTCTGCTGCTCACACACGGGCACTGCAGTGCGCAGGAGGCGGGGAGAAGGAAGCCCGGCCACCAGGAATCCCACAATGCACCATGCAAACAGCACAGTGCAGTGTGGAAATTCCTGCTGCCGAGTTGCTCCTTCCCCCAGCCTCTATGGTTTTAATGGCTGTCAGAAGACTGAGCACCCACACATGCATCCTCCTACCTCACATTTAGCCCAGTTACAAAACCAGGGCTACCTGGGCATGGAGCGCCCGGGATCGGGATGCAATCCTGATGCTTCTTACAACCAGTCGTACCTAGGCTAGCCCTGTCCTGCTGGGTATGGCTGGTCATGAGAACAACCTCACTGTGTGCAAGGTGCCTCTGTGGCGTAATCCAGAGTAATCCGGAGTAATCCAGTAGTAATCCAGAGTCCTGCTTCCCCAAGAAGCACTCATTAACACCCCTCAGTATGTCCCTGGGTGCCACACAGTCATCAGGGACCTATTTAGGGGCATCAAAGAGTGCTTCCAGGGAACAACCGATTGTCAAATATTGCCCCTCCCACACACAAAAGAACTCTGGATTATTAAATGCTGTGAAGGCCCTTTGCATGCAACGCCTCTGCATCATTCTAGTGTGAGCCACTAGAATTATTGATATTCAGTTTTTCACAACCCAGATCTCCATGTGCATTCTCATCCTCAGTCGTGGACAGCTTCCACATTAGCTCTGCCACAGAGTGTATTTATATTTATTTGCCTGTCATATTTTAATACCGCCTGATATGTACATCTCTAGGCAGTGTAGATTATTGCAGTTGGACAGCCTTCACGTTAACTACCAAGTACTGTGGCCAGAGATGTTGCTGCCCCTGGAGATACCAAGTTCTAATAATGACATGGTTATGGAGTTAGCAGGCAGGTCCTCCTGAGAAATCTCTGTGTCGGGAGGCCTTGAATGCAGAGGGAATATAACAGCCAGTGTTTGTTATCTCCTTCCCCCCCCTCTCTCCCCCCATCATGTTACAATATTACAGATATTCCTCCAAATGACACATAGGGACAATATTCAGAACATGCCCTGTGACTGCAGATGTGTTTCCCATTGCTGGAGTAAAAGCTTAGAAGGGAATTGAAGGATTAGCATTTACCATTCTGCTTGTCATTCTGTTGACTTAAGAAGACATAAGAAGAGCCCTGCTGGATCAGGCCCAAGAATGCCCATCTAGTCCAGCATCCTGTTTCACACAGTGGCCCACCAGATACCGCTGGAATTCTACAGGCAGGAGTTGAGGACATGCCCTCTCTCCTGCTGTTACTCCCCTGCAACTGGGACTCAGAGGCATCCTGCCTTTGAGGCTGGAGGTGGCCTATAGCCCTCCAACTAGTAGCCATTGATAGACCCCTCCTCCATGAAATGATCCAAACCACTCATAAAGCCATCCAGGTTGTTGATTTCTATATCCAGGCAGCTTCTTTCCCCAAAATACATTCATATATGTAAACTGCCCAGAGATGTAAGTTTTGGGCGGTATAGAAATATTTTATATAAATAAAATAAAATGAATAAAGTGTATAGGAAACAGGCAGGTTGGGGAGGTATGACTTTTCTATATCTACAGTGTCAGTTTTATATCAGTCTAGATATCAGTCTATATTTATACCAGTCTAGTGGCAGAATATGACCCACTGGACCACGAAGCCATTCCATTTCCTGGGTTACTCCAGGCTAGTCACTGAGGCTATTCTCACAAGCAGCCAAGCCCAGGCTTAAGAAGCCAAGCCTGAGCTTGGCTACCCGTGAGAACCACCAGGAGCCACACAGATCCCGGCGGTGTTGTGGCGCTAAGCCCAGCTCTTAGCCAGTGTGAGCTGCTCCCTCTGACAGTTTCTGGGGATTCTCTGTGCACTGTGGGATTCTCTAAGGCCAGGACAGTGGGTCCCCGGCCTCTGTTAATCCACCCTGCTCTCGGCAGCATTGGTAGCTTTCATGCCACAGGGGCTCAGAGCAGTCGTCTCTGGGGGAAGGTAGGATCAACCCTGCTTTCCCTCCTGCCTGCCTGACCACATATGGGCACCGTTCTGTTAATAGCCCCACTGACTTTCTCAGTCTAATTTGCTGTGCAGGGCTGTGAGGATAAAATGAGAGGGGAGAGCTTGTTCACTGCCCTGAGCTGCTAGGAGAAAAATTTGAACAATATCAAATAAATAACTAAGCAAGCAAACATGTAATTGTATTTTCGTGCATTAACTCTTGCATCATGCATTATTCATATGTATCATGCACCACTTTCACAGACGTCTGGTTTATATCATTCTTCTCTCATAGAAATGTGAGGTGGATTGCATGAATCAGGCTTACATCTGAGTGGAAGATGTGACTTGGGACTAGCATATTTGCGGAAGCACATTTGCTCATCGGAGTCTGCCAGGGCCCTCTGATTATCATGGCAAGTCTTGCTCTTGGCCGCACTCTGGGTGCAGATTCAGTTGGCGGGAGATAGGGACAGGGAGTATTTAAGCCGCTGTATTTTTATTGTAAGCTGCCCTAGTCAACATTCTGCTGGCAGTGTGGGATAGGAATGTTTTACATAAATGTAGAGTACTCAAATGTAGAATCTATGGCATACCCATGGCTAATCCCATGTGTGGCAGCTCTTACGAGAGTTCAGAGAGCTGTAGGATAGCCGTGGGATGGGTGGGAAGGAGGAAAATGGCGGCTGTGGCTGGTGAGGAAAACATCGGCCAGCCAGCCAGAAAGTGAGGGAGAAGAAGCCGGCGCCAGCCTGTCAGAAAGCGGGGGTCGGGGGAGAAGCCAGCGCCTGGTCGGCCAGCAAGCGGCGGCGGGGGGGTGGGGAAGAAAAAGGCACCATGTGGGCCAGTGGGAGAAGAAGGCAGCGGTGTATGGGTGGGCTGGCCAGAGGCGCAGATGCTCTGCGCACGGCCCAGCTAGTACTCATATAATATATTTCATTCATTCATTCATTAAGACAATATAATGGTGATGATATACATATACTTCCATTTTTCAAACAAGTTTTTAGGCCCCTTTAATGTGTAAAATAGAATAAAATAAATAACAGATCTTCCCAAATGGAGCAAATGTGTTTCAATGTCCAAACAGCATTGTCAATACTCAATTTCAAGCAGCTGGAAACACTTACAATTAGATACAGTAACTACAGCGGAAGCAACAAATCCAGGGACAGGAGAAAAGGAAGGAAGGGGAGATGAGTGAATTTCCAAAGTTAGCCCTTTATTTGCCCTTTACTGGCCAATAAATTTCATTGCCTCTCTCATTTCCTCCTCAACATTAATGGGTGGATGTAATTGTTCAATATACATAGCCTCTTTAATCTTATGTTATGCAGTATTTCTTTCAATAGCTAAAATAAACACCTTTGTTTGTGCAACTCTTCCTTCATGTTTTTCTTTCATATGTTTTGCCCAGGGTTTTAATCAATCTTTATTGTATTGCATGTCTGCTAAATGTTCTTTATATCTTTTTAACAGAGGTCTCCCTGTTTCCCCAGTATAAAATTCCTCACATTCCATACATACAATCTTGTATACTGTTCCCTTAACCTGGCACTAGCCCTCGCCCTTCTCACAAATCAAACAATCCTTCATTGCACACTATCATGAATTCTGGACTTAACTAGATACTGTTTTAAAGTCATAGGTGCTGTACAAATCATATTAGCTATCAAGCCGTGTTTTCTTTGGATCTTTTGTGTTTGCCACATAAATGTATCAGTCACATAAGGAACAGGTAATAAGTATCAGTCATATAAGTACAGGTAATCCTTCCTCAGATTTATTCTTCCTAGATTAATCCATTGGGAGTTTATAACCATTCTTTCTAACTAATTCATCAGCTTTCCCCCCCTCGAAGCCTATATTACCTACTCTCTGGATAAAATCCCCATAGCTCTTTGTATAACATTCATCACTAACTATTCTTTAGACACTTGTGGATGTGCTGACTATTAAGTCTTTCTTTGCTGGTTTCCTATACCTATCCTTTGATTTGTTACTCCAGCTGTAGTTACTGTATATAATATTAAGCATTTCCAGCTACTTGAAATGGAGCATTGATAATTGTGTTTGGACACTGTTTGCTTGATTTTAGAAGATAAAGCATATTTATTTATTTCTATTTTACACATTAAAGATGTCTAAAAAACTTGCTATTTATTTATTGTTCAGTTTTATACCTCCTTTCATAAGGTATCCCAAGGCAGTTTACAAAAGTTAAAATACAATGGAACTTCATTAAAAAATCACATTGAAAACTTTAAAATCAGTTAAACAGTAAAAACCATAAAACACCAGAAACAACAATCATAAAAAAGATGAAGCAGGAGAGCTGAGAGACCTGGCAGCCCCTAAGGGGTAAAAGCCTGAACAAATAAAAAGGACTTTAGTTGTTTTTTAACAGCAGTCACAGATATCAAAGAGTGGACATTTCATCATGTGTATGCCAGGTTTAGGAACTTTGCAAAGGATTGCTCATGTGGTAAGTGTATGAACCTGAATTTAGAAGAGCCCATTCATTAAAGATTATGAGAAACAAATGACATTGATTTACCCTTGTAGTGGATCTAACCCAGCCTTTGTCTGAGACCAAGCTCCTGTGAGGGGAAGAAAAATGCTGAATCATCCTCTCTCTTGCTTTCACCCACAAACACTGCTCCCAAAAACTTTGCTGATAGATAATACTCTGCCACCACACCCCTTTATCAAGAGCTTATTCCCCCCTGGCTTGGGTGGATTTTCAGGGAAACTCTCCTTCTCTTCATTATTGGAAAAGTACACAAAAACCTCCACATAAAAGCTTAAACGTGATGAGAAAACTTTGTAGAGTTGCTGAATATTCTGAGGTGTGTTTGCACCAGAGTAAACTTTCCAGCCCCACTTTCTTGAGTTAAAAATCCACTCAAAGAGGCTGGTTAAAACTGCAAAAAACAAAAAAGAAAAATAAACTTTATTCAAAGTACTACAGGCTGCTTCTGTTTGAGGCTTTCTCAACTTTTAATTACAGGTAAAAGGAACACTCAATATCTGCGAGAATACTTCAGAAAGCACCCTCAGATTATATTGGGGTGACACACTTTGAAAATCATGGTTACCCAGTTGCAAAGTACATAGATGTAAGAAAATTAAAAAAAAACCCACCACCTTTAAGATTTTACAGAGCCTTTTGCGACACCCTGATGTAATGGCACAGGCTCTGCATTTCTTAGTTTAGTTGCATTACAGATAAAACACCATTGAAAAGGATATAGTAGTAGTAGTAGTAGTAGTAGTAGCATTAATTTGATTTCTATACCGCCCTTCTAACAATGGCTCAGGGTGGTTTACACAGAGAAATAATAAATAAATAAGATGGCTCCCTGTCCCCAAAGGGCTTACAGTCTAAAAGAAATTTGATTTCTATACTGCCCTTCTAACAATGGCTCAGGGTGGTTTACACAGAGAAATAATAAATAAATAAGATGGCTCCCTGTCCCCAAAGGGCTTACAGTCTAAAAGAAATAGCAGCAGCAACAGTCACTGGAGGTACATATAAGGATATGCAGGGCACACACAAGCAAAAATAAGTTTCTGATACAAACTGACTAGCAAACGGTTCCCTAGACTGCATTTCCAGAAGCCCTGGCTTCCTTCCCTCTTGAACTCACCCCAAACTCCAGGAGAGAATTCAAGTTTCCTGCAATCCTGTCTTTCAAGGATCTGCAGATGTCCTTCCATGAGAGAATTCTTCAGGCTAGCTGTTGACTATGAGGCTGCAAAATTCCATTGTTCCTCACTAAGCCTTCCACCTGTCCTCTCTCACCTCCTGCCTTGCTGCTTCTGCCCCAAGACACACTTCTTTTATTGCCTCACGGCCCTCTAGGTCCCACCCACCGTGTACTGAGTGGCTGATCCCTAGAGGTCACCACCTGTCAGTCAGGACAGGGTTCACTTCTGGTTCACTCTTTAGGGGTAAGGAGGGGCTGTTCAATGACTGATCACTACAACCCTGAAGAAGACCATTGGTCCGTCCATCCCAGTATATTCTAGGGTGACCAGAAATGGCTTGCCAAAGTCTCAGTAAGAGTGAGATCTTTCCTGAGATTGCTTTCAACTGCAGATGCCAAAGTAGACCCTAAGGTGTTCTGAATGCAAAGCCTGTCATGTGTGTGTCACTGAGCTGTGGTCCTCCCCAAATCACACGTGTTCGTGCGCATGTGTTTGCAGTCTGCTTTTCCCAGAGGAAGGGGAATGAATTTGAGACAGCAAAGTAGAAACCCTTTCTTTAATCATCATCTCCTTCATAAGGTGGAAGGACTGAACCAGGGCCCAGGATATGTTTTCTTTGTGCGTCTGTGGATGCCTCTCTAGAATGCATGCCAACAAGAGCCTTCCAAATAAGCAGATGCATTGCAGTGAATCAGGTGCACTGCTTTTCAGATGGTTGTCACAAAGCCATATCTTTGGGGGTCATGTGATAAGTCTAGTAGCTGAGCACTTGGCATGCCTTGCCCCGCCCACTTTACATAATAGGTATGTATCGTGCACTAGGGCCCCTCACGTTTATTCCCAGCCTGAAATGACCAGCATTTTGGCACAGGACAGCTATGATCAGTTAGCAGCTACTGGGTGTATTTGCACACTGACATTTTATCAGTTCATGGAATCTTTACCATTAATGCAACTGTAGGGCCATCTCTGAAGCCTTGTGCCCAATCCTTATCCTCATCCTCATCCAAAATGCAATCTAAGGATAAGTTTAGATGCTGTAGTCATCTATCAGATTTGCTTTCTGACATAGATACCAGAACAGACATGAACAGCGATCATGTACTTACCTTCTTGCCATATACTAAGTCAGACCATTGGTCTATCTAGCTCAGTATTGTCTTCACAGACTGGCAGCGGCTTCTCCAAGGTTGCAGGCAGGAATCTCTCTCAGCCCTATCTTGGAGATGCCAGAGAGGGAACCTTGAACCTAGATGCTCTTCCTAGAGCGGCTCCATCCCCTGAGGGGAATTATCTTGCTGTGCTTACACTTCTAGTCTCCCAATCATATGAACCCAGGGCAGACCCTTCTTAGCTAAGGGGACAAGTCATGCTTGCTACCACAAGGCCAGCTCTCCTCTCCTTACTATTTCTAGTAGTAGGGAGGAGAGCTGGACTTGTGGTGGCAAGCATGACTCTACCCTGGTTTATATTTGAATGGGAGACTACATGTGTGAGCACTGTAAGATCTCCTCCTTATGGGATGAGGCAACTCTGGGAAGAGCACCTACATACAGAAGGTTCCAATTTCTCTCCCTGGTGTCTCCAAGATAGGGCTGAGAGAGACTCCTGCCTGCAACCTTGGAGAAGCCGCTGCCAATCTGTGTAGACCAGGGCTGCTCAATGTTGGCCCTCGTGCAGATGTTGGCCTACAACTCCCATAATCCTTGGTTATTGACCACTGTGGCTGGGGATTATGGGAGTTGTAATCTAAAAACCGCATGGGGTGCAAAGTTAAGCAGGCCTGGTGTTAACAATACTGACCTAGATGGACCAATGGTCTGATTTAGTATAAGGCAGCTCTCTGTGTTTCTTTGTGCCTGCTACTTATTACTACTTTTTGATTCTACTACTACTATTACTACTACTACTACTACTTATTACTACTACAATTCACGACTGCTATTTATATATACTTTTCAACCAAAAAAAAAAAAGTTAGCAAAGCAGTTTGCATAGAAAAAATAAAATAAAATAAAATAATAATAAGAAGAAGAAGTATGGAAGAGCCACCAGTTTCCATTGCTTGAAACAGGGGGATACACTACTCCACTACAGCAGCTGGCTCCGTGTCATGCGAATCCATAAATGTCAGGTGGAGAATGTTGGTAGACCATCCCAAAATGTTGGTAGATCATCATTGACCTGACATTCGTAACCAACATTTGAAATCGGCTTGACCAAGTTGTCCCGACATTCTCCATCCATTTCCAGATTTTCATGACATGGAAACAGCAGCAGTGGCAGAAGTACACGCCCAGTGGGAACTGGTAGCTCATCTGCACTTGCTTGCCACCATTACATGTGAAGCCATCCACCATCTTGTGATGGGAATGAATTTTAAATGGGGAAGGGTGGTCAGAATATGAATTGCCCCTGTCTGAAAAGCATCTCCCAGTTGGGCACAGATCAAGTTTAGGTCTTAACTCAAAACAAGGTTTGTTCCTCATAGGTGCTGCTTGCCAGCCTCACCTGTCAGTTCCCCTCTTTCCATACAAACTGACAAACAAGCTCTTTGTGAAAGTTGATGGCAGAGGGGGCTCAGCAGAGAAAGAGGAGGATTTGTTGGGCATGTCCTCACCTGGAGAGGCCAGAACAAATGTGTGGCGGCCTCCAAAATGGCTGCCGCCAACTCCGAAAGGGCTGGAACGGTATGCTGGTCTGTGACTGTAATAAAGATTGATTGATTAGGCTGAGATGGCCCCCAAATGGAACAAAACGGCCTGGGGGAGACCAGGGGGAAGCCAGTGGCGGGAGGAGGAACCGCTGGATACACCTGACATTTCTGGGTTCGCATGACATGGAGCAGTAGTGAGGCAGTTTATCCAGTGGAAACTTACTTGCCACCATTACATGTGAAGCCACCTGGTGCAAACTGGATGTACAGCCAAATCTGGATGCTATCCATTGTTTTTTAAAAGGTGCCCATTAAAACTCTGGCAACCCTGAGTGAAGGTTTACACATCCGATAATTCCCCCCCCCCCCAGCATCAGGTAAATTGGATAGAATCGATTTTTGCCCTGCTAACTAGGCAAAGAAGCACCCTTTAAAGTCATTTTTTTCTTATATATGGCCTTGTTCGGGGGTGCCAAAACCAAACCTGGTTCGGTTCAAGCCCAGTTTGGACTCAACATGAACTGGGAAATGTTTTATGCACATCCCTACTGCATGGGAGCAGTTAATTCGGAAAGACTGGACTCTCCCTGCTCTGCAAGTCGACCATATTTTGGCATGGAGAATGCACAACCCGCTTGCCATGAACTGCCAGGGATCTTCCTCCCCCAAACAGAGGACTAGTTCTCAGGACCAGCGGATAAGGCAGTAAACCTGTCTCTGGATGGCACCACTGAACATGACAGGAATGGCTCACATGACTGAATAATTCCCCACACGTTTTGTTAAGCACCAGTTTGTGCTTAGAAATGTGGTGTGTTCAGAAGCCTTCTCCTTGACACCTTGCTTCCCAAGTAGATGTTTTGGGTACATTTTTGTACAGAGTATAATTTGTTACAGGGCGGCTAATGAGTAGTAGTAGCAGCAGCAGTAGTTATTGAATGGAGGAACATTCAGTGGCACAAATCCCACCCCAGTCTGAAGTGGTACAGCCCAGACACAGGTTTCTCATTGCAGCTGCCGCTTTGTAGAACTAGCTCAGGGTCTGGTTCTCTTTCCTGTTTCCCAGAATCTCTTGTGTGATATTCTTCAAATATCTCTTCCTGTCCAAGGTTTTGTCCATTAAACTTAATATTTCCTTCCTAATTGAAATCCCAAGGCAGGCTACTTTTGTTGCAGGCTTCTTTCTCTCTCTCTCTCTTCCTATTGCAGGCTGCGGTTTGGGGTGTTTTTTTTTTTTTTTTTTTTTGCTTTCCCTTGCTCTTTGTTTTGCTTTCCCTTGCTCTTTGACAGCCAGCCTGCCTGCCAGCCCTCCCAGTGAATGGATCCTGATATGACACTCTGCAAAGACTTTATTCTGTCAGAGTCCCACTGCGAGGGCCACCCGCCACTTCCAGTATTAGCATATGCCCATCAGGCATGGCTTGAAATCGGTGGGGGTTTTCTTATCAGTGAATAGTCCTCCAGCCCTGAGTGCAGGAGAAGAGCATGGAGTTAATGAAGTCAGCATTAAGAATGTGTTGAGATGTAGTTAGCTTACCAAGGATGGAATTTGTCCCAGCAGTTTCTCACATTTTGCTTGGTAAGCCCTCAGACATGCCGAAGTGAGATGTACAAAATCCATCCAATTATATTAGCAGATCTTTCCGTCTTCCAGAGCAATGGCCACATGTGCCTGCACATAGAGTTAAGCCATCTCCACGAGAAACCCAGAGCATGATTGCATGTGCTTGTGAAGGAACTCGAATCTCAGGCTTCGTGGAGAAGGCATTCTCTTTCTGGTAGACTAGAGCTGGGTTGAAAATTCTGCAAGAAGCACTTCCAGACAAATCTGGGGCTGCTGTTTTGCCCAGAATGCCCTCCCAGGAGATGCTACATCATCACGGTGTCATTCCGAGCAAAATGGCAGCCAGCAGCCCGAGACTGTTGGGAGGAGAGCTGCACTGTTGGCAGTGATGTCATTCCCTACCTCATGCCAGAGTGTGCTCCTCCATACTCAACAAATGGCCAGAATCCCTCCTCGTTTTGCCACCCATGGAGAGAACAGTGAAATGAAGGGTCATTTCAGTGCATTCCTAATGTAGATTTCTTGGGACAAAAAAGGTCTCCCATGGGAGTCAAGTATGTCCTCCTCCATGACAGGCTTTCTGGATTACCCCTTTACAATCCCTGGGCCAGTGAATGGAGTGCCTCCAGTTGTGTAGGAAACATGGAGGCAGAGCAGTCTGGAAACCACAGCATGGAGGGGCAATCACACCACCCACCATAGTCCTCCCCCTTCTCCCAAATGGGAGATATTCCCCGGATGAAGGGGTTTTCAGAGAACATCCCCATCTTATCCCCATACTAATCACTTTGTTGAGCAACAGCTTGGATAATAAGCATCCCCCCTCCCAATACAGGGTGAGCCCAGCAAGCTCTAAAGTCACTAGCTGTTCACGCCTCTACAAGGCCAGACTCCATCCCTCAAGCCCCAAAGCGCCAAGTGGGCGAGACAAGCAGTTCCCTCAAAAGGGGCTCCATTCCCAGACAGTCCCTGGAGCCCAAAACACTGAGAGGCTCTTCCATGGAAATCCTCTTTCACTATAACAACACTTCCAGCCTGCACCCCAGGAAACCACTCATAGGAACAAAGGAAGCTGCCTTCTACTGAGTCAGACACTTGGTCCATCTAGCTTAGTATTATCTGATCTGACTGGCAGCAGCTCTCCAAGGATTCACTTTGGGATCACTTTCACTGACCTACCTGGAGATGCTGCCAGGGATCAAGCCTGGGACCTTCTACATGCTGAGCAGATGCTCTACCTCTGAGCTACAGCCCCACCTCCAAGCTGGTGGAGAGCTGGTCTTGTGGTAGCAAGCATGACTTGTCCTCTTAGCTAAGCAGGGTCTGCCCTGGTTGCATGTGAATGGGAGATGACATGTATGAGCACTGTAAGATATGGGGATGGGGCTGCTCTGGGAAGAGCAGAAGGTTCCAAGATCCCTCACTGGCAGCATCTCCAAGATAAGGCTGAGAGAGATTCCTGCTTGCAACCTTGGAGAAGCCACTGCCAGTTTAGGTAGACAATACTGAGCTAGATGGACCAAGGGTCTGACTCAGTATATGGCAGCTTTCTATGTTCTTATGTACCTTCCCAAACCATACTTACTTGCCAGTGTGACTAGGGACTGCACTAATTCAGGCTGCCACCACTGAAGTAACAAACACCAAATAAGAGCCCTCAGTCTGGAGCAGCTGAAAAGGGCCCCAGTAAGCAAGAATTACCCTATGTGGGAGAAAAATTCCTGATTGGCCCCAAAAGGCAAGAGAGCAAATCCACACTGAGAACTGGGAGGAGAGGTGGATGCTGGGTGAATGACAAAGAAGTTGAATCGGGGTTGGAGTGAGGCTGGCTAAATAGCAGCCTCCCTAAGACCCCCCAAAACACATCCACAATGATGATTTGGAGGATGTGTCCATCTGCCCATCTTCTGTGGAGGTAGGGCACAACTCTCGCGCCCCGCCCCCCGCCAGTCACATCAGGGCAGCTAGCAGCTTTCCCAGCCTTAATGGGCACTGCCACCCAGAATTCAACCTGGAACCTTCTGCATGCAATGCTGGTGCTCTACCAATAAGCTGCAAAGCCTCCCTATTGAATGTCAATAGAGCCCTAGCTTGACTTGGGAGGAAGCAATAAAATCTGCCTTTCCCCTTTGTTTAATAGAATGAACTTTTGTTTGGAAATGTTGCAGATGAATGGGAATAAATACAATTACGTTGGCCATAAAGGAGGGGGAGAAAGTACCCAATCATATTTTTTGCAAGGCTTAATTTCCAGACGCTCTCTCTTTGCAGCGATAGTTTGATGCAGTGTATGTAGCCAGGTGTAGAGGGGGGGAAACCACATTAAGTCTGGCTTTAGAGAATGCTGTTATTGAAGTGGTATTAAACAAGTTCAGCTGTGTCCATTCCAGTGTACCATTTCCACCTACACCCTCTATTTTTTATTTTATTTTTTGCAATCAAATGTGATTTCAGTATTTGATGTTAAATGTTGTTTCCTGCCTCATGCTCTTTTCATAAAAGAAGATAAGTCAGCATCGCTTGACTAGGACCACGTTAAATGCAGTTGTTAATAGCAGAGCCCCACGCTTTTCTGCCTCTCTGCTTTTAGAGCCATGATTAACATTGGCGGAAGAATTGCTTGATACAGAAGGGTAAAAAACAGGCAGTGAAAAGTAGATGCACCATACACACAAACTTCCACTGCAAGCACATGTTGTCATATCCAGCAGGTTAAAGTTTTATTGTTTAACCTGTCAGCTTGTCAGCTGTTGATTGACTACGTATGCTGTGCACCCTGCTTAAAAAAAAAAATCATAAACCTCCAATGATGATCAAACCTTGAAACAGCCTAATTCATGGATTCTCAGATGTGGCTCCCACTTTGGCTGTTCCAAGGCTTGATCATCATTGGAGGTTTATAAAATCTTTTTTTTTAAAAGCAGGGTGCATATACAATCAATCAGTCAAGCTGTCAAGGCGAGGAAAAGTACTCAAAGTAGTCCCACTGAAATTAAAATGTTGTTAGGCATTGCTCTGTGTACTTTCCCTCACCATGTCAGCTAATAGGGCAGTTCACATGACCGTAAACTGGGTAGGAGAAAAGTCTTCCCCAGTTTCAGGAACTGGGTGTGCGCTCGTTTTTCAATCATGTGTGGTGTTGTAGTGACCCTGTCCTGACTGACAGGCTGGTGAACTCCAGGGATCAGCCAGTCAGCACACCAGGTGGGTGGGACCTAGAGAGATGTAGAGATGTTGGGAGGAAGAGAAGAGTTCTTTGTTAGAAGAAGCTGGGCTGGAGGTGCAGAGGGACACATGGGCCCAGGTGTAATGGCTGCATGAGAATGTCTCAGCAGCTCCTTGAAAGACAGGAGGGCAGGAAACTTGAATTCTCATCCAGGATTTGGTGAGTTCAAGACAAAGGAAGCCAGCTTTGGCTTCATGGAGAGTAGCCTAGGGAAACATTTGTTTAATCAGACTTTGCACTAGAAGTTACAGTATATTCCTTTTGTGGGTGTGTTTTGCATATTCTTGATACTGGTCTATTGTTGTTTACCTGCAACGTAACTAAACTAAGAAACACTAGCCTTCACCCATCCAGCCAGGGCTTTGCTGGAGTTAGCCTCAGACTGAAGCAGTCTGTCACATTTGAATAAAACCAGTTTTCTTTTTGTTCTTTGCATTTTACAAGCCTCTCCAACTGCATTTTTAACTTGGGAGAAAGGGCAGGGGCTGGAAGGGGGTCTCTCATTCTGGTGCAAACATGCCTCAGACATTCAGCAATCTACCAGTTTTTTCACCACGTGTAGGCTTGCACATGGACGGTTTTTTGTTTGTTTTTGTATTTAGCTTATAGCAACATAAAGGGAATTTTCCCTGGGATTTCCACCCCAAGCCCAGGGAGGGTCAAGTTTTGTGATAAAGAGGGGTGGTGGTGGCAGCCATTTTTGAAAATACCAGAAATACAGGAAAGGTTTAAGGAAAAGCCTTGCTTGGAAAGCATGGAGGGGATGACTCAGCATTCCCCCCCCCCCCCCATGTGGGCTTGCTCAGAGACAAAGACTTTAATCCACTACAGGTCTAAAAACAAGTTTGGAGGCAGGGAGTTTGATCATCTGTCAAGCCCCAGCTGAGTAGGGTTTTTTTTCTGCTTACTTCATTCAGAAACTGGGGACGGAATCTTAGTAGGGTGCATCATCCTACCCAGCAGGGGCTTGGCGGACAATCAAGCTCCCCACCTCTCAGTATGTTTTCATCGATCACATGATCACAAAACAGAAGCGCATCCAGCTCCTAAAGCTGGCTGGGACTCTTCTGCTACCCAATGTATGGAAGTGAGAACTGCCCTGATATGTTCAAAGGCCCATCTTAAAGCATATGGACATGTTGGCTATTCAGAGCATCCGTTGCAATAATTGTGGCATCAGCTGGGGTTCCAATGGTTTTGGTGCAGTTGTAGGACATCTTCTAACACACCGTATGTTACACACTGCAACTTATTGCTCCTGAAATCTCAAGCAAGATGGTGGGTAGCTCTGTGAGTGCAGTTGGGGTGAGGGGCCCCCTCAGGAAAGAGGAGAGCTGGTCATGTGGTAGCAAGCATGACTTGTCCCCTTAGCTACTGTAAGCAGGATCAGCCCTGGTTGCATTTGGCTGAGAGACTAGAAGTGTGAGCACTGTAAGATATTCCCCTCAGGAGATGGAACCACTCTGGGAAGAATAGAAGGTTTCAAGTTCCCTCTCTGGCATCTCCAAGATAGGGCTGAGAGAGATCCCTGCCTGCAACCTTGGAGAAGCCGCTGCCAGTCTGTGTAGACAATACTGAGCTAGATGGACCAATGGTCTGACTCAGTATACAGCAGCTTCCTATGTTCCTCAGCTGCTGGGACCTGGGGACCTGGATGGTGGCAGCTCCCCAGCCAGGCTGCTTCTTGTCTCCTCCCACTTCTCCTTGGAGCAAGACAGCTCTTAAGGAGCTCAATGGTTGCACCATGCAGATAGAAAAGGCTTGAGAGAAGCTCACACAAACATTGCATTTCCCATAGTTGCCCATGGCTCTGATTGCACAGGTGCCCATTAATGCCCAGTGAGCAGTGGGGCAGGGGAAGAGGGTTCTCTGGGGTCTAGGAGAATCGGGAGCTGGGAGGTGAGAGCTGTGATTGTGATGGAAGTGAGTCATACCATCTATTGTTGCTCTAGTAATTCAAAACACCCTGCCTCTGCAAAAAAAAAAAAAAAAAAACATATTCAACTTTGTAGATATATGTCCCAAAATTCAATCTCTGTTTTCTGCAGGGAAATACCCATCAAAACAAGATTTTGTTTATTCCTAAGTACCACTGCCTGTGCTTTTGAAATGGGGAAGACGATGCTCAAGTGAATCAATTGTGCATGTGATACACAGTAATGATGCAGATCCGTGTGTGCGGTCTGTGCTTTGACTGGGAAATGCAGTGCATAATTGCAGATGATAATATGATTGCAATGTGCAACAGTGGCTCAGATCTGCTTTGTGGGGCTCATGTATCCAGTGTTCAGCTAAGCATCTCAAAAATGCATGGCCAGCATGTAAGAAGGTGGAAACATCCATGAAAATCACAGGATGGGTTTTATATATCCCCCATGTGCAAATCTGTGAACTTCTGCCTAGCAAAACCCTTTGTGATGTCTCCTTCTTCGGGACGTATTTTGCCATCAGTTCTGTAACCAGGAATCCATCCCACTGGAGCCAAACGGTTCTTCTGCAGAGAGCAAAAGCAAAGCAATACTCAGAGAGGGGATGATGGAATCTGTTATTTTTGTGATGTCCCTCGTTTAACTATAGCCTAGAGATACATTTGTCAAAGCAGTTCAAATTGTGCCAAATGAGACCTATTTTCCACTAATGGGAGCTGAATGTTGCATGTGTTGACAATTGGTTTTAAAAATCATCAACATCTCCCTTACCACATAGTAGTTTGCATTATGGTAAGTGGTGTTTTACTCCAATTGCACTGGGAATCCTATTTGTTTTATTCTTCCTGAAATGAATCCTGAAGTAGCTTTTTTATTTCCCTTTCTTTTTTTTAATAAAGGAAGCTCCGATACAACAAAAAGAGAAAATGGAAAACCAATATTTTTCTTCTTTGTAATAATCATTAGCAGCTTTCATCTCCTCTTTCTTATCTCTCCTCAAACCCTGCCTTTTCTATGAAGTCCCAGGAGTATTGCCTGTGAAGTTAAACTAGACTTTACTATGAGCATCGAGCTGAGGCTGGTGTGTTTGTGTTTTATTCAGCAAATAGAAGCCAGATCAAGCTCCCCATAGCTTGGGACCATCATGCTGGATGGAGGGTTCACTGTCTGCCTGCATAGTCTGATCTGGTGCCCCCCACTTAAGCTGCTATTTGCTCTGGAAAGAAAGCTCCCATTAATCAAACCTGGACCTCCCCCCCACCCACCGAGGAAATACAGCTTCCAAAGAGGGACCCGATTTTGATCAGAACCATGAGGGGCAAAGGGTTAAACACCCCCCACTCACAAGCCACAGTCCCAATCTGTGGGGACTGATCCAGCTTCTATTTGCTTAATATGAAAACAAGCGGGCTAGCCCCAATCATGTGCTTAACGTTATTGAATGCTGAGTCCCCATCCCCAAGTGAAAAAGAGCTTAGGGCTGCAAACCTGTTCACCATTGCTTGGGAATGAGACCCATTGAGCTCAGTGAGACTTACTTCTGAGTAGGTGCATAGGAGTGTGCTACAAGGACATGCAACTGCACTTACATTAATCCCTCATTGTCATCCTTGCCTTACCCATCCCCAGTGTCACTATGTTTCTTCTCTCTCTTCACTGTTGCTCCCACTGTCAGAATTTAGATGGCAATCCCATCTCTTTTTGCTCAAGGTAATGTCACAGGATTGTCTAAGCAGGGGACTCTGGAATTACAGTGCTCTGTTTTCCCCAATTTTAAAACTTTTCAGGCCTTACTGGCACTGTGGGGCAATCCACAAAACTCCCACCCTTCCCTACAAACAATGAGCAACGTAACAGAATTCTGCTCACCGTTACAATAGGCCACACAGCTCTGCAAAATAAATCCTCCTGAGAGTGGGGGGCAGAGGTGCTCTTACCCCTGGACTTTGGGGCCAAAGTCCAGGGCCTCCACAGCCCTTAGGCCCCCCTGAATCCTCTTTAGTCTGTCCCAGGTGCTGTGGTCACCCGACGGAGCATGATGATGCTTAATTTGCAGGGGAGGGGGGCCTCCAAAGTCCTTTAGGTCTAGGATCCAAAGTTACCTCGGTGCACATCTGGTGGGGAGCAATGTTGACTGGATACTTCCATTTCCTCAGCAGGGCAGGCTTCAGACCAGCACGTCCAAGCATCCATCAGTGAAGAGGAAGAGCCTCCACTTTGGGCACCTCCTCTTCCTTTTCTTCCAGTCTGTGGCTCTTGATTGGTTCTCAGCCATGAGAGACACCTACATTCATTTTCTTATTTATATCCTATGTGAATCTATGAAAGAGTGGCCGACATACCCCGCAAGGGAACATGGGTGGCTGAAACACTCATATAAGCACTGCTGTTTGGGCTTCAGGGCAGCAGAAAAACACTTTTTGAACACAGTTGCATGAAGCCCATTGTTTTCACTGGGTGTCATATACGCAACTGTGTTCTCAAAGGTTTTTGATGAAGCACCTCTGCCCTATCACACAGTCCCATCAGCAGTGCTTACATGCATGCACAGGCGCGACCAGTGCTCTAGCTGCCAACATTCCCTCATGTGGCCATGTACCCCTCCCCAGCACTCCTCTCAGTGTATCTGTCATGGAGAGGAACTCTCCCCACGTTCAGTGCTGCCCTCTGCAGACAACTGCTGGATGAGATGACATCCAGGTGGGTGGCCAGTGGGTGTATTGACAGGGGGCCAGTGTGCCCTCTAACAGGGATTCCCAGATGTTGTTGACTACAACTCCCATACTCCCTAAGCAAAAGCCATTGCAGGGGTCGATGCTGGGAGTTGTAGTCAACAACATCTGGGAATCCCTGTTAGAGACTGCAGGGGGCGTGGCTATTTGGCATCCTTCTGTTCAGCCCACTCATGTGCTGTCTGTAGACAGCAGCCATAACAGCTGAAGAGGGCTTCTATTGCTGTTAAAATGTGCAGCAGCAGCAACACACACACACACACACACACACACACACACACACCAGCAACATGTTCATAGTTTCTCCTGTTTACCAGGAATCATATTTCATTTCTGCTACCTGTCACTGATCAACTATTTCCTCTATTTTGCCTTTTGGGAAGATCTGGTGATGCCTTTTTACAGTTTCATTAAGGTTCCTAACTGCCAATCCTGATAATAAATGTTCCTGAAGGTGTTTGTTGCAGACAGCCTACCAAAAGCACAACCAGCTCAAAAGATTCTATTGGGCATTCTTATGTTTTTAAACAAGGCAGCCCTTGGTTAGTTCAGGGCTAGCTATTGCAGAGTTAATATAATAAGCAGTGTTCCCTCTAACAGGGATTCCCAGACGTTGTTGACTACAACTCCCAGCATCCCCAGCTGCAGTGGCCTTTGGCTGGGGATTCTGGGAGTTGTAGTCAACAACATCTGGGAATCTCTGTTAGAGGGAACAGGGTAATGAATATGAACATAAAAATGAACAGAGGAAAGCCTTCTATCTGTTTAACAGTGGTGGCAAACAAGAAGACATTTTAGCCAAAAAGAAACCCAAACTATCAGCAGAGAACAGGTGATCCTGATTCCACACACTTGCTTCACCTCTTCTTTTGACAACTTGCCTTCTTCCCTATGTGTGAAGTCTGCCATTCTCAGGGGTGGCTCAAGGTATCTGCGTACCTTCAGGCGGGCATCAACGGCTGCTTTCCCTTATGCACACACTCTCCTCCCCTCCTTGCATTTTTTCAAGCCTGAGAGTCTACTCACACTCTTCTTTTGTGGCAGCAACAGTCACTACCGCAGAATGGGTGCATCCTCCTCTGTCTCTCCTTCATGTGCTGCTGGGCTGATTAGGAGAAGTTGCAGGAAGCAGAAGAGGAGATGAGGGGAAGGCAGTAGAGTACTGGAGATGCATCCTGTGCAGCACTTGAGGGAGGAGGTGGAAGTGGTGGAGGAAGGCGCTGCGGGCAACAGTGATGGGAGGAGGAGGAGGAGGAGGAGGAGGAGGAGGACTTTGCTGAGTGATGATTTGTCACCACTCAACAAAGAGCTGCTCTGATGGCAGGGGGTGACAGAAGGGGGCAGGCGGGCAGTGAGGGGCAGAGGTGTTTTAGATGGGAGACATACTCTCTGGAAAGGAAATGAGTGTAACAGTTTTTGCCTCTTTCAAGCTTTGAGCTCAAAACGCATAAAGCAAGATTTGCAAAGAGCTGAATACGAATACAAATATCAGTTTCATAGCACCCTTGGGTCCCCCCCCTCACCACCACCACTTTTCTTCTTATATTGGTGCTATGTCAGTTCCACCACATTATTTCTCCATGGCATCTCACTGGTGCTCCCATAATCTGCCCCTTGAGGCGACTGCCTCCCTTCTCCTTATGGAAAGACCGCCCTGGTCCCTCTAAAATTGGTCATGCTATTACTGCTTCCTCATAATGCAGAAAAAAGTAGTTACTATTTAAGCAAGCCTGTGAGTGAAAAGGGAACAAGCATTCACCTCCAAACGGTTGGAAGATTGGCGACTGAACGATGCCATTGCTTGCAAAGTGCTGGAAATTCCTACTCTCCTCTGCCTCTGCTGCCGCCTCCATTTCCCCTGCCCAAACTGTTCCCTCTAACAGGGATTCCCAGTTGTTGTTGACTACAACTCCCAGCATGCCCAGCTGCAAAGGCCATTGGCTGGGGATTCTGGGAATTGTAGTCAACAACATCTGGGAATCCCTGTTAGAGGGAACACTGCCCCCAAAGTAGGTAGAAGGTGGGGGAGGAAGTAGCTGTAGGGATATGTGCCATCTTCCCTTTCCCCTGACTCATGGCACCCCAAAACATACCTTGAGACAGGGGGCAGCAGCAGGTGAATTCTCCCACTAGGGACTGGACTGAGATTACAAGTCTCGGCATCCCTAGCAGGAAAAAAAAATTGCTATATATATATATATATATATATCCAAAAAAGATTGATCTGCCCTCCTTAAGTAAGGCAGAGTTCAGGCCAACTAGGCTTTGGCAGTCATTTCCCCCCAAGCCACCCAATTAAAGAGGATTGAGGAATGATGGCACTGTGTGAGCTCTGGGGATACTTCAAAGGAGCCACAGAGATGAGGAGGGTGAAGGAATTTGCATTCTAAATGTGATAGATAATAAAGGATTTGGGAGGCATGGAAAATCCTCCAGAGCCGCTGCTCAGCAATTTGGAGGTGGCGGTTGCTCCCTGCGGAAGCCCCAGCAAACTCAGAGACCTGGTCAGACATGTGCATTCAGGGAGGGAATTCGCTGTATGAGGCACAAGCTGCCCTTCCCTGCCTAGTTTTCTGGTCCTGTGAAAATAAAGGTAGGGCAGGAGACAGCTCCTCCAACTGAAGCTCCTTGGTGCTCTCTTGCCCTGCCATGTTGCAGGTATTAAGCAACCCAGGAACAGAGGCAGGTTCCTTATACCGAATCAGCCTGGTGGTCCAGTTAGCTCGCTATTTTCTGCACTGCCTGGTAGTGGCTCTCCAAGAGTCTTCAGGCAAGAGTCTTGGGCATGCAAAGCAGATGCTCTACCACTCAACCATGGCCAACAAACATTGGGTCCCAGAGACCTGGGTCAAGTTAACAGGGAGAGCAAAAGCTTGGCAGAACCTGGAGGGGAACACTTGTCAGAGCTTGCAGGCCTGACTGTAAAGTACTAGGGTGGGTATGCCTTGAAGAACTGGAGATCCCAGAAGAGGATCTCATGGCCTGCCTCTTCTGTCAACTGTGCTTTGCTGCTTGGTAGACTGGGATCTGGCCTGCAAGGGCACATCCAATCTGACTGTAAAACTCAGCACCGCCTCCCTTAACACACCCACTGAATGGTGCCCAGATCACAAGAAGTAATAGTTCTACTCTGTTCTGCACTAGTCAGACATCACTTGGAATATAGTGTCTGCCCCCGCCCCTTGAAGAAGGATGTTGTTCAACTAGAAGGAGTTCAGAGAAGGGTGACAAGAATAGGGAGGGATCTGGAAAGCACGTCCAATGAGCAGTGGCTGAAAAGAGCTGGGTGTGTCCGGCCTGGAGAAGAGAAGACTAGGGATGGACATGATAGCCATCTTAAAATATCCGAAGGGCTGTCACTGAAGGAGCAGTGGACTTGGACTTCTTCTCTGTTGCGTCTGAGGGAAGGACTAGAACCAGTGGGTTGAAACTGCAAGGAAGCAGATTCAGGCTAGATTCCAGGAAGAACTGTAAGAACAGTTCAACTTTGGAACAGTCTGGTTGCATTCACATGGAACCGTAGTTTTTACGCGCACCTCCCCCCCACCTCCCTTCCAAATCTGGACATACAGGAGACCAGTCTCTCTACAGTCAGTGAGACTGCAGAGGGGAAGGGCAGCTGGCTGTGCAGGCTTCCTTTGTTACTGAAGGACAACCCTCACAACCAATCACACCAGAGGAATAATAGCCCACACAGCCAATCATGCAGGAAGCCCCTCTCTCAATTCTGGTTTCAGGGGCAGCAGCCTGTGGTTCTGAATCTGGACATACCACAGGCTGCCTGGACCCTCAGGTTATGGTGACAAAACTCACAACAACCTGAGGGTTCAGATTGGAGTCCCAAATCTGAACCCTTGGTTATGTCACCAAACGTAACCCAGGTTGCCCGAATTCGGATGTAACGTCTGTGGAACTGCAGGCCCATTCAACTGCGGTTTCACATTATATGTGGATGCAACCACTGCCTCATGCACTGGCAGGCCCTCCTTTGCTGGAGATTTTCAAACAGAAGCTAGAGACCCATCTGTCAAGGAGATGATGACAGATCCCTACCCTGAACAGCTGGTTGGACTAGAAGACTTCCAGGGTCCCTTCCAACTCTGATACTCTAGGATTCCTAAGCCAAGTGCCAGCCGAGGCTCATCTGCCTTCGGCTTATCTTGTGTAGTGTGGATGGACTTGCTTCGCTTGTCTGCGAGGCCTGTTCTATTTGATTTCTTCCCTAGA
Organism: Hemicordylus capensis; assembly: GCF_027244095.1. Lineage (NCBI taxonomy): Eukaryota > Metazoa > Chordata > Lepidosauria > Squamata > Cordylidae > Hemicordylus > Hemicordylus capensis. The sequence goes on along the minus strand of NC_069660.1, from coordinate 315,562,055 downwards.
CTTCAGTCTGCCTTTTAAAACCGTTTATGTCAAAAGGAAAAAGGAACCCTGTGTTTTCTCTCTTTCCCCCCTCCTTTTTTTAAGGCAAATCTTGTGGCTTTGGAGGGAGGATAGCACTGAATCTCAGATTCTGGAGAGGTAGCAGAATTTTTTAGGGATGTGCAAACCGACTCGACAACGAGCCAGTTCGACGTCGAGCCAGTTCAGTTCAACGGTCTGTGGTCAAACCGAATCACCCCCTGTTTGGTCAGACACCGGACCGAACACCCCCCGACTGTTCGAGGGTCCGCAGACTTTTTACACACACACACACACACACACACACACACACACACACACACACACGTCACTTACCTGCTCTGGGGGAGTTGTTGGAAGTGGTAGGGGAGGGGTCTGTGGAGGTTCCTCCTCCCCCTGCCGGCCTTCCTTGCAGCCCAAACCCAGCCCATGGCCTGGGTCATGCAAAGGCCTATTGCAGGTTCGGTGGCCTCCAAAATGGCCACCGCGCCAGAGGGGGGCGGCCCGAATGGGCCGAAGAGCTGGTTTGGGCTGCAAGGAAGACCAGCGGGGGGGGGGACCTCCCGCCCCCTGCAGCTGCCTCCAGCAATGCGCCCGGAAGGGGTAAGTGACATTACAAAAGTTAATTTTTTTTAAAAGTCCTCAAACCCCCTGGACCAAACCAAAGCAAGGTGGGGTTCGAGGGGGTGTCAGACTGAATTGGTCTGGTCTGGTTCGAGTCTGGTCTGGACTCAAACCAAACTGGGCCAGCCAGTTCGGTGTACATCCCTTAAATTGTTGGTAGCAAGAACTGTCCCCTTTGCTGTGCAGGGTCTGCCTGGGTTTGCATTTGAATGAAAGACTACATGTGAGCACTGTAAGATATTCCCCTCAGGGGATGGAGCTGGGTTCCAAGTTCCCTCCCTGGCAGCATCACCAAGATAGGGCTGAGAGAGATTCCTGCCTGCAACCTTGGAGAAACTGCTGCCAGTCTGGGTAGACAATACTGAGCTAGATGGACCTAGGGTCTGACTTGTTATATGGCAGCTTCCTATGTTCCTCTTGGGGAAGGAGGATCTTTAGCTACTTAGGGATGTTGCTCCCACCACCGCCGCCTGACATTTTTGAGGTTACAGTCTCTTTCTGTCTGCCTGGTCTTGTGGTAGCAAGCATGACTTGTCCCCTTAACTAAGCAGGGTCTGCCCTGGTTGCATACGAATGGGAGACAACATGTGTGAGCACTGTAAGATATTCCCCTTAGGGGATGGAGCTGCTCTGTGAATTGAATATAGCTTCCAAGTTCCCTCTCTGGCTTCTCCAAGATAGGGCTGAATGAGATTCCTGCCTGCAACCTTGGAGAAGCCACTGCCAATCTGTATAGGCAATACTGAGCTAGATGGACCAATGGTTTGACTCAGTATATGGCAGCTTCCTATGTTCCTATTCTCTTATGTCTTGATTGGATTCAATAGGCAGATTTAATCCGAGCCAGAGAAAAAAAATTGCTGGCTTCTGATCATCCAAGGAAAGCCTTACTGGGCACTCAGGACTCATTTCTGGGCCAAAGCCTAGCCAACTTTGCCACTCTTCAGCTGTCAGGGCTGTACAAAGACCTGGCCTCCATAAATTTGCCCCCACTCCCCACATACACGTTTGAAAAGCTACTCTGCATTTTTATTCTGCTTCTTGCAAGCCACATGCAGAAGAAGGCCAGGAGTGGTGGAAACTTTTCCTCTGAATTCCCATAGCCCTGCTCTGCTTCCGCAGAGTACCTCTGGTATCTGGGAGACCTGCTGTTCCGTGCTGAGGACAAGCTGTGGTGTTATTAAATGGATTTCGTTTTTAATTGTGTTTGGGGATTTTACCGTCTGGCAAGAGAAGGCCTTGGAAATGGGCTTTTCAGCCTACCTAATTTAAATACATTCATGAATGCACAAAAAAACACAGCCAGCATCTCTTGCCTTGCCCAATAGCATGTGTTGGCTGAAAGAGCTTGGATTTGCAGTAATCCCCTTTCCCCTCCAGTAACCACCTTCATATCTCCGAGTCACTGCCCTCCTCCCACTCCAGCCTCCACTTGGCTTCTAATGAGTTGGTAGCTCCTTGTCTTTTGTTCTAGCAACTTTTATGCAAACGGGCAGTTCCGTGTAACTCCAAAAGAGGTAGTTCCTGTTGCATTGTCAACTAAAGTTCTTACATATTGTGATAAGTGGGGTTGAAAAATAAGGTCACCTGTTTAAGTACCAAGAGTTTGCTTTTACCGTCAAAATCATCAGAGTCTTTGGTGAGTCATGGGACAGATGGAAATATTAATTCATCTCTGCTGAGCACTGACTAAAGGGAAGGACATAGGGGACATAGGGAGCTGCCATATACTGAGTCAGACCGTAGGTCCATCTAGCTCAGTATTGTCTTCACAGACTGGTAACGGCTTCTCCAAGGTTGAAAGCAGGAATCTCTCTCAGCCCTATATTGGAGATGCCAGGGAGGGAACTTGGAACCTAGATGCTCCTCCCAGAGTGGCTCCATCCCCTGAGGGGGATATCTTAAGGTGCTCACACTTCTGGTCTCCCTTTCATATGCAACCAGGGTGGACCCTGCTTAGCTAAGGGGACAAGCCATGCTGGCTATCACAAGACCGGCTCTCCTCCCTTTTAGACCAGCTCTCCTCCCTTTTGGAAGAGAGATCATCCTTTTAGGAAGAGGGGTCCCTTTTAGGAGTAGGATTCTAACTCCAGAGTGAAGGGAATCAAGAGACAGCAGGGGGAAGCTGGGTAAGGGGAGCTGATGTCAGTGGGCCATGCAGGACATTGTGGGCCAATCAGCAGCTCTGTGCTCACGCAGTCCTGACTTGTCTCCAACACAACCAACTGATGCCTGCTGCTAAAGATGTAGGTTATTTCTCCTCCTCAGTCATTGGTCTGACCACTGGCCATTGCAGGTTTTGATGTTTTGGGATGTGCTTGTGGAATCTATCTATCTATCTATCTATCTATCTATCTATCTATCTATCTATCTATCTATCTATCATATTTTTATACCACTTGATATGTACATCTCTAGGCAGTACAGAAAATTTAAAATCTGTAACAGGCACAAATTAAAATACATGACAATAAAAACAATAGAATAAATAATTATGAAAACAAGTTTTTAACCTTATTCAAATTAATTCTAATTAAAAGCCTGAGAAAACAGGAGAGTCTTGACGTTCTTCCTCAAAACGAACAGAGAAGGAGAGGCTCTTGTTTCAGCAGGGAGCATATTCCAAAGTCCTGGGGCAACCACAGAGAAAGCCTGGTCCTGAGTTGCTACCAAATGAGCTGGTGGCAACTGTAACTGGACCTCTCCAGAAGATCGTAACAGGTGGCAGGGATTATGACAAAGGAGGCGTTCTCTCAAATAGCCAGGACCCAAGCCATTAAGGGCTTTATAGGTAATAACCAGCACTTTGTATTTCACCCAGAAACATTTTGGCAGCCAGTGCAGTTCTTTTAGAACCGGTGTTATGTGGTCCCTTCATGTTGTCCCAGAGACCAATCTGGGTGCCGCATTCTGTACCAATTGTAGTTTCCAGACTACATACAAAGGTAGCCCCACATAGAGCGCATCACAGTAGTCCAGACAGTAGTCAAGCTCCACTGAAAAAACTCCACTGTTTAAAGATCATTCACTTCTAGAAATGGACGTAGCTGATGCATTGGCTTCGATAAAAAGCACTCCTCGCCACAGCCTCACCCTGAGAAACCAGGGAGAGTTTTGCATCCCAGGAGCACTCCCAAGCTATATACCTGATCTTTCAGGGGGAGTGCAACTCCATCCAGAACAGGCAGATCTAAACCATCTTTCAGGTCCCAACCCCACACAGTCAGTGATTGATTGATTGATTGATTAAGTGCCATCAAGTCGGTGTTGACTCTTAGCGACCAAATTGATAGATTCTCTCCAGGATGATCTGTCTTCAACTTGGCCTTTAAGGTCTCTCAATGTGCATGCATTGCTGTCCTAATCAAGCCCATCCACCTTGCTGCTGGTCATCCTCTTCTTCTCTTTCCTTCAACTCTCCCCAGCATTATAGATTTCTTAAGGGAGCTGGGTCTTCACATAATGTGTCCAAAGTATGATAGTTTGAGTCTGGTCATTTGTGCCTCGAGTGAAAATTCTGGATTGATTTCTTCTATGATCCATTTGTTTGTTTTCCTGGCTGTCCATGGTATCCTCAAAAGTCTTCTCCAGCACCAAAGTTCAAAAGCGTCAATGCTTTTTATATCTTGCTTCTTCAAAGTCCAGCTTTCGCATCCATAGAGTGTCATGGGGAAAACCATTGTCCAAACATTGTCCAATCGTTGTAAGTGTAGACTTGTCATGGCATCTAAATATCCGTTCCAAGACCTTCATTGCAATCCTACCAAGTGCTAGTCTGTGACATATTTCTTGACTGCTGGATCCTTTACTGTTGATGGTTGATCCTAAAAGGCAGAAGCTATCCACCACTTCAGTGTCTTCATTGTCAGTTCTGAGGCTGGTTGCTGTACCCATTTTCATTTGTTTAAGCTTTACATTTAATTGTAGTCCTATTTTTTCACAGTGCTCCTTGACTTTCATTACTAGAGCTTGCGGATCACCTACAGTTAGTACCTCCTTCTTATCTGGATTCAATTTCAGTTTGTTATCCCTCATCCAGCCCATTACTGCCTCCAGGCAGGCATTTAGGGTAGATTGCCATAACCATTCAAGAATAGGAGGCAGGTTGTGGTATTATTAAAGAACAGCACATTGTCAGTTATTATGCTTACCATTACATGTTTATTGTCATCAGACACCATTTGGATTTCCCACCATAGGCACACACATTCCCTGGTGCTTCATTATATCTATTCTGTTCTGTGCATTTATCTTCATCATGTGCTCCCTTCTCTCAGAATGGATTGCTAATCTTTGACTTGACTAAGGTTTATTTCACACACACTCAAATAAAAATGCTAGAGATGTGCACAAACATGTTTTTCTTCTTTATTATGGATGACTCTAGAAGTGATTAACAGGACCAGAGAGCAGGAAGAAATTCCCCTCAGTCATCCAGAGCAGGAGTGGACAGACTCCATGCTTATAGGGTCCACATGTTTTCCAAGAACCTTGCGGTCTACTAGCTAGAGCCAAGTGCAAAAGAGTGGCGGAAAATGTGAAGTCAGAATCAAAATCATTTGATTAATTTGTGTGAATTAATAATTTGAGTCAATGACATACCACACTCATGAGTGATATACTGAGACAACGTGTCTGTACATGTACAAATCAATATTTATTTATTTATTCCAGATCCAGGATTAGGAACATAGGAAGCTGCCATATACTGAGTCAGACCATTGGTCTATCTAGCTCAGGATTGTCTTCACAGTCTGGCAGCGGCTTCTCCAAGGTTGCAGGCAGGATTCTATCTCAGCCCTATCTTGGAGAAGCCAGGATGGGAACTTGAACCTTCTGCTCTTCCCTGAGGGGAATACCTTAGAAGTGCTGACACTTCTAGTCTCCCTTTCATATACAACCAGGGCATACCCTGCTTAGCTAAGGGGACAAGTCATGCTTGCTACCACAAGACCAGCTCTGCTCTCCTTCTTTTTCTAACAAAAAACTCTAAAACTGGCCAGCCCAGCTACAGAAAAGCCTGGTCAGACAATGAATAAATGCTAATAAAAAAACACTGAAGCTGAGAGATAAGCCATTAGCTCAAAGCCAGCCATGACAAAGAAGTGGTGTTTTTTAAACTTGCAGTTTTACTTGCTATGATGAAACTAATGGGAGTCAGAAACCCTTGTGGATCTCCTGCAAAATGCCCAGATATTCACCAATAAGTTCCAATCTACTGTCTGCCTGCTTCTGTAGTGTAGACTGATGAGCTGGTTTTCCAATTCATGAATAATTCCTTTAGAAAAAAAGAAGTGTGATCTGAGGGGGAAGCAGAAGAAGGTCAGCCCAGGCCAAGGAATCCATGTTATCACCATTAATGGCCCAAGACAACTCTAATGTTTATTTAAAAGGAAATGTTCCAGCATTTACAATTGCCAGTGACCAAAGGTACCTTGGCAGAAAGACAGTATATACATGCAATGCTCCTCATAGTTCTGGGTGGGTTAGACATTTATGGACAACTGCCTTGACCCACAGTAACCATAATTCGATGAGCAGAACCAGAGCCAGTGTAGATGCACATCTGCCCGCAAATCTCCACTGAGATGCCCCATCAAGCCCCTCTTGAACTGGGAGGCTTATTTATTTTTTTGTAAACTGCCATGGGACATTTGTGTGTGGCAGTATAGGGATGAATCAAATAAAATAAGAAAGTGTGCACGACAGCAATGCAATAACATTTCTAGGATGTGCTCCTTTTCCCTACAAGTGAAACTGTGATCCAAATTCTTTATTACATCACAGTGAATATTTTGTCAAGCTGCCAAGAGCCTCGATATCGTCACTTGGAGGCCAGATGTAGCCTGAGGTCAGCCTGTGGACCATCCCTCCTTTATGCCACCTTGCACTGGGCAGCAATACACCAGCAGCAGATAAAGGATTAAATCTCAGAACCTGCGACATGAATCTTGGCCTGCCATCTTTCCTTCCGCCTCCCCCGTCATTCTGTGACACTAATGCTGGCGAAACAGAGATTAGAAAGCCTACTATTGAGCTAAGTGGAGACTGCAGCTGGGAGATAAGTGAGCCAGCCTATCTCTCTGGAGCTCATTTGTTCAACTTTGCTCACTCAGAATGGTTCTGACTTGGAAATATTGGCCTGAATACAAAATTGTTGGCTTGCGCTTACCCTACACCATGGCCCAAACTCTTCCAGCAAGACGCAGCAGTCATTAATGGGCTCGGAGAAACTTTTCCAATGGGAGACACAATCAGCTAGGATGTCAAAACCCATCGTTTGAAATATGACATCTTAGTCTGAACACAAAGCTCCCTTTTGTGGTCGAAGTTCAGAAGCCTGTGTGAGTTGGGACAGTCGGTGTTGTCCATGACAGACGGTAAGCACCTGGATCTGCTGGCTTTTAAAAAGTGGCTTCTGATTGTGTTCAGCAAAATGCCTCCCATTATGCGTGGAGCAGCGTGGAGATGGATGCAAGTTCTAGATATGGTAGTGGCTCCTAAGAAGTAGGCAAGGCAATGCTCTGAAATGGGAGATGCATCTTGCTCCTTGGAGGGTCCCTCCCTAAAGTCATGGGTGAGGAGCAAATCATTCTCCCAACCCAGAGGATCCCTCCCCCATACCACTTCACTTTCCCCCATGGTAGTCAAGATAAAGTAAAAGTACTCAGCAACATGCGATAGTCGAGGTTAAACCTGATCCTGGCCTCTTGGTGTCTTCAGAGCACTGGGGCTAGCAGTTCCCACTACCACCACAACAAACCTGGCAATTGAAGGCTCTTTCATAAGGTTTTTTGGGGGGTGGGATTGAAAATTGAGCCAGCCCCTATCTGCTACCTCCCCTTCTTCCTTTACATATACTTGCCTTGGGTTCCATGTCCTATGTACTCGGTTTTGCTAGCTCCCTTGTACTCCTTCCTAAATGCCAGGAATGCCCTCCTGAGGTCATTAAGTTTCTGTTAAGTCAAGAAGCACCCATAAGGCCTTATGAAGTCAAAATCAAGCACCCGAGCCCAGGTGCCAGATCCCATAGATACATAGGAAGTTGCCTTATATTGAGTCAGACCCTTGGTCCTTCTAGCTCAGTGTTGTCCACACTGACTGGCAGTGGCTCTCCAAGGTTTCAGGCGAGAGCTTTTCCCAGTCCTACCTAGAGATGTCAAGGGTTGAACCCAGGACCTTCTGCATGCAGAATAGATGCTTTACCGCTGAGCTACTCCATCCCCTAAAAATTGCCTTATATTGAGTCAGAGCCTTGGTCGATGTAGCTCAGTATTGTCCACACTGACTGGAAGCAACTCTCCAAGGTTTCGGGCGGGAGCCTTTCCCAGCCCTACCTGGAGATGCTGCCAGAGATTGAACCTGTCACCAAGCTACAGCCCCATGCCCCATATGGGATGTCTCTCGCTTTGCTTTAAGGTGTGTATATTGCTTTATAGGAATATAGGAAACTGCCATACACTGAGTCAGACCATTGGTCTATCTAGCTCAATATTGTCTTCACAGACTGGCAGTGGCTTCTCCAAGGTTGCAGGCAGGAGTCTCTCTCAGCCCTTTCTTGGAGAAGCTAGGCAGGGAACGTGGAACCTAGATGCTCTTCCCAGAGCGGCTCCATCCCCTGAGGGGAATATCTTGCAGTGCTCACACATCAAGTCTCTCATTCATATGCAACCAGGGCAGACCCTGCTTAGTTATGGGAACAAGTCATGCTTGCTACCACAAGACCAGCTCTCTCCAAATGTGTGCACACACATTGGTGTTAGATCATGTAGCAAACACATTAGCTACTTCTTCTGACCAGTACGTTGGGTTAACACAAAGCAGCTCCACTGGAGGCCGAACAATTTTTGCTTCACTTCTTCTTTACTGTGTTTCCTCCATTCAGGAATCTGACCTTAACTTTCTGACACACCGTAGAAAAGTGACCCTGTAGGGAATTTGCAGCAGTAATAATTTTTCATTTCTTACTTACTCAGGTTTAATGTCCCGTATTTTTTTAAAGGATTATAGACTTAAGGACGTATGTCTTGAACAAGCATTCTTCTTCTCTTAAAATGACCAATAATTTCAGGGTTTTGCTTAGTTAGCAGCATTGATGGAGAAAGTCTGGTACTAGATGAGGAAGCTCAGGAAGATCTATCATCCCATTATGGTTCCAAAGCAAAGATGGGCCACATATGGGCCATGAAATTATGGGGACAAATTTAATGCCATAACAGGAGAGTGGGGATGAGAGATGTTGAATATCACTCCATGTAACATAAAATCCAGATGTTCAGTTTTGCTGGTTTTTTTCTAATTGAAAGACTAGCAAAAGGGCCATCACTATGATAGGTTGAAGAGAAAGAGAAAATGACAGTTCCCTTCAGGGACTTTTCAGGTTGCACCCCTCTCTGGGGTCTAACTAAGTTCAGGTTTACTCTCACTTAGGAGTAAGGACCATCTCAGGTTTTCCACAAACACTCTCTGGGGGTTGGGCCGCCCAGTGTTATCAGAGGACAACCTTTCCCCTTGGCCTCGGCTTGGCTATGTACAGTTATTGGCTCAAAATCCACTCTCTTGGTTTAGGCCTCATCTCATGGGTTTTAAAAGATGAATATCAGTTGTCTTGGACAAAGAACGTCCAGGCCATACTTTCAATTGTGGTTTCTCAGATCAGTTTTTATGTTCCCTGGGTTCTGATGTAGCTAAAAAGACCTTGAAACAGAGGGTTCTGGACACAGAGAAACAAAAGGACCTAAGTGTGGCCTCCCTTTAATTAACTGTGATAATTTTCTAAATTACCCCATGCCGGCAGCTTACTTTACACACTTGTCGGTCCTAAGCCACAAGAGAGCTTTTTCGCAAGCTCGGTTTAATGTTTTGCCCTCTGCGGTCTTGGAGGGAAGATATAAGAGAGTTCCCTTGAGGAATCGCCTATGCCCTTGTGGCACAGGAGTGGTTGAGACAATCGCTCCTGTCTTCCTCTGTTGCCCCTTCTACAAATCTATTCATTCCAACTGGATTGAGCCCCATCTGAAAAAATATCTGGGCTACTCTGATGAGTATTATGTTGCCTATTTTTTGTCAGACAGGCACAAGGGAATCACTGGGTCTATGGCAAGATTCTGTGTAGCGGCTATAAAGATAAGGAATGAACAAATTAGGGTTTTTAAAAATACATATAATCACCTTTTTTCTCTCTCTTTCTCTTTATTTTAATTATTTCCCTTTTCTCTTTTATATTATGTGTTATTAATGTTACCTTGTATCCAACAATTTTATTAAAATATTAACTTGTTCTGTGCTGTAATTTGGTCATGAACCGTAAATAAATAAATACATAAATAAATAAATGAATGAATAAATACCTTCCCTCCTAACCATCACATGGTCCCCAAGTGTAGCCATTCTTAGGGGTGAGTGTGCCCTGTTTTCCTCAGACTGACCCGGAAATGAATTGAGTTATGTCCCAAAGCATCTGAAATACGGGCCAATATCTGAGCCAATCCAATCTTCAGAAAACAATCCCACTCTCCCCGACAGCCCTCCCTCTCCTACCAGATTGCTTTGCTCCGGAGCTGGTCCAGGGAAAACTTCTGTTGGGAGGCAAAAACTCTCCTCTGTTGGGGGACTGCTAGTGTAAGAGGCATGAATTCTTTTCCCAACCTCAGTTTTCCATGCAGCAGCTCTTAAAATCAGCTCCTTATGCAAAATAACAGAGAAGAGTGTCTCCACCTTTATGCACAAAGACTGCTTTCAAAGGCTGCTCCAGGAAGAAGCACAATTATCCTACAGGAAAGTGTGCCGTCAAGTCAATTTTGACTCCTGGCACCCACAGAGCCCTGCGGTTTTTCTTTGGTAGAATATAGGAGGGGTTTACCATTGCCTCCTCCCGCGCAGTATGAGATGATGCCTTTCAGCATCTTCCTATATCACTGCTGCCTGATATAGGTGTTTTCCCATAGTCTGGGAAACTTACCAGCGGGGATTCGAACTGGCAACCTTCTGCTTGTTAGTCAAGCATATCCCTGCTACGCCACTTAGGAAAACACATTTCTTGGGGTCACTGGGACCTTTTCTCCTGTTATGTATTATGGTTGCACTGGAGAGGGGAGGGGAGGGGTGCTGCCCCAAATGGGTAAATTGATATGGATCTAGATTATTAGAAAGGGTTTGGGATTCTGTGGACAGCCTGAGCCTGATGAACTTCACCAGCATCACTAACTTACATGGGAAAAAAGAAAGGAGTTAAGAAGGTCAAGGGGTGTAGTCAGAAATATCGCCAGGGGCTCAGCTCAACCTGCTCACTATCTATAGTAGCTCTCCAAGAATGAGTCCATCAGTGATGTACTCGGATTCCTCTGGCCTCACTGATTAAGAGACTCCATTAATTTCTTCGGAAACTTGGTGTGAAGAAAGCCAGGTCTAATCCAGTAACTGGATCAGTTGTGTGAGAAAGGCAACTGAACAGGGACGGAATGTGGAACAGAAGGTTTAATTCTTTAAACCAGGAGTGAAGGAAGGGCTAGATGGTGCCATAGGTGAGAGATGTACAACTTCACCTCTCTTGGACTGTTGTTACACTCCAGGCTCCCCCCCCACCCCCACCCCCCCACACACACATACCCACTGTCCGACATTTTTCTCAAACCAGTAGATTCTAGCAAACTTGTTAAAATGAAAAATGCACCCAAAGTCTCCCTGCCTTGTGCCCTCAAAATGAACACACACTATGGCGTGGGCTGAAATGCTGGAAGATTAGGAAAATATGCACTGTCAGCAATGGAAAGGAAAGAGAAATTGGAGGGAGTTGGAAAATGCCATTTGTGAAGGCTTAGAGCTTGACAAAACCAATGCACTCCCCTGCTTTTGAGATAACTGATGATCTGATGTCATAGCCTAGATGGGCGATAAACTGAATCACAATGGAAATAAATCCAGAGGGATTAGAAAAATGAAAGACTGTGCAATTCCATTTCTAGCATCCATTAGAAAAATGCAGCTGGGTTACAGGGGCCAGAGGGGAATATATACAAGTAAACTCAGCCAGCCTAACTATAGATCATGGGTAGCCACACTGATGGCCTCATGTGGCCTATTTTGTTACTGACGTTCTATTTTTAATTCTGATATTATAGTATAGCATTGGTCAAATGATCGTAGATTATTGCAATGATAAGAATGAACTATGAAAATTAGGCCAATTTGAATAAATTGGCTTAATCTGAAATGTTTGCTGCTCTAGGAAGTTGAAAATTAAGCTCTGATTTCCCTTCTGAGCAAAAGGCACTGTATTGTCTAGGCAAAGTTGAGTAAGTTAATCTGGCATGTGCTGAAGAACCTTGTGTGAGTGAATTAATTCTCTCTTATCTGGAAAATCTAGTGATGAATTACATCCGCAGTGGCTAAATAGGGAGAGTGGGCTTCTGTAGAACAATGAGATGCAGAAGCTGGGGGTATGTGGTGAAGAATTGAAGGAAGACAATGCTGAAGTAGGGAAATCAATGGGAAATAGATAATGAAAGTTGCTGGAGAGAAGAAATATGTTATCTTGTTCTGGTCCAGCCAAGAAGCCACAAGATCTCAGACAACAGCAAGCAGTTTTCAGGTAGCTGGTCAGCTTCAGGACCTGGGATAGCTCCAAGAAACAGTAGTAGTTGCCATTAGCCATCTTTAGCCATTATTGTGACAGTGTTCAGTGTATGCAATTACAATACTACCCAGTAAAACCTTTCCCATGCTGATGCAGTACATAACCTTGCCTCCCACTGACCATGAGTGCAGTGTTTGTATGAAGAGACAAACAGTGTATTTGGGGAGAGACCCCTTCCATGATTAGAAACGCTGGAATCAACATTTATCTCTTCAATGTCAGCGATGAAGGCACATTTCAGTGGCAGTGATCATGCCCTGCTTTTCCAGACATTTGAGTTTTGGATTTCCTATTAGCCCTATTCAACCGTTATAACCATGGACAGTGTGTGTGCATGGTTGCAATGCAACCTGCTAACCCCACCCCATGCTGATGCAGCATCTAACCCCATCCCCACTCCACTGACCATAAGCAGAGTATCCTTCTGAGCTAGGAGCATCCGTTTCCTGCGTCCTGCTTACTAAGTTGAATGGGCCTAACTCTTGCTCATTTCAATAGGCCTTCTTCTCAGTTGAATTTGCCCACTGGTGCACATGAAGCTGATTGTCCTGTATTTTGCAGCGGTAACGAACAGCAAGTTCATGCACATTTTCACTCCCTTGAGGCTTGGAGAAAATTGGATTGGCATCTCAGGCAATTATGCTGGGTGGGGGAATAATATTTTGAATTGTTAAGATGTGTATATGTGCCATTTTGGTAGGCCCTTCCATTATACCTCAAGTCATGAGGGAAATGAAGAAAGCTATGTGAGGTCATCTTGCTGCTAATGTTCATTTTGTTCATGACAGTACTTGAAACAACACTGTATAGAAATTGGTAGTATTCCATCACAGATTATTCTCATAAGATCGTCATCAAATGTCTCCCATAATAAATCTTTTCTACTTCTTGGCACCACAGTCCAAATGGATTTCTGTGTACAGAAGCTGCAGTCGATATTCATTCTAAATTGGCCTTTGGTTCAGTTAGGAGATATAGGACATTCTTTGAACAGAAGCAATATAAGTCATTTTTCTGCCCCACACAGGAAAGTGTTTGAGAGCAATTTCCTAATTGCAGTTGACAGAAGTCAAGAAGGCTGCAGACAAGTGGGAATCAATGTGATGTGAAAAAAGGGAAGGTTTTGGAAGAGAAATACAGTGATGATGAGTTAGAGAAACTTGGTATAGTTCTGGGTGGAAGTAGATTATGGGACATGTGGATAGATTAAGGCTGTTCTAATGAGCAGCTAAACCCTGGCTAGGGCAGCCCCGCATGGGTTAGGCTCCTTATGTGCAGCACCGGAATCAAGATGGATCCCACTGCTGCCATAGGGCCTAATCTGCATTTTGGAGCTGGCCTTTTACTGAGGTTAAGGGCGCAGGAATGCCCTTAACCCCTGTTCTGAGGTTGTGGGAACTCTAGGGCTGCTTGCAGCTTGAGCGGACACTAAGATGGGCACCTAGATCACACATTCCACAGGGTTATCCCCCAATGCACCATGCTATGAGCACCATGCATTGGGGGATACTCCTGTGGAATGGGGCACTGTGTCTATCCTCACAATTGTGGGATATGTGGAGGCCAAGGTGCATCATCTCATGCTCTGGAGATCCAGGCTGTGTTCAGCAGCACAAATCATGTAGGAGTGCAGTCCACGCTTCCCATCACCATTCCGGGATCATCTTGAGGGGGGGGGAGAAGGTAAATTTAGTGCATCCATTCCCCCTGCCTGCCCCACCTCCAGTTGTGTGCATAGCCTCATTGACAGTTTACAAGTAATCAAAAGGACATCTGAAAAAAGAGGTGGGCACTTGTGCTGCCACCAAAATCCAGCTAGTGAAAAAGAATGTTGAAAAGAATGTTGAGGGAAGCTAAAATAATTCTCATACATTTTAGAAAGTTTCTCTGGGAATATTATTATTATCTAACACATATAATTTCCAAATATGTGCCGTGTTTTTGCTCCAAATATGTGCCAAGCTTTTGCTCCAAAATCCATATTGCCCTGAAGCTTAATTACCTTTAATTACCCTTGAAATAAATGCTCTCCATTTTCAGTGGAGAGCCAGGTCTCTAAAAAGACAAGCAGAAAGCCAAGTTCTATTGTTCGGTGTTTCAAGTCATCACCTCCTTTCCTTCACACAGCCAGTGAAATCTGCTGGCCATCTAAGCAACTGCATCACTAAAGCTCTAAACCACAGTTAAAAATACAGCTTGCCACAATGGAGAACAGCAACAAGAAGAGCAGGACATATAAAACCAACAATTGTCAACCACACAGAACACAAGTCTTACCAGCACACCATATGGTCCATGTTGTGAAGAAATAATTACAAAGTAAATACAAACCAAGACATCTTGAGAAGTATAGGCACTTGTTCTGACATTACTGTAATCTTTATGGTTAGTTAATCAGCACCTCAGCACATCTCCCTCACATTAACCCTCCCCTCAGTTGTTACCATCACAGAGCTGTACAATGAGTGTGCAGCAGAGAAGAGAAGTGGGCCCCACTTTCCCTCAAGGACCCTTCCCCAGGAGTAGACCCAGAAAGAAGACTGAGATTGCCTGAAAAGTACTTGTCCATCATTTCTGATGGGCATTTTGGATAGTTATTATTACACTATCACTGTGATGGTGCTTTACGAATTCATGCCCTGAAGAGCTTACATTCCTTGGGGTGAACTCCTCGCCCCGCCATGCTGTCACTGAAGACAGGTAAAGAAGCAAGGGGTTTACAGCAATAGGAAGGTGACTAGGTTACACTATCTATCAGAGCAGTTCAACAATGAAATTGGATGTCCTGGGAAGTGCTGGCATTTCTTCTTTTTTTAAAAAAGCATTTGTTAGGACCGTTTTCAGCACAGGATATTCTCTCTCACTATCACAAACACTATCACACACACAAAGCGATGACATAGGGCTATAGGTCACCTCCAGCCTCAGAGGTAAGATGCCTCTAAATACCAGTTGCAGGGGAGCAACAGCAGAAGGGAGAGCCTGCCCTCAGCTCTTTCCTGTGGGCTTCCTAGAGGCATCTGGTGAGCCACTGTGTGTAACAGGATGCTGGTCTAGATAGGCCTTGGGCCTGATCCAGCAGGGCTGTTCTGATGATGAGAGAAATAACCTCTTAATTTTTGTGCTGATAACAGTCAAAAATATGAAACGCAAACAGCCATTAACTACAAGAGACTTGTAATTATAATTACAAATCAAAAATGGGTTACAGTGCTCTCATAAAAAATTAATGCAATATGTATAAACGACACTATATTGTTGAGGAGTTTTTATATGGAATTATAAACATCTACCAACTCTATAAACAGGGCCCATGCCAAAAGAGTGGGGGGAGAAAAAGAAAACCAGCATTTCTATATCATCGGCTAATTTAATTCGATAAATACCTCTCCTATTGAAAATAAATCTCTGATATTTTAAAAAGTAAAAGTCCCAAGGTGCTGCCTTGTTCAGTCAATGTGGTTGATCTGGGAAGCTTAGGTGTGAATGCCCAGGATCCAGCAACTATCGAAGAGGATGGCCAAAGACTTTGTTATTAAACACAGTTGTAGTTCTCCCTGCAAAGTGTATTTTTAGCCCATTGGATTTGCACAGTGACTCATACAAAAGGTGAGGAACAGCAAAGAGGCCGTCAGGTCCTATTACCATAGTTTTCACAAGTTAAGACAGTCCATGACAAGGGCATCTGGTCAATACTCAGTACAGAAGATTGCACTTTGTCGCCCAGTTAAGAGAACCAGAGGCAAGATGCCTCTTTCCTCTTTCCATTTACCTTCCAAAAATACAAGGTTTCATTAAGATGAGTTGTGTGGGCAGTTCCTTGGAAACCAGCGCAGAGCTTTCAACACTTCTCACTCCTTGTAAGGCAAGGAGAGTGGCAGGAGAGAGATGCATTTACGTCATTCACTTGCAAAGCTTACTTGATGCCTAAATAGTATCTCTAACAAATAAAGCATGCTGTGGGGTGCATTTTGGAAGGGGAGTTACTGTACTTTCCCCTATACTTTGGGCCAGGGGTTCCCACCTTGGGTCTCCAGACATTGTTGGACTGCAACAAATGCCATTGTGCCTGGGGACCCAAGTTTAGGGACATAGCTGCCTTCTATCAAGTCAGACCCTTGGTCCATCTAGCTTTGTATTGTCTACACAGACTGGCAGCGGCTTCTCCAAGTTGTAGGCACGAGTCTCTCTCAGCCCTTTGGTAGTTTGCTGGTTCAATTAAAAAAAAAATCTTGTCCTATTAAAAAAATAAATACATCTTGTCCTGTATTGGAGATGCTGCCAGGGAGGGGACTTTGAACTTTCTGCCTGCAAACAGAAGGACCTGGCAGGGGAGACACCATGATCATGAAGATGATTTTCCCAGGGTGAGGCTCATCCATCAATTTCCCCAAATGCGGGAAGCCCGACTACATAATTTGTGGAGAGGTCAAAGGTGCCAGAGATGCACCTAGGTAATTTTGGAGCCTGGATCTAGCAGTCTTCTGCTCCCCACCACGGCTGCAAGATAAGCACCATCCCACTACACACACATACACACCATGACATGTGCAATATTTTTAACATGTGGGTTCTTGAGAGCCCAAACAGCAACTGAACTCACAAGAATGTAAGGATGTAAAATAAGTATATTTATGCAAATATGCATGAGCAGACACATTTCAACATGCAACAACATACATATTCCCATCCCACATGTTTCTGGGAAGTGTGCCCCTGCCCAGAAGCACCTCTCTCGCCTTCCCCCTCCTCCCTCCCTCCCTCCCACGCCCACCCACCCACAGCATAACATGAGAACTCCGTTAGTTTACCTGTTGTTCTTGCTCACACAGTGGTGTGTGTGTGTGTGTGTGTGTGTGTGTAGTTGGGAACAGACAGCCCACCAAGGGAGGCATGTGCTGGCTGGCTGACTACAAGTGCGTCTGCTGCCTCTGGTTGTTGCTGCTGCCACACAGCCTCCAAGTGGGACAGGTAAGTCAATGAGGCTATTCTCATGATGGGGAAAAACTGGGTGAAAGAAGCCCAGCCCGGTTTTTCCCTATCGTGAGAACCAGTGGGCTCACCAAAGTAGCCCTCCCCTTAGCCCAGGTTAGCGGAGCGAGCAAGCGAGCGCTCCGCTAACCCGGGTTTTCTGATCGTGTGCCGCCACAGCACGGCTCTGTGCAATGGTGGCACAGGAAGAGACCCCCTGCAAGCAGCCTCCCGGGCTCGGGGGTCTCTCCAGGATGCCCCGTGCACTTGCGCCAGGCATCCTGGAATTTCCGGGGGCCATGCAGCCCCCGCTGGCTCCATGACGGAGCCGGCAGTTGTATGGGTGGCCGATCCAGAAGCCCAGGGCTGCCTGTTGATCTTCTGCAGAGAGAGCGGGCTAACCCTCTGCCTAACCCCACCGATCTTGTGAAGCACCTCAGTGACTCAGTGGCTGCTGCTGTGGCATTCCCAGGGTGAGTCTCATCCACTGCACTCCGGGTGTACTGTGTGCTGTGGCTGCTTGCTTGCTTCCTGGGCCACTAAGAACACCCAGCCGGGCTCCCTGTAACTGGGCCCTGCCCTGCTCAGTGCTCCCCTCTCTCGTGCCGTGCACTGGCTTGGGTGATGTGTCACATGTGTGCCATGTGCTCGCTCGTGCGGTGCAGGTGCACTACTGGTCGGATGGTGGGGGGAGTTACGGGCTGCTCCTGCTCACCCGGCCAGGTCCGAGAGGCTCACGGAGGCAGGTGGCTGTTGTTGGCTGCACCCAGCCCTCAGTCAGACCCCGACTGTGCCCAAGAGGAGATTGGGTAGTAGCGGCAGAGCCACCCCCACCCCTGGGACATTTTAAAGATAGGAGTCTGGTGGGGAGGGGGCCACTGCCTACGGGGAACATCTTACAGTGTCCAAACATGTAGAGGTGCTTCACACAATTGCTGTGAAGCGCCTCAATGAGATGATCGGCGGCAGAGTCCTGGGTGGCCAGATTGGCCGCCCACACAACTACCGGCTCCATCATGGAGCTGGTGGGGGCTGTGGATCAGGGGCCGTGCGGTCCCTGGAAGTTCCAGGATGCCCTTTCCGAGCATGGTGGGCACCCTGGAGAGACCCCTGAGCCCAAGCAGCCTCCTGGCCGGGGGTCTACTTGTGTATTGCTGTGGACCGCGATGACACACAAGCAAAGAAATGAGGTTAGCGGAGCACTCACTCCGTTAACCTCATTTAGGGCAAGGGTGTTGTAGGCGTTCTAGCCCGGTAGGCGTTCTAGCCCGGTAGTTCCCATGAGCACTGGAAAGTGGGCTAAGTGCTTGTGGGAATAGCCTGGTAGACTATTCAAAAAGCAAACCAGGGTGGGCCCTGCTTAGCAAAGGGGACAATTCATACTTGCTACCACAAGACCAGCTCTCCTCCACAATGGGAACCCCTGCTTTAGATCACATGATTATTTCTTAGGAGTGTCAATTGTAGGCCAAGGCCTTGGCTCAACATAGACCCCACTGAGGTGGTACAACATTTAGATCCCACTGAGGTGGTAAATCTGTGTCTGGGCTGTATCTTTTCAGGCTGTTGGTGGGGGCTTCCATGACATAATGCTCCCTCATGCAAAAATGCCCTCTGCTTATAAAACTCAATGTCAGAGAGAAGGCTAGGCTAGAATCTTTTTCCTCACATGCTAATTTAGCACACAAGGGAATTTCCCACAACCCCTCGCCACTTTGTACTGTATTTGTTCTTCTCCATCTCAGAGAAAAGAACATGCTCACTTCACCTCTGCTTTGGTGCAATTAGATAAGGCCATTTCAATTTGATCCAGAAGAAAGAGCCGATATTTCCAGCAAGGTGCCTTGGAAGAGCGTGCTCCCGAGGACCACCTTCAGCAAGTTGCTTAATCGGGTGTGATTGGTGCAGAACACAGAGCAAAGCTTTCACATGCAAATAGGCATCCAGGACTGGCATATGGCTGGGCGGCTGAATGTGTCTGCAAAGGGAAATGTGGGTTTTTTGTTTTGTGCAGAGATCCAGTAATTAGTCAAAGCTGTGAGGTTGGGAGGTTGGAGATGTGAAGTAGCTGTGGTCTTCTTGTTCCTGCCAGGTTCTAAACAATGTTTTTGTTGCTGCTATTAGATAACAAGGAATTTGTACTTTCTGTTGAAAATGGATGAGCCGAATTTTCATGCATTTCTATCTTTGTATTGAAATTTGCATTTTTGACAGGGGATTTTTTTTTTAAATTTTATTTTTTTTTTTGTGGTTGAGCAGGTCTTGTTTTAATTTTTCTATGTGAACCGGCTTGGGATTTAATGGAAGGTGGTATTACAAATTTAACAGCCAACCAACCAATCAATACATCAATCAATACATCAATAAATTAAAAGCTGTCTCCCAGGATGTATTTTCAGGGGGTGCTAATTTCCCTGCTGTCATTTCAGAAGTTGTTCTGATAATGCCCAATAGTGGGTATATCGGTACGACAAGACTATCTGTCCGATACGACTGCACAACTCCAGAAAGGGTCCCATCTCCCTTCCCCAAGCCTCTGTTGTTGTCCCACTATTCGCACTTTCACAGACATGAATGTGTTTGTTTAGTCCACCACCGTGATGTGGGAGAGGGCAGGGCTTACACAGGGTCTACTAAGAGAGACTGCCTGATCTTTTGCACAGTTGAGTTGAAAAGTTTCCCTGAATGGGGTTGTGGTGGAAGGGAACAAAGACAATTTGGTGCTTGCATTGAATAAATAAACATTGGTGCATGCACTGAATAAATCATCATTAACTTCATCTAGTCCAGCCCCTGCCTAAAAACAAGAAACTCCATCTAATCAAGTTTTGTTTTTTTGGTGTGTTTTTTAAAAAAAGAATACTTAAAAGAGCTCTCAGTGTGGGATGGAATCAATGAGCCGGGTCTCAGGATCAGTGAGACCCAGTTTGCAAGAGTGAATGGTGAACAAAGAGTGAACAAAGACGATTTGTTCATTGGGCACAAACGTGCACACAAGCAGGGCGGGAGCCCTGGGAGGCCGAATCCGCAAACTCAGTTTTAGGGGCGGGCTACTTGAGTGGGTTACCTGCTCAAGAACCACTGGGCTTGCAGCCGAGCCTGGTGGTTCTCATGACTGCAGGAAATTGGGCTAGTGGAGGCTAGCCCGATTTTCTGCAATCATGTGAATAGCCTCATTATCTCAGCAGCTTACTAGGGGAAGTTGTCAGCAAGCCGTAAAGGGCATTAAAAGCAAAGAAAAAGAAGAACAATTATAGAACCAAATTGTAATTTGCAACCTGGAGAAATCCCCTAAGAGCCATTAAAATAATAGCAGCCCAAAGTTAATTGTGAATCAAATTGTTCTGGCAATTCTTTGTATCCAGCCCTTCACTCTGTAATCGATCTCTGGAGCAACAGGCAGACGCATTATCAGAGAAGTAAGAACAAAATTTGGCTTGAAGAAATGGGGGGTGGGGTAGGGTGGGGTAGGCAGATTCAAGAGGTCAGCACTTAAGACTGTTATGATTCAGTAATCTCCACCTTATTGATTGATTGATTGATTGATTGATTGATTGAATTTCTATACCATCGAATATAGAAATCTCTAAGCAGTGTACAGATTAAAACATAATATAAAATATATAAAACATACAATTCATAAAACAGATACAAATCACAATAGATACAAAAACATTAACATTTAAAAATTAGATTTCAGTTAAAAGCCTGGAAAAACAGGTACATCTTCAGGGTCCTCCTAAAAACAAACAGAGAAGGGGGTGTTCTTATTTCAGCAGGGAGCACGTTCCAAAACCCTGGGTCAGCCACAGAAAAGGCCCAGACCCGAGTTGCCACCAAACAAGTTGGTGGCAACCATAACTGGAGCTCTCCAGATGATCTTAATAGGCGACAGGGTTAATGACAGAGAAGGTGCTCTCTCAAGTACCCTGGACCTAAGCCATTAAGGGCTTTATAGGTAATAACCAGCACTTTGTATTTCATTCAGAAACATATCGGCAGCCAGTGCAGTTCTTTTAGAAGTGGTGTTATATGGTCCCTTCAGGTAAACCCAGAGACTAATCCGGCTGCCACATTCTGTACCAATTGTAGTTTCCAGAATATGTACAAAGGCAGCCCCACGTAGAGTGCAATACAGTAGTCAAGCCTAGAGGTTACCAGCATATGTACCACCATTTTAAGGTCATTTGTCTCCAGAAATGGACATATCTGGCGTATCAGGCAAAGCTGATAAAAAGTACTCCTAGCCACAGCCTCAACCTGAGAAACCAGGGAGTTTGGCATCCAGGAGCATGCCCAGATTATTAACCTGATCTTTTAGGGGGGAGTAAACCCATCCATTACATGCAAATCTAAACCATTTATCGGATCCCAAACCCCTACAGACAGTACCTCCATCTTGTTTGGATTCAACTTCAGCCTGTTATCCCCCATCCAGTCCAATAACGCCTCCAGGCAGGCACTTAGGGGGATCATGCCATTTCCTGATGAAGCTGGTATGATCTGGGTGTCATCAGCATACTACTACCCCTACTAACTTGGCAAAGAGGCACCTTTTAACATGGTGGTTCTCTTTATTTAGCAGGGGGAGAGTAACTGGCCCTATCCACCCCCAGCACAGTACCTCCAATGACAGTTGCTGGTGTCTATCTTGTGTTTCTTTTTAGGTTGTGAGCCCTTTGGGGACAGGGATCCATCTTATTTATTTATTATATCTCTGTTTAAGCCACCCTGAGCCATTTTTGGAAAGGCAGTATATAAATCAGATAGATAGATAGATAGATAGATAGATAGATAGATAGATAGATAGATAGATAGATAGATAGATATTGATAGCATCTCAGACCAAACTTCCTGACGGTCTCTCCCAGTGGTTTCATGTAGATGTTAAAAAGCAATGGAGACAGTATGGAGCCTTGTGGAACCCCACACTTTTGCTCTCGCTTTTCAGAACAGTCTCCAAGCGACAGACACTGTCTGGAATCTGCCAGAGAGGTAGGAACTGAACCACTGCAAAACACTGTAAAACCTTGCTGTCCATTTATGAGAAGATATAGTTCAGGGGCATTTGGGCAATAGGATAAGCAAGTCTGGTGCCTGCCTATGCCTAACAGAGTTCTTATGCCCAAGGAAATTAAGGCTTGGATTGGGGCCAAAAGGACTCGATGCCAAGAAGCTGAAGCTGAATAAATTGAAGACAAATTAATCAAACACTTAGATGTAGGACCGACAAGCAGAAGACCCATGCGGTGTGTCTGGATTTGGATTACACCATCTCTTACTGTTGCTAATGGAGAGGACCAGGAGCCAGAACTTAGCAGCTGATCACATGCTTTGCATGCAGAAGGTCCCAGGCTGAACCCCTGGCATCCCCAGTTAAGGGATCAGATAGCAGGCAATATGATAGGCTTCTGCATAAGATCCTGTAGAACTGCCACCCATCAGTGTAGACAATACTGGGATAGACTGACCAGTGGTCCAGCTCAGTAGAAGGCAGCTTCACCGGTTTGTGTTCTGTGTACAGGAAGTCCTCAATTTGTGATGCTCTGAGCAAAGATGAATGGCACTTAAGGGTGGCGTCTGCAAACTGCCCCCTTTCCCCATTTCGACAGCACGTGCTGCAGGAAGGGATGCTCTGCTACTGGTGCATGGGCTAGAGGAGAAGACGACACTGGAGGCTCAGGCTCACAACTGAGACTGGCAGAACTGACTGCCAGTGTTCCCTGAGCCAGGGATCCCCATATGTTGTTGACTTCAATTCCCATAATTCCCAGGCAAAGGCCATTGTGGCCCGGGTTGATGGGAGTTGTAGTCAACAACATCTGGGAATCCTTGTTACAGGGAACACTGCATCTGAGTCTGCCACATCTGAGGCTGTGTGCGGAGGGAATGGCTGGCTTGCCCATCCAAGGTGCCTCCACTGCTGGTGCTGTTTTAGCTGCTCCTCCTCTAGGCTCAGCTGCTGTGATGTGATGGTGAGAGCAGAGGTGCTCTTACCCCTGGACTTTGGGGCTGAAGTCCAGGGGCCCCACACCCTCTGGGGGCCCCCTCTTTAGCCTCTCCTGGGAGGTGTGGTCACCATGCCATGCCATTGGCCCGTGCTGTGCTGGGCGGCTGAGTGTGATTGTAACCTGTGCTGGGTCCTTTAGAAACAGAGGGGGTAGTGGAGAAAGAAATATGTGGGATGGGAATCTCTTAAGTTGTGTGTTAAAATGTTTCTGCTAATGCATATTTGCATAAAAATACCTGTTTTATATTCTTACATTCTTGTGAGTTCAGTTGCTGCTTGTGTCCTCAAGAACCCTCAGGTTCAAAATACTCTCTCTGTGTGTATCCGTACATGGGGTGGGGGATAATGCTTAACCAGGGGGGTGGAGGGTGAAGAGGCCCCCCAAAGGGCTTTAGGTCCAAGCCTCTGTTGCCAAATTTGGCTTTTTTTAAAGCCAAATGTTGGGTTACGGCCCATTTGACTCACGAGTATACCCCTGAGGTTCTGGCCACCCTGGCTCAGCTCCAAAATTACCTAGGTGCACCTCGGTCTTACCTCCTACCTAAGTGAGAGGGAAAGAGCTTGGTCTAGTGCCAGGTCACACACCACTTCTTACCCACCCTCCTTCCTTCCCTGTCTCACCATTGCCCAGGAGAAGGATGGAGGTGAGCCCATTGCCTCCTGAATGGAAAGGGGGTGCCTGCAAGGGTGAGCGACCTGACTTATCTGCCATTCTCTGCTGCATTTCTGTGCATCTGTGACTGACAGCTTTGAGAGAAGCAGGGGGAAAGGGGAGTTTGGTCCCTTGGTTCAGGGACCAAACCATTGTTTAGTTCCTGTGGGGGAACCAACATTGAGGAGATTCTCACAATTGGCCAAAAGCAGGCTAAGGGAGCCACCGGGATAGCAGGTGAGCCTAGTTTTCTCAAAGTGGGTAACCCACTTAGGTAGCCCTCCCCCTAGAGGAGGTTAGCGGAGCGAGAACTCCTCTAAGCCCGTCTATGTGTGAGGAGACCCCCACCGAGAGGCTGAAACATGTCTCGCGGCCCTGGTGGTCTCTCCAGGATGCCCCGCGCACTCGCACGGGGCATTCTGGAACTGCCGGGGGCCACACGGCCCCCGATTCCCACAGCCCCCGCCGGCTATGTGATGGAGCTGGCAGTTGTGCGGGTGGCTGATCTGGCTGCCCAGGGCTGCCGGCATGCTGGTTTCCGGGGAGAGCGGGCTAAGCCCGCGCTCTCCACTAACCTCACTCAGGCGAGTCTGACTGATCATAAGACTCGCCTCATTGTTTCCTATAGTAAGATGTTTCAACTTAAGACACACAGCTCTTCTCACGAGCCTGGATGGGGTTTGCGTGGAGAGCGGGCTAAGCCCGCTCTCCCCATAGACGAGTAGTCAGTCCGCTCCGGGCGGCCGAACCAGCTGCCCACACGACTGCCGCCTCTGTTACAAAGCTGGTGGGGGCTGGGGGGATTGGGGGCTGCGTGGCTCCCGGAAGCTCTAGCATGCCCTGCGCGAGCACACAGGGCATGCTGGAGAGACCCCGGAGGCTGCTTTTCAGCCTCTCAGTCGGGGGTCTCCTCTTGAGTTGCTGCGGCGCGGAGCCACGGCACAGCAACTCAAGATCAGAAAGCCCAAGTTAGCAGAGAACTCGCTCCACTAACCTGGACTTAAAACATGGGCAATTAAGCGAGTTACCCACTTTGACTAAACCGGGTTTGGCTGCGAACCCAGTGAGTCTCACGATTGGTGGGAAGTTGGCTATGCACCCTTAGCCCGCTTTCCACTTATCGTGAGAATAGCTTCACAGTTTTCTGGAACCTATGGTGTCATAAATCTGAGGGCTTCCTGTACAAAAACGGCTTGGCTGGAACTGATGAGGGGAACGTAGCTCAGTGGTGGAGCTTTGCATGAAGAAGTCCCCAAGCTCACTCCCTGGCAACATCTCCAGGTAGGGCTAGGATATAATCAGAGAATATTTTCAAGGGTTTTTATTTAAAAGAGCTTTCAGCCTCTGTTATCTCTTAAGCTTGGGGCAGGTCATAGATTGTAAAAACGATGGGTAGATTCCAGCCTATGTTCAGTTCACTTGATGACTCCTAAAAGTTTCTTTTCACACCACAGTGAGAGATGCAAGAGGAGCTAACATTGAATGTCCAGGCAAATTACAAGGGATCATAACATTTTACATGCAATGCAATTCAAACCAAAAAGAGATGGTTTCTATTTTGTGAAACCGTGTTTCAAATGATGGGAGACTTACTGAAATCCACATGGGGGCTATTCCCACGATCAGGTGAAATCGGGCTAGGGGAGCCTAGCCCAATTTTGGCTGATCGTAGGAGCGAGCCCGGTTGCCTCCTGGCGGTTAACCCTCCTAGGTGGCCTTCCCTTAAAACCAGGTTTGCGGAGCTCCACGCTGCAGCTACTCATGAGGAGACCCCCAGAGGGGAGGCGAAAAGCCGCCTCCCGGCTCTGGGGATCTCGCTAGCATGCCCTGCACGCTTGCGCAGGGCATACTGGAGCTTCCAGGGGCTGCACGGCCCCCGATCCTCCCAGCCCCCGCCAGCTCCATCACAGAGCCGGCAGTCATGTGGGCGGCTGATCCGGATGCCCAAGGCTACCGCCCTGCTCATGTGCGAGGGGAGTAGGCTAAGCCCGCTCTCCCTGCTCACCCTCCTCAGGCAGGTCTCTTGGATCGTGAGACCCGCCTCATTGTGTTCTTCAGACCCACTGCTTGCTTGTCCTGGAAATCTTCTCATGCATAAGGTCTACTAATAGTTTGAGGCTCTCCACATGAGCAGTGGGGAGAGCCAGATGAGATTTGGTGGTGAGAGCGGGTCAAGCCCTCTCTCCCTGCAGATGAGCAGCTAAGCGCCCACATGATTACCAGCTGTGTCATGGAGCCGGTAGGGGCGGCAGGGATTGGGGGCCTCCCAACCCCCAGAAGCCCCAGAATGGGGCACAGAACCACAGAACATGTGTGCGGGGCATTCTGAGGAGACCCCTGACGTCGGAAGGCTTGCTGTAGCCTCCCAGTCGGAGGTCTCCTCATGAGTTTCCACAGCATGGAACCACACCATGGTGACTGACGATCCAAAAAATGGGGTTAGCAGAGCGCTCACTCCATTAACCTCATTTAATGGGGGGCAATTTGGTGGGCTAGCCTCCGGGAGCCGCATGGCTCCTGGAGGTTCACACACGCAGGGGAAACTGGACTGTGCTCCCTTAGCCCAGTTTCCTCCACACGTGAGAATAGCCTCCTTATATAGTTTAAAGACTACAAACACCCAATTCAGTGCAAACCAGGGCTGAGTTAAAAGTTCACATTGAAGTATGTTGGCCTTAAAATGAGATAAGGGGCAAAATTTGGAGGTTGAAACTGGCTTCTGGTGGGCCACTATGTGAAACAGGATCCTGGGCAGGACTAGATAGGCACTGGGCCTGATCCAGCAGGGCTGTGATCATGTTCCTTACTTCTTCTTTGAAAGCTGTGGTGACAATGGCAGTGCTGTGTTCTTTTTCTGCAGTGACTATATATGAAGAGTGCCTCTTGATGATGTTATGCCGTGAGATAGTGTTGTTCATTGGGAGCTTGAGGGCGGGGTGGAAAATGGCAGCTCCAGTGGGTGGAGGCATCTCTCCAAATTCCTCCATTCCCCCCAAGTCACCAAACCTGGCTCCCCTTTTCCCACCTGAGGTAAAGAAAATAGAGCAGGGGCAGGGGGAGTTAGATCAGCCTTAGTACCAACATAAGGGAAATACATAGTGTTTGTACAAAAGGTACTACAAAAGGTAGTGGGGCGCTCCTTATGATCAACAAAAATCAGGCTAGCAGAGGCTAGCCCATTTTTTGTTGACCGTCAGAACCACCGGGCTCGCAGCTGAGCCCAGTGGTTCTAGAGCGGCAAACCCGCTCAAGAACCCCTTGTAAAAAGCAGGTTTGCGGAGCGAGGGCTCCTGCAAACTTGCTTTTTGCGATTGTGAGTAGCCGGGCGCGCCTTCGTGCTGCGCCTACTCACGAGTAGACCCCCTGCCGGGAGGCTTAAAAGCAGCCTCCCGGCTTGGGGGTCTCCCCAGAATGCCCTGCGTGCTCGCGAAGGGCATACTGGGGCTTACTGGGGCTTACTGGGGCTTGCTGGGGCCACGCGGCCCCCACTCCCCCCACCCCCTGCCGGCTCCGTCTCGGGCCCGGCCATCGTGTGGGTGGCCAATCCGGCCGCCCAGGGCTCCCTGCCTGCTTGTCTCTGGGGAGAGAGGGCTTAGCCCACTCTCCCCGCAGTTCTTACAAAAGCGGGTCTCACGCATCGTGAGACCCGCCTCAGTGTATACTGGTACAGTGTAGTGGTGAGAGAATCATGAAAGATTCAGATTGTATTTTTGAAGAGTTGAGAAATTGCAGGGGAAAGGAGAGCAATGGCAAAGGATGTCCTTCAGAAACCCGAATAGGCAGATGGATTTTTTAATGGAGATCTATAATTGGGGCTGGGGAAATGTATTTAAGGGTCAGGTTTCTCCTGGAGATTTCACAAGCTGCTATTTAGATTGGTTTGGGAGTTGGAGTGCCACAGAGAAGTTTACAGATAGGGCAGGACACAAATAGGGGAGAGCCGGATGCTGTGCTGTGTGTGAACAATTGTGTCTGGTGCAGGGGACACTCCCCTCAGTCTGGAAGTAAGACCAATCATGCAAGGATGAAGGCATATTAACCAGGGAGCAAGCAGAAGGAAGCTAGTGAGATCCCCGGGTGTTCTTGGACCAGAGACACAGGCAGAAGGGTGATGTTGCACCAGTGAATAGCGGCTTCCCCCAAGAGTCACTGAGCTGTTGGAGAGCATAGGACAGAGAAGCTAGAGAGAGAGGAACAGAGCCATTCTCTCACCCTCCTCACCAATACCTCTACTGGCAGCAGAGTGAAAGATTGCTGCCCACACAATCTTCCTACCTGTTCCAGAAAACTGAGGAAGACATTGAGAATCCTATGACCTATAATTTTATATTGACATTTACATGATGAATGGTACCTTGAAAGCCATAGGTAGCCCATATTGACATGGGAAGAGTGGAGCTCCTAGGAAAGAGCCTTGGAGAGCTGCAAGCAGTCAGAGTGGAGATATGTAGACACAGATGTCATACTGTATTCTTACCCGTTGAACAATGACCCCATGGAAATGTTAGCATTCTAACCAATTGGTGGCAGGGAAGAGGTCCTGCCAAGTGGCCTTCTCCTTCAGCACACCCAGGATTCATGCATTGGGCACACAAATGCCCATGCACACAACCATGCATACCCAGGTCAGAGGCTGTACCCAAGTATACATGTTTGTCTGAATGGGGTGAATATATTTCAGAGAGCTGCTACAATAAGCCTAACCACCCCACCCACGGGAATTTTCTGAAAATGCTTGGGAAGAATAAGTCTAATCTAGACTAAGATGGGGACAGGTTTTGCCGATCTCTAGGCTTGAAACAAACGTCCACTTCTCCAGACCCCACTTTTTCCATGAGATTACATTCGGCTTTTAAAAGGCTCTTCTAAATTCACATTGCAAAAGTACAATAGCTGCTGTGCATTCTGAGTGGCTCTCCATAGCTGTCTCCACTTCAGGCTACACTACACCTCAGACATATGGTGCTTTAATGGATACTAGCTATGGGAGACCTTTTTAATTTTAACAGATGGGCAAAACTGTGGAGAGGAGAAGGTAAAGTAAAATGCAGTACAGATGCCCTACACATATGTTATCACACCACCATTTGTTAGGAATGCTCTTGCTCTGGATTTCCTGCATCAGGCAGGAGGATGGACTAGCAGGCCCTCAAGACCAACTCCAACTCTATGATTCCACTATTCCAAATGGGGCAATTAAATGGGGCTCCAAATGTCCAGGTGTTGCAAGCCCCAAATGCATAGGGATATATGCATGGGGACCATAATGCACTTGAGTTCCTATGCAAATGACATCTAAGTCCTGGAAACCAATGAACTCATCTCCTCGCCCCCTATTGTGTAGAAAGCTAACATAAGAAACAGAGTTCTTAATGAGGATGAGCATCCAAGAATGCCATCTCTCACCTGCAACGTGAAATGGTACAGTCCACTCTTAAGAAGGTAAGAACAGCTCAGCTGGATCAGGCCCAAGGCCCATCTAGTCCAGCATCCTGTTTCACATAGTGGCCCACCAGATGCCGCTGGAAGCCTACAGGCAGGAGTTGAGGGCATGCCCTCACTCCTGCTGTTACTCCCCTGCAACTAGTACTCAGAGGCATCCTGCCTTTGTGGCTGGAGGTAGCCCACAGCCTCCTGACTATTACTGTAGCCGTTGATAGACCTCTCCTCCATGAAGTTATCCAAACCCCTCTTAAAGCCATCCAGGTTGTTGGCTGTCACCACATCTTGTGGCAGAAAATTCCACAAGTGGATTAGCGTTGTGTGAAAAAGTACTTCCATTTGTTGGTCCTACATTTCCTGGCAATCAATTTCATGGGATGACCCCTGGTTCTAATGTTATGTGAGAGGGAGAAGAATTTCTCTCTATCCACTTTCTCCACACCGTGCATGATTTTATAGACCTCTATCATGTCTCCCTGTAGTTGTCTTTTTTCTAAACTAAATAGCCCCAGGTGTTGTAGCCCTGCCTCATAAGAAAGGTGCTCTAGGCCCCTAATCATCTTGGTTGCTCTCTTCTGCACATTTTCCAGTTCTACAATGTCCCTTTTTAGATGTGGTGACCAGAATTGTACGCAGTACTACAGGTGTGGCCTCACCATCATTTTGTTTAAGGGCATTATAATCTTAGCAGTTTTATTTTCAATCCCCTTCCTAATGATCCCTAGCATGGAAATGACCTTTTTTCACAGTTTTTTTTTTTTTTTGGCTTCACATTGAGTCAACACTTCCAACGAGCTGTCCACCATGACCCCAAGATCCCTCTCTTGGTCAGTCACCAACAGCTCAGATCTCATCAATGTATACTTGAAGTTGGGGTTTTTCGTCCCAATGTGCATCACCTTACACTTGCCAACATTTAACCGCATTTGCCAACTTGTCGCCCACTCACCCAGTCTGGAGAGATCCTTTTGGAGAGATCCTCACAATCTACTCTTCCACTTTAGGATTACTGATATTGGCCTATTTTCACTCAAAGTACCTGATAAATGCCAGCTGACAGGAGAATCGTATCTAAGGAGCCCCTGGTAGTGCAGTGGTAAAACTGCCGCCCTGTAACCAGAAGGTTACAAGTTCAATCCTGACCAGGGGCTCAAGGTTGACTCAGCCTTCCATCCTTCCGAGGTCGGCAAAATGAGTACCCAGAATGTTGGGGGGCAATATGCTAAATCATTGTAAACCGCTTAGAGAGCTCCGGCTATAGAGCGGTATATAAATGTAAGTGCTATTGCTATTGCTAATTCCACTCCAGGGGAAACACAGAGCAAAGGTTCACACAGAGCAGGTTCACACGCCCCCCCCCCACCAGGATGCAAGTAGCATCTCAGTAAAATATCTGGACACGAGAGCCCCTGTTCCTGGTGACATCTGAACTCTCCCAAGTCTAGTTCCCGCAACAGGTTACCGTCATTAACCTCCTTATTCAAGCTGACTTCACTTGGTTACAGAAGTTGGCTTGAAGTCAATAAAATGCTGGTAATGTGGCCCAGGGACCAGATTTGGGCAGTTTGAGGCATCAGACCTGCTGGGAGTGCTACGAGCTTACTGCTATGCTGGCTGTCATGTGAACCTGCTTATAATTTAGATACCAGCAACCAGTGTTCCCTCTAACCGGGATTCCCAGATGTTGTTGACTACAACTCCCAGAATCCCCAGCTGCAATGGCTTTTGCTTGGGGGTTATGGGAGTTGTAGTCAACAACATCTGGGAATCCCCTTTAGAGGGAACACTGCCAGAAACACCCACAGGGGGAGTTAGGTGCTGAGGCAGGATAGGGACCATTTTTCTCCCCTCATGAATAAAAGAGAAGGTGTATCTTGGCTCAGTTAGCAGGGGAAAGCTCATGTTGTCCAATTTGACTGGCAGTGACTCTCAAGGCCTGGAGATTAGGAAAATAGGAGGATAGGAAGCTGCCATATACTGAGTCAGACCATTGGTCCATCTAGCTCAGTATTGTCTACACAGACTTCTCCAAGGTTGCAGGCATGAATCTCTCTCAGTCCTATCTTGGAGATGCCAGGTAGGGAACTTGGAACCTAGATGCTCTTCCCAGAGGGGCTCCATCCTCTGCTGAGGGGAATATCTTACAGTGCTCACACATCATCAAGTCTCCCATTCATATGCAACCAGGATGGACCTTGCTTAGCTAAGGGGACAAGTCATGCTTGCTACTTCAAGACCAGCTCTCCTCTGCTGGACATTTTGCTGGAAATGTCCTGGGACTGTGTGTATGGCAAGCATATTGAATATTATTAAACTTTATTCTGCTTTGATGGAGGAGGATTGTTCTTGTTACCCACAAAATCTAACTGAACGAATGCAATTCATTTAGTAATTCATGCTCGTTGCTGTACTGTTTGATCTTTGTCCAGCTTTCTCGCCCTTCTGCCAAACTTTCTTCTCACGGATATCCTTCCCCCTCACCTTGCACAGTGTGCCATCTGTTCCAGGAGATGTGGGAGGAGCTGAGTTAAGACAGAGCAGATGTGGTATTCCCCAGCAAGCTTGAGGTGGACAGGACGGAGGAATGGATCAGGGCAAGAACTGCAGGGAAGATCAATGCATTGTTGATCTTCCATATGAATAAGCTCGTTGTCGCAATTTGCAGGAGAGTTCAGTGTTGGCATCATAAAATGCAATCAGAGGGAGATCTGGGGAAATGGGATGTATGGGGAAATATATATAACTTGTACAAATCCACAGATTTAGTGCAAAGTATTCTATTGTGAATATATGAGGAAAGGACAGGGGAAATGAAGGAGCAGAGGCCGTAATAATGGTATGTTTTAGAAAAAAAACAGCTGGACAGATTTTGAGAAGATAACCTTGACTTCTGATGGCTAACTTCACAAAGAGGCACCTTTCAATGTGGTGAACCTCTTTATTGAGCAGGGGGAGAGTAACTGGCCCTATCCACCCCCAGCACAGCATCCCTCCAGTGGCTGTTGCTGGGGTCTATCTTATGTTTCTTTTTAGTTGGTGAGCCCTTTGGAGACAGGGATCCATCTTTATTTATTTATTATTTTTCTGTGTAAACCACCCTGAGCCATTTTTGGAAGGGTGCTATAGAAACTGAATGAATGAACGAATGAATAAATAAATAAATAAATAATATTTTATTTATTATTATTTACATTTATATCCCACTCTTCCTCCAAGGAGCTCAGAATGGTATACATGCTTATTTTTATCCTCACAACAACCCTTTGAGGTAGGAAGATAGGGATTTGAACTTGAGTCTTCCTGGTCCTAGTCCAACACTCTAACCACTATGCTATGCTGGCTTTCCTTATGAAGCAGCTACCTTTCAGAAGCTAAGCAATACTCTAAAACTTATCTGTTTGGCCTGGCTTTCAAGAGTTTTTAAATATTTTAACCCGTTTTCAGGGTTTTTGACTGTTTAATTGTTGTTTTAAAATGTTTTTAAATTGTTAATTGTTGTTATTTTGTTTTTTAATTTTTGTTTTAGCTTTTTACTGTTTTAATGGTTTGTTTTAATTGTAAACCACCCTGAGCCATTTTGGAAGGGCAGTATAAAAATCAAATATATAAATAAACAAACAAACAAATAATCAAACCTGGTTCTGGTTCTGTCTGAATGAGTGACCACCTCAAGAACCCCTTTGTACACTGCCCTGAGCCCCATGACAGAAGAAAGGTGGTATATAAATGCAATAAAAGAAAATAGCACTGGGGGAGGAGGAAAGAAATTTCTCATCTGAAAAATATTTAAGGCATGTGGTAGGAGTGTGGAAAACATTCACGGAGTGGCAAGAAGAGGGGCAGGAGAAAGAGGAAGACACATTTCTTCTTTGTGCCATTCTTCTCCCTGTACTTTCTTGCCCAAACCAACCGAGATTTTGTTAGCGTTTGGCACATGTACCACTGCTGGATCAGGAATCTTCATGGGTCAATCAAGAGCGCACTCCAATGCACATTCCGGGTGGAGGCACTGCCTCTCTTGAACATCCCCCATGCGTGCATTCCACTGGGGACGGGCGAGCAGATTTGGATGCACAACTGAGTGCACAGTCCACTGAAAGCAATGCTAAGTGATAACATCTATGCAAGGATATGCATTTGGGTACATGCTCTGTTTACCCATGATCCTTTACATTCCGAGGCAGCATTTCTCACAAAAAAAAAAAAAAAAAAAAACACAAGTTCCATGATCCCCCACAGAAAATGTGGTTCCTCGGAAGCTTGAGAAACAAATTAGAGTCAGAGAGCTCTCTGCCTGTCTGTGAGCCCTTCCCACCACTGCTTACTCCCAAATCTCCCTTTGTAAAGCCCAATTTCAAGCCCTCTCACCAAGGGTGGTTCAGGGGGGCACGGAGGAGGCAATCACCCTCCCCTCAGACAGGTGGCTTGCCCCCTCTGCCCCCATTTCTGTTTCAGTAATCTAATATGTAGAATAGAGTTCGCCCACCCATAAATGCACATTGCCGCTTCTGTGACACCCCCCCCCGCCCATGTTTTTTCTAGTGCTGTCACTGCCTCCCTCAAAAGAGCCTTTTGTTTGAACCAGGAGTTCTCCAGCTTGTCCCCAGATGTTGTTGGACTACAAATCCCATCATCCCCAGCCACAATGGCACACAAGTAGAAGGGCTCGAAATGGAACCCTCCACATGAAAAGGCATGCCTCATCAGGCATGGCTTTTCAGTGTACTTACTTAAAGTTCTTTAAAAACAGTTGTCTTCATCCTTTAAACTGCCTTAGGGGTGGGGGAGAGGAATTGGGCTCTGAAGTGGTACATCTGAGGACATTCCACTCATCCCCTTCATCCATTTTGGGCTTTGGGGTGCAGCATATCCATGCATGAGATACCCACTTTAAATCCCCGGGAAATTATATTGTTAGGATATCACTGTGAATGTGAACAAGTGAAAAACATTGTAACTTGAACACAACACTCCATATAGCTAATATGCTGCTCCTAAATCTGGCAAAATATATTGAAAATAGTAAGGTTTTTCCATTTTTAAGTGACTAGCATAAGAGAGGCCACTTCCAGCCTAAGAGGCAAGATGCCTCTCAATACCAGTTGCAGGGGAGCAGCAGCAGGAGAGAGAGTGTGCCTTCAGCTCTTGCCTGGGGGCTTTCCAGAGGCATCTGGTGGGCCACTGTGTGAAACAGGATGCTGGACTAGATAAGCCTTGGGCCTGATCCAGTATGGCAGTTCTTATGAGAACCATTATAAATAAATATCTCTTTTTACTAAATCCCCTCAGCATTTAACAAAATAACATTTTTATTTCTTTGTTACAAGTTTTAAAAGAAAGAAAGAAAGAAAGAAAGAAAGAAAGAAAGAAAGAAAGAAAGAAAGAAAGAAAAGGAT
Organism: Hemicordylus capensis; assembly: GCF_027244095.1. Lineage (NCBI taxonomy): Eukaryota > Metazoa > Chordata > Lepidosauria > Squamata > Cordylidae > Hemicordylus > Hemicordylus capensis. The sequence continues at coordinate 315,527,307 of NC_069660.1, read as the reverse complement.
TTTCTGTCATGCATGATGGTGGACCAGAGTGAGAGCTAGAAAATACTGGAGTAATTTCAAAAGTGTAGTCATGTTAATAACAGTTCTCAGTGTTGCTTTGTTGTTAATGTTTGTTAATGTATGTGAAAACTTGCAAGTAGCGAATTGCATATGGAGAGAATTATTTGTCTATACTGTAACAGCTGCAAGTGTACTTTAGGTTACATACTGCTGATTAAAGGAGTACCAGCGTAGAAGAGTAGGAAAAATAAAATGCCTGATTATGCAGTTGTGGCTAAGTAAACCAACTATAATGAAACCAAATAAGACAGTTAAAATGTAATAGATTTACCAAAAGCTGGAAATCTTTTATTGACTACTGATATAATGACACTGATCATCTATCTATCTATCTATCTATCTATCTATCTATCTATCTATCTATCTATCTATCTATCTTTATTTATTTATTTGTCAAGAGCCTCCCCATCTCTGGCAACTTTTAAAAAGGCACTGAAGACACATTTCTTACCCAGGCTTTTAATTACATTTACTAGCTGACCCTGCACAGAGCATCTGTGCAGTTGTGCACTGAACCTGTGGCATCTCCCTTGCAGTGCTCTCGCTCGCTCTCCCCCCCCAGCTCGCTCGCTCACTCTCCCTCCACAGCTTGCTCGCTCGCTCTCCTTCTGCAGCTCTCTCACTCTCTCCCTGCAGCTCGCTCGCTCGCTCGCTCTCTCCCCCCACAGCTCTCCCCATTGGGCAGGCCAGGGCCAATCCATCCCCCCGCCGCCTCCCACCTCCTCCTCCCGGCTGGTAAGGCTTTGCCCGCCGTCTGCCCACCTCATCGCCACCACCATTATTTCTCCCCGCCACCGCTTCCTCTTCCTGGCCAGCGGGGCTTTGCCCGCCATCCATCCACCTCTTCTGGCCGGCGGGGCTTTCCTCCCTCACGACCCGTCTTTTTGCAGACCTCTGCCTTCTATCCATTTATATAGATAGATTCCTCTCCTCTACAATCAAGAACATCTTCCGACCAGTAACAGTTGCATTCCAACTGACCTTAACCATCATAGGCTCCTCCTTCTTATCTGCATAGGGAATCCCCACTGCCCAATCACCACAGTGCCACAGTCTCCTCTTCCCTATCTGCATATGGAATCCACACTGCCCAGTCAGGTGCTTCTTCTTGCAAACTCTGTCAGCCAATAGCCTCCTTTCTACCACGTCCCCACACATGGCCCGTCTTGGAGAATTAATAATATATAGATAGTTTTAAATCATTTTAATACTGGGTTTTAAATGTTTTTAATCATTTAAATGATTTGAATTGTAAACCACCCAGAGACGCAAGGTTTGGGTGGTATAGAAATATTTCAAATACATAAATAAATAAATAAATAAATTAACATTTCTATACTGCCTGACACATGCATACAGATGATGATGATGAATGTTTATATACTGCTCTTCCACTATTAGATTTTCAAAGTACTTCAAAGCATTTGCATAATATACTCAAAACATATTCACAATGGCTGACATCCTACCTAACTCTGAAGCCACACACTGGGAAGCTATGGCCCTGCTGTGGAAGGTTTCATTAGCTCCACAGTGTCCACTGCGCAATGGAGGACAATTTTTGCTAATCTCTCCTTCCCTAAGAAATGCCTGCATCACCCAAATATATGTCCCAGAGGGCTGTGCAGTCCTCAAAGACATATTTTTGGGAGTGCAGGGCACTTCTGGGGTAAGGAGACCGGGAAATGTTTTTCCACTCCTTGCATGATGGACACCATATAGCTAAGAAACCTCTTCCTGCTATATTACTTGTTCTGGAATTGTTCTTACAGTATCTTATGTTTTGCTTTTCACTTGTTACCTTCATCTCTTTGATATGGCCAGTTGGCCAGTGACTGACTAGCTGAACTAAACTATATTTCTTCCACAGTAGTGGAGGGTGTCTCTGGACAGAATGTACTTCTCAACTGTCACATTAAAAAATGTTGTTGAATGCCAACTACCAAATGCGCTGAATGCCAACTATTACGTCAACTTCTGGATATCAAATAATGAAAGTAAATATTATTAGTTGTCAAATAGAGACATCAAATATTAAAATAATTTCCTGTGACTTTTCAGAGAATAGCTGGAGAATATTTAGCATCAACTTTAACAAAGAAGAACTTGAGGTAGAATTTTTTAAAAAAACATGTTCTTTTAAGGGAGGAGAGCTGGTCTTGTGGTGGCAAGCATGAATTTTCCCCTTTGCTAAGCAGAGTCTGCCCTGGATTGCATTTGAATGGGAGACTACATGTGAGCACTGTAAGATATTTCCCCTAGGGGATGGAGCTGCTCTGGAAAGAGCATCTGCATGCTTGCATGCAGAAGGTTCCAAGTTCCCTCCCTGGCAGCATCTCCAAGATAGGGCTGAGAGAGACTCCTGCCTGCAGCCTCGGAGAAGCTGCTGCCAGTCTGTGTAGACAATACTGAGCTAGATAGACCAAGGGTCTGACTCGGTAGAAGGCAGTTTCCTATGTTCCTTGTTTGCCCCTCTAGTGTGCAAACTACCATCACAACAGTCACAATACAGAACATAGTAGAAGCTTAAAATAATTCCATGTGGCATCTGCTCCACTCAGTGGCCAACATCCAGACTGATGCTGTGCTTGTGCAATCATGTTGCACCAGCCGGTTGTGCTCAGACAGGAGCTTGTATTCCAAAATAGTGTTGTGCTAGCGCAACAGAGTATGCTTGTGCGACAAGGCTAAAGTAGGTGACCACAGCCACCTCCACTATCATTGTTGCAAAAGTGCAATTTCAAGCATCCCTGCAACTCCGCACAGCTAAGTCACCTTGCACACGCACAACATTCTTCATTGCACTTGCACAGCGTTACTCTGGATACCAGTCACTGGGTGTGATGTGTTGAACAGCTTGCCAAGTAGATTGCCACCACTGCATGGAGCACAGCCATGACCTGGCCAGATATTCTGGGTGGTAGCCGGTAGTCTTGTGGAGATTCTCCATGCTGTGGGACCATCAGCATAGGGATTGCTCTGCATGCTGCAACTTGGAGAAAAGCCCTGAGCTGAAGTCCTTTGGAAGTTTCCCCTCAATTTCACTTATAAGAACATAAGAACAGCCCTGCTGGATCAGGCCCAAGGCCCATATTGTCCAGCATCCTGTTTCACTCAGTGGCCCACCAGATGCCTCTGGGGAGCCCACAGGCAAGAGAACATAGGAAGCTGCCATATATTGAGTCAACCCATTGGTCTATCTAGCTCAGTATTGTCTACCCAAACTGGCAGCGGCTTCTCCAAGCTTGCAGGCAGGAATCTTTCTCAGCCCTATCTTGGACAAGCCAGGAAGGGGACTTGAAACCTTCTGCTCTCCCCAGAGTGGCTCCATTCCCTGAGGGGAATATCTTTCAGTGCTCACACTTCTAGTCTCGTTTCATATGCAACCAGGGCAGACCCTGCTTAGCTAAGGGGACGTCATGCTTGCTACCACAAGACCAGCTCTCCTCACCTTTAAAAGGCAAGGGAAGTTGCACATAGGAACATAGGAAGCTGCCATATACTGAGTCAGACCATTGGTCTATCTAGCTCAGTATTGTTTACACAGACTGGCAGCAGCTTCTACAAGGTTGCAGGCAGGAATCTCTCTCAGCCCTATCCTGGAGATGCTGCCAGGGAGGGAACTTGCAACCTTCTGCTCTTCCCAGAGTGGCCCCATCCCCTGAGGGGAATATCTTCCAGTTCTCACACAGCAAGTCTCCCATACATATGCAACCAGGGCAGACCCTCCTTAGCTAAGGAGACAAGTCATGCTTGCTACCACAAGACCAGCTCTCCTCACAGAAAGGTATGTGCATGCCCTCTCTCCTGCTGTTGCTCCCCTGCAACTGGTACTCAGAGGCATCCTGCCTTTGAGGCTGGAGGTGGCCTGTAGCCCTCTGACTAGTAGCCATTGATAGACCTGTCCTCCATGAAGTTATCCAAACCCCTCTTGAAGCCATCCAGGTTGTTGGCTGTCACCACATCTTGTGGCAGAGAATTCCACAAGTAGATTGTCTGTTGTGTGAAAAAGTACTTCCGTTTGCTGGTCCTGAATTTCCTGGCAATCAATTTCATGGGATGACCCCTGGTTCTAGTCTGATGGGAGAGGCAGCAGAGGGATGAAAAAGGGCTCCAAACCCCATCTAGAGCAGGATTGATTCTGGCAGGCAACAGGAGGGAGCCATGTGCCCCATGTTTCCATTCCTCATTTCTCTTGCAAAGATTATTTGCTATTAAGATAACAACCTCTCAGCCCCTCCAGGCAATATGGCTCATCTGTTAAAAATAAATACAAGAACGAGGCTGCATCTCACTGCTAAGCAGAAGTAATGCAGCTTAAACGGCAAAGGGAGAAGCTTGTCGGAGTCAGCCAAGCAATCTCCTTGACTATCCGACACCATCTGTTTAACGTCACTTAGAGTTAGGCCATGCCTTGCTTGCGCTTTTGACCTTTGTCTTTTCCCAAGGCTCCAAGATGGAAGCCAAGGGCTGTTGCCACTTGTAACCCCGGCCCTTGTCTGGGCAGCTTGTGCCTCAACTCAGCTAAAGGCAAGTGGGATTTATTGGCTTTTGTGCCTTCATCACTGATGATGGCAGAGCTGCGTCTAGCTTTGTGACTGTTTTTCACCAGTGTCAAAAAGCACCTCCCATTTTAGGTCATTTCTGACACTGGCTGAAAGCTTGCTTGTGCTGCTTTGATATTTCTCTGCGTCCTGACTCCCGTGTCGTTTCCCCTCATTGCCGCTGCTTCTCGACACAATTTATCTTCATCTCCTTGGCTCCCACTGTGCTTAGCCTCATTTGCAAACATAAGCATAAATTATCAAAACCAATATTAATGTCTAAATCAATACGATATGACAGGGTTCCACGTTGTGCTTTGTTTCTCAGAGCAATAGTTACCTGTTGCAGTTACTATCATAGGAGGAGAAGTCGCAGACATACGGGCTTCTACCATAAGCCTCCTTTGTACAACATAGAGGGAATCCAACCGACATCCAGGCTAATGCTGCAATAGTGTAAACATGTCCTAGTGCAAAACTGTTGCACTAACAGTCAATGTCTGTACACTCATACACATGTTTTTTGAGAATTACTCTACCTTTGTTCATTTTAAAAGTGGACCTGGATACAGGCCCCTCAGATGCATGATACAGATAGGAACCTGCATTCAACATAAAATGTGAATGACTGTACCGGTGTACAGATCTGTACCTGTGTACTCTGTACACTCACCATAAGTGTGTTGAGCATAATGTGTGAATGGGCCTAATGGTGCAAAACTATCCTCGTTGTGCAAGCAGACTGAAAGTTCAAGAGACTGAGTAGTCCGCCCCTATGTTTTATGTTTGTAACCTCCGAAAATGAATGTCATGGGTTTGGGACACTGAGGACTTGGATGATGAGGAAGACTGGGATGGGGGACATGAGCAATGCTTGGAGAGAGCCCCAGAAGCACCACTTCACCAGCGGAGGCATTTTGACTCAGTCCTATAACAAAATAATGCAAGTGAAGTGGTGCTTTGACCACTTGAAAGCACTCTATAGGCCCATTCACATGTTATGTTCAACACTCATACAGTGAGTGTGCACAGGTACAGATCTGCACACAGGTACAGTGACTAACATGTTATGTTGAATGCAGGTACAGAAGTACACTTCTTATGTATAGTTTGCATTTGAAGGGCCTGTATCTAGGTTTTAACATGAATGCAGATACAGTCATTCACACAAACTTGTGTACGTGTGTACAGACATCTGCACACTCGTACAGCATTGTGTCCAAATTGGGCTTCTAGTTCTTCATCCAAGCAGGAATTTACACACTTGTCTTGCAATTTAGCTTTAGTCCCAATGTGAGGGCAAGTCTATTTCAAAGGGGAGAAAGATAAACTTTTCATTTAGTTTGAGTGATGTAGCTCTTTGGATCTCTGACCACACATGGCAACTCCACAGATAGTCTCATCAGCCAAGAGTCAGAGCTTCTTGCAGTAGCAGGGGTGGCCCAACCGAGGCCCACATCTGCCATCCTGCTGAGACCGCAGAAATCTGCTGCCTGAGAGGACTCCCTCAACTCACTTCATAAAAGGGCGACCCCTGTCCAGTATGTTCCATGATGAATGTCTCTAGGACTAGGAGCTGCAGTGGTCAGAAGGAAAGGGATGGATTTGTCAAGGCAATCATGTCATGGCTCATTATGAATTTGGACTGGCTTTGGAGAAGCTAAATGGCCAAAAGAAAATTGTAATCACCCTCCAAAAAATGCATCACTCTACTCAAGAGGAGTATTTAAGGACAGGCAGGGGATGTCATAATGAGAAGATTATTTTGGCAATGAAAATAAGCCCCTGGGTTCCAAAATGTCACTTGCTATTTAATCAGAAGAAAGTACACAGTGTATAATTGTCAGAGATCAGCTACAGTTATACAGTTCCATCCAAGATCCTAGATAGTGAGAAATGGCAAGGGATCGGTTGAGATTGATTGGGGGAGTTCTCTGCCATTCTAGTCAATTTAGAGATAATGCACACACACAAGTCCTCAACCCAATGGGGAAGCCTCAAATGTGCTAAAATACCCCCACACACTTCTATATAGGAAGTAGCAACCTACATAATAGGATCTAGTAGTAGGAGATTATCATGTGTGACAACTACACACATCCTGAAAACTTTCAGGGCATGTTCAGAACTTAAGTTGTGCATGACCAAGCATATCCAAGGTGACAGAGTCTGCTCCCAAGATAGGAATTCCATCACAATATACGGACGTTACAATCCTGAATACACTTCAAATTACACAAAGCAGCCCAGGAACATGTACCAAACACTCAAAATAGTGGGAATACGGAACTCTCAGCACCATCCACTCACTGTCTGCTTCACAGGGAGATTTGGAGAGAGAGGTCTATCAATAGTACATCAGGTCAATCAATGGCTATGTATTAGCTATGTCTGGCTATTAGTGATGTCATCAGGGATTCCCAACCATGGGTACCCAGAGATTGTTGGACTGCCAAAAACCATTGTTGCTGTGGGATGATGGGAGTTGTGGTCCATCAACATCTGGAGACCCAAAGTTGGAGACCCTTGAGATCCTGCCCCACTGAGAGCTACATCCGTTGTGTGGTGTGCTGAAGATGGTGTGTCTGGAAAATAAACTCCTCAAGCAGTCCTTCAGAAGATGGGAAGCAGCTGTATCTGCAGCACTCTGGATTCAGTGGTCTGATCACCATCTTTCCTGTGAGCCTGCCTTCAAGTTGCTCTATCTAACAAGGGACGATGGAGCTTGCAAGCTATTTATCCTGGCGACATTATAGCTAACTCTTAATAATGCTGATTGAAAAGGGCTTTAGGCAAGAAGAGAAGGAGAAACACAATTGACATTTCAGCACCACCTCAGCAAGCACACATAAAGAAGAATGGTTTTTAAAAGGAGATAAATATATATACGTTTTGAGAAAAAACAAGCTTCACCAAAAACATCATATTGGCACCGGAGATTACTTATGAACAAAGACCAACATGAAAAGCAAGCAGCCTGAAGATTTGCTCAGTCGGTAATGTGGTTCTTAGATTAATCTGATGTCTGATGAAATTCCACTTCAAAGAGTCACAATACATTGCTATTCTCTTGCCTTGTCGTGTTGAATTTGTGGTTCCTTTTGCTTTCGGGGAGCCTGACACAAGGAGAAAACAATATTTCTGCCTGAAGCAGATCTACATATGCGTCTGAATGAGATGGTGCAGTCCTGAAGAAGAGTGGACTGTACCACTTCATATGGGGATACCAGTTTTGAATATCCCCCCTGCAAACAAACAGACCAAAAAAAAAAAAAAACATGAAGGAAAACCGGAGCCGCCCTTTCCCCACAGTTCTAGTTTTCCATTTACAAAGGCATAATTTTTTGTAGAGAAACATCCAAAATGTGAAGCCCCCCCCACTTTGCAGCCTGATGTAGTATAGTCCATTCTACTATCTCTTGCCTGACACATCCTTTTCATGGCATCACTCCCTGGGCAAAGTAACTTCTTCCCATGCCATGACATCGGAAGTCCAGGCTGTGTGGAAGGAGCCTATGCAGAGACCCCTACTACATTACCCCAGTTTCCAGGAAGGATGCTGCTGATGGCATGAGGAAGATTCCCAACGTTGTCCCTTCCCTTGTGTCCTGGGCCTTCTTCGTGGCACCGGAAAGAGATCTGCTTCAGCAGGTCCCTTGCTGCAATGGTAATATGAGAAGAGGCCCTGTGTAGATCCAGCATGAGACAAGCTGCAATGTTCTGGCCTATGAAAAGCATCATTGCATTTACTATCTACTGTATATGGATTGCATACGGATTGCATACTTTCTTGCAGAAGGGCAAATATGTTGACACTAGTGCAACACTCGTCTGGAGTGCACGCTCCAGACTTTGTGCCACTAACTAGCACAACCGCCTTATGCAAGTGCAGAATTGGCCAGGATTTTGGCCCCAGTATGCTGTCCTCGTCCTGTCCCAAGTGGTGGAGATGAGCCCTTGCTCTGCCTCATCTTGCTGCTGGCATCCTTCTAAAGTCTGAAAACGTTCAACATTCTCTCTAAGCCCTTGTTTTCTCTTAACTACATATACACAGCTCTTTCAGTGTTTCCTTCCTGCCTTTTGATCATCCTCCCAACTCTCTTTCAACTCCTTCAGAGTCTCATAATAGAATGGTTCCCTTAAAACAACCCGATCACCTGATTTTGAACAAGATGCTGTTCTCAGGATTCAATGAGTAGGAAAATTGCCATTAGCAAATAAAGGGTATCTCTGATGGAAATGCAGAGGGGAAAGTATATGGCTTATTAATGTCAGTGGGAATTGGAGGCTCATCCTAAAGAATCCCAAGAATCAGATACGTTTTGTAAAGTCTTAGGGGTGACTTGTAAGAGGAATAATAATCTTTATGCATGAGAGAAACCCCGTTGGCTGCAAGTTGCTGGAAAGTGAAGAGCGAATGGCTCAGAGACAGATAAAGTGAAATGAAGGTTGTGTCACAAGCACAGCCCATTGCGAGTGCATTCGCACAGTGCTTGAGGCTGGAACTAGACTGTATGAGAGATGTGTGGTTGCCAATGAAAACATCAGCCCTACATCACCATCATCATCATCATCATCATCATCATCATCATCATCATCATCATTATCATCATCTTTCTCCTCTTCCTCTGCCCTAGTAATGTTACATTACTTTGCTGTGGATTCCCTCATCTACTTGCATCCTCATGGAGAATTCCCTGTCCCTCGGTGCACCACTAAGTAGAACTCCTGTGTGGATTTCAGAATTCTAATCCACATTCATGAATTCACCAGTGGAGTTGGGGGAACTCACTAAATAATGCTGTGAATGGTTCATGCTGTGGATTCTCTTTGGTATTACTAGATCATCAGTTTTCAAATTGTGTTCCTTGGAACCCTGTAGTTCTTTGCAAACCTGTCAGAGATTACTCAGAGAGAAGATCAGTAATAGCGGCCAGACTTTCCCCAGAAGCAACCTGGCACTGCCCAGTACTACGTCTTCCCCTGCTATGTGCAGCCATAGGGGAGGTTTGTATTGTGTGATATTGCTATTACGTTAATATTAGAAGCCCCAGGATTAAGGAGGTGCACAGATTTGAAGCTGAATCAGGTCATGGGGCTGCCAAACTGATCCAACTGGTGGAGGGCAGGGCAGGAGGGGGTGGCGAGCAGCATTTTTAGAAGTGAGAAAAGCAAGTCCTTACTTGCTCCTTTGCTGCTCCCCGCAGCTTCTTTCTGCAGTGGGGCTCCTTCAGAAGCTCTTGCATGGTGGCGGTGATTTGTGCACATCCCTACCCTGGATGTATGGGAAGAGGCCATGTTTTAGTGGCTCTTCCACATGTCAGCACTGCCCTTACTAGAAACTGGAGCAATGCTGGCAAGGGGAGGTGCTTCAGCAATCGGCTCTCCCACGTGGCTTGGGGAACCTTTGGACCCCTGAAGGCCAAAGTCACCAGGGGTATTGCATGTGATCCAGAGCAGGTGGCAGGGGCAAAGGCCCTCTCCGTCAACGCTGGAGGTTCCAATCCACACAGAGTCCTCCCATAGTTGCTGTTTAGCATAAAAACCTGCATATGCAAACACCATTTATGTGCTTGTAATGTAATTGACCTTGATAAGCTAGATCACCCTAATGTGTGTTGGGGTGTGGGGGTAGGTTTTGGAGGTGTTAGTGGGTGGGGGTGTAAAGCATGGTATATGTGGAAAATGGTGGGGCATTCACCTTCTAAGTGCTGGGTGATGGGATATTTATTTATCTCAGGCTATACATTTCAAGAGCCTTCCTTCCTTCCTTCCTTCCTTCCTTCCTTCCTTCCTTCCTTTCATCCTCTGGTCAATCCCATGTATACTAATCAGTTTTTGTTTTCATTCACAGGGTACCTGATCACATCATCTAGTGGAAGAGAAGCCAAAGACATTCCACATTCAGGCCATGCATCAATGTCAACTTTACTGAATATATTACATTAAAAACGTTGTAGTCAATAAACACTGCAATTATATAAGAAGGGGAAATCTAGTGGTTCTTGTTGATTAGTAATTGTGCCTGAGCTTCCTTCGGTTGATGCATAGACTTTGACCTTTGGGTTTCGCCTGTTCTTAATGACTTTTCAAATCCCTGTTATATCCTAACCTTAGTTTCAGCAGAGTAGTCTAGCAACCTGATCCCACAGGGTGGGGAGAGATGTGCTGGAGGAGATGCCACAACACAGATATATTCAGATCTCAACTGAAAGACAAATGGAACAGCAAACTCACAATGCTTCCAGGGTGGGGATGCTCAGAGATGGGTTTTCATGCACAAGACATGCACTCAAAATTCCCTGGATCCACTTCCCCATCTGCACAATTTGCACAGAGAGAGGAAAAGGAAGATCCAAGGAAAGGCTGATTTGTATTCCATATAGTAAAATGCAGAGGAATTAGGGCCAAAATATATGTGACCGAAAGTGCATAATTCTTCTCGCTTAAAAAAATAATGAATCAAAAGCAACTGTAGAGGGCTGAAATCAAGGGCAAAGGTGTAGCGGCTGCTCAACCCTTTACTCTCCTGTCATTTGATCAAAATTTCTCCCCTTCAGTTGCTTTTCCTCATGGAGAAAAGATATGAGCTCCTGGTATATTTATCCCTTGAGTTGGAAAAGCTGCTTGGGAAGGAGCTCCTCCCCACTCACCTTTCCCCTCTGCTGTTCTGAATTTAAAAAAAAATGATGAAAGAATCATGGAACTTCTTGTAAAGTCCATTTTGGTCCTTACTGCAGATATTTCATGGACAGCCATCATTGATTCATCATTGCCTATGATGCAAAATCCTCCACCTCTTTATATTAAAAATAAGGTTTTGCAGGAAGTTTCCTTTATTTGTTGTGGATGCCCACCTTTTCTAAATGCATTTTTAGGACACTTTTCTACCAAAAAGGAAAGGAAAGGAAAAGGGCCCCTCTCTTGTCCCATGCTAGCTGTGCCATGATGTGTCCCACACAGCCTTCCAAAATGCAACCTGTTCCTTCTCCCCCATACCAATGAATAAAGCCTTTTGCTTTGTTCACTGGACTGAAATAGACGTATGAGCAACTGAGCTTTGTAACTGTTTGTGCAATTAAACCTTGAGGAGCTACCTGAAAATGCTTACAAGCCATTTGGGTCACAGATCTGCAATAATGAATATCTGGTTTTTGCTTCAGGAATGCAAGACCACCAATATTCACTGCATCCGTAATTAAAAATGAGGTGGCTTATGAACAAATGTGAATGGATGGAGGAACATAAGAACAGCCCTGCTGGATCAGGCCCAAGGCCCATCTAGTCCAGCATCCTGTTTCACACAGTGGCCCACAAGATGATGCTGGAAGCCACAGGCAAGAGCTGAGGGCATACTCTCTCTCCTGCCGTTACTCCCCTGCAGCTGTTACTCAGAGGCATCCTGCCTTTGAGGCTGGAGGTGGCCTGTAGCCCTCCGACTAGAGGCCATTGATAGACCTCTCCTCCATGAAGTTATCCAAACCCCTCTTCAAGCCATCCAGGTTGTTGGCTTTCACCACATCTTGTGGCAGAGAATTCCACAAGTTGGTGATACGTTGTGTGAAAAAGTACCTCCATTTGCTGGTCCAAAATTTCCTGGCAATCAATTCCATGGGATGACCCCTGGTTCTAGTGTTATGTGTGAGAGAGAAGAATTTCTCTCTATCAATTTCCTCCACTCCATGCATAATTTTATAGACCGATAGATAGATAGATAGATAGATAGATAGATAGATAGATAGATAGATGCAAAGCCTGTTCGATATTTTATTTTATTTTATTTTATATATATATATATATATATATACACACACACACACACACACACACACACACAATTTAATATTATCTAAAAGAAGTTTTATTTAATATATTTGTATACTGCCCACTACCAAAGTCTCTAGGCGATTTACAACCATTTTTAAAATGCCCTCTCTTCATTTCAGCTTAATTTAAGCATAGTGTGTAGAGGAGAGATAAGTGGCTTTTGTTAATCATAAGTGCATTTTGATGGGTAGTGTGTAAGGTTAGACTCTTAGAGGGAACAGCTGTTACTAGGACTCTTAGTCAGTGATACATATGGCTCCTGCCACTTCCTGTCCAGGCGCTCATGAGTAGGTCTGGGCTTCCTGTTTGCACGCCTAACCCTGTGCATTCACAACAGGATGTGATATTAACAAACGTTTAGTGAGCTTCTTCTACAGTATTTTATTAACCCACTATGATTGTTGAAGTATTGATTTAGACATGACAAGGGTATATTCATCTCCTAATTTGTCGGGCAAATTAATTCAGCAGCAGCATTAAACTGCTGCTTATCCTGCGGATGCTTGAACTCATCAGTTGGCCTGGGCTCTCCTTGCTCAAATGTCTCTGCTTGGCAGTCTGGTTTGCCCAGCTTCCCCTAAGAGTTTGCAAGGGCAGGTGGGCATTATGCCCAGCTAGAAGCTCTGCAAGAAACCTCTAGATAATTGGAATAATGAGAAGGGGAGAGAGAGCAGAACATTTGAAAAGCTCCAGTTTTGGGGTGCTACCAAAGGGCTACTGGATCTTCAGCAGTGCAAAAATAATGAAAGTTTGGCAAACTCCACCTCCCCAAAAGCCTAAAAGAAGTGCCATCGACAGTGTAATGAACAGACAATATTATCAAATTCCATTACCTTCAGTCAAAGCTTGCACGAGCTTAGGGTCTTTAGCAGTGCTTCTCAAATTATGGAGTAGACCCCCCCTTAGAGAGGCATAAAGCAGTTTAAGGCATGGAGTTCTAGAGAGGGATAGGATCCTGGAAGGTAGTGTCTTCTTCCCCCATCAGCCATGATCTGGAGAGACCAAATCTGAACACACTGAATAGCGCCTCTCCTGGCAATGAATGCTCACTGACCCAAACTGGATGTGTGTCTGGGGTGTATACAACTGACTATCCCATCATCCCAATATGTTTTGGGAAGAAAGAAGCTCAGAAAAATCTGCTGCTTGGTTCTTACTTTTCCTTGTGTGTGGATTTAGGAGGGGAATCGTGTATTCTTCTATTCTACCTCTAGAATGTTATTACTAGTATTCCCTCCCCCACCACACACCAGATCTTTGATGCAACAGCAACAGCAGACTGGGGGCACACAACTGCATGCAAGGTCTTTCAACTGTGGAATAGATTACTAGGTTTCGAAATGAGGTTCTGACAATGTGTGTTTAGAAAGGGGGGAATACAAAATATTTGAGATGCACTATTCTAGATGAATTTAATATTTGATGTATGAATGGAGATGTGATATGGAGGAAGTAGATAGGGGGAAGGCTTTCCCCCTGATTTCAGGGTGCTATAACTTACCGGACTATTCAATGAAATTGATTGGAAGTAGTTCTAGGCCAGGTAAAAGAAAAACCTAAGTCATACAACACATACTGTGGTTAATGTGTGTAAATCACTGCCACAGGATGTGGTGATTGCCACTCAGAGAGGAGAAGAACCATGAAGTTCCTCTTAGAATTTCACTTTCTCCATGGAGGAACCCAGAAATTCTCTTTCAGATTTCACTTTGCATAGATTTGCTTCTCATAAGCTTAATAACTAAAAGGGGTCAGACAAATTCATGGAGGATAAATCAATCAATGGCAATTAGTCATGACAAGTATAGACCCATAACTTGTCTTCCATTAACTCCACCCACCTGCTTGTCTTGTCTGAGCTCACAATCATGCTGTCCCATTTACTAAGATGGGGGCAGTTTTCTGAGGGGGTGGTCTGCTTAAGGTCTCCCCCCACCCTGTTCTTTGTGAAAACCATATATCTGCGGATCATCCTGGTATCATCCTGCTGGTATCTCTCAGTGCCCGCAGGAACTCCAATTCCATCCATAAGGATCATAGCATTCCCAGCTCTTTTTGAAATAGTAGATAGATGGCTGAAAGGAAGCTTCATTTTCAGAGGCCATATTCCTACAAATTGCAGGTGCTGAATACAAACATCATGGGAAGGCTGTTACCTTCAGGTCCTGACTGTGAAAGCATAGGGGGCCAGTGGACCTGCCCACCAGGACTCTAGGATAATATCCGCACCTCCACCCAATAGCATCTGTGAGGATTATAGCAGTTATTCCTAGTCCTAGATCTGGTCTTGTGGAATGCGTAGAGGTCCTCAGCCGAGGCCTCCATGTTCAGGGGAGCTGCTGTGCCCCTGAATACCAGCTGCTGGGAGCACACAAGAGGGCAATTGCTTTCAAGCCCTGCTTGTGGGATTCTCAGAGACACCTGATGGGCCACAGTGGGAAGCAGGATGCTGGGATAGACGGAACTTTGGTATCTATCTATCTATCTATCTATCTATCTATCTATCTATCTATCTATCTATCTATCGCACATTGGGACGAAAAACTCCAACTTCAAGTATACACTGATGAGATCTGAGCTGTCAGTGACTGACCAGGAGAGGGATCTTGGGGTCATGGTGGACAGCTCATTGAAAGTGTCTACTCAATGAGCGGCAGCTGTGAAAAAGGCCAATTCCATGCTAGGGATCATTAGGAAGGAGATTGAAAATAAAACTGCTAATAATATAATGCCCTTATACAAATCTATGGTGCAGCCACACCTGGAGTACTGTGTACAATTCTGGTCATCACATCTAAAAAAAGATATTGTAGAACTGGAAAAGGTGCAGAAGAGGGCAACCGAGATGATCAGTGACCTAGAACACCTTTCTTATGAGGCAAGACTACAACACCTGGGGCTTTTTAGTTTAGAAAAAAGACAACTGCGAGGAGACATGATGGAGGTCTATAAAATCATGCATGGTGTGGAGAAAGTGGATAGAGAGAAATTCTTCTCCCTCTCACATAACACTAGAAACAGGTGTCATCCCATGAAAATGATACCCAGGAAACTGAGGACCAACAAATGGAGGTACTTTTTCACACAATGCATAATCACCTTGTGGAATTCCCTGCCACAAGATGTGGTGACAGCCAACAACCTGGATGGCTTTAAGAAGGGTTTGGATAACTCATGGAAGAGAAGTCTATCAACGGCTACTAGTCAGAGGCCTATAGGCCACCTCTAACCTCAAAGGCAGGATGCCTCTGAGTAACAGTTGCAGGAGAGTAACAGCAGGGGAGAGGGCATGCCCTCAACTCCTGCCTGTAGGCTTCCAGCAGCATCTGGTAGGCCACTGTGTGAAACAGGCTGCTGGACTAGATGGGCATTCTTGGGCCTGATCCAGCAGGGCTGTTCTTATGTTCCTATCTCTCTCTCTCTCTCTCTCTCTCTCTATCTATCTATGTAATTTCTATATCGCCTGATATATACATCTCTAGGCGGTGTACAAATTAGATAGCACAACAAATGTAAAAGCAGTAAAATTCACAAAACTAAAAAAACAATCTCTCAAGGCAAAATACACTAAATAGTTAAAAAGAATTCAGTTAAAAGCTTGACAAAAGAGGTTTCCTAAAAGCAGAGAAGAAGATGCTCTTACTTCAACAGGGAGCATATTCCAAAGTCCTGGGGCAGCCACAGAGAAGGCGCAGTCCCAAATCGCCACCAAACAAGCCAGTGGCAACAATAGCCAGACCTCTCCAGATGGCCTTAATAGGTGACAGGGTACATGACAAAGAAGGCACTCTCTTCAGTGTGATCCAACAGGGCTCTTCTTGTGTTCTTAAGAGGTCTGACTCTTCCCATCCTCAGGGCCCAGAGAGCCAGTCATCATCAGCCTGTACAACTAGCATTATCAAATATGCATCTCAGGATATGAAAGCTCATTTCCAGAGGATGGAACAAGTGCTCGGGCCTTTTGGTCTGTTGATTGACTGACAAGTTGACACAATGAGTTCCTCCTATTGACTGCTCGTATTCCCTAGATGGATAATTGCATGTTTCACTGAGCCCTTATAAAGGTTATCTTCTTCTGTGTTCCTTTGCTGCTGCCTTGGCTGATGTTTCGCAGTCATACTGTGGAACACTGCCTGTTTAAAATGAAGCCCTTCACTCCATTGCTTTAGAAGAAGAAACATAAAATGCAGAAATCGTTTATTTTTCGTTATAGGTGGAATTCCGGTGGTGCACTTTTTGAAGAATGTAGATAAATTGTCACAGGTTCAGGGGAGGGCAACAGAACTGGTCAGGGGTCTGGAAAATAAAGCCTACGAGGAAAGATTGAGGGAAATGGGTATGTTTAGCCTGGAGAAGAGGAGTCTGAGGGAGTGACATGATAGCACTCTTCAACTGTTTGAAGGATTGTCACACAGAAGAGGGCAAAGACTCTGCTGCTCCCGATCTAATGGGCATATGTTACAGGAAGGTAGATTTCAGTTGAGCAATGTGAAAAACCTCTCAATTGCAAGAGCAGTTTGACAATGGAACCACTTAGGAGGTGGGGACCTCTCCCTAACTGAAGGTGTTCAAGCACAGGCCAGACAGCTATCTGTTGGGGGTGCTGTAGCTCTGGATGCCTTCCATTGAGCATCCAGAGCTCAATGCAGGGAATTGGACAAGATGGCCTGCAAGAAGGCTGGACTCTAGGATTCTATGTGTGATCCCTTCCGCACGGACACCCATCCTTGCAAACAGGGACACACCCACTGAAATGGATTAGCAGTCGGTCCCAAGACATATAAAAGGACTACTTGTAAAAGTGGTATTTTTTTTTTTACACAATGGGTAATTGGCTTAGTATATTCACTGGTTGGCATTCTGTCTAATGGAGTGGCCACACTGAGGGAAGAAGCACCCATGCTAATGGAAGGCTCCTTGACTATTGCAGCAGATCATGCAGGTGAGGTGAATTCCACAGCCCGCTTTTATAAGTAGTGCTTTTATATGTCTTGGGACCGATTGCTAAACCATTTCATGAAGCACAGGGGGCTTCCAAGGAAAGGGGAGTTTGACAAAAGCCAACTCCCCCCCCCCGCCACACACACACAGAATTGGAAGTTATGAAGCCTCCAGCAGCATGGAGACATCTCAAGGAGCAACCTTGGTCAGGCTGTCAGTCAAAGTCACCAGGTGTTGTGATGGGAAGCAGCTTAGATTCTGAAAAAGGATTAGGCAGATTCAAGGAGGCAGGGGCAGAGAGAAGCCAGTGGTGGCCTGGGTCTAGCCTGCCACTGCAGCCCCCTAGCCCCGCCCCTTGAGCCTGGCGTCAGACACTAAGCCGCACCCCCTGTGTCTCATGTCAGATGCAGGGGGCGGGGCTTGTTTGCAGATGGGGATGTGCAGCTGGACTCTAGGATTCTATGTGTGATCCCATCCCCACAGACACCTCTCCTTGCAAAAAAGGGACTCACCCAATGAAGTGGATTAGCAATAGGTCCAAAGACATATAAAAGCACTACTTATAGGGAGGATATCAGCACCTGTTTGTACATCTTTGTTCAGAAGCAACATGATAGAACAGTCAACAGGTGAGGACTATTGCCTCCATTCCTTGCTTCTGTACTTCTGAGAAGCACCAGGTTGGTCACTGTAGGAAGCGGGAAGCTAGACTAGTGGGATCTTTGCTCCAAATCCAGCAGGAGCTCTTTTTTTCTGTTTTCAAATGATGCAGCACTTACATAAGACCTTTTGGCTTGTCTAAACATTCCTACAAATATCTTTCCTGTGTAGGTCTCTCACCCCATGGGGCAACCCCACACAGATCTATGGGTTCCCGGTTCTAAACCAGTAGCTCCTGACACTCCCTTTAAGGGAGATTCCATAGTTGAGTGGTGAAACAGACAGCCCATCATTATGTATTCTCAGCTACTCCATCCTTGTAATGTACCTGGAGAAGTTATGAAGTTGACTGGGTGACCTTGGGTCAATCCTGCTCTCTCTCAGACTAACCTGCCTCTTGGGGTGATTTTGGGGGAAAATGATCAGCCTACTTTCCTTTCACTGTCTCCACATCTGGACTAAATTTGGTGCAAATTGAAGTCCACAAGTTAGACCTCTTGTACCTCAAATGTTCATGCATCTGCCATCTTGGATCGGGGTAGATGCCATCATTACAAACTGCACCATTGAGGTGTCCCTGTGTGTCACTCACTACAGCTGTTCTAAATTCAGTTCAAATCAGTTAGACACAGTCCTCAAGTTAGTGCACTTGTGCTTCAAAATTTTATGCATCCGCCACCTTGGATCGGGTGGCTGACATCATCACAAACTATGCCATTGGGGCATCCCTATGTGTCCAATCACCTGTAGCAAATTTGGTTCAAATCAGTTAAGCAGTTCACAAGTTAGCCCACTTGTGCGTCAAAGGTTTACGCATATGCCGTCTTGAATCGGTATGAATGACATCATCAGAAACTATGCCATTGAGGTGTCCCTGTGTGTCACTCACTGCAGCTGTACCCAATTTGGTTCAGATAGGTTAGGCAGTCCACACATCAGCCCCCGTGCATCTCAAATGTTCATATGACCACCATCTTGAATTGGAGTGGATGACATCATCACAAACTACGCTGTTGAGGTGTCCCTATGTGTCCAACAACAATACGTAATTCGGTTCATATTGGTCCAGGTGTTGCAAAGTTGATAGGGAGACACACACAGACGGACACACGGATGGACGCACAGGCACACATGCAGAATGCCAGGTGATCTCATAAGCCTACTGGAGAGTACGTTAATTAAGAGTGAGGAACCATGTACACCACACTGAACTTCTTGGAGAAAGCATGGGCTATAAATTATAAAAATATAAAACAGATAGTGGGCTGGTTCAGAGGATATAGCCCCAACCCACGACATCAGGTGGAGGAAGCCCTAAGAGCACGCCCACTGGGGATCCACACAGATGTCCTGACACCGTCCTGGTATATCCCTTCATCTTGTTTATCCAGTGCCCCCTCTTGTTTAATCAAGTACTTGGGGCACTTTTAGAGGAGTAATTCATATCTGAAGATTCGCACATCTGCACTTGTGTGTGTATGTGCAGGCTAGGAGAAGGCTGTTCCAAACTTACCTTCTCCCCAGAGGACAGCAAAAAAGTTGCTGGAAGTATACGACTCCGGAGGCCGGGGTGATGCATCCTCTAGGGCAGGGATTCTCAACGTGTGGGTCCCCAGATGTAATTGGACTTCAACTCCCATAATTCCTACCAAAGGCCACTGGGGCTGGGGATTATGGGAGCTGAAGTCCAATCACATCTGGGGACCCACACGTTGAGAAACCCTGCTCTAGGGCAAGGAGCGCCGCTGTTTTTCAAGCAGGGCTCAGTTTGCCAAAAAGAAAAACTTCAAGGTGAGAGCCATTTCTCACTGTGCTGATCTCTGCACAGTAGTGCACTTTTGTCAGTTCTGGGAGGGTCCTTTGAGAGAGATGGAGCCCTCTCTTAAGAGCTCTTGGGGAAAATGTAGCCCTTCTCAGCACTTTCCCCAAGAGCTCTTAAGAGCTCTTGGCTGTAACTCCCCTTCACACCAAACAAACATGTCCCTTGAGGTGCTCACCACTCAGCAATCCTAGGCTGACTCAGACTCAGGGGCTGAGCCACCATTGCGCAAACAGGTTCAAAGAGCCTGAGCCACCAATGAAAGAGGCTACCAAAGCCCACAGGGGGGCATGGCTTGGCCTCCAGAAGAGGCCCGAGCTAACTCTCCCCCATCCATGCCTGAGCTCCATCAAGGGAGAGAAAGAGAAATAAATGCTGTCAGGCAGCAAGCACTTCCTGAAATGGATAGGGAAGAGATCATTTGGACTTTACAGAGCCCAAACCATGCCCTTGTACATGTGACATCATGCACACAGGAAGTCATTAGAGGGCCCGCCGGAAAGGGCTGGACACAGGCCACCATTCAGCTTGCTCCGCACCTGCTCAGACTCACACTGTACCTTCCAGTTGTGACCAGGAAGCCTACCTAAACAGGGAGAAGAGTATGAGGCAGGCAAAACAAACAAAACAATCCCCCAAACATCACAACACGGGTCAATTAGAAGGAGGGCCAGAAATTCCCATCCAGCCCCCAAAAGGATGCCCAGTTGAAACCCATACTCTTTTCTAAGGCAGGAGGGAAGGATGTTGCTCAGAAAACAAATATGGGGCACCGAGATTAGCCCGAGCTCCAATGGCTTGCAAGCTCTGCCCACCCAGGCAGCCCAGGTAATCAGGTTACTTTCTGCCTTGTCTCGTAATTCATGAGGCTGGTTGGGGTAAATCTGCCACCCCCAAGATGTGCTTGGATGGATGAAGGCATTCTCTGAAGACTTCTGTTTTTCTCCAGTCTGAGACCCATGGATGAGTTATCGCTAGGTGGAGCGACTGGGAGCACCTCCTTGTGGCAGCCACAAGATGTCAAGTGGTTATCTGGATCTCTGCTTTCTTGGCTCAGTGCAGAGTCCAGATTAAGAGTGATGGGGAAGTACAAGAACATACCAGGCTAACTACTTATTAATGTACAATTCCACTGGCCAGAAAGAGGGAAGGGGCATGAAAGCCTGGAATAGCTTGCATTCATCCACATTATATAAGTGCATTAGCTCACAAAATTAGGACCAGCCTTTCCCCAAATAGCAGCCATGAGCATATTAATGCTTTCTCTTCCTGCTGCGGAGTTGGAACTGAGCTGCTCTTGGGTCCATTCATTACACCCTTCAATATAGCAGAGTTGACTTGAACCTAATTAGACCCCCAAAGAAAAATGGTTATAATTAGACTAGGGCAGCTTTGTAAAATGTAATGAGAGAGTTTAATTGGTTACTTCCCTCTATTAACGATCCCAAAATTTATGAGTTTCGGTGAGCAGGAGATCTGCTTCCTTTTTTTTTCACCCTTCCCATTCTGTCACACAGTAGTAGGAAAAAAATGTGTAGAATGAACACTTGTTAAATGTTCATTTATCTCTGTGGACAGAGCTGCTGGCCAGGGCTGGCTCCCAGTTTCAGGGGGGCACTGGCAAATTATTATTATTATGTTATTGTTGTTGTTTACACAGTCAGACAGGTGTTATTGCCTGGTTTGTTTTATCCAGAAATCGAGTCCTTCCCAAGGACCTGGGATGGCTGAATTTTATTATCAGTGTTGTTGCTGTTATTAATACAGATATTGTCGCAGAATATAGACTGTTCCCAGTAATGTTGCTTTTTGTAATTGGCGGATGGTGATTTCTGTGGCCCCTATGGTGTTGAGGTGCTCTTCAAGGTCTTTTGGAATTGCACCTCGGGTGCCAATTACCACAGGGATTATTTTGGTCTTCTTCTGCCACAGCCTTTCCATTTCAATTTATAGATCTTTGTATTTGGTGATTTTTTTCTATTTCTTTTTCTTCTATTCTGCTATCCCCTGGTATTGCTATGTCAATTATTTTGACTTGTTTTTCTTCTCGACTACAGTTATATCTCGTGTATTGTGTGGCAGTTGTTTGTCTGTTTGTAGTCGGAAGTCCCATAATATTTTTACATCTTCATTTTCTTCCACTTTTTCAATTTTATGGTCCCACCAATTTTTGGCTACAGGTAGCTTGTATTTTTTGCAGATGTTCCCGTGTATCATCCCTGCTACCTTGTCATGCCTTTGTTTGTAGTCAGTCTGTGTGATCTTTTTACAACAGCTGATCAGGTGGTCCACAGTTTCATCTGCTTCTTTACAAAGGCGGCACTTGCTGTTCGTTGACTTTTCGACTTTTGCTCTTATTGCATTTGTTCTTAGTGCCTGTTCTTGTGCAGCCAGTATTAAACCCTCTGTTTCTTTCTTCAAGTTGCCATTCTTAAGCCATTGCCAGGTCTTGGTGATGTCTGATTTTCCACTTATATTGTGCAAATATTGAACATGCAGTGGCTTATTTTTCCATTTTTCTGCTCAGTTCTTGACTTGTTCTTTCTTGTAGGCCTGCTTTCTTTCATTGGCATTGAATAGTTTCACGTTATTGACCTTTTAAAGTGCATCTTCTTCACTGTCCTTGATATATTCTTCAAGGCCTCTTTTCTCCTCCTCTACTGTTTGATGGATTTGCAGCATTCCTCTTCCACCTAAGCTGCGAGGGAAGTATAGTCTATCTACATCGCTGCAGGGGTGCAGAACATGATTGATGGTCATTATTTTCCTGGTCTTACGATCTAGTGTCTCTAGCTCTGCCTGGGTCCAGTGTATTATTCCTGCAGTGTATCTGATAATAGGTATGGCCCAGGTGTTTTTTTGCTTGTATGGCGTTCCCGCCATTGAGCTTGAACTTGAGGATTTTTCTAACTCTCCTGATGTATTCACTTCCAATTTTTCTTTTAACTTCAGTGTGTGCAATGTTATCAGCCTGGAGAATGCCCAAGTATTTGTAATGTCATTTCTCTTCCAGATTCTTGATGTTGCTTCCATTGGGCATTTCTAATGCAGCACACTTGTCTAGTCCAAACTCCATTGCTATATCTCTACTGAATATACGGACAGTGTTTAGCAGTGATTCAATTTCTGACCGGGACTTTCAATACAACTTCAGATCGTCCATGTACAGCAGATGGTTGATTTTACTTGATGTTTGGTATCCGAGGCCTGTTTTGTTTAGTATTTGTGAAAGTGGCGATTACAAACAACAGAGGGGATAGTGAGTCCCCTTGGAAAATACCTCTTCTAATGCTAACCTGTCCAAGTGTCTCACCATTGATTGTTAACTGTGTACTCCACATGCTCATTGCTTTTTTAAATAAATATCTGAATGTTTTTGCTGACACCAGTTTTTTCTAAACATTTTAGTATCCATGTGTGAGGCAATGAGTCAAAGGCTTTCTTGTAGTCAATCCATGCAACACTTAGATTGTTTTTTCTTCTCTTGCAATTTTCTAAAATCATTTTGTCAATTAGCAGCTGGTCTTTTGTGCCTCTGGTGTTCGGGCAATTTCCTTTCTGTTGTTGTTGTTGTTGTTATTGTTGTTGTTGTTGTTGTTGTTGTTGTTGTTATTATTATTATTATTATATTCTATTTCTATACCGCCCTTCCAAAAATGGCTCAGGGTGGTTTACACAGAGAAATAACAAACAAATAAGATGGATCCCTGTCCCCAAAGGGCTCACAATCTAAAAGAAACATAAGATAGACACCAGCAACAGCCACTGGAGGGGTGCTGTGCTGGGGGTGGATAGGGCCAGTTACTCTCCCCCTGCTAAATAAAGAGAATCACCACGTTAAATGGTGTCTCTTTGCCAAGTTATCAGGGGTGCTTCCCTGGGCGCCCACCTACCTGGATACCCCCCCCCCACACACAAACATGTTTGTGGTGGAGTGCACCTCAGTGGATGAGCAATGTCACTTTGCCACCACGAAGGTTTTGGGCACAGAGGTGATCTTAGGTATCTTCATTAGGCCTTCCTGAGGAGACTCTTAAAAGCAATCCAGGAGATTTTGATGTCTCGATATTGGAAGCATTTTGGGGGAAAATATGGAGAACAAATCCCAAGGAATAGCTTCATTCAGAATTGGAAACAGCTGCACTTCATTGGCAAAATCCTTTCTCTGCATGCTGAAGGCATTTCCGCTTAGGAGTGGGAAAGTGTCCTGCCTGAAAACGCTGGAGAGACCCCTTTGGTCAGTGTGGTCAATACAGAGCTAGATGGACCAAGGCTCTGACTCCATATGAGACAGCTTCCCACGTCCACCCATGACTGGCATCAACTGGGCTGGAAGTAAGCTGCACCATTTCATTTAAAAATATGCAGGAAATAGCTCTTGTTTGAGCCAGTTGTATTTGCCCTGATGTAGCCCATTCTATCCCCAAAGCCTCCTCTCCTTTCCCTTGAAGCCCCAACTACCTGGCTGGTGTGCTGCTCCAGCCATGGGGAGAGGAAAGAGTGGCACCTGTGGAGCAGCACATCCAGAGGATGCAAGGCCCCAGCAGCCCCTGGGAAACATAGCATGGAGGTGCTATATTTCCCCAACTTCCTTTCCCACTTCAATACTGATTATAAAAATGTCCTTATATGTTGTTTTATTGTTTTAATTTTGATGCAAAGTCTCAAGCACCAAATGACGTGGGCCCTACTTAAGTTGAAGCTATATAATCATATTCTCCCACGATGGTAAACAAACAACTGGTTCGTATTTTACTATGTGATTGCAGCTGAGACCCCACTCCCCAAATCTCTTGGCAGACCTTACCCCCCAGTGCTTGGTTAAAAGACAGTGCTATACATGTCAAACTTGAGCATTGCCTTTCAAGCTCTCCCACTCCAAAGCATACCAGCGATCTTCAGCCCAGATGTCGCAAAGTACAAAATCTCTGAACACTTCTGGCAATGGAGGCTCTACCATCTCCCAGAGGAAATGACTCCTGGGCTCTACTGACCTTGCTATTGGCTGTGCTTCCCTGCTGCTATCAAGGTGGAACTTTCTATGTTCTTGAAGCCGAGCATTCCTTTCTGCCATTGGTCCCCTCTGACTGACCAGTGTTGTTCCTTTCCCTTGGGAAAGCCAGCAAAGTCACAGGCTACTAGAAACTCAGAAAAGGAAGATAATCCTAGTTCCTGACACCTTTCATACATGCTAGGGCTTCCAGGACAAAAAAAACCTGGATGCAAAGAGGAGGCTGTTATCATGTCCTCCAGGCACCAAAGAATGGTGATGAAGCAGATCCCTTTTAGAGAGGCCAGGCAGTGCTAGCCGAGAATAACAGAGCGTACATCAAAATCCGGGCCTGATGTCCATGAAGTTACTTGAGGAAAAGCTGAAGGAGCAGGTTGGGTAAAGGCCGGAGTTCCCTACCTTGGGGCCCTAGTGGTTTTTGTACAATGGCTGGAGGTGATGGGAGTTGTAGTCCAGCAACAAAGAGGGACCCAAGGTTGAGAATCTTAGCATTAGGGTCAAAGTATACATGGTGGACACACTGTCATGCTTGTTGTTTCTGAGGGAAGCTGAATCTTTCTCCATCTTCTTGATTTTCTTACAGATTAAAAAAAAGCTTGTATCTTGTTTCTCTTCATTAGAAACTGAAATGGCTTACACAAACACAAAATCTTAAAAACAGCTACATAACTGAACCCAAAGCAGAGAAAAACAGCCACAAATAGCAACGTCCTCTCCATTTAAGACAATGAAAGGAACAGCATCATAAACTCTTCTGCCTGTCCTGCAGAAGACGCCCAGCTTCGTTCCCAGGTATCTGTACCTAAAAAAAGATCTTAGTTAGCGTGACTGGGACCATTCTCTGCCCTGGACTTTGGAGAGCTCCTGGCCACTTGAGGAGACCATACTGGGCTTGATGGACCAATGGTCTGACTCACTGGAAGGCAGCTTCATCTGTTTCTCAAAACGTTCTCCAGATATCCTCTATTCAGGAGCCACTCATGGGTTGTTAGCTCTGACATAGCTGGGAAAACATGGAAAGGTCGCCCATATGAGCAGGCAACGGTTCTCATCAAAACCCCATCAACTGAGATGGCCACACTGCAAGTGGCTTTGGCCAGGAGATGAAGCAACTTCAGTGGGCAAAATAAAAGCATAGCCTTTCCCTGCATCATCCCTGATGGAGGCTCTTTGGCATCAAGTAGAGAGCAGCGATTGGCCAGCGTCCATAGCTGCTGCCAATTCAGGTGGGTAAACAAAGGGCATCTGCTCTCCAGGACTGTCAGGCGGACTCTTTTATTCGGCAGAGAATTCAATCAGTGGGAGAAAACGGGGAGCTGTGTATGGCTGCACGTTACAGGTTTTGTCTTAGGCACAGTTTCAATATTGTTATAGGGGAGGGAAACAGTCCGTAGCTCACCAAAGGTCATTTTTTGAAGCATCACATATGTTCCCTGGTTAAGTATTTCATCACAGAGCAGATAAAGGCCCCAGCTGTCTCCCATGGTTAGCATTGCCATGTTTTATTTATTACCCTTTGTTACTTTATTCAATGCAAAGGACACCTGGATGTCCTTCCACTCACCTCCAAGTGAATGCACTTTTGTGTAGCAGGATGAATGGGGGGGGGAAATGTGGGGGCTGTAAGAACTCTGCAGTCTCTGTTCCCTCCTGATCTAAGTGAGACATTCCCTGTCGCCATCACTTTCTTAATCGGAGGTGTGTGTGTGTGTGTGTGTGTACAGCTCTACAGATGCCAGATACTTCATCTTTATGCCACATGTTCCATCCTTGACATCCTTAGTGGCCTTCTCTGCCAAGCTGGGACCCTCTCCTCCATATACTATCTCCACTATCTCCTGTAATGGGGCTGAAGAGGGTCCTGTCCAAGACTTGAGGGGTATAGGTTGCAGGGAGGCATATAGGGAGGGAGGAATGGAGAACCAGCTCCCTTTCTATCCTTCCCCAAAAGGGTGCTAGTACTAGCATTGCTTTTTGCAGGACTGCATGAGGAAAGCTGCATGAAGCCCCATTGATGCAATCAGTTTCTCATCATTCTAGGCATACGTGCATCCAAACATATCTCCGTGCATGTATTTTTTTAATTTTTAATTTTTTACATTTTATATCCCACTCTTCCTCCAAGGAGCCCAGAGCAGTGTACTACATACTTAAGTTTTCTCCTCACAACAACCCTGTGAAGTAGGTTAGGCTGAGAGAGAAGTGACTGGCCCAGAGTCACCCAGCTAGTTTCATGGCTGAATGGGGATTTGAACTCGGGTCTCCCCGGTCCTAGTCCAGCACTCTAACCACTACACCACGCTGGCGCTCATGTATGTCCTACAACTGGAGTTATGAAGCTTTCATTTGGAGTTGCTGCATATTGTATGTTTGGAGAAATATACTAATGTGTCTATTGCTCCAAATCCAATGTTTGGAAGGGGGAGGGGCTTAATCCCATAGAGAAGACAAGTGTCCAGACTTCTGATTTCTGCCCTTTCCAAAGAGGCATCTGGGGCTGTCAATGCTGTGACCACTAAGCATCAGAAACAATAATAAGAATTTGTATAGCACTTCCAGGAGTTCAGAGCATTTCGCATGCACTATGTTACTGTAATCATTACAACAGTCCTATAAGGTAAGTCTTCTTATCTGCATATGACAGCTAAAGAGCCAAGACTGAGAGGGAGGCGCAAGGCCAGCTGGTGAGCACAGGACAGAGGTGAGAATGAGAAATCAGAACATTCTTGATTGGCTGCTGTGTCTCTTAGCCACTATGCTACACCAGCTCTCTGTATCTCTACAATAGCTAGTGTAAGATATCAGGGATTTTGAACTGGGTAAAGCCCATAAATGGCACTGAGGCATCTGATTCAGCCCTGCCATGGCAATTTTCTGCTGGCTTGCACTTTGTTGTGCTTCAGCGCCACCACTGTGGGTGGCCAGTGAGGGTATTGCAGCTATCAATTCAGCAGGGATTAGATGGCACTGAAGTCAGTAGGGTACCACCTGCTGCTGTAAAGGAAATGACTCTGGTATCTTTCATTGTGAACAATTAATTGCTCAGGGACTGTCTGAGTTGCTTTCAGATTCCCCATCCCTGACTGCTTGCCTCCAGACCACCACCCCGACAGCTACGTGAGGGCATTAGTATGCAGGCAGGCCACTGCTGTGCATGCTTCTCTTTAGATCTTGGCAATATTTTCCTCCTTCTCTCTGTGTGACATACATCTCACTATCAAACGGCAGACCTACCACATTACCTCTGTTCCCGCACCTGAGAGAATTAAACTGCTGTCAATTTAACTTCAGAGGAAGAACCTGATGCTTTAATCAATAATTGTCCTGTTCAAATATTAATGCTTATAAATGTCTTTTCGGTGGCTCAGGAATACAGCCCAGGGATCTTGTGTCAGCAGAGTCAGCAGAGGGCCAAGGACACGGTGTCGAATGCTGTGCTTGAATTCCAGCATTGGCTCCAGCTTCAGATCCCACTTCTCTTGATGCTCATGGAAGAGGAGGTCTAATCACCCTCCCTTGTGATTCAGAGTCAAAATAAAAAATTAAAATTATTTTTTAAAATTGAGTTGTAAAACAAGGCATCCATCCCTCTTAAGTAGCTTCTTTCCCCACAACAAGATGCCCAAGACAGATCCTTCATATACAGAGCTATAGTTAGGCTCACTTACTCACTCACAGGCCCAAAAAGGGAGTCACAGAATATTTACCCTGAATTTCCAAACTGGAATCAGATTAGTGGAATATCAAGGCCAGGACAAGGCTTTGGGAGCTAGGACTGAGTTAGTAGTCCAAGGTTTAGAAAGCACAACATACTGTTCTCTAACATATTGCTCCACTGACCAGGCAAGACAAAAGTCCCGACTCTCCTCCAAGTTGATATTCCAGATCCGCTCAGTCCAGAGGCTTCATATCGGCTACTAATCACAGGGGCTGAGGTTGCCTATTCTAATTCCATTCTAGGTCTGCAGAGGGTTTCAAGCCTTGAGCCCACAGCATCCTGGGTAGTCATCTAGGCTATGTTCCAGCCCCAGGCTCTAATGTTTCTGGTTCTAGCAAAGGAGTCCCTGATATCATCCAGTAAGATACCTCCCTCCTTCAAGAGACTGTAGGGTTACAGTTCACATCCTCTTACCCAAGTACCTTAAAGGACAGGGTCTCAAACTTGGGTCACCAGATGTTGTTGGACTATAACTCTCATCATTCTCAGCCACAATGGCCAAAGGTCTTGTGCTTGGGGATGATGGGAGTTGTCATCCAAGAACATCTGGGGACCCAGAGTTGAGAACGCCTGCTTTAAGGTTCTGCCTCCTGGAGGTCAGCAAGCCAATGAGAAGTAGCACCACTTCAGTGGCCACTCCACAACAAGGTGGATTTTCTGGTTTCCAAATGTTGTCCCATGCACAGCCATTAAAAGATTGTTCTTATGGATTATAATCCCCACCAACCACTAGCTTGGCTTGCTTCCACCTCGGCAAGAGGACTGCTCAAAACCATACAGATAATATCAAAAGGTCTTCTAACTTCCAAAATGGCATAATTTCCCAGTGGTCCAAGTCAGATCAGGACCTGGAAGTAGGCCATGGTGGAGTCCCAAAAGTGATGAAACAAACTCTAAATTTCTCCAGCATTGAACTTGGTCCTGAGATTCCTGCTTTGCCCAAGGAATGGAAGAGCAGAATGGGAAGAGGCCCTGAGGAAAAAGTCAGAGAGGAACACAATTCTGTTTCTACCATCAGGTCTTTCATTAAGCAATGGGTGATAGATAACTGCAGGGATACAGAAAAACCCACTGAGAAAATCTTCTCTTTTTGGGTGGAACTCTGAATTCCAGGGAGAATTTCAGTTTCTCCTTAGGAGGAATCCCTGAAATCTGCAGATTAGTTCCATTTGGGAACCCTGAAAATCTTGGGAGTCATTTTTCCACATCAAGTCAGCTCAACTGACCAAAATGTTATTGATCACCTTATACTAGAAATGCAAAAACCATGACAGCATCTGGGAAAATTGTGGCTCCTAAGAAGGCAACTTCTCATCTCGTCAGGGGCAGAGCTACCATTGCATGAATGGGTTCAAAGAACCCGGGCCACCAAGGGCATACCAAGGTTGGAGTGGGCCCAGAGATGAGATTTTAAAATGGGTCCCTCGCTGCCTTCCTCTCCTTCTCCTGGCCCCATGTCTCTGCTGAAGAAGAACCTTAAGGACATGTGCAATATAGTGTAGCAGATTAACCGAGGTCAGGAGACCACAGTTACAAGGTCAGGGCTGTCCCTAGAGGCGGCCCGGAACTGGGGGCAAATCAGCATGTGCGGGGCCTCCTTAACCTTTCAGTTGATATGTAGACATGTAAACCACTGAGACTTTTGCAGGATCATCTCAGACCTAGGAGAACAAGTCTGTTAAGCCTTCAGACTTCAGATAGAGAGTCTCTTCTCACGATTAGTGAGAAGAGCCTGGCGTGGGTTAGCGCTTAACCTAGAGAGCTTAGCCTGCTCTCCCCGCAGACGACCAAGCAGTCTGATCTGGGAGGCCAAACTGGCCGCCCACACAACTGCTGGCTCCGTTACAGAGCCAGCAGGGGGTGGAAGGATTGGGGGCCATGCAGAAGCTCCAGCATGCCCTGCATGAGCGCGCAGGGCATACTGGAGAGACCCCCGAGCCGGGAGGCTGCTTTTCAGCCTCCTGGGTGGGGGGGGTCTACTCATGAGTTGGTGCAGAGCCGCACCACAGCAACTCACGATTGGAAAGCCTGTGTTAACGGAGTGCTCGCTTCATTAACCCGGACCTAGGGGAGGGCTACTTAAGCGGGTAACCCGCTTTGACTGAACTGGGCTCGGCTGCGAGCCCAGTGAGTCTCACGATTGGTGGGAAGTGGGCTAAGCACCTTAGCCCACTTTCCACTGACTGTCAGAATAGCTTCAGAGTCTCAACATTGTGCTTTGTGAAAAACTCCCCAGCCCATTCTCTCCATGGCAGAAAAATGCAGTAGCACTATAAAATCCACTTTGCCCAGCTATTCCAGACTACTGAGTGGGTTCTTGAGGGCCCAAACAGCAATTGAATGAAGAATGAGAGGACGTAACAAGTATATTCATGCATATATGCATTATCAGGAACAGTTCAACTGAACATATTCCCATCCCACATATTTCTTTCCCCACTCCCCCCTCTGTTTCTAAAGGATCCAATTCTGTTGTGCCCCCTTAGTGTTCCCTCTATGCAGGGATATAGCTATAATTGAACGGATGGGTTCACAGAACCCAGGACCCGCGCAGCTCCTGAGGCCCCCCCAGCTCCACGCCTCCTTATTTTCTTCATTATCTCCCTCTCTCCAAGGGGCTGCCGGTGAGAGGGGTGAACACAGACCCACCTCTCCCTTAGCTATACCCCTGCCCCTGTGTTCCTAAGCCGGTTAGGAATAGAAAATACAAGCATTTTCAAGGGCAAGAGAGACAGGCAGCTTGTAAAATAAGTTAGGAACATAGGAAACTGCCATATACTGAGTCAGACCATTGGTCCATCTAGCTCAGTATTGTCTACACAGACTGGCAGCAGCTTCTCCGAGGTTGCAGGCAGGAATGTCTCTCAGCCCTATCTTGCAGATGCTGCCAGGGAGGGAACCTGGACCCGAGATGCTCTTCCCAGAGTGGCCCCATTCCCTATCAGGAATATTTTACAATGCAGTGCTAACTCATATCTCCCATTCAAATGCAAACCAGAGTGGACCTGCTTAGCAAAAGGGGCAATTCATGCTTGCTACCACAAGATCAGGTCCTCATGATTCGATCTGCAAAGTCTTGTTTTGAAGCAAGTATATAAAAACAGACACTGGCCTTAAATAATGAAGTACAATAACACTAGAGAATCCACTCATGTGCAAAGTTTCAAGCTTGGAAATTCCAAGTTTCATAGCAGGCAGATTCATTACAAGCGACATAGCAAGGACGATCCCCCCAGTTCTCAAAAACCCATATTAATCTGTGGAATTTGAATTTAAGCAGTCCAAACCAGGGATACTCAACGTTGGGTCCCCAGATGTTATTGGACTTCAGCTCCCATAATCCCCATCCAAAGCCTTTTGGGCTGGGGATGATGGGACTTGAAGTCCAATAATATCTGGGGACCCAATGTTGAGCATCCCTGGTCCAAACAGTGATTTTTAAGGGATGTCTAAAGAAATACAGTAACACTAGATATTCTTGCAGGGGAGTTGCAGGGGAGCAACGGCCGGAGAGAGGGCATGCCTTCAACTCCTGCCTGTGGCTTCCAGCAGCATCTGGTGGGCCACTGTGTGAAACAGGATGCTGGACTAGATGGGCCTTGGGCCTGATCCAGCTGGGCTGTTCTTATGTTCTTATCTACTCTTTTATTGTGTGTATTTGCCCCCTCCCCCAATATAATTGCATGTTTCGCATAGCAGGAAGGAAGGAGTCATTGCAGCTTTCAAACAGCAAGCAGGATTCCTTCCAGTTTCAGATCAGCTGTGGGTCTTTAACTCCCCGCTACACCCCACTGAATGCACCAAATTAACCTAAGTGGGTCTCCCTGCCTACAGCACAAATTCTAGCTTGTGGAAGCTAGTGTTCAGTCCAAGCCCCAAAGCAGGCAGTGTGGACTACACGGTTCAGTCCTCGACAAATAGCCAGAAGCAAGCAAGCAAATTGAAAAAAAGCCGTGTCTTTGCTTTAAGGGCAGCCTCTCAGCAACACGGTCACATGGTCTCGCGGGGGAGTTCTGAGGAGCTCTCGCGGATGAGAGTACTGGGGGAGGAACTGCACATTCAATTGCCCCCACCCCCGAGGAGCACGCTGAAGCTGCACAGCCCAAAGGAAGTACAAATCTCAGGTGTGGGGCTGCTTTGGCTTTGCAGCACGAGGAAGCAACCCAGTAGGAGATGGGGCTATTGGTTTGGCTATGTTTGCAGTGCTGGGCCATTGAGCTTGCTGCTTCTGCAAAGTATGCTTTCCACTTGAACAGCGAGCACCCAGCTGAGCGGGGAAGGGGCTGGAGACGAGGCGGGGGAAAGACAAGGCTGCTTCAAGCCTTTCCTTTCTCTGCAGCCGCTCTCCTCTGTCACTGACAACAGAGAAAGTGGGAGTCACAGAGAACTTTGGGGGCCCCTCAGAGGCTGGGGGGCCAGGAGACATTCGTCTCCCTTTGTCTTATTAATGGTACGCCGCTGCGGGCCATCACATTTCCACATACAGCCACACCCCTGCATCTGATGTTAGATGCAGGGGGCGTGGCTAGGGCACCAGGGACCATGATGGTATTGCACCTGGGTTGCTGGGGGGGTGCTTCCTATGCACCTGCATCTCCTGCAGTTGTTTACTGAACCCTTCTTGGGCCCAGGCTTTTAAAGCATGCCTTTTACCATGTGGAAGGAGCATAGCAGGCAATTGAGTCTGGGGATAGTTTTGACCTCCTTGTAAGAGAAAGAGGTATGAGCCGGGTGAAAGGTTGTGTTGGTTAGTGAGAAAGGGATTTAGATGGGAGCCATATAGTGCTACATTTTTTAAAGATATGTACCACCGTATGGGTTTCTTGGAAGTCACACCCTCTGGTTTGGAGCTGCTCTTCCAAATCCTAGATACCTAGAGTTAGTTATAGTTACTTGGGTCTAGTTCAAACTCCCCCATACATCCAGAAAGGAGGACTGAACTCTAAATAATAATCATTTGTATGCAGGCAGAGTTTCCATACTCCTTTGGGGGCATGGCTGTCTTCTGACCATATGGAATTGCATCTATAATAGAGCTTCTGAACTGGTTGCTTTTTGAATTCACTCCTTAGTGCAGTCAATGGATGTTCTTTATTTATGGTGTAAATCAGGAAGACATTCTCCAGGTAGGAAAAGCAAAGAATTGTGGATAGGAAAAGGGTGGGGAAAGAGTGGGGGATGGATAGAGAAACATTTTTCTCCCTCTCGCATAACACTAGATCCTGGGGTCATCCCATGAAACTGATTGCCAAGATATTTGAGACCGACAACAGGAAGTACTTTTTCACACAATGCATAATTAACCTATGGAAATCTCTGCCACAGGATGTGGTGGTAGCCACCTGCCTGGATGGCTTTAAAAAGGGCTTGGATAAATTAATGGAGGACAAGTCTATCAATGACTATTAGCCGGCTATAGGCCACCTCCAGCCACAGAGGCAGGATGCCTCTGAATACCAGTTGCAGGGGAGCAACAACAGGAGAGAGGGCATGCTCTCCTCAC
Source organism: Hemicordylus capensis (assembly GCF_027244095.1). Taxonomy (NCBI): domain Eukaryota; kingdom Metazoa; phylum Chordata; class Lepidosauria; order Squamata; family Cordylidae; genus Hemicordylus; species Hemicordylus capensis. The sequence continues at coordinate 315,493,224 of NC_069660.1, read as the reverse complement.
CTCTTGCCTATGGGCTTCTCAGTGGCATCTGGTGGGCCAGTGTGTGAAACAGGATGCTGGACTGGATGGGCTTTGGGCCTGATCCAGCAGGGCTCTTCTTATGTTCTTAATTCTGTCACATGTTTGAAGACTACGGGCATTGTGTGTGATAATTTTTATAGATGCTGTTGTTTTTAACATGCTATAAATACATCAAAATGTATGTTTTTAATTTTTATAGATATTATTCTATAAATATATGCTGTGAGCAGCCTTGGTTGTTGGGTGTTTTTTTCCCTTTATTCTTTTTTAATGAAAGAAGGGTTATAAATTTACCAATCAATCAATCAATCAATCAATCTTCAAAGATGCTACAGAATTATTTGCTTTTTCCACATGGAAACTTTCTTCACGGTGGCAGATTTTCCAGTGCAATCACTGAAATGAAAGCAATATTGTCTGCAGAGGGAGGAATGAAGCAAGTGAAGACTGTATTTTCTCACAGGTTGACAAAAAGCTGCTGAGCAGGGGAGGCATTTTTGGCATCACTGAAAAGTATATATATATATATATATATATATATATATATATATATATATATATATATATATAATGTTGACAGCAATTTTGGTTCCACTCTAACAACCCTTTCACAACTTGTTTTCAAGGATACAACAATGGGACAGAAAAGGAATGTATGCATGACAAGAAACACCAAAGCTCTTCTCACGATTAGTGAGAAGAACTTCTGGCAGGTCTGCGGGGAGAGCAGGTTAATTTACCGCTGCATGCAGATGATTGCCAAGCTGTCCTTGGGTGGCCCAGATCGGCCGCCCACACAATTACGGCTCCATCATGGAGCCAGTTGGAATGGTGGAGTTCGGGGGCTGCTGGCCACCAGAAGTTCCAGAATACCCCATGCAAGTGCATGGGGCATTCTGGGGAGGACACCCCCCCCCATGCTGGGAGGCTTGTTGCAGCCTCTTGGTTGGGGGGTCTCCTTGTGAGTTGCCATGCGGAGCTGCGCCACACTGACTCCTGATAAAAAATGGGGTTAGCGAACCTTGTTTAAGGGGAGGGCTGCTTTGGCAGGCTAGCCACTGTTGAACCACTGGGCTCGCCCACAAACCCGGTGGTTCTCACAATGGAGGGAAACCATCGTATGAATAGCCTCTCCGGCTATTCCTCCATCGTGTGAATAGCCTCACCGGCTATCATACCACCTTCTTCTCTCCGCAAAAATGATCTGTCCTCAGGCATGCAGTGTAAGCCCATGCGGTTTTACTTGGAAGTAACGACTGAGTTTAATGAGGCTTATTCTCAGGAAAGTGTGCAGAGGATTGGAGACTTAGGGAAGCTTTGGTAAACGTGAGTCCACACTTTGGGCAGCTCTGCCCCCCCCCCCCACTGACCCCATTTCCTGCCTTTTCAAAAAGCAGGGAGAGTGTGGGAGAGGAAAGAGAATGGGTCCCAGTGGCAGCAGTGACTTGCCATCACCAGGACTAGGTGAGAAGCCCTGTGTGGGGTGCTCATTGCACTATGCACATCTAGCAGAAGGAACATATGGGTCTGGGAGGGTGGAGAAGAAAGAGGGATTAAGATGTGCTCTGAGTGCTGATGGGGGTGGGCTGCAGTGATTTGGGCTGGGCCTGCTTGGGGGTCCAGTATCCAGGCCCAGATTGCCATCAATATGAAAACCTAGGAAGAGAGAGGAGTCATTAGGACAGGTTGAGGCAGGCAAACAGATCAAGCTGCACCAATACATAACCCGGAGGGCAACCTTACTCTTCTGCAACTCCAGTTCTTTTAATGGAGTGTGCTGCATGGGTGAGCTTGGCATAGAAGCATGCCCTGAGGTTGCAACACCCCTATTTGGAGATCCTGGATATGACCCAGACCTGAGTTAAGGATGGGAAGGGGTTAAGCACGGGTTCCCAACCTTGGGTTCCCTTATGTTTTAGGAATACAACTCCCATCATCCCCAGCTGGCAGGGATGATGGGAAATGTAATCCAAAAACATCTGACAACCCTAAGTTGGGAGTCCTTGGTGCCGAGAAATGGGAATTAGGAATATAAGAAAATAGGAAGCTGCTATATACCAAGTCAGACCATTGGTCCATCTAGCTCAGTATTGTCTAGGTAGACTGCCTGACGCTTCCCCAGTGTTACAGGCAGGAGTCTCTCTCAGGCCTATATTGGAGATGCCAAAGAAGGAACCTGGGACCTTCTGCATGCAAGCATGCATGCGCTTTTCCCAGAGCAGCCCCATCCCCTACGGCAGGCCTGCTCAATTTTGACCCCCCAGCTGTTTTTGGACTACGGCTCCCATTGTCCCTAGCCACAGTGGCCGATAGTCAGGGATTATGGGTGTTGTAGGCCAACATCTGCAGGAGGACTGAAGCTGAGCAGCCCTGCCTAAGGGGAAGCGCTCACCTGTGGTCTCCCATTCAAATTCATACCAGGGTGGACCCTGCTTAGCAAAGGGGACAATTCATGCTTGCTACCAAATACCTGCTCTTTCCCACTGCCCATTAATGAGGGCAGACCTTGAGAAATCCTGGGAAATGGCAAAAAGCGGGACTTTGGAGAGATGAGTTCATGAAACATTTGACTGGTGTTTTCTCCGCTGCATTGCAAAAGGAGCCTATTTTGGCTTTGATTATTGGATGTCATCATGGATAGTTTGTAGATCTCACCAGAAGATAACCATGAGTCAGCTAAGAGATCTGGACCTTTTGGTGCTATATATATGTGATAAAGAGTAGCACTGATTCAAACATGACTGAAATGATCTGTGAAGAATGTTAAGGCATTGTCTGAAAAATGAAAGGCCAAATCATCCCCTCCTCCTCATTTCATTACCCATCTGTAGGTAGGATGTTTGGGGGGGTGCGGGGGATCTGAATGGGTATGAAAAAGTGCAAAGGCACACTGACCACAAGTGCATACAAGTATCTCTATGGGTAGTGGCTGTCATTTGTGCACAGGATTCCCACCAAATCGAGGGCAGGAAGAATTGCCCTCCCTGTGATTAACTTCAGAAACATGCTCTGGCCCATTCACATGTAACACCAAATCAGTGTTTGTTTGTTTGTTTGTTTGTTTATTCAACACCATTTATTCATTCATTCATTCAATTTCTATACCGCCCTTCCAAAAATGGCTCAGGGCAGTTTACACAGAAAAATAACAAATAAATAAGATGGATCCCTGTCTCCAAAGGGCTCACAATCTAAAAAGAAACACAAGACAGACACCAGCAACAGTGACTGGAGGTCCTGTGCTGGGGGTGGATAGGGCCAGTTACTCTCCCCTTGCTAAATAAAGAGAATCACCACCTTAAAAGGTGCCTCTTTGCCAAATTTAGCAGGTTCTCTGGGCAGTTTACAGAAAAAACTATTTGAAGGTGCAGAGATTGGAATTTGTGTACCTCTGACTGTGTAAAACTGCAGTTTTGCAGCAAAAGCAACCTGTGGTTTCCCTTGCCACACTCCAGTTTCGCTGTTCCAACCTGAGGTTTGAAGGTGGAAGTGTTACGGTCGAATGCAGACACTACCGTAATCATGGTTTTAGGCTATTTCTGGAACCAGAATCATAGAGAGGGTGGCCCAGACCTGCCCAGGAACACGCCCACTCCATCCCTGCCATGCATCTTGATGGCCACCTCTCTGGGCGCTCTCCCCATCATGCTGTCTCCTTGCTTCTCAAGCCGTTACCCAGCAACAGGGACACCGCCTTGTCGTATCCCAAGCTTTTAAGCCTATCAAAGGGAAATGTCACACAGGGGTATGCTCGCTTTCCACTGTGTCTCTTGTTCTGCCATCTGGCACTCAGAAGAGAAAGGGGACAACATGGCAAGATGGGCCATAGTGTTCTGGCCACATTTTGATAGTGTTTTGGTCACTAAAAATAAAGCAATAAAGAAGTATGTACACAAGCACATGCAATAGCAGTGGCACCATAAACAAGGCAAACACATGCGATTGTTGTAAGGATAACATATGGCCGGGCAGTAATACCCAGGGTCAGTTTTAAAAGGCATTCCCAACCAGGAATTCTAGAATGGAACAATCAAGTTGGGGAAGGGGGGCCCTAGCCCCTTTCCCTTGGGTAAAAGCATGCAGTTTGTTGCATTACTCATGAGAAGAATGGTCCAGCAGGAGCAATATTGCCTTCAGTCACACAAGAGGTAAATCTTGCCTCACAAAGCTTTTGGAGTTCTTTGAGTGTCAACAAATGTGTGGATCAAGGTGATCCAGTTGACATAGTATACGTAGACTTCCAAAAAGTTTTCAACAAAGTTCCTCATTAAGACTCCTGAAAAACTTAGCAGTCATTGGATAAGGGGACAAGTACATGTGTGGATTGCTAACTGGCTAAAGGACAGGAAACAGTGCGTAGTTAAAAATGAAGAGTTTTCACAATGGAGGGAAGTACGGAGTGGAGTCCCCCAGGGATCTGTACTGGGGCCGGTGCTTTTTAATTTATTCATAAATGATCTAGAAGTTGGGGTAAGCAGCAAGATGATACCAAAAGAGTAGCATGCCAAGAGAGCCTCCCCTCTCAAACAATTTGCAGATGATACCAAACTATATGGTGTAGCGAAATCCAAAACAGACTCTGAGGAGCTCCAAAAGGATCTCTCCAAACTGAGTGAGTGGGCGACAAAATGGCAAATGCAGTTCAGTGCAAAGTGATGCACACTGGGACAAAAAACCCCAACTTCACGTATATACTGATGGGATCTCAGCTGGTGACTGACCAGGAGAGGGATCTTAGGGTCATGGTGGACAGCTCGTTGAAACAAATCTGATTAAAAATTTAAAACAAAAGCATAAAAGCAATGCAGAGTATAAAGAGCAGCAGCGGAGAATCAAATAAATGCCTGGGCAAAAAGCCAAGATTTTACACTCTTTCTAAAAGCTGTGATGGAGACCGAGGAGTGAATAGCCACCAGGAGAACATTCCAGAGTCTGGGGGCAGCAACAGAGAAGGCCCTGTCCCACGTGGACGACAACCGAGCCTCCCTCATTGTCGGCACCTGGAGCAGAGCCCCCTTAGATGACCTCGTCAAGCGGGCAGCAACCCTTGGGGACAGGCGTTCCCTCAGGTACCCCGGGCCCAAACCGTGCAGCAGATGTACAGCAGATGTGGAAAATTTAGTCTTGAAAAAAGAAGACTATGGGGAGACGTGATAGAGGTTTATAAAATCATGCATGGTGTGGAGAAAGTGGATAGAGAGAAATTCTTCTCCCTCTCACATAACACTAGAACCAGGGGTCATCCCATGAAATTGATTGACAGGAAATTTTGGACCAACAAATGGAAGTACTTTTTCACACAACACATAATCATAAGAACATAAGAATGTAAGAACAGCCCTGCTGGATCGGGGCCAAAGCCCATCTAATCCAGCATCCTGTTTCACACAGTGGCCCACCAGATGCCACTGGAAGCCTACAGCAGGAGTTGAGGGCATGCCCTCTCTCCTGCTGTTACTCCCCTGCAACTTGTACTCAGAGGCATCCTGCTTATAGCCCTCCAACTAGGAGCCATTGATAGTCCTCTCCTCCATGAAGTTATCCAAACCCCTCTTCAAGCCATTCAGGTTGTTGACTGTCACCACATCTTGTGGCAGAGAATTCCACAAGTTGATTATGCTTTGAGTCCTCCCCAGTGGACTGGCTCTCTCACAAGAGGGCTAATCCCCAGGCAGTAAACTAACCAAGGGGCAGGAGTGTGCTTGGCTGTTCCTGGACTGTTTTGCCGGGGTCTGCCATCACAAGAGCATTCTTGGTCACAGTGAACCAGAGCCCAGGATCTTTTGCCTGCCCTCATATACATATTCCCTCCTAGGAAGTCATCATGATCCCTTCCCAGAGTCTCAGAAAAATAGTGTCCCTCAGAATCCCCCCAGAAAACCTTGCCTACAGTCTAGTGATGCAAGCACTTCGGAGCGGTTGGATGAACGTCTGCAGTGCAATTATTCATCGTTACCAAAATTAACTTCGGATTAGTCTACTTGCAGCGATCCATTACATATGAATGGGGCCTATGTGCTGATGCCCTCATAGTTCTGTTATGAGAACTTTTAGCCGAGCCTTAGAAAGGTCTTACATGGCAAAGGAAAAGAGGGGAATGTCTAACAAAACAAAGTGAACCGAGTTGCACTAAAATTTTATTTCTTCTCCTGCCATCTCTTTCAAAACCCTTCAAGAATGTCTGTTGCCAAAAGTTTCATTTTTCCTCATAATACTATGCTATTATTGGTTTGGTCCCCCTTGCTTTCGTACTGCCAGTAAATCATATACCGAAATGATTCCTGAGAGGCTTGAAAGAGCATATTTATCTCTCCAGGGGAGTCTGTGGGGATGACAGCTCAGTACAGTGGTACAGTCAGACCTGTTATATTTCTGTTCATTAGCTTTCCCTTTTTTATTCTTTATACAAAAACACATAATTGGGACTTCCTTCAGCAGAAACTTTCAGCAATGAATCATTTGCAAGAAGTTCAGTGATCATTAGAGGGAAATTTCATGTGAAAATTAGAGTTTTCTGCTTGAGAGAAACAGCAGAAGGATTTTGAGAGATGCAAAAAAGGTTTTGAGAAGATTAGCAACCTTTCTTGAGGTGGTTCTACACATCCCTACATGGGACCCAAAGGCAAAACTGATTAAGGCTATTAGCCTGCATACCATTACCTGCCTCTCACCAGCACTGAATATCTGTTCAGAACCTGGAACTGGTGAAAAAAGTATAGATATAGATGATCTAGATCTAATTCTAGATAAACATCAGAGCAACTGAAGAGGGTAGAAGCCAAAATGTCTTTTCATATATTTATGTTTGTTAATCAACTATAAGGTCATTCTTATGACCTGCCCCGCCTGGATAGGGATGCCAGTTGTCCTCAATTAGGTAGCCCAGGTTTTATACCCAGGCTAAAAGTGAGGTAGGAGGGTGTGCGCGCCCTCCTCTCCCACTCCCTGGTCATGTGGTCATTCAGGTTGCCGGCAGCCATCTTCACCACAGAGGCCAGGGGAAGGAGTGACCCAGCCTCGGGGATTTCTACCATGCACCATGTGAGCAGCATGGTGCATTGTGGGGTTCCTGGAGGCCAGGCATCCTCCAGTGCTTTCCTCTGGCCTCTCTCTCACCATGCCACTCGCTGTAGCAGTGATTGTGTGGGAGTATGGTGCAGTGAGCGGTCATATGTGGGGAGGTAGGACCAATCCTGCCTTCCCCCAAGCCCTCACCAGGAAGTTTCTTCTCCTAATTCTTGCAACTCACAATTAGACACACCTTTTTGAGCAGGGAGACTGTGCATTTCAAACCTTTCCCAGTGAACCTGATCAGCATTACATCACTTATTTTTGCTATCAGAGCTATCAGCTCCTTAGTACATCATTTGAGGTTGGAAAAAGGAAACATCTGAGCCTGAGATTTCCCAGCTCTTGTTCTGCTTCATTATTGTTCATTGAAACCAAGGGCCCTGCTGTATACCCAGCCTTGCCCATCTCCTTAATCCACACAGAATGGGTTAAGCAAGGTCATGGAAACCAGTTGGTGTCTGTGATGGAAACTTCCAGGTCAATTGATCAGCTATGTTCTACGAAGCCCTGAATCTCCACAGAATGAACACTGATGAAAGAACATGGAGAAATGTTAGGCTAACTTGTGTGACTAATTCTGACTTTATTGAAAGGAATGAGGACAAATGATGGTTTCTTTACTGAAAGCTTTGCAACTTTTCAGAAGGAGTGGATTTCCATCAGATGCAGGTAGCACTGGGATGGGGTTTGTATAAGATGACTATTGAAGGTCATTGTGGAACTGTTGAAGCTCTTCTCACGATCAGTGAGAGGAGATTTAAAGCTATCTGCGGGGAAGGAGAGTTAACCTTACCTTCCCCGTAGACGATCCTCCGTTGGTCTCTGGGCGGGCAGGCGGATCGCCCAGCGGCTTCCCTGTGGCTGCTTCCCTGTGGTGCTTCTGTCCCCCGCACCCCGGAGCCCCAATAATGCACTGCACAAGTGTGCGGTGAATTACTGGGAGCCCCCCTAATGTGTTTTAAAATAAAACATTTTAATGAAGTTTTAAATATGTAGTAAGTCTATGCACAGGATCATGCAGGTAGGTGGGCGGGGAGGGAGGCTGCACTGAACTCCCGTTTTCCCCAGATGATCTTTCCTCAGGGGTGGGGGTACAGATATAGCACTCCCACACGCTCCATGCTGCTTGAAGCAGTGCAGATCTCCAGAGGCCTGGACAATGTGTCCCGGCCTCTGGATATCCCCCAATGTACCACACACTGAGCAAGCTGCATTGGTGCAAGGTGCAATGGGCAAGGTGCATCTTCCAGGAGCCGGGTACTCTAGGCACCCAACTCTATGTGTGCTCAGGTAGCAAGCAGACCGAGCACCCACATGACCCTGGCTGAAGGCCAGAGTTAAAAGCCGGATAAGGCTGGGTGGGAATGCCAGGATGAGACGTCTAGCCCAGTGTCAGCTGCCCTAACCTGGGCTAAGTTGCTCACGTAAATAGCCTTGATATGTAAATGGCCTTAGTCATTCTCCTTTGAGCCAGTATGGTGTATAGGGATGTGCAAACTGGCTCAAAATCGAGCCAGTTTGCACTCGAGCCAGTTTAGCTCTAAAGCATGCGGCTGAGCTGAACTGCACGGAAGGGGGGCGATCCGAGGGCGAGTCGAGCCTCGCTTGTGAGCCGGTTCGAAGGAATGCTTGTAAAGAGGAATCTGGCAAGGATTCCCCTTCTCAAGAACAGGCAGAGCTGCGGTGTAGGGGGAGGGCGAGGGAGATGTCTATTTTTTACCTTTTAAAAAATGCCGTTATGTGGCACCGGGGTGGTGAAGACAGTAGCCGCTGGCCACAATGGCAGCGAGGATGGCGGCAGGGACACCTTTCACCCTCCCACTAGCCTCCCAAGTGAGAGCCTGGGCAAATTCCAGGCCAATTTGGCCCTCTCTGCACCTCTCTCCATCCCACAGGTGGCCAGAGCTGTCATTTGGGAGGTTGTTGGGAGGGTGAAAGGAGTCCCCGCCACCGCCATCCTAGGAGGCTCAGATTCAAATCTGCACACAGCTATGAAGCTAGTTGGTGACCTCAAGCCTGACAAGCTCTCTCAGTCGAACCTACCTCACAGGATCGTTGTAAAGATGCCATTGTAGGGAACCATATGCTCTGCTCTGAGGTATTTAAAGGAAGGATGGGCTGAAAATGAAATACATAAAATAAAGTAGATTGTTGTAAGCTGTCTTGTGGGCCTGACACAGGTGGAAAGAGGAGATAGAAAATGCACAAATCTTTTTGTCTAGTCTTCTGCTTAACAGATTCCCCAGTGGGCACTAATCGCTTGATTATAATAATTTGCTCAGTGGCTTCTGATGGCCAGTGGATAGACCAGCAAGAACAGGGACTGAGATCAGTGTGTGTGTGTGTCTGTCAGAAGAGAAGCACTTTGAAACCAGAAACTACCGAGCAATTTTAATTCTGTAGTTTTGCAAATTATTTTGTCCAAATTCTTCCAACAGAAGCTTTGTGCACCTTTCTTTCACAGCACTTGCAATCATTTGCAGAAGTTTTGTATCATCCTAGTTTTTTCTGTAGAACTTTTGGGGGCTTCCTTGCCCCCTTGCGTCCCACAGGGTCCAAGAGGTATGACTGGATAAGATAGGAGGGATTTCTGCAACCACTGCTATTGATTGTGATGAATGCAGAGGGTGGGGAGTGGGTGGGTTACTGGTAGTGATGAGGAGAAGAAGCCTGCTTGTGAGTTTTACAGTAATGACAGCCTAGTTTGACGGATAATGATAACATTTGACTCCTTGCTGCATTCCACAAACCATCAATTTACTAGAGCATTCATAAAAATTGATTTCCTAGAAATCCGTTTTTGCGTAGCATACATTGCGCTGCTCAGTCGAGGTCTACAACATCGTGAGAGCATTGCAGTGCTATAACTGCATCTTCGGCTTGACATTTGGAGAATGGGATGGTGTCTTGGGGTCTCCCTCTTCCTCCCCAGCTGGCATTTTTTGCACTGAGTGGCAACGGTTTTAGGAGGAAATGGTTGGTGAGACGATGGGATAGAAAATGCACTCAATAGGTGGGTTTGTGAACATTGGCGGGTTGACTTCATTGGCAGGAGAGGGCACTGGGGATCATGACCCAACTATAGATGACCTTTGTAATGATGACATGATGAATAGATAAGAAATATCCAAGTAATTGGCCCTGCCATCATGGCTTCTGTATGTTCTGGCGGCAGCAGGGGATTAATCCTTAGCTAATTGGTCCCACATTGCTGCCGTAATACCATCTAAAGGTCACCTTCGGGTGTACCCAAATTCCAGGACTTATACAACTGAATGTTTGTACAGTTCTATCATAGAATTGAGATAATTTCCCCCCATTCAGCTCCTTTATTATCTGGTTTACTCAGCCTCTCGTTCCATTCTTCCTGAATTCCAGATAACCTGGAAGAATTTCTCAAATTAATTCCCCAGTAGGAGCATGCACAACTTGCCACAATTTCAGTTCCTTTGCATGTTTTTCTCCTATATGCTAGCAATGGGCATGCACACACAAAGTGGGGAACTGGAAAGGTAGGGAAACTGCCCTCTTCATGGTTTGCTTCATGTTGATGCCACGGTTAATCGTAGTTAATGCAAACCGTGGTTGGCAAACCCATTTCAAACCACACAACAAGCTGGGTCTCATGATCAGTGAGACCCAGTTTGGGAAGCTGAGCAGGGGAAACAGGCTAAGCCTGCTCTCCCCGCAGACAATCAGGGCGGGAGCCATCGGTGGCCAGATCGGCTGCCCACACAATTGCCGGCTCCGTGACAGAGCCAGCAGGGGCTGGGGAGTTCGGGGCCATGCGGGCCCCGGAAGCTCCAGTATGCCTTACACGAGCACTTTGACTCTTTGGTGGAAAGTGGGCTAAGCACCCTTAGCCCACTTTCCACTGATCATCAGAATCGTGCTACTCAGCGCTCGACTGGGTGGCACGGCTGATTTGTGGCAGCCCCCTAGCAAGAAGCACGAGGCTTCGGGGCCCCTGATTGGCCGCCCAGCCCGTGTGGGGGTGGAGCTTTGGCCGCTTTGGGCTTGCTCCGACGCCAGCGGCAGTTTGCTCCATTCAGGCACCTGCCCTCCCTTCCCCAAAGTACAGTCTAGGTTTGTGCTGGTCACCATTTGGGGCCGGGCAGGAATTTTTGGGGCGCTCACCTGATTGGCTGGTGGTGCGCGTCCTTTTTCGCCTGCTCTGGACTGCACTGACACTAGTTAGATAGTTAGGATTTAATCTTGCTGGTCACAATTGGGCATATTCAGTGCGGTCAGGAATAACATTTGAAGCTAGTGAGCACCTTCAGGTAAGCTTTTAGCTACAGGCCAGACAGGGCAACTCTCTAGAGGCTGCACGGCTCAGGGAGATCTGCTCTGGATGATCTACTCAGTCAGGCTAAGCTCCCCGGAATTGCTGAACTGCTACCAGGGGGTGCTGCTATGGCTGAGGCCTGGCGTTAGGCAGGCTAGGATGGGCAGCCCCTGCTCTAGAGCAACGGGGCTGCTTTGAGCCTTGGTGTGTTGCCCGAGGCCATAGGCCAGGCATGCCCTGCTGGAGCGTGCCTTGGGATACCACACTGGATGGGGTGGTGAGCCAATTCCTGCTCTCTTTAAATGTTATTAATAAGTTAAATAAAACTGTGGCCCTTGTTTACACCAACTCTTGTGTCTCTTGTCTTCTTGGGTGCTGGGGCAATAGCTCCTATCTCTTGTATTCAGCCAATCTTCAGCAAACTCTGGTTTGATTTCAACAATGGCCATATTTGCACATAATGCATAACACATAACTGTGGGTCCTGTTCCCTACCCTGCTCTCCTGTTTGCATTTGGATGAAACGGAGAACATTCGGATGAAATGGAGAGCAGACTCTTTGCAGTCAGGGGGACTACAGAGAGGAGGGGAAACTGACTGTGCAAGCTTCCTTCTTGCATGAAGGACAGCCCAAACACCCAATCATGGCCACAGAGAGGGAGGAGCTTCCTCCCTCAACTCTACTTACAGAGAATGCAGCCTCCAGTTTTGCATTCATTTATAACACTCAGCAACGCTAACTTGGGATATAAGCAGAGAAACTCACTACAAGCCGAGGGTTCAGATTGGAGCCTGCTGAGCACAACCTTGGGTCAGTTTCCAAATGGGACCGGAGCTGGACACATTTGGACATACAGGTTTGGCAACCTCGGCCCACTTTAACTCCAGTTTCCTGTTACGTGCGGATGTGGCCAATGCTTTCACAGCTTCTGGTTTCCAGCTGGTCATTAGTTCTGGATTAGGTTTGCCAGTATAACACTTAGAGGCGCTTCACATGAGCAGTGTGAAGCACCAGAATGGGTTTAGTGGGAAGAGCGGGCTTGACCCGCTCTCCCTGCACATGAGCAGGCAGCCCACACGATTACTGGCTCTGTCAAGGAGCTGGTTCGGGTGACAGGGATTGGAGGCCTCCTGGCCACCGGAAGTCCCAGGATGCCCCTTGTGAGTGCACGGGGCATTCTGGGGAGCCTCCTGACACTGGAACACTTGTTGCAACCTCCTGGTCGAGGGGCTACTCATGAGTAGCCATGGTGCAGAGCCATGCTGTAGTGACACATGATCCGGAAAATGGGCTTAGTGGAGTGCTTGCTCCGCTAACCTCATATGGGGGGAAGAGTTAAGTGGGCTTGCCCCCGGGAGCTGTATAGTTCCCGCCAGTTCACACACAGCGTGGAAACTGGGCTGGGCTGCCTTAGCCCAGTTTCCACTGCATTTGAGAATAGCCTCTTAACCATGGTTAAGGAAAACAAACCTTGGGTAAGCATTATATCTGCATAGGGCCTATGTCATCTTCCTGAGGGTTGATGAAGTGTGCATGTGGGATGGCAAATTGCTAGGAATCGTACCGCAGTTTAGACATGCTCCATTAGCCAGTGAGAAGGCAGCATTGTTCAGTTAAAAATAATATGTCTGCATGGCCACGTTTCCAATTGGTGGGCTAAGCCTTTCTCCCCCCCACCCCATTTTGACTTGAAAAATTGAAGCTTATCAAAACTTTGGCTCACCCCTCACATTATTTTCCTCTCCTGTTATTATTGTGTCTTCAGTAATAAAGTGGAATGGAATGACTGGCATGGCATTATCTCCATTAGGACTGAAAGGGAAATATGTCCATTTCAAGCTGCCCGTGGCACAGTAACACAGGGCCGAAGGGAGTGCGAAACCCAATTATGCACAGCTCCTAATGTATGTGTGTTTTCATGATTTGTATTGATTCAAAGGCATGACAGATTGGTTATAAATTGGCTGATATATTGGCTTGTGAATGAAATAGATTGGGTTGTTGAAGAGGATTAGCTGCAGTATTGAATTCTCAAAGCCTTTATGGCATTGTGCATGTGTACATAAAAACGAATTAGTGAGTGGCTTTGGACGTTACCCTACTCACACACTCTCTGATGGTTTAATCCAGTTTTCTACACAACCAAAGGAGGACAGGCACAATTCTTTCCCCTGGTATTCCCTATATAAGGCTATGCACACGAGCAGTCCAGCTCCAGCGAGGGCAGCCCAGCCTGGGTTGGGCGGCTCATGTGGAGCACCAGGATCGCTCCTGATCCCAGCACTTCCACCTCCACAAGCCCAACTTTTGCCAGTCCTTTTGTTGGTCCCTGATTTCCGAGAGGTTCGGGGCTCTAGGACCCGTGAAAGGGCCTTTTAGGTTGCTGCCCCACTTCTTTGGAACTCTCTTCCCCTTCAGATTCATCTAGCCTCTTCCTTACTGATCTTCAGATCTCTTTTGAAGCCTTTTCTTTTTCACCAGGCTTTTGCCCTGGAGTTTACTTCATTTGTTTTTGTTAGTTACTTTAGTTTTTAATTTTTAATTTAGAATGTAATTTTTAATGTTGCCTTGTTTGCATGTTTCAGTGCACAGAGTTGGGTGCCTAGAACACCTGACTCATGGGGGATTACCCCAATGCACCACGCTCATCACATGGTGCATTGTGGGATACCTGGAGACTAGGACTTGTTTTCCTTGGCTCCAGTGATCTGCGCTGCCAGGAGTAGCATGTATCGTGTGGGTGCAAAGTGGTGTGCCGAAGAGGACACAACTGATTGTTTGATGGGAAGGTAGGTACACTGGGCACAGTCCAGGGGGTTCGAAAAAGTTGCTGTTGCTGTGCCATGCCACCACCTCAGACTACAGGTGCCCTCTTGCCGTCCCATTAGGGTTTTTTTAAGGTAGGCAGGGTTCCTCCCTTTTATGGTAAAGGGTAATCCTCACCAGATTCCCATTTACAAGTATGTCCCCTCAAACCGCCAAACCAATTCTGAACATGTTCAGCCTGTTTTGACACTCAGACCTAACTGGGGGCCGGATTGACTCAAACCAGCTTACGGTCTGGCAGTCTGGTCTGAGTTTGGCTCGAACTTGAACCAAACCACTGGAATTCCCCTCCCCTTCGCCTCGTGCGGGGGGGGGGAGAGAGTTTGTCCACAGGCCTCCTAGCACAAGGCCCTTGAAGTGGCCTGATTGGCCAGTCTGGAAAAGGGGCGGGGTTTCAGCCATAGCGAGGCCATTCCCCGCCCAGCCTTCTCAGTTCGGCTCAGCGTCTCTGCCTGGAAGGAGCTCTCTACCCGAGCTCCTTCTTGCTGCTTTGGGGGTTTCGCCCGAGAGCGGGCATGGCGGTGATCCAGCGGGTGCCCTAGTGGTCCCACTGTGCCGGTGTTAGGGGGTGCCCTATTTTCTTTGCTGGCCTCGGGGCTCCGTGGCCAGCAGTGCAGGCGGCCGTTTGGTCGGCAGGCCGTATCGGGCCTGCATAGGAGGCGGCTCTCTGCTCCGGCACGTCGGCCCGGCCGGGCGTCAATCCTCGGCGTTTTTCCCCTCGTGGCTTCCTCGCCTGGACGTGGAGAATGGGATTCATCAGGGCCTTAGCCCTTCTGGTTTGATTGTCTCTGGGCCTGAACGGGCCTCGGGGGGGCTGCCCCTGGGTTTTTTTTTCTAGTATCTGGGAGGTTTGTTCCCAGGATAGGGGTTGGTGGCTGGGCAACGCGTAGGTTTCTGTTTCCCTGTGGGTTAATTGCTCTTGGGTTGGCCAGCTTCTGCTGCTTACTCTCTTTTAGAGAGCCTAAGGGGTTTTTGTGGACTTGGTGGTTGGGGTTTTTTGCTGGTTTGGTTTGCAAGGGCCTGTGGGTTGCAAGATGCCTAGGAAAGCCAAAGAGAAGAGAGGTGGGAAGCCAGTTAAGCAGCCCAAACGGCCCGCCCCTCCTCCGTCCTCCTCAGATGATGATGATGAGGATATGACCTTGATTAGGGGTTTGATAAGCAGGATGGAAGCTTTGGAAAAAGCCCGTGGCGCTCCCTCTGATCCAGTGGGGGGGAGCGTTCCTCCTCCCAAGGTACCTCGTAGAACCAGGGGGGCGACTAGGACTCAATTACTAAAATCAATCTCTGCTAGGTTGGAAGCATTGGAAAAGGGTGAGGCCCCAGCCGGCCCGGTACCTCCTCCAGGTCCTGAAGGTCTCCCTTCACCTGTTGCTGTTGTTCCTGTCGGGCCTACTCCGGTGGCTCCATCACCGTTGCCTGATGACCCGGCTCCTGTGTTGCCTTCTCCTCGGGTTCCGTCTCCAGCCGCGCCTGTGGATGCTTTGCCAGTGGATCCTCGAGTACCTGGTGATGCACTGGTAAAACTGCCGCCCTGTAACCAGAAGGTTACAAGTTCGATCCTGACCAGGGGCTCAAGGTTGACTCAGCCTTCCATCCTTCCGAGGTCGGTAAAATGAGTACCCAGAATGTTGGGGGCAATATGCTAAATCATTGTAAACCGCTTAGAGAGCTCCGGCTATAAAGCTGTATATAAATGTAAGTGCTATTGCTATTGCTACCTGCTGTTCCAGGTGAGCCAGCAGCACCTACACCTCCCAGCGGCACTGGCCAGTGGCCCTATGTACCCTGGCCGATGCAAGCAGGCGGGAGTTGGGGAACACATTCCTATTGGCCTCCTTATCCATATCCTTGGGGAATGGGGCCCCCTGGCATTCTGCTGGGGGTCACTGCTGGTCCGCTTGGTGCAGCTGAGCGGGTATGGTTAGATACTGCTCCTGTGGGTTCCCTGGTCACTCCGCCAGGAGGCGTAGGCCCTGGTCAGGCTCCGGCTTCTGGGGATGTTAGTGGTCTCTATCCTAGGGGTATTCTCCCTTCTGGACCTCACTCCCCTTATGGTGGCATGGGGTTACCCCTTAGGGATCATTTACTTCCGGCTACTAAGGATAAGATTTTAAAAGGTGAGTATGTAGACATATTCAGTCTTCTCTTTCACGAGCCAGAAGTGAAACATAAAGAAGGGGAATCATGCAAGGACCATGAGGTCACTAAGCGTAAACCGGTAAAGAAAACTTGGAGTAACTGGCTGTCTGGGTTTACTATCTACATGGGCGTCATAGTTCAGGCACAGCCAGCTCGGGGACCTTTCCGGGTTTGAGGGTTTCTCCCCTGGGGGTGGTCCCTAAAAAGGTACCTGGAGAATTCCGGTTAATTCACCATCTCTCACACCCCCGTGGGTCGTCTGTGAACGATGGCATCCCGGATAGTCTAAGCTCGGTACGTTACACGTCTTTTGATGACGCAGTCCGGGTTGTTAGGAGTTTAGGGCCCGGGGCCCTTATGGCCAAGTATGATATAGAGTCCGCTTTCCGCCTGCTACCTGTCCACCCCAGGGATTTCGAGTTGTTGGGTTTCACCTTTGCTGGCCAGTTCTATTTTGACCGTGCATTGCCTATGGGCTGCTCCATTTCTTGCGCAGCTTTCGAGGCATTCAGCACATTTCTGGAGTGGGCAGTGCGGCGGAGGGCGGGGCTTGTATCCACCTCTCATAATTTAGATGATTTTTTGTTTGTTGGGAGGGGCTATTCTAATGAGTGCCATCACCTGCTTCGGTCCTTTATGGATCTGGCAGAAGAATTGGGGGTCCCTTTGGCTAATGATAAAACTGAGGGTCCTCATACGCAGCTCTCCTTTTTGGGGATTGAGCTGGACACGGTTGCTGGCTGTTCCAGGTTGCCGCAAGGTAAATTGACGGCCCTCCTGGATTTGGTACGGGCAGCTGGTCGGGCCCAAAAAGTTACCCTGAGGGAGTTACAAGTGTTAGTTGGCCATCTTAAATTTGCTTGTAGGGTGGTTGCCCCGGGTTGGGCCTTTTGCGGCGTCTATGTGATTTGATGGCGGGCCTGCGGGCCCCCCATCATCGGGTCAGGGTCACGGAGGGTGCTAGAGCTGACCTTGCCCTGTGGGAAACTTTCCTGTTGGGCTTTAATGGAGTGGCCTTTTGGAGGAGGGAGCAGTTGGTGGAAGCCGATCTGCAGATCCATTCCGATGCAGTGGGTGGAGTCGGCTTCGGGGTTTATTTCAGGGGGCGCTGGTGTGCGGCCCGTTGGCCCTCAGAGTGGGTAAGGATGGGTTTGAGTAGGGATCTTATGTTCCTGGAGCTTTTCCCCATCGTGGTAGTGGTTCACATCTGGGCCGACGGGTTTTCCAACTCGTCGGTTCGCTTTTGGTGTGACAACCAGGCTGTAGTGCAAGTTATTAACTCTCAGTCATCTCGCTCCCGCAAGGTTATGCAGCTTGTGAGGGCCTTGGTGTTGCAGTGCCTCCGGACTAACACTCTGTTCCGGTCTCGGCATGTTCCGGGAGTGCGCAATGACATAGCTGATGCTCTGTCTCGTTTTCAGTTGCACAGGTTCAGACAGTTAGCTCCTGAGGCGGCACTGCAACCGGACCCTATGCCCGCCTTCCTATGGCAACTTGGCAGTTGGAGGCACACCAGGCCATAGCGGCGTCTTTGGTGCCCATCACCAGAGCCAGTTATGCTGCCAAGATTCAGGCCTTTTCCTTGTTTTGAAGAGCAGAAGGCTTGGATGAGGTTTGGCCCATTCCCGTGTGCCAGTTGCAGCAGTTTCTTGTAATGTTGCACAGGGCAGGATGGGCTGTCTCCACGCTTGGGGGTTACCTGGCTGCCCTGGCCTTTGAAGCGCAGGTAAAAGGGGTTAGGGACTTTTCAATGGATCCTAGGGTACGGCGCATGCTCGAGGGATGGTCCAGGGAGCACCCGGTTGGTCCGGACCCTAGATGTCTGTTCACCATAGAGTTGGTGACCGTGGTGCTTGGGCGCTTGGAGGCCTGCTGTGCTAGCCACTGGAAAGTTACCCTTTTTCGGGCGGCTCTGTTAGTCGCCTTTTTTGGCGCCTTCCACCCAGGGGAGCTACTGCCACGGAACAAGGGCTCCCCTAGAGACCGGTGTTTGCAATTTGCTGACTTGTCCTTGACCGACGGGATGGCGCGGCTTTTCCTACGCCGATCCAAAACAGACCAGCGCGGTAAAGGGCAATTAGTGCGCTTGGTGGCCGCTGCTGACCCTAGCATTTGCCCCGTTCTCGCCTTGGGCCGTTATGTGGCCCTAGGGCCCGCTTCTTCTGGATGTTTGTTTGTGCATGCGGACCAGGTTCCCCTCACCCAATATCAATTCTTAGCAGTTGTCCAAAAGGCTTTGATGCCTGTGGGGGTTGCCTTGGAGGGTCTCATGTTACATTCCTTTCAGATTGGGGCAGCTACTACAGCTTCTCGGTTGGGCCTGCAGGAGGCCGAGATCCGGCGGATTGGCTGGTGGAAGTCCGTGGCGGTCAGGCGGTAAGTGCGCTGACAGTGGACCCAGGTATTAGTATTGATTGTTTTTTCTTTCAGCAGGTGCTGGCGGGGCGGCGCCTCCAGTACGGGTCCTGATTTGCGGCCACTCGCTGGTCTTTGGGGCCTTCAAGCGGGCCAGCACCTCTCACTGGGGTTCGCAGCTCGGGTTCGGGCGAAGAGCCTCTGTGTACTGGCTGGGCATGCGGGGCATGCTGTGGAACCAGCTGCTGCCGGCCCTCAGGGATCACTTAGCCAGGTTTCCCATTCCAATGGTTCTGATCCTTCACCTGGGTGAAAATGATTTGGGCAGGAGGACTGGGCTGTCCATCGTGCAGCAAGCCGCCTCCGATTTGTCCACACTGCATAGGTGGATGCCTGGGGTCCGCATCCTCTGGGTCAATTGGCTGCAGCGCCGGGTTTGGCGGGCAGCGCTTTACGGGTTCCGTTTGGAACGGGCCCGTCGTAAGGTCTCAGCGGCCATAGGTAAGTTGGTAGTGGCCGCTGGAGGGGATGTTGTTAGGCAAACAGATTTAGCGGCCCGTTTCCTGGAATTATACTGCCCGGATGGGGTTCATCTTTCAGAGGTTGGGTGCGATTTGTACCTGCGCAATCTTCGGGGTGGGCTTGCTGCACTTTTGGATGGCTTGGGGGCAGGGAGGCCAAGCAATGGCTGACCTCCCTGGGTGGCAGTGACAGTGCGGGCTAAGGGGTAAGTGGTTTGTTAGAGTATGGTGAGCACCTTTGGATATTGTAAGGCGGAATGGTTAATCACTCCTTTGTAGCCTGTGCGGCACGGGGAGAAATTGATTGCCAGGAAGCCTGCTTAAGGATTTCATCCACCTTTGGGCTGTGCGGTCTGGTGGGGGGTGAAGACCTTGAGCTGTCCAGATCCCTTCCTCTATGGAGGGTAGTTGGCTTTGAAGGAGACAGGTGGGATATACCCACCTGTTTCCTGAGCCAGGGTGTGTCGCCCATGTCAGGTGATGTATAGAATGATAGCATCCTATAGCATGCCTAGGAGCCCGCACTGTTCTATGTGGGTGATTAATCACCTGTTTTCAGTCCGTTCCTGCCTATGTGTTATTAATAAAGCGTGGCCCTTTTCACCCATCTTATGTCTCTGTGTCTTCTTGGGCCGGGGTCTGGGGACAATCAGTACTGTGCACAACCCAAAATCCAGCCTCAAGTTCTGAATTTGAATGTACAGCAGCCAGCTGCAAACCTCAGGTAGGAGTAGCAAAACTCACTACAGACCGAGAGTTTCAATTGGAGTTGGGGAGGGGAACCTCAGGTTGCTTTTCCAATGGGGCAGGGGTTCCATGCATTTGGACATACAATAAATCCAACCTCTGCCCCATTCAAGTCCAGTTTCCCATTATGTGCAAATGGGACCAATGAGTTTGTCTCCTAAACTAAAAAACACACAACATACATTAAAGACCCCATCACTGTGACATCCTTCGTTCTGCATGTGCCTTCATGTGTCAACAGTAAAAGTGGTTGATATGAGCAAGATGACTCATTTGTGAAAAGATATTGGTTCATTTTGGATGATCTGATTTGAGACAGTGAAAGACACAGTTGATCATTTACACATGAGAGCAGCAGAGAAGGAAATCATGGGATGGAGGGGTATATGTGACCCTTACTGCTCCACTAGTCACCCACAGCTGAAGCTCATTTTGTGAGCATGCAGGACAGGTCTTCCTCTGTGGCAGCACCCAGGCTCTGTAATGCCCACTCCTGGGAGATTTATGCTGGCCCCTCTCCCCTGGCGTTTGGCTGATTTTTTAAGGCCCATCTATTGAGCTGCATCTTTGGGATATGCTGAGGAGGGTTCCGTACCTGTGATGCTTGTACTGTCTGACTTAACTGCATTTTGTTTGCCGTCTTTACTGTATGGTTTCTAATTAACATGGGTAGCCGCTTTGCACATTCCACAGGCAACATTAATATAAAGTAAATCAATAAATGGTCCCCAAATGCCTTTGTGATTACACTAGATGTGGGGAGAATAAGTCCCCAGATTATTCTCCAAAATCTCACAGCAGGAGAATATGAGGGAGCGGGGGAATTCTGGTGAATTTCTACGGAATGCTCATGTCTTCTCCAAAATCCTCATGGGGATCTTTTTCTTCAGCACAGCAGCTAGCATTCGGGAAATGATGTTTTCCCCACAGCATGATCCCCATTCAGGAGAAGAAAATGATGGGGGGGGGAAACAATTGCAGCCAGCCAACACTGAGGGGGGCAAAGAATCCTTGGTTTGTTGCATGCTTCCTATAAAAGGGCAAGACAAACACTCCATAGGTGGTTGATGGAATCAGTTTAACGGCCCTCCTCCCCACACCCACCAAAAGAAAAAAGAAACACCCACCTTTGTTTTGTTAATGTGTATAATTGTCAAACCCCAGCTGTTGTTGGACTACAACTCCCATCATCTCTATTAGCCACTGTGGCTGAGTGTGATGGGGTTGTAGTCTGGAAACAGCTGGAGAGTCAAAGCTGTGGTGCCCTGTGCTAGAGTTTTGAAGTTTTCTTTATTGTAATTTCAAGCTGTTTTAGATGATGTTTTCATTTTTGTTGCTGTTTGTTTGGATTGTAAACCACCCTGAAATTTTATATAGGACAGTATATAAATGCAGCAAGTTTTTAAAAAGAACAATTAAGATAGGCAATCTTTGATCATCCATGTATTCAGACTTGGAAGATCTACACATCCCAATAGCTCTTTATTTTCATTTGTATGAGTGCTTGCTTACAAAAGTAAAACCTCTATTTCTCCTTTAATACATTGTTAATAATAGTGGTGATGATGATGATAATTTAAGTAACAAATCATAATTTCTTGATTTTCTGCAACGGTATACTTTTCGACATTGAGTTTGTTCTTCCAGTAGCTCTACAGTCTCCAGCCCTGGTTGCTCAGCTGAAGATCCTGAGTCCTGTAACCCATTTTTTGACAACCAATCTGGTACAGAATTTGTTTTGCTTGTTCTCACCATGGTTATGGGCTTAGGCACATTTAGGCTGGCTTCTCAGCAGGGGCCTGTCTGGTTTGGGTGACCCTCCAGCATAGCCCTCTGCATCCTCAAAGCTCGCAAGCCCCTCCACCTCATCAAGGTAGTGCCCGGCAGAGGGTACTTCCTCCTCAATTTATTACCAATGTGCTATACTGGAAATAGATCAAGGAAAAATGACAACTAGTGAAGGAATTAAGATGCCAAACAGAAACAGTATATAGAGTCTCTCATCTGAGGAGAGTTATAAGTATCTGGGCATTCTCCAAAGTGACAAGATCAAGCATACTGAAGTGAAGACCAAAGTTAGTAAGGAATATATAAGGCAAGTAAGAAAGACACTGAAATCCAAACTTAATGGTGGTAACACTATCAAAGTAATCAACCCATGGGCAATTTCTGTAATCCAATATACAGCAGGTATTGTTGATTGGACACAAGCAGAATTGGATGTGCTGGATCAGAAAACCAGGAAAATAATGACAATCAATCATGCCCTGCACCCAAGAAGTGATGCTGATAGGCTGTACCTGCCAAGAAATGAAGGTGGACATGAAATGTTGCAAGTCAGACAGTCTGTTGAAGAAGAAAAACAAGCATTGGTGGAATACATCAATGAAAGCCAAGAAGGAATACTACAGGAAGTGAGTAAGACAGGACTGTTGGAAAAAAGGGAATCAAAGGCTGAATACAAAAAAACAGCAGATGAGGAATCGACAAGAAAAATGGCACAACAAACCATTCCATGGTGAGTTCTTTAATGACATACAATTGAAAGTCAACAAGAGCACAACATGGCAGTGGTTGAAGCAGGGGACACTGAAGAGAGAAACAGAGGGTCTCATTTCTGCAGCCCAGGAACAATCACTACGAACAAGTGATATAAAAGCAAAAATTGATAAGACCCAGAAAGACAGTAAGTGTTGGTTATGCAAGGAAGTGAATGAGACGGTTGAGCACCTTGTACGTTGTTTTAAGAAAATCATGCAGACTGATTATAAGGAAAGACACAATAAAGTTGTTGCAATGATCCACTGGAACTTTTGCAAGAATTACAAATTGCCAGCAAGCAAGAATTGGTGGAATCATCTGATTGAGAAGGTCACAGAAAATGAGGAGGCAAAAACCCTTTGGGATTTTAGAATACAAACTGATAGGCATTTAGTGCACAACACACCGGATCTGACAGTCATCGAGAAGAATCGGGTTCTGATAATTGATATTGCAATCCCAGGGGATAGATGTGTCGATGAAAAACAATGGCAGAAAATAACCAAATACAAGGACGTTCAGATTGAAATTGAGGAGCTCTGGAAAAATAAAACAGTACTGGTGCCAATAGTTGTTGATGCCCTTGGTGCAGTACCAAAAGAACTTGAACACTATCTCAACACCCTGGGCATCGATAAAATTACAACACATGAACTACAGAAGGCCACACTACTTGGGACAGCACAAATACTATGACGCTACCTTTAATTTTTCTTTGGTTACCCTAGACCAGGGATTCTCAACATTGGATCCCCAGATGTTATTAGACTTCAACTCCCATAATCCGCAGCCCCAGTGGCCTTTAGTTAGGGATTATGGGAGTTGAAGACCAATAACAACTGGGGACCCAATGAGAATCCCTGTCCTAGACCCTTGGAAAGGGCCTGATAAGTACCAAATCCAGTCAATCACATCTGGTAGACTGTGTGTAAACAGCATCATTTTAAAAATGTAGGAATCTTTGCCCAGGTATCTGTTACATCATGAATGTGTCCATAAAGTAATTCCAACATTGTGATGGAATTCCAATACACAAGAGGTTGTGTGTGTTTGTTATGGTGTCAGCTACTTACGCATCCTTAAAAAAAAAGCCCCAGAAGTCTCCATTCATTGTCCCCCACTCCCCTTGCAGAGTATGCATTCCAGAGTAGGCTCCTTAAGGGATTCTGGAGGTCTGCTTTCTCCTTTAGTTATGCCCCAAGGATCCGTCTATGGATCTGTAAATTATTCCTGTGTGTGAAAATCTGAGAGGTGAGAAAACCTAAATAGGAGATAAATTCTCTTAAGCATTTTCCCCTCCCGGAAGGCAAAAGAACAAACCAATCAGTGGTTGGAGAATATTCTCATCTATGTCTAGATTATACCCTTTTCAGACACCCACATAAGTTACCAAGGCTATGTCATGGTGTAGGGCCAGGCTCCAACCCCCTGGTCAGGGAAAGGCCTCAATGGAGGAGGAAACCCTTGCGGATCTGCTGATTGGGAGCCTGGGAAAAACTGGATGGATTCTGAGGAAAGGCAATGCCCAGCCTAAATACTAAGGTAAAGGTAAAGCAGAATGCATTAGCAGACCCAGCTGTGGAGGGCGAGGTTGCCTGAGGTGACACTTTTCCCTTTGCAGCTTATAAGGCAGTCAGAGAAACAGTGTGGAGAGATGGAGAGACACAGAAGAGAAGGAGAAAGGGAGGATCCTGGGGAGAGATTAAAAAGGAGAGTGAGTAAGATGCTGGGTATGGCACTAACAGCATCAACAAGAAGAAAGACCCATGAAGGACTAGAACAAGGAAGATTTGGAGACAGGATGTCTTTCTGATGCGAAACAAGATCTCTGAAGCAAGACTTAGACAGAGCCCAAAGTATGCAAGCCTGATTATAAGAAAATAGTCTGGCAGCAACTGAGGGCTGAAGAAAACCACTTTGGTCAGTTGTTAAATATTCTGTCTAAATATTCTGCTACCCATTAACCATCTAAGCTCTTTTGATGTTGAGCTTCCACATGTGGGTAGTCTTTACAGGTAGTTAGTGGAGTCCAAAGCCAGGTCAGGGAGGGTTGAGCTGGGAATCAGGAATGCAGGGGAACAGGGACAGGTTCAGGAAGCAGTCAAGAGTCCAATCCAGAGTCAAGGTTTGCAACCAAGTAGACAGACCAGGAGCTGAAGACAACAATGCACAAAACCAATGAAGATCTTGATACGGAGGCAAAGTCTTACTCCAGACTGGAAGCTTTTATGTCTTTCCTGTTCTGGAAGTTTCCAGTTGTCACTTCTTGTAATGCCAGGATCAGTGTTGCCTCTAACAGAGATTCCCAGATGTGGTTGACTACAACTCCCAGAATCCCCAAGTAAAAGCCATTGCAGCTGGGGATTGTGGGAGTTGTAGTCAAGAACATCTGGGAACCCCTGTTAGAGGGAACACTGGTCAGGATCCACCTGGACTTCAACACGGAGGATAACTTCTTGGAGGAGATACAGCACACCACAGCTGAGACCCCACCCTCAGCTCTAAAAGAAGTCCCCTTGATCTGTCATAGGAATATATAGGAAGCTGCCTTATACCGAGTCACACCATTGGTCCATCTAGCTCAGTATTGTCTACCCAGACTGGCAGCGACTTCTCCCAGGTTGCAGGCAGGAGTCTCTCCCAGCCCTATCTGTAGATTCCAGGAAGGGAACTTGGAACCTTCTGCATGCAAGCATAGAGATGCACTTTCCAGAGTGGCCCCATCCCCTAAGGGGAATATCTTACAGTGTTCATGTGTAGTCTCCCATTCAGATGCAAATCAGTGTGGAACATGCTTTAGCAAAGGAGACAATTCATGCTTGCTACAACAAGACCAGCTCTCCTCCTCTTGTCAGGTTCTGAGTGGCCAGAGCTTGTCACCACTTCTTCTTCAGCTGGCCACTTGGAAGAGACCTGAAGCCCTTGGAACTTGTTGCTCCCTGGTGGGGCTCCTGTCCTATCCTGAGAACCTCCTCCATTGCCTCCAGGAGCAGAGGCAATGCTGTGCCAGGATCAAACTCTAGCTACAGAAACAGCATACTCTCTTGGCTACTTGAGGCTTCCCTCCCAATGTGTTTACTTCACTCTGACCTGGGACCTGATTGCTCCAAGATGGAATGTTAGTTTGTTTAGAATGCAGAAGTTGCTGCTGTGGTCTCTACACAAGCTCCTGAGAGACCAGCTTGAGATCCAGGGAGGGGTAAGGCTCTTGGCTACTATATAACTCCTCCATTTGTAGGTAGCCATTGCTGAATCAACAGATTCTTAAATGAGCTGCTGCCTTGATGGAACCAGGCATGGACATCTGGGTCTAGGCTCAGAGTTCTCCATGTTCCACTCCAGCTCAGCAGTCTGCCACGTGGGGCATCAGTATGCAAAATCTATGGCCCCCTTTGGACTGAATGGTAAATTGTGGGGATCATCGCAGTCTTCAGTCTGGGACATAGGCGGAACTGGGGGGGGGGCAGGCAGGGCATGTGCCCTAGGCGCCACTGAGGTGGGGGCACCATGCCAGTTCCTGCCACCCCCACCCCAATGCCCACCTGCCCAGCCCCAGGGCCCCTCAGCCACTTGCCTCCAGCTCCGGCCTAGGATCGGAGCAGCCTGCAAACTGCAGAGCTCTTCTCTCCCCGCCTCTCAGCTGATCGGTGGGTGGGCGGGGCTTCCAGAGAGGCCTCCGAGTAGGCCTCCCTGAAGCCTGAACTCAGCAGGCCCAAAGGGAGGCAGGAAGCCAGGAAGGAGGCTGGCAGAGTTCCCTGCAGCAGACCCTCTGCCCAGACCATCCAGTACAGCCTTTGCCAGGTAGGCTGCGAATTCCTTTTTGTGGTTGCACCACCCCCCAATATAAGGATCTGCTTGCCATAGGGCTTTGATATGGGGGGTGGGGCGAGACTGAGAAGTCTCTGAATATTTAATTTAAAACAGACTGAAAAATGTGCTGGCTTTAAAAACAAAAACTATCTTAAAAGGCCTATAAGTGGCTTGTTTCATGTCAGAAAATTACAAACACTTCTGGAACAAATATTTATTCATTCATTCATTCATTCATTCATTCATAAATGCACTTATGTTCAAGTTGTTTTGCAACCCAGAAGGTCTGAGTGAGAACTGTGAAGCATGTGTGGTGCTTTTATTTTATTTTATTTTATTTTTCTTGTGTGTGAACTGCTCTCCAATGACTTGCAGGGACTTCAGGGTAAATCTGGCCAACATGTGAATGCAACTCCTCCATTTCAGAGGAGATGTGTGTTAAAGTGCTTTAAAAGCCTCGTGTGAAAAACCTCCTGGAATCAAACTTTACTGAATTTGTTCAGAATTCTGAGAAAACAAACATAGGCTCACACTGCATGGTTGAAAGTCTCCTTTGCTAATCTGCAGCGAGGGGGCCATTTTAATAATTCGTCTTTCTAGTGTGTTCTAGGCATTAAAAGTAGCACGAATATAGGGTACTCATTGTATATCACTGTATACTGTGAAGTGTGCATGTGTGTATTCAGTGAAATGTATTTCCAGGCAGCATACTTATTCTGAAATATCAGACTTAAATCCTTGGGGGCCTGGGATGTGTGGAGGCTCTGGACTTTGAGGGGCTGGGGGCCCATTTTAAAATCTCATCTTGGCCCATTCCAACCTTGCTATGCCCCTGGCGGTCACTACACTTGGGTTTCTGCACAACACCTGTACAGAAGAAACTTCCATGTAGAAAATGTGTCTCTTGTAAACTGACCCTGAATTTTCCATCCATGACTGCAGTCTGGCACTGGGGTGGGGGGGTACCTTTAAGAGTGGCTTTCCCGCTCTAGCGCCATAATCCTAAGAGTAATTGTGGTGGCAGGACACCTCACTGCCGCCCCTTCCCCGACGTTGCTTAAAAAAACTCCCAGCAGTCCTTTGCGCATGCACACACACGTCACAGAGACGTGAAGCACGCGCTTGTCTCTGTGACATGCGCACGCATGCGCAAAGGACTGCTGGGAGTTTTTTCAAGCAACGTCGGGGAAGGGTTGGCAGGGAGGTGTACTGCCGCCCCATTTATTCTTAGGATTACGGCGCCAGAGCAGGAAAGTGGCGGGAGGGGTAAATAAACACTCCTGCCGCTCTCAAAGGTACCCCCCACCCAAACCGGGCCACCCAGGTCTGGACCAGTCCGTAGGCTTTTTCAATGGCCTCCGGACTGGTCCGGGCCCATCCCTACCTGGCAGAACTTGGCTGTCTGCTCCTGTTGCAAATGCCTCTGTCTAGTGTGGCAAACTAATGTATCCTCCTCCCTCTTAGTGTCAAAGTAAGCACTAGTGTGGTGAATGCACATATACCCCATCATGAGCCAACAGTCATCATAAGACAAAGGCTGGCAGGAATCATTCAGTGGTTTATAGACACATACACCCCACCACCACCTTCTTCTTCCCCTATTTTGCTAGTGGCTATTTGGGCAGGTGATCCTCTAGGACAAAGTCATGTTTTTTAAAGAATGAGATGAGACAGAAAATGACACTTGGAATCCTTGCATAACTCCTGACTGTTGTTCTAAGTCTTTTACAGAGATGGCTCATGTTTTCAGGTTTTGATCAACAACCATGTCTAGCTGGTACAGTGTTCCTTTTAACAGGGATTTCCAGATATTGTTGACTACAAGTCCCATCATTCCTGTTTGGACAGGGGCGCAATTTCAGTGCTTGCTCTAGGTGCTATTTTCCCTATTTACGCCTCTGGTCTGGGAGCTGGCAAAGGTGGGGTAACTGGCTGTGCAGGCTTCCTCCGAGCCTGGAAGGACAGCCTGTGCCAACCAATAAGATAGGAGCCCATGGGAGGAGCTTCCTCCCTTAACTCTGATTTGGAGTTAATTTCCAATCCAGACATCATCATGGAGGGAACAGACCCTTGTTTGGCTGAGTGTAACTCACTACAGACTAGGGACGTGCATTAACCAGTTCCTCCAGGGAGGTGGGGGGGGTCCTTTAAGGGCAGGGAGGGTACCCTTACCTGCCCTACTGCTTTCCCCCCAGTGACACTCTCCCAAAAAATGTTGGCACGGGGCTGCAACATACCTCCCTGCATGTGAGCACGTGCGTCGGCCATTTCCAGTATGATGCTGACCAGGGCTGCAGCCAGGTACGCTGCAGCCCCACACCAATGCTTTTGGGGAGAGTGCTGGGTGTGTGTGGAAGCAGCAGGGCATGTAAGGGCACCTTCCCTGCCCCTTACAGGACTCCCCACCTCCGAACCAGCTCGAACGCTGGCATTCTGAACCGGTTCGGCGCTCCAGAAAAGGAGTGCCAACAAGTTCATGCACATTCCTACTACAGACTGAGGGTCCATTCCAAGGTTTGGGGATGAAACCGGAACTGTGGCTGGGTTTGGTAACCGCGGTTCTGATCATCTGGATGTCATGGGGGCAAAACATGAGATGAGTTTGCCTCAGGTTCCCCGTGAAATCCGAATGGGGCCTATGGCAGGCAGGCATTCTCAAGCCAGGCAGCCCCTCACACTAATATGTACTCTGTTCACTTGTTTAGATGAGGAAGTGCAGTCTGGAAGACCCTTGATGGGCAGTGGGACATGCTTGTCCCTCAGGGAAGAAATATTTTGCCCTCACAGTATGCAGCAGCTGGATAAATATATTCTTCCAGGAATGGGTTGTAAGAAATTAGACCTTTCTTTTTCTCCATACAAGTGCTGGAGCAATAATGATTCAAAACTGCACATGGATATGAACCATTTGATAAATATCTGTGGCTATTTATAGCCACCCTGCAAAAAGTGGGAAATATCCTTAGAGGTAGGTTTCACATATCCCTAGATAATACCCTTTTAGATTTTTGTCAGCTTGTTCTCCATTGTGATTACTCCTTTTCCCATCATGCAGTATACACAACACATGACGGCACTTGCTGGAAAGACATGTATGAAAATTACTTGGCCTAATTCCCATGCTTGTCTGAGAATTCTGGAGAAAATCCATTCTATGAATTTGTTCTGTTGGTCTCAGAAAAAAATTGCTGTGGTGTGGGTGCAGGCACAGGGGAGGGAAGGATTCTTTACAGTAAAGTTTTCTCCTATGAGTGAAGAGAAATATGTTCTCTTCAAAAAAGGACAGTGAAGGATTATTTTATTCTGTATGTTGTGGGGTTTGGGTTTTTTAAACAGTTATAGCATTTCAATAATCTTTATAATGCTCAATTATTGTATTGTCAATGGCTATGAGTGATTCCACTTTTAATTTGCGGTTGAAAATCTCTGGTGCAAAATATTCCTAATGCACAGGTAAAATATTGAGCACTAAGTCTTTCCTGTAACTAAGTCCTGTTCCATTTCTTCCTTGAATTTAGCACAGAATACAGCTGAAGTTGCATTTCCTTAAAGGATGCCAGATTAGCTTGTTAAGGATGCCAGATTGTTAGTTTGGCTGGCTACACAGGCAGAGTGACCAGTCCAGTTGTCCTTTCATCAAGGGAGCTAATATGAGATGGTCTGAGGCTATTCACACCATGGATCGTGGGGCAGGGAAGCAGGGTGAAACCTACCTTCCCCCGAGACAAGCAGTTCTCTTCTGTGTGGTACACGGCTCTCACGCACACACAATCTGTGCTGCCCTGAGCAGCATGGACGTATGGAGGCCAGGAAAATGAGTCATTGCAACAGATGTCCTGCTCAGCTCAGCCCCAATTTGGCCAGGCCTTCAAACATATCTTTTTCATCTTAAGGACTAGAAATGTGCTTTTGATTTAAAGAACTGAACACTGAGGTTATGTGGGTGCTCACTTCTGGAGATTCTGAATTCCAGGGCCAAGATCAAATTCCATGTTTGGAAATGGAGAATATGCAGTCTGTGCTGTCTATGGGTCATTAATGCTAAAGCTCTTCTGCAAGCCTTAGAGAGGATGCATTATTCATCAGCCCTGAAATGTCCCAGCAAGAGGTGCCTTGTCATCAGATCTTTAGCAGACATAATTATGTTGACAGAAGAACATGGAAGTGGGGAGAGGACAAGGTTACTCTCTCTGCCTCCAAAAACCTCTCTCAACTAACACTAATAATTTCAGAAACTCTTTGTGACTGGAAAAGTAACCAGAATGAGTTTGGCCACAATGCTAATGGAGGTCAAATGATGCACATCATTCTGTTTGATATAAGCAGCACTAAGGGAAATGGCAAGGGGAAGAACAATCAAGTTGGCAATATGCATGCAAGTTGTCAGACTTCTCTGACCCCATGGCCACCAAACCTGCAACCCAGCAAGAATGTCAAGTCAGCTCCTGCCTCAACCAGCACATTGCTGCCTGCCTCCTGGTTTAGTTCTACAGCTCCCTGTAAGGGCCGAAAACAGCTGCATGCTGGCCCTTTGGCCATGGATCACCCATTGCTGCCAACAGACCCAGTGGGGGCCAAAAGTGAAGGAGTGGGGCCTCCGGCAGTCACATCAGGCAACCCAGAGGTGCTGAGAGTTGGAGGTAGAAGTGAAAGAGACCAGGAAGAAAGGGTAAGGGTGGAGTAGTAAGGGAGAGGGGGTGGAAATGAGGAGAGAGGGTGTGGGGAATGGACAGAACCTGCTAGGGCATAAACACATCCAGGGTGAGATGTGTACACAAGGCTGCTGAGGACCTGTACTTCCAGTATGGGGCCAAGCCAGTAGGAGAGCCTATTCATAGCAGGAAGGATTTGGGTGCAGCAAACTCCCCCTCTTATACTCTGGGGCACAGGGGACAAGGAGCAAGGGAGCTGTCCTGGGAAAGTACAAGGATGTGGCTACAGAAAGTCTCCTAAAACTGATATTTGACATTGATTGATTGACAGATTGATTGATTAAGTGCTGTCAAGTAGGTGTCGACTCTTAGCGACAACATAGGTAGATTCTCTCCAGGATGATCTGTCTTCAACTTGGCCTTTAAGGTCTCTCAGTGGTGCATTCATTGCGGTCATAATTGAGTCCATCCACCTTGCTGCATGTCATCCTCTTCTTCTCGTTCCTTCAACTTTCCCCAGCATTATGGACTTCTCAAAGGAGCTGGATCTTCACATAATGTGTCTGAAGTATGACAGTTTGAGCCTGGTCATTTGTGCCTCAAGTGAAAATTCTGGATTGATTTGTTCTAGGATCCATTTGTTTGTTTTCCTGGCTGTCCATGGGATCCTCAAAAGGCTTCTCCAGCACCAAAGTTCAAAAGCTTCAATGCTTTTTCTCTCTTGCTTTTTCAAAGTCCAGCTTTCGCATCCATAGAGTGTCATGAAGAAAACCATTGTCCGAACAATTCTAATCTTTGTAGGTGAAGACACGTCACGGCATCTAAATATCCTTTCCAAGGCCTTCATTGCAACCCTAACAAGTGCTAGTCTACAGCATATTTCTTGACTGCTGGATCCTTTACTGTTGATGGTCGATCCTAAAAGGCAGAAGCTCCCCACCACTTCAGTGTCTTCATAATCAATTCTGTGGCTGGTTGCTGTACTC
Source organism: Hemicordylus capensis (assembly GCF_027244095.1). NCBI lineage: Eukaryota > Metazoa > Chordata > Lepidosauria > Squamata > Cordylidae > Hemicordylus > Hemicordylus capensis. The sequence continues at coordinate 315,461,266 of NC_069660.1, read as the reverse complement.
GTCATTAGTTTAGTCTTCTTGATATTTGACATACATGTAGAATATGATTTTTTCTGAGCAGTTCACTATTTCTTTCTCCCCAAGACTCCCTGTTGTTTATATATTCAAAATACTGAATTCAACAAGGAATATCTTGGGAAGTTAAACATGGTTCTTTTCTTGGGAATGTGCTTCTATGTTCAAATCTGCCATGCTGAGGAGGTCCTGGGCCTCCAGTGGTAAAGCATGTGCTCTGCTGATAGGAGGTCCCAGGTTTGAGCCGTGAAATATTCAGTTCAAGGGATCTCTGGTAGCAAGGAAAGACTTCTGTCTGAAACTGAAACCAAAAGAGTTGAGAGTCAGAACAGACAATTTTGGGTTAGATGAGCTAGTGGATTATCTCAGTAAAAAGCAGCTTCTTATATAGTTGAGAACCATAGACCCCATCTTGGCCTTCTCCTTACAATTACTTTGGAAAGATTCTCATTGTAGTAGCCTGGATCATGGCTCCCGTGCACTGTTGCACTGTTATTGCCAAAGAGCAAATGATTTACAGGCAAAGGGTTTCTGAAAGGTTAGGACAATAGTGCTAATTAACCTGCCTACCAACATGTCATGGCACCTCTCCCTGTTTCTCCATGACAGATAAAAATATTCTACTGTGTTGGGAGATAATTGACAATCCCCATCACCCTTCCGTCATCTCTTAATAATACTGTCAGGGTAAATACAACATGAGATAATTGAATCAGCAAACAATAAAAATTCGGTGTGCTTTGCCAGCTAAAGATCCAGGAGGATTTAATCTATAACAGGAAGGTCTAATTATATCATAAAATACAATAATGGGGATATTATCAAGCTTTTTTCAGTTTAATTTGTTTTCTCTCCTTTCTTAATTCCCAGCCCTGTCTACCCACAGCAGTGGCAGCCTGGTCTCTTAAAGGCAGTAACATTTCTTGATATGTGGCTAAAGATGGGCAAACAGGGCCCACCTTGATTTGGAATGGATTCAGCCACCCTGAGTCTTTGCAGGGATTCTTTTTTAGCCAAAAGCTCTGGTTTTGCAAGAATTCTCTGAAAACTTGGAAAGCTGGATCCATTCACGAGCTCTCTATTGCTCTTCCATCATTCCCACTCTCACCTTTCACATATGTCTGTCTCTCTGACCCCTCCTATGCAATAGTACTTTGGGAGGCCCACATCAGTGTCAAAAGAGTCAACATAGGCAGAAGAGAACACAATCGCAATTATTTTAAAAATAATCAGGATTAGTGAGCCCTTTAGAGATTATTGTTTAATCCCAGCCATAATAAACAATATAACTGTCCAGTCAATCCAGATGTGACATTCACCCACCCCCAGGACAAGGCTGTAGCCAGCATCAATGCTTGGAGCAGCTCCCAAGGAGCAGATGACTGGTCCCCAATGCTGCCACACCAAACCCAGGATGGGCCCGCATTTCATGAGGATGACAGGACAGGCTCCTGACAATGATGCCATCAGATGATGGGGACAGAGAGGCTGGGGAAGTTGGGTGGGATGGGGAAAGAAGGGGAGGGGAACAGGGGGCACAGAATGAGATAATAAAAGCACGAGGGAGGGGCCAGGGCAAAAGGGAACCGGATGTCTGGCCTTTAAGAACAGGAAGGCCGGTGATGAGGGCAGTTTGGTGTGTCCGGGAGGGTTGTAGTTCTCCTGAGAGAAACCAACCCTGTGACTGCTGTTAGCAGGAGGAAGAAGTGGGTGAATCAACCCCCACCCCTGTCTCTGAGGCCTGACTCCAGTGGGAAGCGAGTGTAAAGGTCACTTCTCTCCTGGGAATCGCCCAGGAGGAAGATTCCAAGCTGACAATGACATTAATAAAATAATTAAAATATCTATTGTAAAAACAGAACCAGGTTAAATCCTGTCTAAGAAGCTGAAAGTTAACCCATTCAATTAAAAACCCATCTTCCTGACTTATTCCCTGTCTCAAACTTTCACTGGGAAGGAAAGTCTGGAGGGGAAATAGTGGCATGAAAGACTGTCCCAGGCAACACAATGAAGGTTTTTGAGTATGCTCAGAAGCCTGCTGTCACCAGGGGCGTAACTATCATAGGGCAAGGGGAGACAGTTGTCTGGGGGCCCACTGCCTTGGGGGGGCCCCCAGAGGCAAGTCACATGACTGACTCCCCCAGCCGCTCACCCCCCGGGCTTCCTTCAGCTGTATTCATCCTCCGAAACTGATGTGAGTATTAAGCCCTGGAGCTACCAGAACAGCATGTCTTTCTCTATCCCCATTAAATGACTTGCACCGTCCACAATAATTTAAGATTTCTTTACTTCATGAGCTGAGCTTCAGTGAGGGTGGGCCCATTTTAAAATCTTGTCTCTGGGCCCACTCCAACCTTGTTACGCCCCTGGCTGTCACCACTGGGAATGCTGGGATCTGTTGTTTTAATTCCTTCCTCCCTTCTCCTTGCTGCTTCTTCTCTGCAGCTCCCTTGCAGTTATTGTCATTATTGTTCTGACAAGCACTGACCATAGAAGTTACTTCTATGAAGAAGCACCTCACAGTTCTCTTTTGCTGGCATCTCTCATAAGCACCAGGGACTTGGGAAATGGAGTTTTCCCAGGGCACCTAAGTCCTACTCAGTAGGAAAGGGTCAGAGGGGCAGCGTTTGGTGCTTTGTATTTAAGAGGGAAGCAGCTATAAAAGAAGACTAACTGAGCAGTGGATGTCCCCATCCTTCAACATTGCCTTGGAGCTCTGCTTCCCACCATCACCCAGTAAAGGTCCATCCAGACATCCCTTTTTTGTGGGTTCAAGGGGTCTGCAGTTTTCCTCTGAGTCCCTTGGCACACCCACACAAACACATTCTGCAGTCTGAGAGACTGCAAAAGGGGTGGAACTGGCTGTGAAGGGTTCCTCCAATCCAGGAAGGAAGGAAGCCACAACAGCCAATTGAGTTTAAGTGGAAGGAGGAGCTTCCTACCCATAACTCCAGTTGGGCAGCTTGCACAAACCAGATGACACTCTCCAGCCTCTGGACTCTCTGTAAAGTAAAGTTATGCCATCGAGTCGGTGTCCTGGCAACCACAGAGTCATGTGGTTGTCTTTGGTGGAATACAGGAGGGGTTTACCATTGCCATCTCCCACGCAGTGTGAGATGATGCCTTTCAGCATCTTCCTATATTGCTGCTGCCTGATATTGTCGTAAACCCATCCCACTAATCTGGAGCTAAAAATATCAGCCACCAGAGAGTGAAACAGACAGGGGTGGAAGTCAAACAACAAAGCCAGGCAGTAAGCAGTTTCTTCAAACCATAGTCAGTCCGCGTTGTAATATCACCAGTCAGTCGAACAGAGTCCAAATCGTAATCTACAAACAGAGTCCAAAACGGTCCAAGGTCAAAACACAAGCACGGCAAACAGGAACACAGCCAAGTATCTCAGTAAGAACTACGTTGACACCAGCACCTGCTGTTAATCATGGATCTCTGAATCAGCAGCCTTGCTAGTTAGTCTAGATGTTCTGCGCAGGCGGTCCTTTATCTCCTGCTGTCTCTTTGAGCGCCGCCTCTCCACTGCTGAGACGGGCCGTCCTTCTTCCATAGGAGCTGCTATGACAGGCTCTAACTCTTCTTCAGCCTCCCGTGGGCTGGTCCCAATCTCCTCTGCAAGTTCTGGACCTTGCACTCCCACCTCTGCTGCCATCCCATCCATCTCTTCCTCCTCGGAGTCTGTCCGCGTGCTCATGACAGATATAGGTGTTCCCCATAGTCTGGGGAAAATGCCAGCAGGGATTCAAACCAGCAACCTCTTGCTCCCTAGATAAGTTACTGCCCCGCTGCACCTTTAGGTGGATCTGGACTCTCTGGACTCTGGACCTTACTTCAAACCGAGCGTTCATCCGGACGTTGAGGGGAAGGTATCAGAATCACAGTTGGGTCCTGCAACTGCAGCTCTGATAATTTGCATGCCACATGGGTCCACCTGAGGTGGTTTTACCTCTGGTTCTGTGTGATGTCTGAATTTGGCCTAAGTCTTCTAACTGGGCCCTGCATCCCAGAAGGTTTCCTGGGTGATAGTGTGTGGTGGCAGCACATGTTCTCCTGCTTCAGTATGTGGGGCCATTTTGATTTTCAAGATGCCCCGTGCCCTGACAGTAGAACATAAGAATAAGAACATAAGAACAGCCCTGCTGGATCAGGCCCAAGGAGGCCCATCTAGTCCAGCATCCTGTTTCACACACTGGCCCACTAGATGCTTCTGGGAAGCCCACAGGCAGGAGTTGAGGGCATGCCCTCTCTCCTGCTGTTGCTCCCCTGCAACTGGTACTCAGAGCCATCCTGATATTGCTGGAGGAAGGGCACCTGGGAAATCAAAATGGCATTGCACCTAGAATGAACTGGATGTCAGCTGCTGCTGCTGCCACCCCCAGCAAGCTGGCCCAAATGAGAGACTTACCAAGTAGCAGTAGGTAGCAGCAGTGAAGCAATAAACCCTTCCACTAAGCCAAATCCTCTCTAAGGCCTAAACTAATGCAGTTTCAGGACAAACGACCAAGAAGGGATGGTAGAATATACTCTACCATGATATGGCTGTAGACAAATGGGTCAGAAGGGAACTTAAATAGATCCCAACTTGAGCAAACAATAAACATACAATATTCATCTGAAATACAACCTCTCGTGACACTGCTTGACAAATTTCTGTTTTTCGGTGTCCTGAGGTCACCTCTGCAGGTCTGCTATGGCACTGGCGTAATGAAAACAGTATTTCACAGGAAAACCACAGCCACCAGCCACCTCTAGGTAATTACTGGCAATTCCGACTGGAGAGAAATATGCTATCTGTTAAAGTTTTGTGCATTTTATCCAATGAGCAGCTTAGTAGACTGTCCCAGATCTGCATAAATGGCTGCAGCTTGTACTGTTAAGCCATCCTCAGCATTCTAAAGAACAAGGAGGAGGAGCTAGGGGAGAATAGCTTGAAACAGGACCTGTAAAACTTGGAAGCCACCAAGCCGAATGCAGCCCACCAAGCGAGTGATTGAAAAGCCTCCCATTTGGCAAGCATCAAAAAACATGAGACTGATCAAGCTGAGTATCAAGCTCAGTATTGTCTTCACAAACTGGCAGCAGCTTCTCCAAGGTTGCAGACAGGAGGCTCTCTCAGCCCTATCTTAGAGAAGCCAGGGAGGGAACTTGAAACCTTCTGCTCTTCCCAGAGCGGCCCTATCTCCTGAGGGGAATATCTTACAATCCTCACACTTCTAGTCTCCCATTCATATGCAACCAAGGTGGACCCTGCTTAGCTAAGGGGACAAGTTATGCTTGCTGCCACAAGACCAGCTCTTCTCTCTGGAGAGCATCTGGAGCTGAATAGCACAACATGGCATGTTAAATGACTGAGAGTGGATTTTTTTACTATCACTCCTTTTCTTCCTCTATTGACAACAATATGTATTACTTGTGTAGTCAATGAAGACTGGAAGGATTTCAGTCTATAGTGTCCAGAAGAACATAAGAAAAATGCTGCTTGGTCAGGCCAGATAGGTCCATCTAATACACCATCTTGTTTCCAACCTCAGCCAGCCATATGCCTGCAGGAAGCCCACAAGAGTGAGTTGAAGGCAATCCACCCACTCCCACTGTACTACCCAGAAACTAGTGGTCCTGGTTCACATACCACACAGGGGCCCATTGATGTAATGCGGAAAACCACGCAGCTTCTGTCTATCTCCAATCTGCATGCATATTGTAGGAAAGAGTACTTAACGATGCTTCTCCCTTTAGGAATAATGAGAGAGTTGCTTCAGCACAGATGAGCCTCGGAAGAGCCCTGCTGGATCAGGCCCATGGAGGCCCATCTAGTCTAGCATCCTGTTTCACACAGTGGCCCACCAGATGCCTCTGAGAAGCCCACAGGCAAGAGGTGAGGGCATGGCCTCCCTCCTGCTATTGCTCCCCTGAAACTGATATTCAGAGGCTTCTTGTCTCCTTGGAGGTGGCCTATAACCATCAGACTACTAGCTGTTGATAGACCTGTCCTCTATTAATTTGTCTAAGGCCCCCCTTCAAAGCCATCCAAGCAATTGGCCATTACCACATCCCATGGCAGAGAATTCCATAGCTAATTATTAATTAATTATTCCATAATTAATTCCGTTAATTATTTGCTGTGTGGAAAATTACTTCCTTTTGTTGGTCCTAAATTTCCTGGTCATCAGTTTTATGAGATGACTCTTAGTTCTAATGTAGTGAGTGAGAGGAGAAATTATCTCTGTCCACTCTCTCTGCTCCATTCATAATTTTATACACCTCTACCATGTCTCCCAGTAGATGCCTCTTTTCCAAATGAAAAAGCCCCAGATGCTGTAGCCTTGCCTTGTAAGGAAGGTGCTCCAGGCCCCTGATCATCTTTGCCCTCTCCTGCACCTTTTTCTAATTCTATGATGTCTTTCATAAGATACGGTGCTAAGATGCTAGTTTTAGCAGCCATGCAGCCTGTTCAGGTTTGCAATGGACAAAGACAGCATGGGCAACCCACAGTTAGACCATCAGGTTCCTGCCCAGTGTGGAAGCCACTGATGGTTTTCAGTGGCATACTGCCTTGAACACAGAGCATCAATTGACTGAATTCAGTTGATCTAGTTGCTGTTCTTTCCCCTTACATATTCTTGATATTTCTTTACATATTCTTGTTGATAGTTGCTATTGTTTTTGTTTTTGTTTTGTAAGCCAAGCTGCCCTAAAAAAGGTTTTTACATTGGAGGCGGGATATATCAATGTGTACACAAAGAATGTACCCATCATGACTAATAGCGACTAATAAATCTATCGTCATTGCCTGGGACAGCAGGATACCATTCAGAACAAGGTTCCCAACCTTCGGTCAACAGATGCTGTTAGATCACAACTCCCATAATCCTGAGCCACAATGCTTGAGGCTATTGTGGCTGGGAATGATAGAACTGTAGTCCAACAACATCTAGGGATCCAAGGGTGGGAAGCCTGATCCAGCTAATGAGCTCCTCAGCTATCTCTGAGCACCTCCTTCAGAACAGCGGGTAATGGCTGACATTCAGACTAATGCTGCTCTCATGCAATGAGAAGATATGCACCCATGCTAGAAGTTCACGTAGCTTAGCGGATGCTCAGAGTTGCTCAATCTCCATTTGCACAACAAGGATAGTGGAGAGCTTCGAAAAATTCCCTGCACTATATATGGATCCAAGAAGAGATTTCACAGCAGGAGGCATGACAGCAGCTGTATACACACAATCTGGCCCGGTTCACACAAAACACAGAACTGTGGGTCCAGTGGACCCGTGGCTCCATGCCCCCACTCCCCCACTAACCCGTCAGCATTCAGACGTGCTGGAGAGCAGGCTCCCTGACTGCAGAGAGGTGGGGGAGCTGTCTGTCTGGGCTTCCTTCTTTCATGAAGGACAGCCCATGCAACCAATAGGAGCTGGAGGGAGGGAGGAGCTTCCTCCGTCAACTCTGGTTTGAGGCAATGGCTAACTCCAATCCCAGGATCGAACATACCTCAGTTGCTGCCAAAATGCAGTTTATGGCAGAGTAATTTAATGAAAACCAAAGGTAAAACAAATGGAGTTAGGGGAGGGAAACCGCGAGTCAATTTTTTGCTTTTAACTCCAGTTCCCTGGGTCCGGACATCCAGCTAGCGAAACCGGACCTCCGGATTCACGTTTCGTCTGAATCCAGCCACAGTTTGCAACAGTGCAGCACTAGTTGGGAGCACAAGCTAAATAGAATTAGAACAAAGCACAAGATGACTGGATTCCATCCAGTGTCTTTTGGAAATATTTACGTATTTGAGACAGTCACCACAGGAATGGTGTGTGTGTGTGTGTGTGTGTGTGTGTGTGTGTGTGTGTGTGTGTGTGTGTGTGTGTGATTCATCTCTATGACTGGGCTGGCCCAGCATCCATACATAGTATTTTACATGGTGGGTCACAAATTGTGCAGGCCCATTTTGAAAACCTCTCACATCATCCCCCAAGTTCTTCGACCTGCCCTTGAAAAACACTCCCCTCTTTCCTGTAGTTTTTGATTGGGAACACTGGGAAGTATCATTTAGAGAGAAATTAGCAAGCAAGCAGGTGAGGAGGGGGGAAGCAGCCCTTTTAACATTCAAGAGCTTCATCTCTAATCAAGTGTTTTCATATGCTTAGTCCTCATAAATCATTCTGAATTTCATTTAAACAAAAAGAAAAATTACCAACAAATCCTGCATGGGATTCTGTTTCATTTATAAAGAAGTATCATAGGAAGGAAGAACATGCTATTTGTTAGAGAGATGGACCTCCAAATGACAATGCTGTCCCTTTCCATTGTTTCTTGGAAGATTTTAATTACAACCATTTATTACAGTTCTGTCCTGCAAGACATATAGAGTATAGCTCTTCAATGGGTGACATTTGCATCCATCACAGCATGGGACACCTTGACACTGCACTTGTATTATTCAAAGAATGGGATGTGGATTATAAGAAGCACATGCAAATGTATCGAAAGCGAGTAGGCCTGTGAGCAAGTTGAAACCCAAAAAATGCGCTGGGGGCAGTAGTTGTGCAATGGGAAACAAGAAGCTGGTGGTGTCTGGGGTACTGTTATTTCCAGAGCCTTCTAAGAACTTCCAGAGCCTTCTGAGAACTTCTGAGAATTTCTAGAACCCTTCAGAGACTTTGGGGAGTGGGACCTTCCACAGGCACCCTTAAGTTTTTCTGGAAAAGATAGGCCTACTTCCAGAGGCGTAACTATAGGGGGGGCAGGGGGGGCACGTGCCCCGGGCGCCATATTTTCTGGTCACATGGGGGTGCCACCATGACAAAAAAATTGTTTTAAAAAATTTTTTTTTGTTAATACAAATGTTTCCTGCTCGGTGCAGCAGTGCTGCAGCAGTCAAGGGAGCGCGGCGGCGCCCCCTCCCCCATGAGCGGTCCCTTCTGCGCCACCCGCACCCACCCCCCATTGTTTTGCTGGCGCCTGGCGGCCAGTCAGTGGCCTGGCTTGGCGGCGGCGGCGGGCGCTTGTGAGGAAAAACCTAAGTATAATGTAGTATGTTGAGGGGGCGGGGGGGCACCATTTCAGTGCTTGCCCCGGGCGCTGTTTTCCCTAGTTACGCCTCTGCCTACTTCTCATGGAGGTGGTAAACCTATGTATGGCTGTACCATTTTCGATTGCTAATGGGAGCTCACATGATGGACTTCTCCACCCAGTGAGAGCTGAACCACTGAAACAGTCTGTGCTCTCTGCCTGTGAACACGGGGTTCTTCTGTGCCTCCCAAGAAGTGTGTCCTTGTCGCTGCTTCACTACTTCTGTTATTCCCAATGGAAGCAGGCAATAGTATAACAAAAGAGCCTGTGTGCAAGAAGAGCCTGTGTTCAAGAATTGAATACGGTCCCGATTGGATAATTTCCTCATAGGGATTAGTGGGAAACTCAGAAATATTAATCACTACAGGAGGGCAGAAAGGTCTGAAATTTCACAAATTTTATTAAGTGTGCAAACTTTCAAGGGTGTTGCTTTTTAATGGTTTATTAAAGGGAAGTTTCTAAAACTGTTTAAGAGCGTCATAACTGCTTTGTTTCATGGTAGAAAGTTACAAAAGGTTGTGGAATTGAATCTCCCACTCTATCTGCCATTCAGGCCTCATTTGGAGGAAAATGCCCCTTGCCTGCATGTAAAAGGAGTAGTACCCCCATTTTTGAACCCTAGTTAATAACTCCAGAATGGCATGACAGAAATTTCTCAAAATTCATATGGTGGTAGCATTAAATGTGTGGATGATCAAGGAGATCAGTCCACCTGCTGATTTTAATGAATTTTCAAAAAAGTTTTAAAAGCTTTTAAAAATCATTAAATATCAATGGGTGGAGTGATCTCCTTGAAAGTCCTCACATTTAATGTTATAATCATATAGGAACTTCACATGAAATTTCAGAGCTTTCTACCCAGCCATTCAGGAGTTATGAATATTTTTTTAATTTCCTATTGATTACTAAGGGGAAATTATGAGTTAGGTCAGCAGGGTGGGGGCTCCCCTTAGTGGTGATTCATGTTCATTGCACATTTTTGTTCAATTGTAGATCTGCCTTTGCCTCCACCACTACCACTACTATCCAAATCCCTTCACAGAGGTTTCACTTAGGGTCTCACAGGGTTCTGACAACAATCCTCTGAGGTATTTTAGACTGGAGAGCATTTTGCTTGCACAAGGTCTCTTGATTTGCTTCATGGCTGAGAAGGGGATTTGGACTTAGGTGCTTTCCCCCCCACCCTGGTCCTAGTCTTTCAGTACTCTAACCACTGTACCACACTTCTCACTCCTAGTCATGGATGCAGGTGCAGCTGTGAAGACTGAATATGCTCAGAAGCTATGGACATCCTCAGATTCAAATAAAGTAGATTGAGGTCTTACTCCAGAGCAGAACTGAAGAAATGAATGGGCAGGAAACATTCAAAGCAAACACTAAATAGTTATTAACCGACCGAAATAGCAGCAAAATCAGGTCTTCAGATGCTCAGTTTGTTAGAAGCAACTCTTTAGATTCTTAGTTAAACTAGACTGCAGCCATCATTTATACAGACACGGAAAAACTTTGTGCTTTCCTTTTCTACTCTGTGTCTGTTCATAAACAGAGGAGCGCTGATCTTGTGGTAGCAAGCATGACTTGTCCCTTTAGTGAAGCAGGGTCTGTCCTGGTTGCATATGAATGGGAGACTTGATGTGTGAGCACTGTAAGATATTCCCCTCAGGGGATGGAGCAGCTCTGGGAAGAGCAGAAGGTTCCAAGTTCCCTCCCTGGCAGCATCTCTAAGATCAGGCTGAGAGAGATTCCTGCCTGCAGCCTTGGAGAAGCTGCTGCCAGTCTTTGTAGACAATACTGAGCTAGATGGATCTATGGTCCGACTCCGTATATGGCAGCTTCCTATGTTCCTATGTACCTAATAAAATAAAATAAAACAAGAGTAGAATTGTTCAGTCGCTTGTGGTGCTTTTTGTAAAAAAGCCAGACGTCTCAACACACCCACCCCACTCCCCGCCATCCAAAGCATGTTTCTTAAGGTATTCTGGAGGGCCTGCTTCTTTTGTTATCCATGCCCCGCATGAGCCCCATCTATGAATCTGCAGATTATTCTGGTGTGTGGAAGCCAAGTGAATAGGACCATTATCTCTCCTCACCCTCAAGGCAAAGGAAATTTGAAAAAGTGGGTAGGGAATATTATGTATGTATGTATGTATGTATGTATGTATGTATTTGATTTCTATACTGCCCTTCTAAAAATGGCTCAGGGCGGTTTTCACAGAGAAATAATAAATAAATAAGATGGCTCCCTGTCCCCAAAGGGCTCACAATCTAAAAAGAAACATAAGATAGACACCAGCAAAAGTCAGTGGAGGTACCTTGCTGGGGGAGGATATGGCCAGTTACTCTCCCCCTGCTAAATGAAGAGAATCAGCACGTTAAGAAGTGCCTCTTTGACAAGTTAGCAGGGGTTATTCTCATCCATGTCTAATAGAAACATTTTTCTCCGGAGTTTTATATATTTTTATATTTTTATTTTGTCAACACAATACCCTAGTGCACTTGAGCTCTCTGAATTGGCACTTTGCCCACCCTGCAGTTCCTTGATACAACTTAAGGCAGATCTAAATACAGAAGGTGTGAAAAGACATCTCATTAGAGGCAATCTGCAACACCTCGATGTTCACATGGTTACTAACCCAACATTTAAGAGCAGGGGTGGGGATATGCATTCAAATGCACATTCCATTCACAGCAAGGAACAGACTCTGCACTTGGATTTGTAGGTTATTGAAAGTAATGGATAGCAATCACATTTAAATGTGCATTTGAATGCATATTCCGATGCCCATCTGATTTATGCCTGTAGTTCTTAAAAGCATGCATAACCCATACACTAAGAAGAGTTTATATGCATATCCAAGACCATGGAACAGAAAAGCTGGATATAGAAATTTATAAAACTCAGATTAAAAACAAATGAAATCAAATGAAATCTAAAAAATAAAAAGACATTTTTAAAAGAAATTAAAAATCTCACACACACACACACACACACACACACACACACACACACACACACACACATTTAAGATAGCTCCAATCAATATCTGAAATTCAGCCTGTCTTACCCTTCACTGTCTCACATTAGCCCTTCAGTTTCCAGGTCATAATGCTCCAGTGATAGCAGAAGCCACAGGTTCAGCTGCCAGATGCCCCCTCGCGGGCATCTCTTAAAAGGTACAGCAGCCCTGCAGAGTCTAGATTCATACTTGGTAACTCTATGGTTTGGGGTTCCCACTCTTCAGCCTTCCAAACCTTCATTGGTTGTTATCTTCCTTTCTTGCTAGTGAGTCCCGTCTTTGTTTAATTCTCTGTGTTCTCACATCTTTCTTCATGCCTCCCATTACTTAGGCTTCTCTACCCTACCTTACCCACTTTGCCTCTGGGCTCCCGGGAGATTAGAAACCAAAGAGGTATTTGATTCTTAGCCTCTTGGGACCTCTTCCCAGTCCTCAGCCCCTCAAAGCTACTCTTTTCCTTAGGTCCTTGTGAGGTTTTAATCCTAAACTGACAGTTATCCCTTCCCTTAAATAAGGTGAATTGCAAACATTCCTCCAGCTTTGTTCCCAAGCACTGGGAACGTTCATGAACATTCCATCCCTAGTTAGCCAATCCGTGCCAGAGGCTTCACACTGCCACAATGCAGTGGAGATTGATGACTGCAAAGGCAGAATTAAGCACATGTTTAAATCTCCCCCACTGAAATCAATGGGACTTAAAAGTGCTTAACTTTTATTAGATCATACCCTTTGTCTTTACAGAAAGAAGCCATTGTGTACTTTGCAAACCAACCATTTCAATTTTTAACCACAATACAGGTGTCAGGAAAGAATGTAAATGATGGGGACACAGGGGTTATAAAAGGTGGCATTTCCAGCATATTTCCAGTGCTCTTTGTAATTAGGGGTCTTGTGAGAAGCTGGTTCAACGGTTCCTCTTTAATGGATGTCTTCAGAACTCTTCAATCACCACAGTGTACAGCCTCATTAGAGATTCACTAAGGATGCAAAGACCAAGAATTCACCTTGTTAATAAAGGAAATTGTCATGTCTCTGTGTAACCTGAGTCAATTATCTCCCATGTCAACCGCTACAAAAGATAAGAATACTGTAAACACAGTGAAGGCTGGGAGATAACAGCTCCAACAGGACTTTTCATATTCAGAATATGTCAAAAAGTAATTTACAAAGCATGAGAAAGGAGAGAGAGAGAGAAAGAAGGAGGGGGGGAAGGGAGGGGGATTATTTTAGTAAGAATAGAGATGTTTTCCTCAATCAAACACTTTTAATTTAACTGTAGGATTTTTACTTCATCATCCAGAATGAAAGAAAAGTAAAGCATTGCGAGGCTGGAGATTCAGGATGACGGAGTTCCTCCAAGTTTAAAATCCATTTGTAAAATCTTGTAAGTGTCATATTCTATCTGGACGGAGCTAAAATAATGCCAATTATTTCAATCCTTTTTAGTAGATTCAAAATTGTCCCCCTTTCAGCAAGGGGGTTTGCTCTAAAAATTTATTGGCCACTGAGCACTGAAGTTAATACTGATCCAAGAAGAATTTCCCTCACTCTCCATTAGCTTTATTTGTTCTTTGTGACATCATCACATAAGTCCAGTAGGATGTTTATGATGTCAGAACAATCACTACATCAATCCCATTTGGCTGGAAATTGCTCATAAAACTATTCCCAGAAAGAAGAACGAGTAGTTATGGGGGGGAAATGATGCTGTCCAACCCTACTGGGGTGGGGTGGGGGCAGCGGTGAGGGAAGAACAGATATGCTATCAAACAACAGCCAAATAGTAATTATATTGTGGTGGTTGACATGATGAGAAAAATACTCAAAGCCATCCCACTGAAATCGAAAGCACAAGATAGACAATTAAATTTAATTTCAATGGGACTGCTTGGAAACAGTCAAGCTGGCTATTTCAAAGGAACACACTTGAAATGTGTTGCGTGTTTTGGCCACAGGGAACAATGTGGAATCATGAATAACCCCATTGTTCTCCATGGGTAGCTCCTAGGGACACCTAGGTGGGTTGTGTGGTAGGGCATGGTGGGGGCCACGTACCCACCAACCCACAAAAGAAATGGGCAAGTGGGCAATTTTTAACAAATTTAGAACCTTTTCCGCAAAATCCCATAGGCTCCTTCTCAGCCTTTTGTCTAGGAGCAAGTGTATAAATGTAGAAATGTTTTGATTGCAATGGGTTTGTTTGTGCTCGAAACATGTCCTGTATTTAAAGGATGTTCTTTTTCAAGCTTGATACACTTGAAATGGCCTGTTTTGAGTTGAAACATTTTGTTTATTATTTATTTGTTTAGTACATTTATATACTACCCCATACAAAAAGTCCCTGAGCGGTTCACAATATAAATTTTGCCATCAAAACATTCTGCACATCCCTATTTTCTATGGATTGAAGGCATTACCCTGACTCTAATTTGACTTGGTAATGATGTCACATAGCCACTCAGATTTGAATATGTGAAAATATCAGGAAATCAAATCAGAATGAGAGCAATGCTGCATTCTGTAATGCTGACACAGAGGACCTGTTAGAGAGTTGGATCAGTGCTCTTGCCAGGACTATGAACAGGCAGTGAAGAGCGGGAGAGCAGAATGGGTTTTCATAAAAACTTCTACCTCCCCCAAAGAGATTATTTGATGCAGAACGTATTCATTTTAAAATGTTTGGCTCAGTCATAATTTATCATTCTTGAAACTACATGTGTGAGCACTGTCCCTTAGGGGATGGAGCTGCTCTGGGAAGAGAATCTGCATGTTCGAAGTTCTCTCCCTGGCATCTTCAAGATAGGGCTGAGAGGGATTTCTGCCTGCAACCTTGGAGAAGCCTCTGCCAGTCTCTGTAGACAATACTGAGCTAGATGGACCAATGGTCTGACTCGGTATAGAGTGGCTTACTATGTTCCTAAACTCAAAACCTGAGGAATTTCACATCATTGCCATGTCTTTTGTCCAAGGTGTCCTGCTTCTAAAGACAGTGTCTCTCATGAAATAAACTGGGCACTTTTAGTTATTACTGCTACTACAATGTGTATTTATACACCACTCTTCAACCAAAGTTCACAAAGCAATTTATCTAGAAAAATAAATAACGAAAAGGTGGGGGAAACTGAAGCGGAATCATAGTGGTTTGCTGAAAATGAATTGTCCGTTCATGGAAGAGACAAGATTTGAGTTCTGAACTGATCCTTTAAGAGAATCATAGATGTCTTAGCCACTATGCCACGCTAGTTCTCAGACACTACAGTTTCAGGCACTGTCCATACCCAACATGATATCTCTCATTTGAGAGTATCACTCTCCATGTTGCTTTTTGAGTGCATCTCTCACACACCAAGCAGCAATCTGCAACACTGCACTCTGCAGTTGCTTTCCCCATCTCTGTTCTTGCCCTCTACAAGACTCAAGATGATTGCTCTATCTTCAAACTTGCTTTTCTCCCTTGCAGCTATGAAAGAAAACATTTCTAGGAAACACAGTGTGCATTCAATGAGGTTCGGGAAGGGGCTTATTCATTTATTTCATACTTTTTTAAAAAGCTGGTGATATAAAGCCACAGATCGTGAAGAGTGATCTGTGATTACGGACTTCTCTTGTTTGATTATAGGTGAGCGGTTCTTCTCACACTTTCCTGCTGGCTTTCTCAGCTCTCCACCCAGCTCCCTTATCTGGATCTCCAAATGGGCTTGATTTTGCTTTCTCTGCTCTCCTCCCCTCCCCTCTGCTCTTCCCCTGGTCCTCCAGACTGCCTCATTCTACTTTCCTTCCCGGAACCCATTCAGATCTCTCTTCCATTTTCCTTCACTTACTCCCTGGATCTCCAGATTGGCTCAATCTACTTTCTTTACCCAGGCTTGTTCAGGTCTGTCGTTCTCTTTCCTCTTCTCCTTCTCCGGATCTTTTAACCAACCACAAAGAAATGGTTGCGTGAGTCAGCTATCAGAAGGGTGCTTTCTTAGATGTCTTTGCCCAGTTTGCTCAACTTTCTTTTCAGTTTGTCTGGGAAAATCTGTCTGTGAGTTGCTTTGCAATGAATCGTTTCCACTTTATTTGGGGGGCAAAAATCAGAGTTTCAAAAAGGTAGAAATATTTCCTGCAGAACACACTGAGCCCTTTCATATGATCCAACAGGAGAGGACGGGAAGGGAGGTAGGAACCTACCTGCTTCCCCCTACATGACCGGAGCCTCTGCTGGGCTCCACAGCTTGCATGCCCACAAGAACACTGAAGTGGCATTCCTCAGGGCTGTGTTTGGGAGGCAGGAGTCCTCTGACAGTGCATCACTTTAAGCCTGGGTAGCAGATCAGGGCTAGGGGTGTGCTGAACCAGTCCATGATCAAACTAGCCCACTGTGAACTGGGCCAGTTTGACCAGTTCTATAGCAGTTGCAAAACTGGCACTTGCAAAAGGGGTCTGGTCAACAATCGAATTGAACCGAACCCAGTTCACCCGCGGACCGGTTTGCTGGTTTGAGCATTTGCAAAAGGGAATCTGGTGAGGATTCTCCTTTGCTTTTGAATTAAAAGGGGGTTTTCAAAGGGTGGTGGGCAAGTGGCAAGTGAGAGGCACCTTTAGAAGTCAAATAGTAGGTGCTTACTGGCAGGAATGCAGCACTCCTCCTCCATCCTTGCAGCGGCAGCAATATCTGGCCTCTGCACATGCACAGAGGCCATTTGCACAGGGTGTTGCTGACCATACTGCAAATGTCCTCCATGCATGCGCAGAGGCCAAATACTGCTGCTGCTGCAAAGATTCAAAAGCAAAGGGGAAACCTAACCAAATTCCCCTTTACAGCCTCTGAACCAGCAAACCAGTTCAAGCAGATTTAATCAGTCAGATGGATCGGACGCGTTCGGTGAGTTGGATGGATCGGACTGGCAAGTTGGTCTGTCCAAACCGAAACCGGTTCACAGACCACGTTCCAGTCTGAATGCAATGCTCAGTTGGACTGAACATTGAAAACTGGTTCTGTGCACAGCCCTAATGAAAGCTACACAAGAAAGAGGTGGCGGGTTTGGGAGTAATCCCGGGGCTTCACACAACCAGCCCTACCTGTCCTAGCCCTGTCCTAGCCCTCAGGTAGGGCTTGTTGTGAGAATGGGCTCACTGGCTGGCATGCAGATTAATGCTGTGCTAGTGCAATGAATGCCTCATATGTCCCTGACCAAACCTCAAGATCTTCTTCAGAGGGCCTCCTCCAGGTGCCTCTGCCAAACGAGTTGAGGCAGGTGGCTACCAGGGAGTGGGCCTTTTCAGTGGTTGCACCCCATATATGGAATCACTTCCCAGTGAGCTCACCTGGCTTTGTCATTTTGTTCTTTTAGGCACCAGGTAAAGACCTTTTTGTTCACCCAGGCCTTTTAAATTCGGGATTTCAGATTTGATCCAATTCTTAATTTATTTTAAAATGAGTTTTAAAGCTGCTTTGTGTTGCATTTTGTATGCTCTTGTCACCGTTTTTTTTTGGTCTGTTACGGTTTAATGTGTTATGTGTTTTTATTGTATGTTTAAATTCTCTGTTGCGAGCTGCCTAGAGAACAATTTGTTGTGGGGCGGCTAACAAATAAAGTTTTTATCATCATCATCATCATCCCCTGCAACATACATGGACTGAGAAAGAGGTTTCCAGCAGGAGGCACACCATAGGTTGTGCAAGTGCATCCTGTTGTACTAGCACACAACCAGTCTGGACTGCAAGTTTTTGACTTAGCAGAACTAGCTAGCACATCATCTGTGCACTAGGGCACCATGTATGCAGTAGTGCAGTACTGGTCTGTATGTCATATATTGATTGTATGAGTATCTACTTTTGTTTAATCCTGTTGGGTGCTCCTAGCTCCTGTTGCTTCAGAATCCTTTCTTCCCCCTACTTACTGTTCCCCACATCCTCCCCCCTCCTGTATCCACAATTGGCCACACCACAACTGGAGGTGATTCCACCTCATTAGGGATCACATTGTGATTTGAATGATGTCAATGTGCTACATAGCCATCCAGATGTAGCTTCGTAATAACAGCACTGTGGTGATGCTAAGTCAATTCAGAGTGAAGGCAAGAAAGGGCAGCATTGATGAACTAGCAAAAAAGTGTTGTAAGCTGTTCCAGAAAAACTGTCAAGGGAGGGAGACATCGTTCAGTCCAGTCAAAACTGTTCTTGGGGAACTATAAACAGTTCTGGCTCCATCCTAGACTTGGTGGCATCCTACTGTGCCAACAAAGCAGATGCAAAGGACTTATTTGCAAACCAACTGAACGTTCATCAACACTGCTTGCTGGGTTGAAATCCAAACAGACTTTCCCCATCAGCTCCAACTGATATGGGAGAGTGACAACGATACAGCTGGAATTTCCTTCCCGGCAATTCAATGATCTTGTGGAAATTACATCTGTCAGTTTCCACTGGCATGGGCACAGCATCTATAATTAGCAGCTAAAAATAATTACAATCTCGCCGATGATAGGCAGCCATGTAAAACATGTGAGCATTCAGCCTTGTCTGAAACAGCGTCATTAATAAGATGTGTAATTTCCTTCCTGGAGAAGGGAGAGCACCTGATCCTCAGGATGGATATTGGGTTTATTAAACGGAGAGAAAGCCTTCCGTGGCAAATATGCAGGGGAATATGGATTGGACTTAGCAGAGGATATTGGTATGTTAATAAAACTTTAATTTTTAATTGGATCCTTTCTCTGCCAATTCAATTTCCTTCTTTTGCCTCCTCTCTCAATTCCTGCTTCTGCCAGTCCGACTTATTCCTAGGCAGGAAAATTAATGAAAGCAATGTCTGTATGATGGTTCAGATGAAAGTAAAGAAAACCATGTGTAACCCCCCTTTTTCACTCTAAGTTTTTCAAGGAAACTAACATGAAATTTGGAATCTCATAAAGTTAACATTTGGATCATATGCCTATACTTTCTGTCATGAAGTTCATTGGCAGTTGTGTTGCTACTCAGCCTTGGATCACATTCTGTTGTTATCTGTTACTGTAAGCTACTGGGAGATACTGGAGAAAGAGCTGTCGGACTGTTCTTTTGCACCCACACAAATGAAGACATGAAGCTTATTGTATTTATCATTTATTTATTTATCATATTTTTATACCGCTTGAGATGTACATCTCTAGGCGGTGTACAAAATTTAAAAGTCACAAATTAAAATACGTGACAATAAAAAATAGAATAAAATTATTAAAACAAGTTTTTAAAAATGATTAAAATTACTTCTAATTCAAAGCCTGAGAGAACAGGAGGGTCTTCAGGTTCTTCCTGAGAACAAACAGAGAAGGAGATGCTCTTATTTCAGCAGGGAGCATATTCCAAAGCCCCGGGAAAGCCACAGTGAAAGCCTGGTCCTGGGTCGCCACCAAACAAGACAGTGGCAACCGTAACCGGACCTCTCCAGAAGATTGTAACAGGCAGCAGGGATTATGACAAAGGAGGTGCTCTCTCAAATAACCTGGACCCAAGCTGTTAAGGGCTTTATAGGTAATAACCAGCACTTTGTATTTCACACAGAAAAATATTGGCAGCCAGTGCAGTTCTTTTAGAACTGGTGTTATGTGGTCCCTTCGTGTTGTCCCAGAGACCAATCTGGCTACCACATCCTATAGCAATTGTAGTTTCCAGACTATGTACAAAGGCAGCCCCACATACAGCGCACTACAGTAGTCAAGCCTGGAGGTTACCAGCATATGTAGCACTGTTTTAAGGTCATTCACCTCTAGAAATGGATGTAGCTGACGTATCAACTGAAGCTGATAAAACTCTCCTGGCTACTGCCTCAACCTGAGAAACCAGGGAGAGCTTTGGGTCCAGGAGCACTCCCAAGCTATGTACTTGATCTTTCACGGGGAGTGTAACCCCATCCACAACAGGTAGATCTAAACCATCTCTCGGGTCCTGGTCCCCTACAGTCAGTACCTCCAACTTATTTGGATTCAACTTCAGTTTGTTATCCCTCATCCAGCCCCTTACTGCCTCCAGGCAAGCATTTAGGGAAGACATGCCATTTCCAGATGAGGTCGGCATGGAAAAGTAGATCTGGGTGTCATCAGCATATTGGTAACACCCAGCACCAAACCTCCTGATGATCTCTCCCAGCGGTTTCATGTAGATGTTAAAGAGCATTGGAGACAATATGGAGCCTTGTGGGACTCCACACTTCAGTTCTCGCTTAGTGGAACAACAGTCTCCAAGTGACACCATCTGGAATTTGCCAGAGAGGTAGGAGCGGAACTACTGTAAAACCGTGCCAACCAATCCCACCTCCCCCAGGCGGTCGAGAAGGATACCATGGTTGATGGTATCAAAAACAGCAGAAAGATCCAAAAGGACCAGCAGAGTCACACTCCCTCTGTCGATAGCCAGTTGGAGATCATCTATCAGGCTGACCAAGGCAGTCTCGACCTCATAGCCCACACGAAGGCCAGTTTGAAATGGGTCTAGATAATCTGCATCATCCAAAACTGCCTGGAGCTAAGAGGCCACCACCCGCTCAACCACGTTGTCCAATCATGGAGGATTAGAAAAAGGTCTGTAATTAGCTAACTCTGAGGGATCCAGTGTAGCTTTCTTCAAAAGTGGTCTGATAATAGCCTCTTTAAGACAAGGAGGCATCCTGCCCTCCCTCAAAAAAGCATTTATAATATTTACCAGACCCTCTCTGATAATATAATTATCAGATGAGATAAGCCAAGTTGGGCAAGGGACAAGAGAACAGGTTGTAGGGCCGAAATAGTTTGTCCACTTCCTCAGGAGTCACAAACTGAAAATGATCCAATCTAATCTCATAAGAGGAATTGCTGGACACCTCCACAGTAGACCCTGCAGTAACTGTGGAATCCAGCTTGGCCCAAATCAGAGAGATTTTATCCTTTTAAAAAGTCATTAAAGACGTCACAGTGAGTGACTGGTAGTTCCAAGTTTAGCAATGTGGGCAGAAAAGAACTGCTTCTTTGCCTGCCGTACTGCCAGAGCATAGATCTTCAAATGTGCTCTGTGTTGTGCCCAATCAGATTCGCACAGAGTCTTCCTCTGCTAGCGCTCTAATCATTTGCTTTGCCATTTCCGCTCCCATTACTCATCCGAATACCATGGGGCTGTCTTCAATGCAAGTCGGAGAGGACGCATAGGAGCAATTGTGTCTACTGCTCTAGTAAGTTGATTATTTGATCTTTGTACCAGAGCTTCGTTAGCGGAGCCAACCCTAAATCCCTCCAAGACTTCTTGGAATCCTATTGGATCCAATAACATCGTCGGGTGGACCAATCTAATAGGTCCTTCTCCATTGCTGCCCCGAGGCTTTGGAACACACTTCCTGTTGAAATAAGAGTCTCCCCATCTCTTACAACTTTGAAAAAGGCAGTCAAGACATTTCTGTTCACCCAGGCTTTTAATTAGATATTGAGCCAGGTCTCACAATCGGTGAGACCCAATTTGGGGCGGTGAGTGGAGAGGGAGCACTGGGTGGCCGGATCGGCCGCCCACACGATTGCAGGCTCCGTGACGGAGCCAGCGGGGGCTGGGGGGAGTGGGGGCCAACCCACACCTGCAAGGTCCAGCATGCCCTGCACGAGCATGCAGGGCATGCTGGCAAGACCCCCAGGGCCGGGAGGTGGCTTTTCACCTCCCCTTCTGGGTGTCTCCTCATAAGTAGGCGTGGCACAAAACCGCACCTACTCACGATCTAGAAAACCAGGTTTGCAGAATGCTTGCTCTGCAAACCTGGTTTTAGGGCAGGGGTTCTTGAGCGGGATACCTGCTCCAGAACCACCGGGCTCGCAACTGAGCCTGGTGGTTTTTACGATCGGAAAAATCGGGCTAGGTTTTCCTAGCCCGATTTTTCCCATTCGTGAGAATAGCCCCATTGTTTTAATTGTGTTGTAATTGTTGCAATGTTTTAATCTTTTAAATATTAATGTTTAAATAATTTTTATCGGTTGTGTTTATTGTTTTGTTGTAAAGTGCCCAGAGACTTGCATTTTGGGCAGTATGCAAATGTGTTAAATAAATAAATAAACAAACAAATAAATAAAAAATAAAGTGAAGTGTGCCATCAAGTCAGTTTTGACTCTTGGCGCCCACAGAGTGCTGTGGTTTTCTTTGGTAGGAAGGGTTTACCATTGCCTCCTCCTGCGCAGTATGAGATGATGCCTTTCAGCATCTTCCTCAGGCGCCTAACAACGATAGGGCAAGGGGAGGCAGTTGTCTGGGGGCCCCACTGCCTGGAGGGGCCCCCCAGAGGCACCTCACGTGACTCCCCATTGCCCCCTGCCCAGCCCCAAGGCCCCTCAGCCACTTGCCCTGTTCGCCGTCTCTCCTGCTTGTTCTCCTGGCCGGCAATCCAGCAGCAGACAAGCTGCCAAGAGCTCCTTTTCTCCCGCCTCTCAGCTGATCGGCGGGTGGGCGGGGCTTCCACGGAGGTCTGGTGTAGGCCTCTGTGAAGACTGAACTCCAGTAGGGCCCAAGCCAGCCAGGAAGGAGGAGGCAGCCAGAGAGGCCTCCACTGTTCTCTGCAGCAGAAGACCCCCTGCTGCCAGGTAGTGTGAACTCCTTTTTGTGGTTACCTTCCCCACCCCCCCACCCGGATATATAGGGATCTGCTTGCCATAGGGCTTTGATATGGGGGGGAGGGACTGAGAAGTCTCTGAATATTTATTTTTAAACAGCTTGGAAAATTTGCTGGCTTAAAAAAAACTCTTAAAAGTCCTATAAGTGGCTTGTTTCATGGCAGAAAATTACAAAAACTTCTGGAAGAAACAGTATTATATTTATTTTATTCATTCATTTATAAATGCACTTATGTTCAAGTTGTTTTGCAACCCAGAAGGTCTGAGTGAGAACTGTGAAGCATGTCTTCTGCTTTTATTTTATTTTATTTTTCTTGTGTGTGAACTGCTCCCCAGTAACTTGCAGGGACTTCAGGGTAAATCTGGCCAACATGTGAATGCAGCACCTCCATTCCAGAGGAGAGGTGTGTAAAAGGGCTTTAAAAGCCTCCTGTGAAAAACCTCCTGGAATCAAACTTGACTGAATTTGTTCAGAATTCTGAGAAAACAAACATAGGCTCACCCTGCATGGTTGAAAGTCTCCTTGGCTAATCTGCAGCGAGGGGCCCATTTTAATCATTCATCTTTCTAGTGTGTTCTAGGCATTAAAAGTAAAACAAATGTATAGTACTCAATGTATATCACTATATATTGTGAGGTGTGCGTGTGTGTATTCAGTGAAATGTATTTCCAGGCAGCATACTTATTTTGGAATATCAGACTTAAATCCTTGGGGGCCTGGGGTGTGCGGAGGCCCTGGACTTTGAGTGGGGGGGCCCCATTTTAAAATCTTGTCTCTGGGCCCACTCCAACCTTGCTACGCCCCTGATCTTCCTATATCGCTGCTGCCCGATATTGTACCAGCAGGGATTCGAACCAGCAACTGCTTGTTAGTCAAGCATTTCCCCACTGTGCCACTAAAGCCTGGCTAAACAGGTATGTTTTCAGGTCCTTCTTAAAAACATTCAGAGAAGGGGAAACTCTAATTTCATTAGGAAGCACGTTCCAGAGTCAAATGCCTCCTTCTTCATCTTGAAGCTAGTGGGGCAAACGAGCTGCACCCAGGTTGTACTTCAATCAGCATCATGTCTAGTTTGGGTCCTAGATGTTCTCCAGAGCTTCAGTTGTCTAGAAGATCACAAAATCAAGCAATCAGTTAGACTGGAGGCTGCACCAATCATTTCCATATGTATACTGCCAAGAGGGTCACTTCAGGACGTACCATATTTTTGCAAATACATTCCACATATGGGTATAACCTGCACCTACGGTATGTAAGAATACCCTGCAGAAAGCTAGTAACGGGGTTTGAAAGACCATGCATAGCCCACACCTCTGTATTGCCCACACCGAAGCAGCCTCAGCTGTCCCTTAGGAGGCGTTGGGTCTCAGGAGGTGGCAAAGGGTTCCTGGCACCCAGCTCCCACACCAGGAGCAAAGGGCCCTTGTTGCTCTGCAGCACTGGCCCTAAGAAGCCCTTGTGCTCCAGGAGCGAAAGGAGCCTGCCAGACATCCATCAGCTTCTGTGTCAGTGCAGCTTCCCAGTGTCTTTGAGGATCAGGGCTGTTGCTGCTGCTGAGGGCCCTTCACCTCCTGAGGCCCAGCAACAGTGTGCCTGCTGCCTTGAGCCTTCAACTCTGCGGTGGCAGCCTTGCTGAAAGACCCCACCAGGGAGTTATTTGCACATGGCGTCATGCTTCAGGATAAATGTTGAGCAAAGCCACTTCAAACTACACTCGTGGAATTGAGGGAAGCAGCCCCTCCTTTCTGCGCTAGGGTTTTGTTTTGAAACAAGTTCACATGGCATGCTCCATGTTTTCCTTCTAGCCAGTGGGGGTGGATGGGAGAGAGAGCTTCCTAAAGAGCGATTTCTGCATTTCTAAAGAGCGCATCCCTCTTATCATGCAAATGATTCTACATCAATGCCTCTCCCTATTTGCTCAGAAAATGTCGCTTAAAACCAGCATCTTAAAAAATCTGGAAATATGGCGAGAGAAGCTAGAATTTGCATCACAAAGCCCAATTTGTGTGTGGAGTGAGCCCAAGGATCTCAAAGGGACTTCGGGGTAAGTTTGGCTGGTGTGTACACACACACAGAGGCTCTCCACATGAGCAGTGCGGAGAGCCTTGCTAGGCTCTCCCCGCAAACAAGCCGTCACACATTGCTGGATTGGCCTACCGACCGATCCAGCTACCGGCTTTGTCACAGAGCCGGTAGGGGCTGCAGGGATCGGAGGTGACCCAACCCCTGGAAGTCCCAGGATGCCCTGCACAAGTGCGCAAGGCATCCTGGGAAGACCCCCAAGGCCAGGAGGTGTGTTTTAGACTCCTGGCAGGGGTGTCCTTGCGAATCGCCAAGGTGCAGAGCCATGCTGAGGTGGCTCACTATCAGAAAAATGGGGTCAGCGGAGCGCTCGCTCTGCTAACCCCATTGAAGGGGAGGGCGTCTTTGGCAGGATAGCCTCCAGAAAATGACTGGGCTCACCCAGTGATTCTCACGATGGGGGGAAACCATGTCCCCCCCCCATCATGAGAATAGCCTCATACTCTCTTCTGAAGTAGATCTGGGGTAGAGGTTCTGTGTGTAAAGCCTCCAGGCAGAATGGAGATGGGAAGGGGCCAGTTCCTGCAGGACCTCCTTCATATGTAAAAAATATGTTAGTGGAACCCACACCCAGTTAGATCCCTGCACAAAAAAATGATAACCCATGGGTTACGTTTGTGAAAATATGCTATCCTTTGCTTGAAAGTGCAAAACTGGGCTCAAAGAAAGAGAGAAACCTTTGGCCAATCAACTGTTGGTGGACTATTTGCATCAAAGGAATTAAACTGAAGTTCAAAAAAATGCCTTTGCCCATTACCCAGCATACTTTTAAACTACCTATCAAGAATCATTATCAGTTGTGCTGGAAATAAAAGCTGACACTCCTCCCTAGGGCATATGATATTAAAAGAACAATTTTGCAATTACATGCATTTAAAGTTTAAGCTGCTGTTGGTGGCTAAGACAAAGGAACAGAGCATGGGGCGGAAGGAAGTGGGTTCTCTTGGAGGGGAAAAGTTCAAGGAAGATGATGGGTGGGTGGAACATTCAGCCTGTCCCATCTTGACTCCTCTGGGTGGGTGGGGAAATTGGTAAATTAAAACAGATAAACAACATCAAAATGCTTTAAAAACAAAAGCAATCAATCTGAGCATAAGCATATAAGTAAGGGATATCTAGCCCAGTTTCCTGATTCCAACAGTGATTTCCCATGTTTCTAGTCCACAATTAAAATATGAAGGCAACAGTGTGTGAAACTTTAAGGGAGAATTCAGTTCCCCTTTCTTTCCATTTTTAGCCTTCTTTCCAGTAGGCTTATGAGATCACTGTGTGTGTCCATCATCTCATCTTGCCTCCTGAAAGGATCTAACCTGGCCTCAGAGCCAGGGCAAAACCCAACAACTGTCCTTTCATTGAGAGCATCTGCATATGGCTATGGGGAGCGAGGAGGATCTGAAAGTTCTCCATTTTCCAAGAAGAGCAACCCTATCTGAAAACTGCCAGCAGTTGTCAAGTGGGAGCCATGAGTCTAGAACCAGGAGTCAGAGCCGAGCAGTCAGAGCCGGAAAACAAGCTAAATGTCAGTTCAGAAGCCAGGAAGACCATCATTGCATGGGTGAAGTCCCAGCTTGAAGAATACACATTTATATCTCTTCCCACTGTAGGGAGCCATTCTGCGTAGGTGACCTAAGTCCAGTACCTGGTACCCTTTACTGTCCAGGGAAATGCACCAACCTGTAGCTAGGGTGCCTCATCTCACAAGCCAGCCATACACAGAACTGAAGACTACTGGATCTAGCCCCAACAGCCTCTTCCAGAAAAACAGGAAGGGATGGTCAGTTGTGCTACCTGTTTCACCCACATCTACATCACATCCCAACCCTCTCCGGACGAGATGAATTTGAACACCACGTTGGATATCTCAGTTTGACAATTTCCTCTGGTTCTCTATGTGTTGTGAATATCTACTTTGGATTATGCTGAAGGTTCAACTTCCCAACCCTCTAATTAGCATCACAAAAGCAGCATTCGAGGCAGAGGAGTGCTCAAATGCCTGCCGTTCTTGATGAAGAATGGCAGTTAGAATTAATAGCCCAACTAGCTAGAGTAGTAACTCTTTACTCTTAAGTGTCCCATTATTGCAGTTTCTCTTGAAATCTATTGTGGAAACATTAATCAGAAAGAACACTTTTTGGTCTTTCATTTAAGGGGATGCGGTTAAATTGGGAAGCTGAAGAACTGAATTAGTAGCAGCTGTGCATCTAATGGAATATGGGGCTGATGTTCACAACTGCACTCCGTATTTATTATAAAAATAATTATAACACTACTAAGGTTAACAAAAATGGCAAAGTGGTTTATACATTAAAATAATTGGAATAACAAGAGTGTTTTAAAAGCAACCTTTAGATTTCAAACATACGTGTCCCAGAATTAAATCTTTCTGGATTCAGGCATTACAGAAAATTCAAATAATGGCAGGTATGATGCCAACTTTTGACAACTTAGCTTTTATTTTGAATAATACTGGAGAAGATCAATGAGTGACATTCTGCACATGCACAGGTGAAACTCGGAAAATTAGAATATTGTGCAAAAGTCCATTAATTTCAGTAATGCAAATTAAAAGATGAAACTGATATATGAGACAGACGCATTACATGCAAAGCGAGATAAGTCAAGCCTTAATTTGTTATAACTGTGATGATCATGGCGTACAGCTCATGAAAACCCCAAATCCACAATCTCAGAAAATTAGAATATTACATGGAACCAAGAAGACAAGGATTGAAGAACAGAACAATATCGGACCTCCGAAAAGTATACAGTGTACTGTGCTTGACTGGCCAGCAAACTCGCCTGACCTGACCCCATAGAGAATCTATGGGGCATTGCCAAGAGAAGGATGAGAGACATGAGACCAAACAATGCAGAAGAGCTGAAGGCCGCTAATGAAGCATCCTGGTCTTCCATAATATCCCATCAGTGCCACAGGCTGATAGCATCCATGCCACGCTGCATTGAGGCAGTAATTGCTGCAAAAGGGGCCCAAACCAAGTACTGAATACATATGCATGCTTATACTTTTCAGAGGTCCGATATTGTTCTGTTCTTCAATCCTTGTCTTCTTGGTTCCATGTAATATTCTAATTTTCTGAGATTGTGGATTTGGGGTTTTCATGAGCTGTACGCCATGATCATCACAATTATAACAAATTAAGGCTTGACTTATCTCGCTTTGCATGTAATGCGTCTGTCTCATATATCAGTTTCACCTTTTAATTTGCATTACTGAAATTAATGGACTTTTGCACGATATTCTAATTTTCCGAGTTTCACCTGTAGTACAAGTGGTTCTGAACTGCCCACACTGCTGTGGGTGTCTACAACAATGTCCACAGTGCTGTGAAAAAGTGTTCTTGCATAAATACTTAAAGCTGTGCAATCGCACTTGCATGACCATACTCCTGCATTGTATTGTTTAAGAATAATAAATTTAGCAAGTCATTGGAAATTCACATCAACTCCTCCCAAGCAGGAATGGTTGTTAAAAACTTTGAAGAGTGTGTCAGTGATTAAACTAACCAATTTAATTTGCCAAAGGAATTGCCAAATTATTAAGGAAGCCTTTTCTTGGATATGGCAACCATTTCTTAATTATTGGAAGCTTCACTTTGGATTGTCAAGATTAGATTTCCAAGCATTTGTGTAATCTGACTAGGGATTTATTTATTTTTTGGCTTTATCTCAATTATTTAATAATACTGGCCAGCATAATGTACTCTAGTATGGCACCACTAGACACTGCATAGGGCTGTCACAGACTCGTAAGACAGCCCTGACGCTGCAGAGAACGAGCATTTGCACATTCAGGGCAACTGCAGCTACTCACATTTGTGACACTGGGAATTACTGTGGTAGCACTGATTACACAACTGATAGTTCTCTGCAGCATTGGGGTTGCCTTTTGAGTCCAAAGCAGCTCTTGTGTAGTGTGACGAGGCACCGTGTTGCTGCATATCACTTCAGATTATCAGCATCAGCATAAAAAAATTAAAAGTGTGATGATTATTAAACACCTGTTCTAAACAGCAGAGAACAATCTAACAAATTATCAGTTTGAAGGAAGAATGAAAAGATGTTGATCTGCTTTCAGGAGAGTAACAATGATCAGTCCATATGGAATTCCCAAAGGAAGGACATTCCAAAACTTTAAGGCGGCTACAGAGACAACTCTCCTTCTTGCTGGAGGCGATTGTAGCCTCCACATGTAATGAAGGGGAAAGACCCATGTTTGAGCTGGACTTCAATGTCCTATTTTCAAAAATTAATACTAGGTCAGAACTTCAGAATTGTGGTGGAAGATGCATGGATGGTACAGAAGCAAGCCATCCATGCATGAAGCATGCATCAATGAGCCAGCACATATCCAGTTCAGTGATGGAAAAGGCTATCTATAAATTCCATGGAATTATCCCCTTCTTTGGAGGTTGTCAGAATGCAAAGGCTGCTGTATGTGTTGTATGTTGTATGTGCTGTTTAGATCATCTATTGTGTCTTCACCAACTCCATGATTTCTCACTCCTCCACATAAACCAGAACAGATACTATTCCAGCAAGCCACATGCATGGCGGGATCAATGAAAAGACTAGATAGTAGGGATGTGCATTTCGTTTTTGATACAAAATGTTTTGTTCACAAAACAAGCCATTGTGTGCAGTTTCCAGGACCAGCAGGGTCACCCCGCCCTTGCCCCCACCCCCAGGCACCCCTCAAAACAATTTCAAGCTGGGGGGGCACCGTTGCTGGGAGCTCTCCAGAGCTCATTTCTAGGCAGGCAGCCCTCGCTGCTGGGAAAATACTAATTTAGCTTCCTCGGAATCAATATTATCCCAACAATGAGGTCTACATGCCTAGACATGAGCTCCGGAGAGCTCCCAGCAGCGGTGGCCCACACTGGCTTGAAATTGTTTGGTGGGGGGGTTTATTCCTCATGGACCAGGACTCAACTCCTCATGGACCGGCACCGATCCATGGACCGGTGGTTGAGAACCACTGCCTTAGAGGGTGTTGTCCCTTAGAAGGTTGGAGTAAGCCATCAACCAGCCCTCCCTGAGCCGGAAAGCCTCTAAGGACTGGCAATGACCTCACCTTATGCCAAGCACGTGCTTGAAAAGTGATCACCAGAAATCCATTACCCAAGAAACCACACAGTACCTGCTGTTGTGACCAAGGGAACCCAGCTCAACTAACTAGGGCCTATAGTGTGAGGTAGGCACACACAAAAAAGCCCCCGACCAAAGCCAATCTGTAAGGGTAAAAAAAAAAATCCTACCCGGCCACTCAGAAGGGGCAACAAGCAGTTGCCCACACTATAACCAGGCATAGTGGGGAGGGGTTGCTGATTGAGAGAGGACTGTCTTTGGGGTGGGCCGGGAGCCAAACAGCAGTTCGAGCCCCAACCCCAAACTACCAACCAACCAATGGCTGGCCACAGCATACCTCATGCCATTCTCAAGGCCAGGGCAAAGAGCCTGCTCCCGTCAGACACGCTGGGAACCAATGGACAATGCTCTGGACTTTTTGGAGGAAGAACATAGGAACATAGGACTGCCATATACTGAGTCAGACCATTGGTCTATCTAGCTCACTATTGTCTTCACAGACTGGCAGTGGCTTCTCCAAGGTTGCAGGCAGGAATCTCTCTCAGCCCTATCTTGGAGACGCCAGGGAGGGAACTTGAAACCTTCTGCTCTTCCCAGAGCGGCTTCATCCCCTGAGGGGAATATCTTGCAGTGCTCACACATCAAGTCTCCCATTCATATGCAACCAGGGCAGACCCTGCTTAGCTAAGGGGATAAGTCATGCTTGCTACCACAAGACCAGCTCTCCTCCCTTGCAGGCAGGAATCTCTCTCAGCCCTATCTTGAAGAAGCTAGAGAGGGAACTTGGAACCTTCTGCTCTTTCCAGAGAGGATCCATTCCCTGAGGGGAATATCTTCCAGTGCTCACACTTCTAGTCTCCCATTCATATGCAACCAGGGCAGACCCTGCTTAGCTAAGGGGACAAGTAATGCTTGCTACCACAAGACCAGCTCTTCTCTCAGCGATATAAATAAACAGGGATATAAATGCAAATAAGTAAATAAATGTCACCTAAAACTCAGAAATGCATTTGTAGCTACCAAGTCATGTGAAGACTGGCAGGAGAACTTATAGCTCAGTTGTATAATCGCATGCTTTGTACGGAAAATGTTTAATCCCCATCATCATCTCCATGTGAAAAGATTTCTAATAACTGAACTCAGAGACATTTGTCTGAGACCTTGATGAGATGCTGCCAGAGGCAGCTCCAGGCTTGATGAATCCATAGTGTGAATGTGTAAAGCAACTTAGGAAGCTTTTGAGAAATTTCTAGAGAAGGCAGAGAAGCTTTGGCTGGAGTATCAACATTTCTCAGAAGGATTCTGTCCATCCCTGGGTTGTCAGTCAGTTTCATATGAAGCAAAAATTTGAAGTGAATTTGGAGGTCAGACAATTGCATGAAAAATGTTGTGAAAAATCAATAATTAGTCTTTCAAAAAGATTGATATGATTTCTCCAGGGAGGGAGCTGGGTGCACAACACTCCACTACTACAACTACCTCTACTTTTATATTGCTTTTCAACAAACATTTCCAGAGAGGTTTAGAGAGATAGACGGATAGATAGATAGATAGATAGATAGATAGATAGAGTGAGTAGTGGATTTAACTCAGCCTTTGTCTCAAAGCAAGCCCATGTGATGGGAAGAAAAATGCTGAATCATCCTCTCTCTTGCTTTTACCCACAAAGGCTGTTCCTTTAGCACTTTCCTGTACCCCCAGTAGCTGATTCACTGCCACCTCACCCTAATTATTACAGAGCTTGCCACACCTGGATTTGGGTGAATGTCCAGGGAGACTCTCCTTCCCTTTACTATAGGAAAAGTACACAAAACCTCCACGTGCAAGCCTACACATGGTGACAAAACCTAGTAGAGAGCAATCAAAATCGAGACATGTGTTGCCCCAGAGTAAAAACCCCTTTCCTGAGTTAAAAATCCACTCAGAGGCAGGTAAAATACAAAAAACAAAAGGAAAAAAGCTTTATTCAAAATACTACAGACTGCTTCTGCCTGAAGCTTTCTCAGATTTTAGTTACAGGTAAAAAAACATTCAGTAGTTGTAAGAATACTTCAAAAAGCATCCCAGTTGCAAGGAACAGGGATATAGGAACCTTTAAGAGCACCTTTAAATGCTACAGAGACTGTTGCAGCGCTGCAGTGACCGGGATGGATAGAAAGGGCACAGGCTAGTGCTTCTTAGTTTGTTACGTTACAGATAGAACACAATTGAACAGTTGTAAGGATCTGCAAAGCACACTAAAAGAAAATAAGTTTCTGACACAAAACTGACTAGCAAACTGTTCCCTAGACTAAATTCTCCCTGAAGCCAAAAAGCCCTGGCTTCTTTTGCCTTGAACTCACCAAAACCATAGCAGAGGATTCAGGTTTCATGGCTTTCCTCTGACCTGCGGAGGAAGGTCACGGCTACATCCCTTTTGCTCCCCCAGCCAACTTCTCCTGAGAACAAAGAAAACCCTTCTCTTCCTGCCACAAGGCCCTCAAGGTCCCGCCCACTGTGTGCTGAGTGGCTGATCCCTAGCCTGTCAGTCAGGATAGGGTACACGTCCGATTCACTCTACAGGAAAGGAAAGGCTATTACTGCCTTATCGTTACAGATAGATAGATAGATAGATAGATAGATAGATAGATAGATAGATAGAATGGTATTTCTTCCCCCTGTCCCCAAAGGGTTCGCAGTCTAAAAAGAAACAAGATGTAGACACCAAAAACAGCCACTGAAGGGATCCTGTACTGGGGTTGGATAGGGCCAGTTGCTACATTGCTAGAGATGTACTTCCTTGAGGAATCAGGGACTGAGTTCACTATTCCCCAATTATTGGAACTTCCCAACAGTCTCCATTCAACAATCCAATATGGGACACCTTGCAGAATCAGGGGCCCGTAATATTGGTAGCCATTCTGCTAGCCTCATATTAGATCATTCTCTTCAAAAGTGCCTCCCAAGTAGCTCATAAACTTCACAAGTGACAGCTCAATATATAATGCCATTCCCACACTTGCCAAGGGTAATACTTTATAGCATATCTGTTACAAATCATTCCTTTTTAAAGCGTTGGCTCTGTCAGTGGTATAATGATTTATGAATTCTTTGTTGTTTCATCTGAATCATTTCTTTACAAAGAAAAGGACAATATGCAAATAGAGAAAAGTGGGTTTTTGCAAGGAGGCTTCTGTTGGTGGTGGTGGTGGTGATGCTTTGCAACAATACATAAATCATCACATTGGGAGGGATGCATGTTTACAGACTAAATGCTACAGTTTCCCCATCAATTTCCCCTTGTCTCCGTGGCCAGCTCTGTCATATTTACATCTTCTGGTTCTTCCAGGGAACATGAAATGATGGAGAAAAGCAGTGAAGGATGTGTTTGTTGTACTGGAGCAAGAAGCTCTTTGACTTCCTGTGATCACAGTTGCAGAACTTGATTTTTTAAAAAACAAAACAATAGTGGATACTATATACCGGGAAATTCTCTTGCAGCAGTCCCAATGCAAAAGAAATCTCCAGGGACGTCAGCCATGTTTACTGTTAAAGTTAACCATTATGAGTCAGAGTGGGGAAAGAAAGCAACAAGGTTCCTTAAAGCCTAGATACATGGGTTTCCACAGCCCGGGGAAGGGGCAGTTGCCCCTCCACAATTCAGTCCGTCAAAATCATCAGTATTGGGGAAAGGGGCATCTCCACTCCTCTCCTGAGCCTCACCAGTCAACACTTTGCTCAAACACTAGTGGAGAGCTACTTTCTCCAAGCTGCCCCTTCCCCTGATACTGGCCACACCTCCCTGTATCTGGCATTGATGCAGGGTGTGTGGTTAGGGTGCATGTGTGCATGCTGGCATGTGTACCCATTTACAATGGGGTAGAGCCCACCAGTGGGAGCCTGAACTCCGCCCCCCCAGCACAGAAAAGGTCTTGTAGATGCCCATAGCTAGACAATAGATCCTTCTGCTCTTAAGAAAGAAATCTCAACAGTCATCTTGAAGGGCCTCACAGCTCCTAAGGAGGCACATATGATCTGTTATTCTTATTCTGAAGAATATCTAAGACCCCGATTGTCTCCCAGCTCAGTCTTCTGATCGGCTAGAAGGAGCATTTGGTCTGGGTCAGCAAAAAGTGGCTTGCATGGTGCGTAGCAAGTTGCCAATTGAAGCAAGAGGCACACTCGCTCTTTCTGAGCCACTTTATAGCCCACCTGTGAGGCTTCCAAAGGCAGTGAGAGCTCATGGTGGCTATTAAGGACTGTGTCATCACACTTGCAATGGTATTCCCACCAATCCCATGCCTGGTATCATGTAACATAATGTATAAGGTAACACTCACAGAAAATTGGTCTTTGTGTCATACTGGTGGCGCAAGAATTTGCCCCACCTAAATTTCCCCAGAGTTATTGCCCACTCCTGCCCAACTCACAGGTCCAGACTAAGTACTGTATGATGATGGTGAACCACTTTTGGTCGAATCCAGCTCTGCCCTAATCATTTATGAAGTGTGGTGTGTATGTGTGCATGTGTGTTTGTGCTTGTCTGACTTTCACAACAACGAAAGTGAAGGGAAATGGAACCCTCGCCCTTGCCTCAACATGCCTGCAACATCTCCCATAGACTCTCCCCACAATTTACTTCTAGAATTGCAGCTCAGCTGAGGAGAAAGGAGCTTGAGGGACAGACTGTGGGGAGGTAAGTAGAAAGTTGAGGAAGAATTAGTAACCCATGACTTCATGCGCCATTTGCCCTAAAAATCACATTGCCTGCTCCCTGATTTACATATGGGTGTAGGTGACCGGGTTTAAGCATACTAGGGGTGTGCACGGAACCGCAGCTGGCCCAGTTGGGTTCAAGTCCAGACCATACTCGAACCCAACCGGGCCAGTTTGGTCCGGCACCACCACCCCAACCTCTCCCCGTTCAGTTCAGTCTGGGGGGTCCGTGAAATTTTTGAAGTTTTCTTTTTTAAAAATTACCTTAAAATTGGTCTTCGAGGAGGCGGGGTGGTGTTCCACAGAGGTTACCACTCCCCCCACTGACCTTCAAAATGCCCCTGACTTTTCAGCCCATTTTTGGCCCGTTCAGGCCTTTGTAAAATGGCGTGGCGGCCAAAATGGCGGCTGCCGAGCATGCACAAATGGCCTCTGTGAGGCATGGCATGGCCCAGGGCCTCACAGAGGCCATTTGTGCATGCACGGCAGCCATTTGTTTGGTTGCCACTCATGGACAAATGGCCTCTGTGAGGTCCCGGGCCATGCCAGGCCACACAGAGGCCATTTGTGTATGCGCGGCAGCCGCCATTTTGGCCACCGCACCATTTTATTGAACTTAACGTAGAACCTGTTGAACTTAATGTAGAACCTGTTCGCACATCCCTAAAGCATACAGCTCTGTAATCATCATCTCTAACCTGGTGCTTACCATAGATGTGGACCTTCTGAAACAAGCTCTTCAAAATCACATGTCCTTTTCCTTATTTATTTTTTAAATGTTTTTGTCTGTTTATTTAGCTGAAAAAGTAAAATGCTGTTCTCAGATGTGTGAACAGAAGTCCCAGATCTAAGATATGGGATGCAAATTTTCCACATGTTCGCCTTCACACTTCAACAATACACCAGCAGCGTTGCAGGTGTGCCTTTCACATTCAGATGGCCTGAGAATTAAAAATACTCCACTTGTTTGGAAGTATCAAATTCTTCAGATTTTTATTCAGAAGAGTGGGGAGGGCACAAGGAGAGAGGGAGAAAATTGAAATGAAAAATTCCAGGGTGGTGAGAAAGAAAACCCATTTTCGCTTCATCAACCTCCTATGTATATGGGAAAAGGCTGACTGATGCTGTAAAACATAATGGAAAGCTGGCAAATCAATACTGTGTTATTTCTCATTGTAACTTTATTAATTGCATGCTCTGTTTTTTTTTTATTTGCATCTGCAGCTAGCAAAGAAGCAAGTAGGTGTGAATGTTGCTTCTAAATAATACACATCCTTAAAATAAATCAATTTGATTGGCTGCAGCTCCATCACAGTGACCTGTGCATAGAGTACTCTTGACTGCCTTGGGTGCAATCCATTTGGAAGTTCTCCTGCATCCTCTTGCACAACTCCATGGTTTCCAGTGGACATGGTGTGATAGAACTTCTCAGTGGATCAGACCCTTCATGTTTGCTTACATCTGAAAACTCTCTTGTTAAACTACGTCAGGCCTGCTCATCTTCCCCACCACCAGTTGATGTTGGACTACAACATAATCCCCAGCCACAGTGGCCAAAGGGCAGGGATTATGGGAATTGTAGGCCAGCATCTGCAGGAGGGCCAAAGCTGAGCAGGCCTGAACTACGTGAACATTTTGTGCACATTCCGCTGGGCCAAGCTTTTGCCCACCTCTCATGCTTTCCAAGGGTACTTGTGCAACTTAGTTGATTATGATCTGAGACAATAACTATAGGAGATAATTATTTTTCTGAACTTATTTCAGTGACTAAATATTAGAAGAAAGGATGTTCTGTTTTTAATATTATTATTATTATTATTATTATTATTATTATTATTATTATTATTGGATGAAAAATGTAACCAACAAATGCAAGATCTAATAATAACACCAGAATTAATAAGTGAAAGAGCAAAGAAAATTAAAAATTGGACTGCGCCAGGCGACGATGAACTGCATGGCTTTTGGCTTAAACACCTAACAAGCCTTCATAAACAACTATCCAAACAGTTCAATCACATTTTGCAAGGAGGTGATATTGAACAATGGCTAACAACTGGGAAAACTCATCTCATAATGAAAGACCCAGCAAAAGGTGCAGTTCCAAGTCATTATAGACCGATAACCTGCCTGCCAACCATGTTCAAATTATTATCTGGAATAATACCAGATGAAGTAATGCAACACTTATTAACTAACAAACAGCTTCCAGTTGAACAGAAAGGAAATTGCCCGAACACCAGAGGCACAAAAGACCAGCTGCTGATTGACAAAATGGTTTTAGAAAATGGCAAGAGAAGAAAAACCAATCTAAGTGTTGCATGGATTGACTACAAGAAAGCCTTCAATTCATTGCCTCACACATGGATACTAAAATGTTTAGAAACAACTGGTGTCAGGAAAAACATTCAGATATTTATTTTAAAAAGCAATGAGCATGTGGAGTACACAGTTAACAATCAATGGCGAGACACTTGGACAGGTTAGCATTAGAAGAGATATTTTCCAAGGGGACTCACTATTCCCTCTATTGTTTGTAATCGCCATGACTCCACTTCCACAAATACTAAACAAAACAGGCCTCGGATACCAAACATCTAAAACATCCAGTAAAATCAACCATCTGCTGTACATGGACGATCTGAAGTTGTATGGAAAGTCCCAGTCAGAAATCGAATCACTGCTAAACACTGTCCGTATATTCAGTAGCGATATAACAATGGAGTTTGGACTAGACAAGTGTGCTGCATTAGAAATGCCCAATGGAAGCAACATCAAGAACCTGGAAGAGAAATGACATTACAAATACTTGGGCATTCTCCAGGCTGATAACATTGCACACACTGAAGTTAAAAGAAAAATTGGAAGTGAATACATCAGGAGAGTTATAAAAATCCTCAAGTCCAAGCTCAATGGCGGGAATACCATACAAGACATAAACACCTGGGCTATACCTGTTATCAGATACACTGCAGGAATAATAGACTGGACCCAGGCAGAGCTAGAGATGCTAGATCGTAAGATCAGGAAAATAATGACCATCAATCATGCTCTGCACCCCCGCAGTGATGTCGATAGGCTATACCTCCCTCACAGCTCAGGTGGAAGAGGAATGCTGCAAGTCCATCAAACAGTAGAGGAGGAGAAAAGATGTCTTGAAGAATATATCAAGGACAGTGAAGAAGATGCACTTCAAATGGTCAATAACGAGAAACTATTAAGCACCAATGAAACAAAGCAGGCCTACAAGAAGGAACAAGTCAAGAACCAAGCAGAAAAATGGAAAAACAAGCCACTGCATGGTCAATATTTGCACAATATAAGTGGAAAATCAGACATCACCAAAATCTGGCAATGGCTTAAGAATGGCAACCTGAAGAAAGAAACAGAGGGCTTAATACTGGCTGTACAAGAACAGGCACTAAGAACAAATGCAATAAGAGCAAAAGTTGAAAAATCCACCACAAACAGCAAGTGCCGCCTTTGAAAAGAAGCAGATGAAACAGTGGACCACCTAATCAGCTGTTGTAAAAAGATTGCAGAGACTGACTACAAACAAAGGCATGACAAGGTAGTAGGGATGATACACTGGAACATCTGCAAAAAATACAAGCTACCTGTAGCCAAAAATTGGTGGGACCATAAAATCGAAAAAGTTGTAGAAAATGAAGATGCAAAAATATTATGGGACTTCCGACTACAAACAGACAAACATCTGCCACACAATACACCAGATATCACTGTAGTCAATAAGAAAGAAAAACAAGTTAAAATAATCAACATAGCAATACCAGGGGATAGCAGAATAGAAGAAAAAGAAATAGAAAAAATCACAAAATACAAAGATCTTGAAATTGAAAGGCTGTGGCAGAAGAAGATCAAAATAATCCCAGTGGTAATTGGTGCCCTAGGTGCAATTCCAAAAGACCTTGAAGAGCACCTCAACACCATAGGGGCCACAGAAATCACTATCAGCCAATTACAAAAAGCAACTTTACTGGGAACAGCCTATATTCTGCGACGATATCTATAACAACAGCAACAACACTGATAATAAAATTCAGCCATCCCAGGTCCTTGGGAAGGACTCAATGTCTGGATAAAACAAACCAGTCAATAATACCTGTATGACTGTGTTTAATAAATAATAATATTATTAGTATTCTCCTGTTGCTTCCCTTGAAACTTCTCAGATTTTTTGCCTAAATAGAACCACCCGAATTCACCTCAAACTTTGATTATAGCAATAGCAATTGCAATAGCACTTACATTTATATACCGCTCTATAGCCGAAGCTCTCTAAGCGGTTTACAATGATTTAGCATATTGCCCCCAACATTTCTGGGTACTCATTTTACCGACCTCGGAAGGATGGAAGGCTGAGTCAACCTTGAGCCCCTGGTCAGGATCGAACTTGTAACCTTCTGGTTACAGGGCGGCAGTTTTACCACTGCGCCACCAGGGGCTCTTGGGATTATAACTCTAATCCCAAGATTCATGAAATTTGTCCTGTAAACCCGGTTCCCCCACCATACCAGAATTCTCAGCAGGATATCCAGGCCTGGTGAGCAGCAAATGAAGACACTCACAGCACCCTTTGCCTAATGATTTCTGTAAATGTTTCCTATTGGTCCAAGGTAGAAAAATATAGAGAAAATTCACTCAGCTTATTGAAACTCCCTTTCCACCCCACTGCCCACCAATGTTCCTCAACTGTTTTGCCTGTGGAGGAGCTTCCAAATTCTCCACAGAATTTTATGGTAGTGAGAAAAACCATGCGAAAAGATGAACAGCTTCCCACATATCCTTACACTCATTTTACAAAGGCAAACTAAGCTTGCCTAGTAAGTTTATGACAATTTTATACATTATAGACTTGTTCATACGAGCATTTTGAGGTGAGTGGGAGTCCAGTCGAGATGTTACCCTGTACGTAAAACATGAGCATCACCACAGTTTTGCTCCACAAACCCAACAAACCAATCGGCATGGCTGCTAAGGCCTCTGTTGATGACCTCAGCAGTTGCAAGCCCCGCCGCTCCATAGAATGGCCTCCATCGAGAGGAGAGCTCATCTTGTGGTAGCAAGCATGACTTGTCCCCATAGCTAAGCAGGGTCTGCCCTGGTTGCATATGAATGGGAGACTTGATGTGTGAGCACTGCAAGATATTCCCCTCAGGAGATGAAGCCGCTCTGAGAAGAGCAGAAGGTTTCAAATTCCCTCCCTGGCTTCTCCAAGATAGGACTGAGAGAGATTCCTGCCTGCAACCTTGGAGAAGCCACTGCCAGTCTGTGAAGACAATAGTGAGCTAGATAGACCAATGGTCTGACTCAGTATATGGCAGTTCCTATGTTCCTATGTTCCTAAGGGTGCATATGTCTTCCCAGCATGCTTTGCACAGCCATCACATGGGGAAAGCTTCATGATGTCAGTGGCTGCCCTCCCATTGGCCATGAAGGAGAAGGAGGTGGACACAGTCCTGCCAAAGCTCCTCCAGCTTTGGGACCATAGTATGCACGTTGCAGGCTAGCACATCCACTGATGTGCTGGGTGCCAGAGGTGGGTGTCATGGTGGGTGTCAGTGTGGAAAGTAGCAATGCCCTCTCACCCTATGGTCCCCATGCCTCTTCTTCTCCTCAGTAGCTCCGTCCCATCTTCTATCAGCCTCGCCTCCATTTCTTCCCCTCCTTGCAATCTCAGCCCCACCTCATGCAGGACTAGGTTAGAATGATCAACTGAAGTGGGGCGGGGTTGAATCCTGAGTGCCTATTTGCAGGTAACACCTG
Organism: Hemicordylus capensis; assembly: GCF_027244095.1. NCBI lineage: Eukaryota > Metazoa > Chordata > Lepidosauria > Squamata > Cordylidae > Hemicordylus > Hemicordylus capensis. The sequence goes on along the minus strand of NC_069660.1, from coordinate 315,420,904 downwards.
CATACATGTTTCACACCACTTGAAAATACCACAATGTATTTGGCCACACAGAGAGCCAACTAGTTTCCTTTCTTCTCACCAGTATGCACATGCATCCTTAAAAAAAAAAATTAAGCAAGCCTTATTTCTCCCTTTCTCACAATATAAACATTTCTGGGCTGCAATCCTATGCACACAGCAGTTACTTGGGAGTAAGCCCCAATGTGTTCATTAAGGCTTTACTTGAAATAAACTGTATAGAATTGGTGGCCCCTCTTTGCAACTTGAGAGACTCCCTTATCAGATTTGAAAAATAAGCCATACATACATACATACATAAATACATACATACATATTTTTGACAGTCTTTGACCAAAAGAAAAATGAACAACATAAATAAATAAGCTAAAACTTACATAGTTTACAAGAGAACTACATGACAAAATTAGATAAACAGTAGACAACCAACAAAATAAAAATTCACATATATAATCTAATCACCCACATTTTCTTTATGAACTCTGATGGCTACATAGCAGAACTTAGCTACTGCATAAGAAATTGTTGGAACTTTATCATGCAGTAAAATTTTTACAAGGAAGTCATCAGAGTGTCCCATTATACCATACGTTATTGGCTTGATTAGTTGGTGCCTTGGTTCCTGATAAAATGTACATTTTAACAGTACATGAGCCATATTTTCGACCGCATCACCACAAGGACACTTCCATTCTTCATAGGCTAATTTCGCATATCTCCCATATAACAGAGCTGAGGGAAAGGCATTAAACCTAGCTCTAGAGAAAGCCTAACAGAGCTTACTAAAACTGATATTAAAGAAATATGTTGCTGGGGCAAATCCCACTTTGGAGTATAATGGTTTATAGAACCATTTCATTCTGCAAGGCTATGTATAGAAGTCTCTGCTGAACCACTCTACAGGCTGTATTCTCTCCCAGCTCCAACAGAAAGAAAATAAAGCCATATAAAACACAAACTTGTCCAAAGAATTTGCGCTGGGGATCTCTCCTTTTAAAACTACTACCACTCACCCCCACCCCCCGAAAAAAGGTAAAACACAAAATAACCAACCAACAGCAAACAAAAACTGGCATAAGGACTATAGAGTGATGGAGCTACTTGACTATTCTGGACTGGCCTGGTTTCCAAGCTGTGCCTGTTAGGTTGCCCATGAAGAGAAGACAATAATCTCAGAATTCTTTTTTTAAAAAAATACACTTTAAAAAAACAAAAACAAAAAAACCAACCATCTTTATCCTTAGAGCATGTGCTTTATTTTTTGGGCAGTGGGCAAATATCTTAATAAGACCTGGAACCCCACAGCTAAACTAAGGCCATTAGGGTGTATTAGTAATACATAGTTCCTACAAAGCCAAACAAATTTCTATAAGTCAAGTGACATTTCTTGGTGGGGGGGGGTTCTGAATATACCTAAAACAGACATATGGGTGATATTTACACATGGCAGTACATCCATAAGGGAAACATATGGCTGGTTCACACGACTATTAAAATCAAGGTAGGAGGTGGGCTACCCAAAAGTGCATGATCCTCAGAACTCATGTATTTCCCTCCTTTCAAGGTTGCTCCTGGTAGGGCTACCCGTATGCAGATTTTAATCAAGGGAGGAGAGGAAGCCCACTCCTACCCTGATTCTCTGCTTGTAAGAAGCTTCATGAATCTTCTACCCAGTCACTGGCACCCAGGCAGAGGCGGCTCCTCATTTGGGGCAGAAGGGGTGTTGTCCCCCTTCTTGGCAGCCCCCAATTCTGTCACCAAACACACTATCTCTTCCTCTCTGTCTTTCGCTCTAAGGACCAAGGGTTTTTTGTTTGTTTGTTTGTTTGTTTAAAGTGTATTAGATATCTCACCACTTGAGGTTGTCTGCAGATCACAGTCCAGCATCACAGAGGAACACTAGCAGCATAAAACCCGGTTTGTGGAGCGCTCTGCAAAACTGGGCTGCCTGATCATGAGTAGCCGCAGCACAGTTCCGCACCGCGGCTATCCGTGAGTAGACCCCCGGAGGGGAGCCAAAAAGCTGCCTCCCAGCTCCGGGGGTCTCCCCAGTATGCCCTGTGTACTCGTGCAGGGCATACTGGAGCTTCCAGGGGCCACACAGCCCCTGAACTCCCCAGCCCCCGCCGGATCTGTCACAGAGCCAGCAATTGTGTGGGTGGCTGATCCCAGGGCTCCCACTGCGATCGTCTGCGGGGAGAGTGGGCTTATCCCGCTCTCCCCGCAATAGCGGCAAAAGCTAGTTTCACTGATCGTGAGATCCGCCTCACTGTCTCTGAGGCTCAGTGTATAGACCCAGGAGGGGTTTGGCAGGAAGGCAGGTCAAGCCAACTTTCCCCACACATGAGCGGCTAGCCCACCCTGGATCAGCCGCCCACACAACAACCAACTTTGTCACGGAACCAATAGGGCTGGCAGGGCTGGCAGGGACTGGAAGTCACCCGTCCCCTGGAAGTCACAGAATGCCCCCAGTTAGTGCAAGGGGGATCTCCTCATGAGTCGCTGTGGCACAGAGCCACACCATGGCATCTCATGGTTGAGAAAAAGGGGTTAGCAGAGCACTGTTTCTGCTAACCTCATTTTAGGGGAGGGTTACTTTGGCGGGCTAGCCACTGTTGAACCATAGGGTTCTCACGATAGGGGGAAACTGGGCAGGATTCCCTTAGCCCAGTTTTTCCCCATCGTGGGAATAGCCTCTCTGTTTCTCCCAGCAATATGTCCCTCCAGTCCCTTTGCTCACAAGACTGGATGTTAATTGGAAGACTGGATGTTAATTGGAAGACCATTCCAACCCTATGGCTCAGACTTATATAATACTTTTTCTCAGGGGAAGGTCTTAATTTGCTTGCTGCTTTGTAATAAGTTATTACGTTGCAGAATAATTACTTATCCTCTAAAAGTAATTGAACAGGAAGCAACTTAAACTGAGAAACAAGAGTTTGGTATTATTACTTACTCAACATAGGCTAAGAGAACTATAAGCAGGCTAACAGACTCTTGTGCACAGAGAGGGAAACCTTTCAGTTTGAATTCAAGACAACAAGTGAGGGGCAGACAAACTGTGACTCCACCCCCAAACCAGTACATAGACACAATCAAACATAGATTAGCATGCCCGCAAAATCCCAACATATTCAAGCTTGGAAACTACCACCCCTCTGAATTTCAAACTGAATTTCAAAGAAAGACTGTTTTTTGTCTTTGCTGAGCTTTTCCTTTGAGAATTCTCAGAAGGAACTCCAAAATTTGCTTCCTACTCCATTCTTTGGAATTTTGGTGTCACTCCTAGTTTGTTCTGCTCTGTGAACACTTGTTGAGAAACCACCATGGGCAATCTGTTCCCATGAAATGTACACTCAACAAGGCAGATGTTAGTATGACCTTCATAAATGGTGGCTTATAGTTTTGGTCCCCACCCCCCGCAGATGCCACTGTGCATCTCTTTGGGGAAAGCACTGTATGTGAGGCAGCCCTGTCCAGAGAGCTGAACTTAGTCTTTGCCAGGTCTCTGTTCATACACAAAGTCCATTGGACCACTCTGTCTCAATAATTCTGCAATGTTTCCATCACAAAGCCGAGCTTCTCTTCTCAACGTTGTTTGTAATCAGCATAGAAAAAGTGATCCCAATGAATAATTTTGTTGAAATTTATGAACTTGTATTTTTTACAGATTTGCTACACAGAATTCCCCAGTGGTTTCACTGCTGCATGCACTTCTGTGATTGACATTTCCATTCTTATGAATTAATGAAGTTTCTCACCTCTTTTGATTGCTTAAAGAGACTTCCAAAAATAATAATAGAACAGCAGGAGAGAGTGAGCTTTAAGTGAACAAATACCATTAGACAAAATCAGATTGCTTTTCTTCATAGGACAAAATTAGAAAATGAAAAGGAGGCCATAGATGGAATGTATTTCAGTTTTTGTGGCACATTGACAAAATAGTTTATGGACCATCACTGTAGAGGTTGTGTGGATTAGTTAAGCTGTCTGATGGTGTATCTTGGGAAAGGAATGTGTGCCTAGAAGATGGGGGGAAACTCATGGGATCCAAATAAAAGATAGGATCTCATTTTCTATCCTTATGCTCTGGACTTCATAAACCAGACAACCAGTAAATTACATCCACTAAGCATCACCCCCAAAGAAATCCCACCTTCATTTAATGAACATGCTCCCAATCTCTGCTTCTTGATGTCCAACACCAACTGCAATATTTTGCATCCTGGAATATATCTTAGTGAGGACCGAGGAGAAACAATGCTCTGAAAGAGGGTCTTCTGTCTAAGCCACTACCACATCTTCCTAGGGATGTCTAATGTGCCCTAAGGAGGAAGAAGGATCGGACAGGAAGCCAATGCTTTTGGCTCCTGGAAAGACCACCAAGGAACTGAGACAAGTCAACTCTTTTATTATTTTTTATCTGTAATTTGTGCTCATCCCCCACAAATAAAGAAGCAAGCTTTATGGGGGTGGGTGGGTTTTGGAGGGGACTGAGCATGAGCAAGCAAAATTGGGACTGAGCATGAGCAACCAACCAGGAATTTAAAAAAACATGGAGACAAAATGGTGTCCGCTAAGTGAATTGTATGAATCAATTTGCGATGAACCAGGGGTGATTTGATTTGGAGTCGAATCAGCCCCTCCATTTAAGTGACGATTTGATTTGCTAACAAATCTGCAAATCACTCCAATTCATGGCCAGTTGATTAGCTACTGAAACGAATTGCACATCCCTAGTATGCATGGTTGTGTGAATGGGTACCCACATGCCCATTCACACAACCATGCATACTTAGGTCAGAGGCTGTACCCAGCTACAGATGGTTGTGTGGATGGGGTGATGATCTTAGCCATAATGCTATACTACCTCAATGCTGAGCTTAAGAATAGAAGATTCACTGGTATAATACTGAGCCATGCTAAATGAGTAGCACACTATTTGGGAGAAAGTGGCTGATGACCTGCAGCATCTGCCCTATTGCTGGCATCTAAAACACATGCCAGTGTTGCTGTGCAACAGGACTGGTCCACTGCTATTTTCCCTGTTGTGATATAAGTTGCATTATTCCCAACATGCACATGCACTCGCAGAATAGTAAATAGTAGTGGGGAAGCCCTGGAGTGCAACAAGGTGAGCATGTGTTTTAGACACCTGCAGCAGTGCAGGCAGTTCAGAACTAGGGATGTGCACGAACCAATTTTTTGAATTCTATTTGTACCCAAATAAAATCATTTATTTTATGGATGATTTGTTTTGGGTCCGACTCTGGCCAGCTAGCACAGGGGCGATTTGTTTTGCCCACAAATCTCCCGAAACAGGTACCCAAATCAATTTGCACAGACAGCAAGTGCAGGCAGTGATTCTCTCAGCAGAAAGAAAGGGGTGAAAAAAATTATCTTCTCTTTTCCTAACCAGGAAAGCAGGAACAAAAAGCAGACAATGCACTCCAGGCAACAGGCAGGCAAGGCAAAGCAAAGCTCCTCTGGCTCTCTCTCTTCTCCCACTATGGTGGCTGCCTGTCTCCTTGATTTGAAAATCCTTCCTTCAAACTCCTTCATCCTTGTCCCTTCTTTGACCCTTCCCCTAGCCAATGTGGGGTCAGTCACCCTTGGCAACACAAGATTTGAATGGAAAGAAGCCAATCTGGAACCAGAGGGGAAATTGCCAGTCAATCATTGCACTCTGTAAGTCACCAATCTGAAGCTTAGGAGGGCGGGATTTAATTTTTTTTTTAAATCCTGAGATAAAACGGAGACAGCAAGAAAGATCGCCACAAAATGGAGGTCCGAATCTATAAATTTTTTTGGTCCGAAATCTGGGCAATTTGTTTTGGACCCGAATCTGGCAAGCTAGAACAGGGGCAATTTGTTTTTTCCACAAATCAACCAAAACAGGTAGATCTGGGTACAAATCATTTTGTGCTCGAATCAATTTGCACATCCCTATTCAGAACCACCGTTGTCACACTGTGGGACATGACAGCTGGTGTTCTTCTGCTAGTTTTGGACCGTAATAATGATGTTATCTTTTACCTCTTCCAGTGTTCATAGCTGACTGGTTTGATTAGAGCATTCCTTCTCTTAAGGCCAGGCTTGAGAGTGGCTCATACTGCTTTCTAGCTTTCCCTTTGTTTTCCCTTTTGTGGCATAAAAAATTGAGACAAGGCTATTTCCCTCCTCTCTTAATGGGCAAAATTTCAAGTATAATACCAGCAAGAAATATGTTACCAGTGGATGAAAAGCAGCTAGAAAACTTCTATCCATCTTCTTCTATCTTCCATCAGCAAACACAAGTTATCCCTTCCTCTACTACTGACAAAATGGGAGGAAGCCATTATTTCTAATTATGTGGGGGGCTGGAACAGAGTTTTCCTATTACTCCTAGGTGAAGGCTACTTTCTGGGTGCTGAACATTAATTTTCCTTTAAGTGATCTTTGGGAAGACAGAAGATTGGTTCTGCTTGATTTACAGTGTCAGCATTTCTGAAGTTGTCGTATCTCATGCATTCTCTTTCTCACATGTAATTTTGTGAACAACCACCATTTAATCATGAGGCATCCAGATGATGAATACAAAATCAGGCCCTTTATTATTCATAGATAGCATCCTTCCCAATAGCAAAGTTCTTTGGTTATGAATAATTGTGCTCAAAATCTTGGTTTCTGCTTAATCTCTCAGGGGCTGCTTCTTTATATCTAATTTATTTTTAATACCTCAGGGGGTGCTTCGAAAAGATGAGCTGAACTCCCCTTCCTTGCCGTGAAGTAAAGATAGTGAAGAAGAATTACTTCCTTCTGATAACGAAGTCTCTGCAAGAGAGGAGGCATGTTGCAGTATGTGTGTGTATTGAGTTCTCTTAGTTTGGTAGATCTGAAATCTTCATTCTAAAGAAAAGGAACCAATGTCTCATGTAGCTAGTCCTCATGGGTAAATCTATATGCTTGAAAACATCATATTGGAAATGGATAAGGTAGGGGAAATATTGACAAACAATTGACCATCAAACAAGGAAACAGTAGCCCCTCTTCCCTCCAAAAAAGAAGTTAGGTCTTTCCCGAAAAAATCACTCAGAGGAGATGTGGGGAGGAATGACCAAGTATATACAGTAGAATGGACACATTGAGAAGACTCCCAAGAACACCCATTTACTCTTTAACCGCTGCCCATTGGTGTAGACAGTACTGAGCTAGATCTACCAATGGTCTGACACAGTATAAGATAGTTTCCTATGTTTTTATTTTTTGTTTTTATTTTTTTTAACATTTTATATCCCGCTCTTCCTCCAAGGAGCCCAGCGAGGTGTACTACATACTTGAGTTTCTCCTCACAACAACCCTGTGAAGTAGGTTAGGCTGAGAGAGAAATGACTGGCCCAGAGTCACCCAGCTAGTATCATGGCTGAATGGGGATTTGAACTCGGGTCTCCCTGGTCCTAGTCCAGCACTCTAACCACTACACCATGCTGGCTCCTAATGTTCCTAAAGGAACTATTTAAAGGGGTGATTCCCTTCTATTAAGCAGGGGGAGAGCAACAGTCCCTATCCAACCCCAGCATAGACTCTCTCCAGTCATTGTTGCTGGTGTCTATCTGTTTGTTGCTGATGTATAGCTTATGCTTCTCTTCTGGTTGGGAGCCCTTTGGGGCCTATCTTAGTGCATTTATTATTTATTTTTCTGTGGTTGAGAAGTGGCATAGACATATTTGTTACAGTCATTCTCAGAGCCCCTTCATGAACTCAAGGGGGCTGTTCTCACGCACAGCCTAACCCAGGCTAGGGGAGCACAGTCTGGGTTAGGCCTAGCGGAGTAGCGCTGCCTAGTTTTTAAACCCAGCTCTTAAACCAGGCTCCAGGATTGTGTTTTCGCTAGAGCTATGTTTAGCCCCAGCAGACACGCATCTAGCATGTCCATCTCCTGGGGGGATCCCCCAATTCATTGTGCATGTTGCATCGTGCATTGGGGGATTCCCAGAGGCCAGGACATGTCATTCTGGCCTCTGGAGCTGCGTGCTGGGTGAGGGGAAATGAGTTGGACCCGCCTTCCCCCTGCCCACCCACCTTCCATCTCGCCTGTCCAGTTATGTTAACAAACTCAAGGAGTGTGGAGTAGAATTATGCCTGCCTGGGGTCCAAAAGGACTCCCTTCTCCCTATGTCCTAGAGTTCACACCATGATTTGGATAAGTAAAAGGAATGGGAAACATGTTGAGGGTAGGGAACTTGCGCAGAAGGTCTTTTGAGGATTGGGAGGAGTAGCAAAAATGGGAGGGGGTCCTATTTCTGAGTCTCAGATTTGCTCAGAAAGTTATCTGAGTTAGGATTCTTCCATTTCTGAGTTAATTCTAAGTGAGCTCACCCATCTCTAGTATTTTACGAATGGACTAGCTGGGCTGGGCACAGAGCATCTGTGCCTCTAGTTCTCTTCCTGCCACACCATTTTCATTGCCCACCCACCGCCATTGTTTTTTTCTCCCCGCCCCACCTCCTGCCCGCTGCTGTTTTCTTTGCCCACCCACTGCCATCCCCCCCAACCTGCCACCGTTTTCTTCCCCTGCCTGGCCGGCCTCCACCTTTTTGTTTCCTGCCTTGCCCTCAAGCCTGTCCACCGGCACCAGCACTTTCCTCTCCCCCTGCCGGCAGCTTGCTTGCGAACTCTCGTCAGAGCTGCCACACATGGGATTAGTGATGGGTACACCTTAGATAGATAAATATATAGATAAGAAGCTTCAGAAACTTCTAACTGCATTTACTTTTTCATAGTCAATTTGGCATTGATTATGAAAGCAGGAGAAGTGGGCTTTGCAGTGATGCGGTTTGTCTAAGCCACATCTGGGTGTCTTCTCCCTCATCATTCTCTGTGTTTCTCTAAGTATCTGACTGAAGATGCCTGGAAATTCTTAGCTCACTGTGTTGGAAAAGCGATGGCAGTGAATGGAACTGAACCAACAGCAAGGAGTCTGGAACATAAACAACTCCAGGCAAAGCTGTAGCCTACCACAGTTGGTGGTGCTTAATGGGTTGGGATTATTTTATTTTCTTGTTCTCTGCTTCAACCTTTGTGATACCCTGTCTTATAACGTCTTCTTGTCCCTCTTCTCCTTACTCCACCACATCATGCTGCACAGTGTTGCTTGCAGTTTATAGCAGTAGAGCATGCCCAAGCAACATATAGCTCTGTGTGGCTGGCTGATTGGTTAACTCTGCTAACACACTAAGGTCGTGCTCATGAACAGCCATGGCAGGGTAGGAGTGGGAAAACCCAAGTAGAGAGGCTTGTGTGGAGCCTCGGGACCCACTCCTACCCTGATGTTCCAAAGCAGGGCTACTCTGTTCTTTAACCTTGTACTAAACCAAGGTAAGAGGGGCAAAGCCCCATCTGACCTTAGCCCCAATTGTGTGGTGATCAGGGCTGTTTGTAGCAGCTCCCGGCCTCCCCCCTCAGCCCTCCCTAGCCCAGGAATTTCGGTCGCATGAACGACCTTAATGAGTCACCAGTTACAAAAGAGTGGCTTACAAGATGGTTAGAGCCACTCAATGGGAAGATTTTAAATAGCCAGCATGTAGAGAGTGGTCACGTGATTCCACCTTCAATATGCACCTGGGAAGAGCCCTTGCCACACTATGGGGTGTGGCATTTGGGTCTATTTCTGCTGTGTGTGTGAAGTTTATTTCCAGACGTTTCTCACCTTTGAGGTTACCTAGGCTTGTTCCCTTCATCTATATCTCCACTGCCACTGTTTGTTATGAGGCCTCTGTAATGCTTTGGCCAACTTTGGCCATAACAGAGACCCTGAGGCAAACTCACCTCAGGTTTGCCCCCCGTGTCGGCTCAATGATCAGAACCTCAATTCCCAGACCCAACCAAGGTTCTGATTTGGCCCCCCAACCTTGGAATGAACCCTCAGTTTGTAGTGAGTTTCACTCACCTCACCAAGGGTCCAATCCAGCTGCTGTGACATCCAGATACTGAATTAACCCCAAACCAGAAATAAGGAAGGAAGGCCCTCTCCCATACTGTGGCGCTATTGGCTGGCATAGGCTGTCCTTTCAGGTTCGGAGGAAGCCCACACAGCTAGTCCCGCCCCTATTGCCAGCTGCCAGACTGGGATTTTGATAATCTGGGAGGGATGGAAGCCGCTCAGTCCAAAGGTGGTCTAAGGGTTTCTTATCCTGGTACCATGAACTTGCAGACATGGGGAAGATTGCTGACTGGAACCACTCCATCAGATGTTTCAAACAAAACAAGACTAAAATGTATTAGAGATTATTTCTGAGATTTGTGCACACTCCTATCAAGTTAGTTACAGTATTGATGATATTGCTTTATACATATTTATACATATATATGATGTTGCTTGGTTATTTATACTTAATTCTTTAAAAACAGGAACCCTTCCTAGAACTGTCCTTTTTACCCAGTCCTTATCAGAGACTGAGCTGGGTCTCACGATCAGTGAGACCCGGTTTGGAAAGGTAAGCAGATTAGCAGGACAGGAGCCCTGGGCAACCAGATCGGCTGCCCACACGACTGCCGGCTCTGTGATGGAGCCGGCGGGGGCTGGGGAGTTCGGAGACCGCGCGGCCCCTGGAAGCTCCAGTATACTGGGGAGACCCCCGAGCCAGGAGGCTGCTTTTCAGGCTCCCACCGGGGGTCTACTCGTGAGTAGCCATGGCACGGAACCGTGCCGTGGCTACTCACAATTTTCAGAACCGTGTTTGCGGAGTGCTTGCTCTGCAAACCCAGTTTAATGGGAGGGCTACTTTGGCGAGTTAACCACCTGTGAAACCGGTAGTTCCCACGGTCAGGTGAAATCGGCCTAGGCTCCCCTGGCCCGATTTCTCCTGATCATGGGAATAGCCTCACTGTCTTTGTTTGGGCTGCCTTTTTCCCAGTCTTTATTGCAGACTGACTTTTTAAAACCTCTGAGTCTAAAGGCATCTCCCCTTGAGATGGCTTCTCACCGGATGCCAAAATCCACAGCCCTTCTCTCTCCATGACTAACTCCCAACCCCCAACTGTCACTCCTGACTGGAAGCTGCACTGTGTTCCAAGCTAATTTACATTAAAATATAGCTCGGCTCCAGTCATCTATTATATTAAGTCTCCTGGGTGTGCATTGGAATGTGTGTCCCGGCACTCAGCTGATGGGAGAATTGGCCTGCTGGGCAACCGTGGAGGCGAGGTGGCAGCACGGTGGCTGCAGAGGCGAGGTGGCGATGGGCCGCGGAGGCAAGGCAAGGCGGCGGTGGCGGGCCCGGCCGCTGAGGCAAGGCAGCGACGGGCCCGGCCACCACAGCGGCACTCTTATCTGGCAGCCTGGGCCCAGCCGGAGACTGGGGCAGGTGTGGGGGGAGAGGTAGCCGGCCCCGAAGAGCGCACAGATGCTCTGTGTGGGGGTCGGCTAGTCATTGTATATTTCATCACATGGAGTCATAAGGAATATTGGTAGAGCTCATCCATGTTACATCTGTGGTGTCTCCAGATCTCAGGAAGTCTGGGAAAGACCTCTGTCATTTTGACAGCCTTAATTCTCTCCTCTTTAAATGAAGTCTACGCATGTGTAAGTCAAACAGTATTCTTTACTTGCTTACCATAATCTCCAACTTCATTTGCTCTCTTTGTTTCCTCCTCGCATGCCAGATCTTAAATAGCAAGTTCCTCTGGGCAGTTATCTGTCTTTTTGTATATTAAGTGAGGTCTAGAAGAACTTTATAATCTGGACATCTATCTGTGCCACCTACATGCCTGGACTTCCTTTGCTTGATGGGGTAATTGTCTTGACAGCTTGCTCTTAATTGGCTCTTAACTTTTACCCTGCTCCTCACTTTAGAAAATAGGAGGGCTGTGTGTGTGTGTGTGTGTGTGTGTGTGTGTGTGTGTGTGTGTGTGTAACTATATGAGAGAGGCAGAAGGAGAGATGCCTGGCTGAGGAAAGATTTGCCTTTCCTGCCATTAATTTACTTGTAACTATTAATTATTATTATTATTATTATTATTATTATTATTACATTTATATCCTGCTCTTCCTCCAAGGAGCCCAGAGCGGTATACTACATACTTACGTTTCTCTTTCACAACAACCCTGTGAAGTAGGCTAGGCTGAGAGAGAAGTGACTGGCCCAGAGTCACCCAGCAAGTATCATGGCTGAATGGGGATTTGAACTCGGGTCTCTCCGGTCCTAGTCCAGCACTCTAACCACTACACCACGCTGGTACTATCCATCTAGCACTTCCTCCACTGGTGATCATGTTTTCTTTCTAGATTTAATCAACATTATTAATTCTTAGTTCATCTTTTAGGGGGATATTGGTCCCCACTAGTAGTGTGCACCCACAGCAATGACAGCCAATGCTTGTTGGAAATGCTACCCTGGTAGTCTTAACTGTAGACAACTGGTTTTCAGCATGGAGATTTTACATAGGAACAAAGGAACATAGGAAGCTGCCATATACTGAGTCAGACCATTGGTCTATCTAGCTCAGTATTGTCTACCCAGACTGGCAGCAGCTTCTCCAAGGTTGCAGGCAGAAATCTCTCATATCCCTATCTTGGAGAATCCAGGGAGGGAACTTGAAACCTTCTGCTGTTCCCAGAGTGGCTCCATCCCCTGAGGGGAATATCTTCCAGTGCTCACATTTCTAGTCTTGTATTCATATGCAACCAGGGTGGACCCTGCTTAGCTAAGGGGACAAGTCATGTTTGCGACCACAAGACCAGCTCTCCTCTCCCTAGACCTCTCCTCTCCATAGACCAGCTCTCCTCTCCTGGTGGGGGGGGGAGCATTCAAACCTGCATTCCCCACAGCCTGCACCACACTATTCTGCTGCACTGGTCGGTTCTTTGTTGCCTCTCAATACCATCTGGAGGTGCACCTTGCAGAAGAAGTGGCATCTTGCAAGTAGAAGGGTACAATCAGGGCCGGCGCCACCATTGGTCAAATGGGCTCAAAGAACCCAGGCTGCCACCAATCAGGGGCCCAGACACACACCCCATGTCTGACATCAGATGTGTGTGTGGGGGGGCATTATTTTCAGCCCCAAACAGGGCCTCACCCCCCTCTTGGAAGTGCAGCTGGAGTGACTCTCCCTGCCTTAAAGGCAGGGAGAGCCACTCCTGGTCTCACTGCCAACGCAGTGGGGCCGATCACTCTCCCTCCCAAATGGGGCCATGTGGCCCCATATAGGAGAGAGATTGGCCCACACTGCATTGGCAGCATGGCCGTAATGGCTATCCCTGCCTTTAAGGCAGGGAGTGTTACTCCAGCCCACGCTGCCCAATGTAGCGCAGGCCAGGGCCATGCAGCCCCATTTGGGAGGGAGACCATGCCCCACACATCTGTCATCAGACACAGGGCATGGCTAGCTGGGCCCCTGTGTCTGACATCAGACATGGGGGTTGGGGCCAGGTGGGTGCACATGGGCAGCCACCAGGCTCCCTATGCTGCTGGGTACAAGTGGGGGAAGACAAAAACGGGCATGGAAGCTGGATGTGTCCCTCAGATTCTTTGGTGGTCATCACTGCCATGAAATAAAACATTGGTCTTTATGCAGCTACCTGTGGATTCAGGCTGACCTCCTGATGCTACTGCTGTGCAATGAAAAAAGTGGCATTTGAGCAAGTAGATTGCACAGCTGTGCTACGCCATGGCGATTCTCAGCATTGCCCTCTTGTGTTCTTGTGCAAAAGTTCCCATCAAAACATATGAGGCATGCTGCAGGTTGTGCACCTTCATGCACGGTGTTGTTTGCTGTTTTTTTCATAGCAGTAGAGCATGCCCAAGCAACTTGTCGCTTTGTGTAACTGGCTGATTGTTACCTCTGCTAACAAACTGAAGCTATTCTCATGAGCAGGAGAAATCGGGCTAAGGGAGCCTAGCCCAATTTCTTCTGGTCGTCTGCTGCCAAGGGAGCCGTGCGGTTCCTGGCAGCAGACTGCCAAAAGTACCCCTCCCCTTAAATGAGGTTGATAGTGTGCTGCTACGCCACGGCAACACAGGGGGATACCCCCAGTGGGAGGCTAAAACATGCCTCCCAGCCCCAGGGGTCTCTCGGGAATGCCCCGTGTGCTTGCGCGGGGCCTCCTGGAACTTATGGGGGCCAGCTCCCTGCCTCGATCCCTGCCGTCCCCATGATGGAATCGGCAGTCATGTGGGCGGCCGATCTGGCGTCCGCAGACCTGACAGAAGCTCTTCTCATGGATCGTGAGAAGAGCTTCACTGTGTCACCAGAGTCACAGAAGAGGGGCTTACAAGTTGGCTTACAAGATAGTGTGCTGCACACTTAGCATAACTAGCTAGTGCAAACGCCTTGCACCAACTCAATGTCCCTATGCAAGCACACTATGAATCAGGATGCCAGCCACTTTTCGTCTTTTGGTGCTAACTGATTGCTGTTCAAAGCCATCAGAAGCATGCAGTTCCTCATTGGGCTGCATATTTCAAGTAGCAAAAATAGCTGTTCCATCCTATAAAGGGGAAGGGAGAGGCTAATAACGTTCAGAAAGTCCTTAAACACCTGCATGACTTCTTAAGCTGCCTGAGACTTCAGCAGTCCTGTGTATTATTAGCAGAGGCCTATGGGAATTGGGGTCACCTAAAAGAGCCAGGTGTACTAATTGCCAAGGAAACCTTGCTATCTGCAGCTTGTCCCATAAATCCACCAGGGTATTGAGATATTGACATTGCCATCAGGAAATGAGAACCCAAAGAGATAAACGCAAAGGTACCATATCTTGGTGACAAAATCTGTGAGGCTGTATATTAAGCCCCAGGCAGCACGCTGTGCAGAATTCAAAGCACACAGGAGGCTAAAAAGAGAGCGTGAGAATCAAAGGCATGAGTATGCAAATCCAGCCAAAGAGAAGGAGGTGGGGAAACAGGAGAGTTTAAAGCTACAGGGCCAATATTACAATTTGTGACACTTACAGCATCTCTGAGAAAAACTGGCTTCTCGTTTTGACCCTGCAGAACTGTTGGATTTCTTCTTTAGTGCACACAGGAACATTAGAGGCTCAGATAAGGACGTCTGAAGCTGCCTTACACCAACTCCAGCCTCTGTCCATATAGCTCAACATTGTCAACATACCTCCCTCCCACCACCACTTCTGTGCTGCTCAGATTCCTCATCTTCTTGGCAAGGCCAGGGAGCTGTCCAGCAAGGCCAAGTCTATGGCAGAGCTGGTGCAGAGGCAGCAGGGAGCTGTTCAGCCAGAGAGTCCTGCAGAACAAGCAACTGAAGGGTGAATCGGCAAGTGAAGAGTTTTATGGCCCTGATGTTCCTCCTGGAACATCAGGGCCCCTGAGACAGAATAGATGGTACATGATTCCTTCTCCCTACATCTCTGAAACTGAAGACTCTGTGCAACAGATGAGACTAGATATCATTGTCCTATTCTGTCCTAGGTTCTCATGAGAATGAGGCTGGCTGAGGGGAGGCAAGGCTGCAGTACCCTGGCAGGATAACAAGGAACAAGTTGACCTACCACCATCTGCAGGCAGACGAAGCCCTCTTGTACTCTGGAGCTGAGACCACTCCTCCTGGGCTCCGCCTCCACACCTGCTGTGTCCGAGCCTTAAAGGGGCCACTTTCTGGAGCACTCCTTCTCCATTCCAACTGTTCTTCCCTAGATTGTGGGTCCTGCTGGCATGCTCATAATAGGGGGTGTAGTGATGGAGAAGAGGCTGGCTCTGTGGTGGGTTTGGGTCCCACAAATGTTACCTCCAGGACCCCTGAACCTGAAGGGGCTTCCTCAGGCTTCCCCAGGTCTACCTAGGTTTCTGGCTCCATGGTCTAGACCAGATCCACCTCCCCACACTTCACTACTTTGGTAGGGTCTAGGGTGGGGGCCACACTTCACTACTTTGGTAGGGTCTAGGGTGGGTCCCATAAATGTTACCTCCAGGACCCCTGACCCTGAAGGGGCTTCCTCAGGGGTTCCAGCCTCAGGGCTACCTTGGCTTCTGGCTCCATGGTATAGACCAGATCCACTTTCCCACACTTCACTACTTTGGTAGGGTCTAGGGTGGGGGCCAGTGTTTTTTTCATCTGTGCATGGAATGAGTTTTGTTCTGGGTGGCAGTATCAAAGCAATGCACATGCACATGTATTCAGAATGGGGCCTTCCTGATGCAACCTGAGTGGGATCTAAAATGGAGTGGACATTAAAACAAAAAGAGTGCATGTGCATATGTGCATGCCTTAGAACAAACACTGGTTGAGGCCAGCACCTGTTGTACCCCCTCAGTCTCTGACTCTGAGTTCCTCCTGGTGGAGGGGGTAGTGACAGGCTGGGCCATAGCAGTCATCTAGGCTGAGCTTTGACTCAAGTGCATCACTGTCTCTGCTCCTAGGATTCCAGAGGGTCTGGGAAAGCTATGGAAGACCAGTGAGGGTATATCAGGCCACCCAACTGTACAGATTTCTGGGGGAGGGGCATCTTCCAAGAAGATAATATTGGGGTGTTTGCAGAGGTCTGATGCCTCCCATTAGCCATCACATGTAGTTGAGCTGGTGGTGGTGTCCATCCCTGTGCTGGACCTGACAGAGAGGTTGCAGGATATGACTTCACAGATCTCCAAGGTCTCCAGCAGAGATCTGTCTCTGCTCAGCTACTGGAGACCCTTTTATCTGGAGTTGCAATATTCTACACGCAAGGATAGACTCTTCTGCAAGTAAGCAGGGCTATGACCTGGTGATTGGAAGAAGAGATTAAATGTATGTACATAGTGCAGTCATGTAATAACAGAGAGTTGCTATTCTATATCATACTTGTGTGCATTCCCTGCAATATATCTGCCCACATCCCACTGCACTCAGGGACTAAAATACATTACCTGCAATTTACAAAGTACTTCATTTCCTAGGAAGATTTATTTGCAAACAAACCAGAGGTTTATTGTTGTGTGTTGCAAGACAAGCTGTAAATTAGCTTTCCTCCACATCAAATACATGGCGTTATAAAACCTCTCTCTCCGGGAAGTTACTTGGAACATCCATTATGAGGCCAGTTCGTTAATTGTATTAGTACATAAGCTGCTCCTCTTTAAATTAATCTTGTACATCAGCAAACACTTTGAATCAAATGATTTCCCGGACCTTTTCCTATATTAATTCATGCTTAGTTTTGTTTAAATCATTGTGGTTGAACTGGATGTGGACGAAGGGAAGGAATTTTTTAGATGGAAGCATGCTTTGTGGTTTCAAATTGAAGAGACAGGGAGCATCATATGGCCAAATAGAGGTGAGCAGGGAGGAAGACAGAAGCTCAATCTGCCAACCTTCCCCCAGATGACTCGAAGCTCCTTTTGCCTCTACCAATCATGCACCCAGATGACCGGTGTGGTGGCGATCAGTAGAGCTGGGATTAGGAGGAGGAATTCTCCCAGAATGCATTGCACAGGAAGCAGAGCAGCAATCCATGCCAATATATGAGGGCTCCTACTCCAGACCTTGCAAGCCACAACACTCTAGGGTCATCAGCCCCAGCAGCTGCAACAGCCACTGCAGGCACCCACATGACTGCAAACAAAGGTAGGACAGTGGACAGTTCTGTCCTACCTAGGTTAAGGGCAGGGTAGAAAAACTGGGCACACCAGCTTAACAGGCTCTGGGGAGGGAAGCGTTCCAAGGCTCCAGATGAGCCTCTGTACCCAGATTAACCCTTTCCTACCCAGAAAAAGATGGTTGTGTGAATGATCCTGTAATATTGTAAAGATGAATACTTTTTAAGATAGTCTTTTAGAATGTTTAGTGTATTTAGATACATTCTCAGGACTCCTTGCAAATAACCTTGTAAAGGGGGCCAGAAGTGGCTGGTGAGGATGCCAGTGGAGGGGCAGCGAGAGGCACCTTTAAGAGTAAAAGAATTGGTGCTTATCTCCACTCTTGGAGAAGCAGCATGCTGCCCAGCACCCCCTGTGGTGGGGGATCGCCTCCGTCACTCACCTGGCTTCCATGGAGCTGCTGATCCCTTGCCCGCAGCCAAGTGAGTGGTGGAGGCTCTCCCCCCCACAGGGGGTGCTGGGTGGCAGGCTGCTTCTCTGAGCAGCATTCAGGTGCAGCAAGAGTGGAGGTAAGGACCTATTCTTTTATTCTTAAAGGTGCTTCTCGCCATCCCTCCACCAGCTCCCTCACCAGCCACGACTCTTATTGGCCCTATATTGAAGATGAACTTGTGCTGTGGTCAAAGCTGAGAGAATGATGACTCAAGTCCACCTAAAGGCTTCTCGACTGAGGTCTACTTTTAGCCTTGGAGGCCCTCCAATCCAACCTCCGCCTTGCTCCAACTGCTACAGCAAAACCTTCAGTGAAGCCCAGCACAGCACAAGAAAAACTGTTCCACTATTGAATAGCTCTTACCATCTAGAAAGTCTTCACAATATCTAACCTAAATCTGCTTCCTTGTAACATCAACCCCTGGGTTATAATAATTAATAATAATAATAATAATAATAATAATAATAATAATGCGATTTCTATACCGCCCTTCCAAAAATGGCTCAGGGCGGTTTACACAGAGAAACAACAAACAAATAAGATGGAACCCTGTCCCCAAAGGGCTCACATTCTAAAAAGAAACATAAGATAGACCCCAGCTACAGTCAATGGAAGTACTGTGCTGGGGGTGGATAGGGTCAGTTACTCTCCCCCTGCTAAATAAAGAGAATCACCACGGTAAAAGGTGCCTCTTTGCCCAGTTAGCAGGGCAGTCTACTCCTCTTCTGCCTCAGATCAGAGGACTCATGCACAGCTGTAAAAAATGGAGCAAAATCAATTCGCAAAGGGGTGCTTAGTCCCCCCCCTTACGTGTTCTCTGCTCGTGTATTTGTTTTCAAATTGTATTTTAGCATTCTTAATTCATTGTTATTGTGTGTCTAAGCAGCCATTGTAGAAAAGTGGTATATACATGTCCTAAGCAAATAAATAATAAATTTGAAGTTGTGCAAAGAGGTCAGAAGTGTGGGAGAATTTCACATACTGATTTCAGATAACCAAGACATTCTTCTTCTTTTTTTTCTCTCTTTTTTTTTGCTGCAGATCATTGTAGTATGTTTGTAGTAAGCCTTTGTATACTTTGTAGTAACAGGAACCACAGTGACTTATTGAAGCTGAAATGGAATGGCCAGAGCACATGTTCAAAGCAGGTGTTGAACTTCGCTTGGCAAGTTCATTAGTTCTTCTATGGCCAGAGCTGTCAGTATCCAGAGAAGCTTAGCTGGCAATGTGATAATAATTGAAAGCCATGTTCACTTCTAGGAACAGTAATCTTCAGGGTGCACGTTTCTTGCTTCCCAACCATCGCTCTCCCTTTCTCGTGTGCTCTCTCTTTTTAGTGTTTAATCTTTGAGACACTTTCATCTTTAATCAAAACTGCTTAGGCTGCGGCGAGTCCTCTTGTGCTGAAGAGAGTTTAGAGGCTTTGAATCTCAAAGGCACCTCCGGTCGGGCTTTGAGAACAGCAAAGGAGGGATCAGAGCCCAACATGTATCAGCTTTCCCCACCAAAAAAAGGGACGCAGAAGCAAAACACTTGCAAAGTTCAATGCACAGCCCTTGAGAGGAAGCTTTCAGGGGTGCTTCTGACAAAACTGGCAAGGGATGTGAATCTTACTCACACAATCTGAAAGCCAGCTTTCAGATTGTTTTCTCCGGTGGAAGTCCAAATTGTATCTCTCTCTTTCCCCCCACTCTGGTGAATGCATGTGTAGATCGTACTAATTATAGAATGGCTGGAACTCAAAACACATTCAGCAGGATTTACTGTCTGGACAGATGGTTGATGGGATGGGGGTGAAAAGGAAGCAATGTATTAACGGGTCATGTGGATGGAACCCTATAAGGCACTCTACAGAGTTCCACCCTCTCCAGAGGATTCAAGGGGGAAGTAAGCACTGCCTCTTCTCTGGTGTTCAACCTCACCCAGCATTCCCGGTTTATGAAAGAGGGGATGAGGTTTTTCTCGAAACAGCAAACTGAACCTGCCAAATGCTGCCAACCCAGACAGTGCAGGGTCTTGATTTCCTGCACTCATATGAGTCTTTCTCTGCAGTCAAGAACCCACTTGGTAAGATGAAGTTCAGAACCCTGGAGAGCTTCAAGTCAGCAACTTGCTCCAACAAAAGCCAGAGCTGGACTGGGGTTCAGACTATGCCTCTCAGGTTCTGCCACTCTTTCTGGAGAGCAAAGAGATTTAAAGGTGCAGTCCCCTACCTTGAAATCTGACATTTCTCCTTCTTGCTATCAAGTCCATAGGCACCACATGAAAGAGGCTGCTTCATCCCTTACAAGGATACCTGTTGAAGTGTCAGACCATATTGAATGTGTGTACTTAAGTTTGGGGACCAGGGATAGACTGGGATTTCTGCTGGTGTACCAATTGCCCTGCTGCTCAACAGAGTCCCTAACTGAGATGACAGACTTGGTCTCGGACTTCATGTTGGAATCTCCCAGGCTTGTGGTGGTGGGCGACTTCAATGTTCATTTTAGCAACAATTTGTCCAGGGCAGCTCAGGGGTTCATAGCGGCCATGACAACTATGGGCCTATCCCAAGTGGTCTCGGAACCGACTCTTTCTTTCTTTCTTTCTTTCTTTCTTTCTTTCTTTCTTTCTTTCTTTCTTTCTTATAAACCGCCCCATCCAGAGGCTCTGGACAGTGTACAACAACTTTTTAAAGACATAGAAACACACAATTAAAAACATAGTGCTAAAACAATATAAAAACAATTCAAAAACAATTAAAACCATTTAAAATCAATTTAAATACTTTTAGAAAGCAACAACACTTTACAAGACTTGGAAGGCCAGGCCAAACAAATAAATTTAAAGGCTCTCTTAAAGGCCGACAGTGAGCCTAAACTGTGGATATCTGCTGGGAGTGCATTCCATAGTGGAGTTACACACTTGATTTGATCTTTCACTCCAATCAGGCTGGTGCTCCATCGCTGGGGACTCCTGTGATTTCCCCATTGTCATGGACGGACCACCATCTGGTTAAGGCTGGGCTCACAATCACTTTCCACCTTCACAGGGCTGAAGGGCCTATTAAGATGTTCCACCCAAGAAGGTTATTGGATCCAATAGGATTTCAAGAAGCCTTGGAGGGATTTATTGTTGGCTTTGCCGGCAATCCTGCTGATGCCCTGGTGGAGAACTGGAACAGCAAACTCACTAGGGCAGTAGACATGATCACTCCTAAGCATCCTCTCCAACCCATTTCAAAACTAGCCTCTTGGTATATGGAAGAACTATGAGGGCTGAAGTGGTGAGGTAGATGACTGGAGCGCAAGTGGAGAAAGACTCAACTCGAATCCAACAGACTGCAACATAGAGCATATTTGAAAATCCATTACTCAGGTGATATGTGCGGCAAAGAAGCTATTATTTTCTGCCTGTTTAATATTTTAAATATTTCATTTAATATAGATTTAAATGTTTGTTTGTTTGTTTGTTTGTTTGTTTGTTTGTTTAATAATTTATAAACTGCCCCATCCAGAGGCTCTGGGCGGTATACAACAACTTTTTAAAAGACATAAAACACACAATTCAAACACAATGCTAAAAACAATATACGAACAATTCAAAAACACTCTCCCTGCACATGAGCAGGCTGCAGCCTTGGGCAGCCAGATCGGCCACCCACGCGACTGCCAGATCCATCGCAGAGCCGGCAGGGACTGTGGGGATTGGGGGCCACATGGCCCCCAGAAGTTCCAGGATGCCCCACACAAGTGCGTAGAGCATGCTGGAGAGACCCCTGAGCCCGGGAGACTGCTTTTATCCACCTGGCGGGGATTTCCTTGTGTTGCCATGGTACGGAGCTACGGTGCCGCAACACACGATTCTAGAGCACAGGTTAGTGGAGCGCTTGCTCTGCTAACCTGGGCTTAGGGGAGGGCTCTGTAATCGGGTTACCCACTAGAGAGCAACTGGGCTTGCCTGTGAGCCCGATGGTTCTCATGGTCTCCAGAAATCAGGCTAGGCTCCCTTAGCCCTCTTTTGGGCAATCGTGAGAATTGCCTCTATATATGTTTTCCACCAACAATGCTTTAGCCAACTACATGTCCACTTCATCATCACCCATAACGTTCATGTGTACCAGGAAATCACTTGGGCTTGGTAGGTCAGAATAGATGTTTAGGCATGGTCATGTCAATCTCTGATGCTCTCATGCCAAGGAGAGACCAGGGCATCAACAGGATCATTCACACTCTTAGCAAGAAAATCCCCCAGAGCCACCGGGAATCCATTCAGATCCATAAACTTGCAGGAGTGGGCCATCTTAACAGGTCCCCCACCCTTGTAGAGGTGGGCTGGGTCTACCATCCATCTAAACTCTCTCAGATAACGATCCATCCATGACAACAGTATTGAGGCCTCCTGGGCAATCCTTGGAGCACCACTGCTGGCTGATGATCCAAAAATGTCAAGGTAAAGGCATAACCTCCTCCTTAGCAAGCATTTTCTATGTGCGGAGAATTGGTTTGGAGGCGAAACATTCTTTTCCAGGATAAACATTCTCGCAAGTGATTAGACTATAGTCTGAAGTGGTCCACTCCTCGTCTATGGTTTGTGAAATCTGGGACTCGGTCTCATGTACTGAGTAGGAGGGGATCACCAGTAAAGACCCCCCAACACACTTCACAGCTGCCAATTTTGTGTATTTTCAATTTTTCATTTATTTGCCATAATATAAGTTCTATAAAACCTGCATCCTGTCAGAAAACACAATCTTATTAATAATAAAAAGAGCCAGTCTTTCATGTGCTCTTAGTAATGAGTAACTGGAAAACACACACACACACACACACACACAAACTCAAGATGAGCAAAAAATCTGTCGCACGGGCCTATTCATAGGACATGGCATTTCAGAGGGAAGCGAGAGAAACTATTCACAGGCATGTTAATATCTGCTTTTAAATTCAGATCAGCTTAAAGTTTTTAATGCATCTCAAATTCTGCTGTGGAAAACAAAGCAGCCTTTCTATGTTGCATTTATATTCCTATCACAAAGCTGTTTCCATTTTTTATATCCTTAAGGAATTGACTTGATAAGAGTCTCGGCGTGAGGACTTTAATGGGGCCTCGGCTCGCTTTATTCCAAATATCATAATGCATAAACATTTCAAAAGCTCCTCTGCTATGCATGAGTGTGTCCTATAGAAGGGAAGAATCAACATAATTTGATGCTAAACGGGCAACTTAACATGGCACAAGAGGATTCCTAACGACCGCCTAGTCATTTGTATGCCTCTTACTGATATTTTACAGAGTTTTATACAGAAAAAACCATTTGCTCACTGTTCTCTTGAATTTATGCTGTTAAAAATTTGCTCTGGCAGGTCCATCCAAATCTGAGAGCCTGTTGACAAGATGAATTAAGGTGGTTTTGTCTACAGTACCAGTAGCCACCAAAACTTTCTGCCTCAAATGAAATTCAAAGTCAAGTTGAAGGATCAACCTCAGGCAAAAGATTTCAGAATTTGTGAGGAGGGCCCAACAAGTTTTGATCAAACTTGCGACATTTCTCAGGATGTGTGCGCTTGTGTACCCGGGTTTGCCTAAAGCAAAATTCAAAGTGAATTGGAATCTTTTGCCTCAAGCAACACATGTGAGACGTTTCAAGAGATGACAAAAGAGCTTCAACAAAGCTAATGAAGTTTTTGAGGCAGTTTGCTCACATTCATTCATTCATTCATCATTTGTGGGACACTACCATGGGAGAATGTCTTAGGCAGAACCAAGCCCTTCTGGGTTTTCTCCCAGTGTCAGAAGGTGCCAGAAGGTCCCACCTCCAACCCCCCACACCCCATCAGAAGCTGAAACTCCCAGGGACTCATCCCCCACATGATACCTTGAGGCACGCTCTCCTGCCAGTTCCTAGCAAGCTCCTAGGATGACGAGCCAGCTCAACCAGAGTAACACTAGTTTTGTGCATGCATCCAGCAGATCCATGCATCCAGCAGATGATGGGCAGTCCAAGCCACTCAGCATGCTACAGGTGGGGCAATTTGAGGGAGATTTGCAGGGCTGGGGGTGGGTGAAAGAATCACAAGGACATAGCAGGTAGGAGAAGGATATGTACTGTAGGCATAGAAAGGTCAAGTGTGAGTAGGAGAAAGAGGAAAGAATGGCTGACTCCTAACCCAGAGGAGAAGCCAAAGGAGTGTGTCTGCTAGGAGGGCTAGGGTGATGGAAACTCCCTCTCCTCCACTGCTGAGGTCTTGGGTGGGGAAATATGTAGACCAAAGGAAGTGCCCTCACTGACACTGCCCCTTCCAACAAGCAAAGTTAACCACTTTGAAATGGAGAGAAAGTACTGGGTTCAGTACTGGGAAACTACTAGGGATGTGAAATCGATTTGGGTACAAAACAATTTGTAACCAAATCTACCTGTTTGGGGTGATATGTGGACAAAACAAACTGCCCCTGTGATAGCTGGCCAGATCAAGGTCCAAAACAAATTGCCCAAATTTTGGACCTGTAAAATTTGTAGATTCAGACCTCCATTTTGTGGCGATCTCTCCTGCAGTCTCCATTTTGTGTCAGGAAATTTATTTTTTTTTAAATCCCGCCCTCCCAAGCTTTAGATTGGTGACTTACAGTGTGCAACAATTGGCTGGTAATTCCCCCCTGGTTCCCAATTGGCTTGTTTCCATTCAAATCTTCTGTTGCCAGGGGCGACTGACTCTGCATTGGCTAGGGGAAGGGTCAAAGAAGGGACAAGGGTGGTGGGAGTTCGAAGGAGGGATTTTCAAATGTACTTAAGGAGGCAGCCAGCCACCATTCTGCCTTTCTGCCTAGTAGGAGGAAAGTGAGAGTGAGAGAAAGAGCCAGAGGAGGTTTGCTTTGCCTTGCCTGCCGGCTGCCTGGAGTGGATTCTCTACTTTTTGTTCCTGCTTTCCTGATTGAGGAAAAGAGAAGAGAATTTTTTTCCAACCCCTTCTTGCTGCTGAGAGAATCACTGCCTACACCTGCTGTCTGTGTGAATCAATTCTGGTACAAAATGATTTGTACCCGAACCTACCTTTTTGGGGTGATTTGTGGACAAAACAAATCAACCCTGTGCTAGCTAGCCAGATTCAGGCCTCAAACAAATCAGGGGTGATTCAATTTTGGTACAAATCGAATCGGGGAAAATTGATCTGTGCACATCCCTAGAAAGTACACCCATATGCAGTTGTCTGCATGTGGATATAATCCCTGGAAATTCTTCTCTTCAGAGCTGTACAAATGGTGAGTGAGGTGAAGATTCCCACCCACCCCCGCCCCACCCCCGTACTACATTAATGGAATACATTTCCAAGAGATGTCCTGATGGAAACATTGCTTCACTTCAGATGACTGATTAAAACATTTTCTTTAAAATTTGAGTTTTCATTGGTAAGGATGATATTCTACTGCTGCTTCTGACGTTTTATGCCATTTGAAGTTTTATGCCAAGCAGGTGCAAAGTGAGCATTCTATATCAGAGGTGCCATGACCGGGAAGGCTTTCTCCTCAGTAACCCTTGATGGTGGAATGTAACCAATGTAACCTCTGATGGTGGATGGACCTAGAGGAGGGCCTCTCATGAAGGATTCAGGCAGGTTCATATGAAAGAAGATGTCCTTCAAGCAGTCAGGTTCGAAACCATTTATTTATCCTCTTATTTGTGGATATCTTGCATTTTATGAGTTTATAGGTGGATTCAGAGAACTGCTGGTCCTAAAGCTGGGAAATGGTTGATAGAATTCTGGGAAGTGTGAACATGAACTCCTGGAGGGTGTGTCATGTTAACCCGGCCAAGTCCAAGTCCTGTGCCATCCACCAGACATTCTACCAATTTGTTCCACCCACTTGGAACCAAGTATTTAAGTTGGGTGGAGAAATCAGACTTGGGCAGGTTCATTCAACTGGAACATAGGGAAACTGCCCTATACCGAGTCAGACACTTGGTCCATCTAGCTCAGTATTGTCTACACAGACTTGCAGCAGCTTCTCCAAGGTTGCAGGCAGGAATCTCTCTCAGCCCTATCTTGGAGATGCCAAGGAGGGAACCTGGAAGCTTCTGCACACAGGCAGGCAGGTGCTCTTCCCAGAGCAGCCCCATCAGGGTTCCCTCTAAGAGTAAATCCCAAATGTCTTTGACTACAACTCCCAGTATCTGCAGCTGAAGCCCACTGCAACTAGGGATTCTGGGAGCTGTAGTCAACAACATCTGGGATTCCCTCTAACAGGGAACACTGAGCCCCATCTCCTAAGAAGAATATCTTACAGTGCTAACATGTAGTTTTCCATTCAAATGCAAGCCAGGGCAGACCGTGCTTAGCAAAATAACAATTTGTGCTTACTACCACCAGACCTGCTCTCATGTTCACACAGCTGCCTACTGGGAGCATGTACTTGCAGTTTCCAACATTTTGGCAACATTTTCCTGGCTTCAGGATTTGCCAGTGGTCATCTGAACTCATACTTTGTTTTGTTTTAAAAATTAAAATCTTGTTAAATTTTGGTGAACTTAAATAGAAAGGTGAGACATAAATATCTTTAAAAAACAATGCTTCTGCAACAGAGAGAGAGAGAGAGAGAGAGAGAGAGAGAGAGAGAGAGAGAGAGAGAACCATCAAGTTGGTGTCAACTCTTAGTGACCACATAGATAGATTCTCTCCAGAATGATCTGCAATAAGATCCCAAACATATGGTGTAAGGTGCCAGGGAAGGTGCAAAATGTGACACAGATAATTGGGAAGGTTTCTGACATCTCTAACTCCACTCTGGGCTCTTGGTGCTGCATCGCTGCAGTTGCATTCAGATGCTATTGGTAGTTACGATTGTCCTGTCACCTCCTATGGCAAGAGGCCTCAGGCTAGCTCCCCTCCACCTTAAAACACACCACAAATTACACCCTTTGATGCACAAGCGGTTTCCCATAATTAGTCCCCTTTCTCTCCCCTCACTGGCTTTCTTTTGATAATGGCTTTATTGGCGCCCTGACGTATGCAATTGAGAAAGCCGACATGTGATGCCGAAAGGCCCTGCCACTCTCTTCCCTTTGCTCTGTCCGACTTTTGCAGGAAAGCTCTAATTGCTACTGTTTACAAACTGCTCCCATTGGCAAGACGGAGTGCCAACTCTGGAGAAGTTAAGATGAGAGTGTGTGGCAAGTATAATGATGAATTTGTGCTCGGGGGCCTTCAGTGAGCACAGTCTTATAACTGAGGTGTGTGGGGGGGGGGGTAAAGCCCTGGTTTCATTGAGAACATTCATCAATTACATTTGAAATCAAATGGGGACTTTATGGAAAGCTAGGGCAGTGGGTAGCTAACGATTTGCAAGCCTCTTTCTATCAATCAAACCTTCCTGAGCAAAGGGGCCACAAAGGTGAACGCTTAATGTTGCGTGGTGCTGAAACTCCATCTATAAGTCTTGATTACTACTGAAATAAGACCCAGGTCAGGATGAGGTCCCCAATTAATTTTTTGCATGGTTTATTTATTGACTTGGATTTTTTTTTTTAAGCTCCGTTGATTCTTCCTTCTACTAAAAGGCATCAGAGAGCTCTGCTTTCCTGGCTGAAGAAACAGCTGCTTTTAAGTTCCATATTAGAGCACACTTTTAATTTGGATGTAGGAACATAGGAAGCTGCCTTCTCCTGAGTCAGACCATTGGTCTTTCTAGCTCAGTATCGTCTGTCGATGGGATCTGAGCTGTCAGTGACTGACCAGGAGAGGGATCTTGGGGACGTGGTGGACAGCTCTTTGAAAGTGTCGACTCAATGTGCGGCAGCTGTGAAAAAGGCCAGTTCCATGCTAGGGATCATTAGGAAGGGGATTGAAAATAAAACTGCTAATATTATAATGCCCTTATACAAAACTATGGTGCGGCCACACCTGGAATATTGCGTACAATTCTGGTCACCACATCTCAAAAAAGACATTGTAGAACTGGAAAAGGTGCAGAAGAGGGCAACCAAGATGATCAGGGGCCTAGAGCACCTTTCTTATGAGGCTAGGCTACAACACCTGGGGCTTTTAGTTTAGAAAAAAGATGAGTGTGGGGAGACATGGTAGAGGTCTATAAAATCATGCATGAAGTGGAAAATGTGGATAGAGAGAAATTCTTCTCCCTCTCCCATAACACTGGAACCAGGGGTCATCCCATGAAATTGATTGCCAGGAAATCTAGGACCAACAAACGGAAGTACTTTTTCACACAACGCATAATCAACTTGCGGAATTCTCTGCCATGAGATGTGGTGACAGCCAACAACCTGGATGGCTTGAAGAGGGGTTTGGATAACTTCATGGAGGAGAGGTCTATAAACGGCAACTAGTCAGAGGGCTGTGGGCAACATCTAGCCTCAAAGACAGGATGCCTCTGAGAAGGATGCCAGTTGCAGAGGAGTAACAGCAGGAGAGAGTTACGCCATAAGAACTCCTGCCTGTGGCTTCCAGCGGCATCTGGTGAGCCACAGTGTGAAACAAGATGCTGGACTAGATGGGCTGCCTTGGGCCTGATCCAGCAGGTCTGTTCTTATGTCTGTACTGACTGGCAGCAGCTCTCCGTGGTTTCAGAAGGGTCTTTCTCAGTCCTCCTTGGAGAAGCCAAGGATTGAACCTGGGACCTCCTGGATGCAGAGCAGGTGTTCTGCCACTGAGCTGCAGCCTTTCCCTGGATCAGTCCTCCAGGGTCTCAGGCAGTGACTATCTCCAGACCTGGTGCTGGCGACTGAACCTTGGACTTTCTGCCTGCAAACCATACCCTCCACTACTGAGCTAGTGCTCCTACCATTACGTGGCCCCCAGTATTATCTTTTACCTTTCCATGCAGCCTTCTAGCATCAATCATACAATGACATTTGGCTTCTAAATGTTCTTCCAGAATGGAAAGAGAGGCACGATGGATGGATTGTTTTGAGCATATGGGAAGGATGCCAAAACAACCCGCCTTCATGAAAAGAAGACAGTTTTCATGCTGGGTCCTAAACAAAAGGGAGGATGTACAAACATTTGAATGTTTCCTTCACCAAACTCTGCCTAAGCGTGTAATTGCTGCAGCTTCAGAGAAGTAGGATGTTCTTTCCAGCCATACATATTAAAAAGATTTACAGGGAATGGAAGCCTGGAATTGCATTTTCTTCACATCTTCTTTGCTTGGCTTGTGCTGCAAGCCAATTAAATATTATTATTAGGGTTGCCATGAAGTCTGGAGAAAAGCAAATTCAGATGCCATCACTCCCAAGACTTGCCTTGGAAATACTAGTGGCTGTTTGACTCTGCCTGCAAATTATGCCTGCATGAGTGAAAATGCTGGTACATTTGTAATACTGGATTTATCCTGATGTTTTGAGCTGTTCACACCAAAGATACAATATTGCAACATAGTGAACCTTTTGCACCAAACCACTGTCCTCCTTGGAGGTAAAACAAATATGCATGACAAAAATGATACTACCTATATAAATCATTATATTATACTATATATATCTACCTCTGCTAACTGGGCAAAGAGGCACCTTTTAATGGTGATTCTCTTTCTTGAGCAGGGGGAGAGTAACTGGCCCTCTCCATCCCCAGCACAGCATCCCTCCAGTGACTGTTGCTGGTGTCTATCTTATGTTTTTAGATTGTGAGCCCTTTGGGGACAGGGAGCCATCTTATTTATTTATTATTTCTCTGTGTGAACCTCCCTGGGCTATTTTTGGAAGGGCAGTATAGAAGTCAAATTCATCATCATCATCATCATCATCATCATCATCATCATCATCACATTTCAATCACATTTTGCAAGGAGGTGATATTGAACAAGGGCTACCAACTGGGAAAACTCAGTGTGAACCTCCCTGAGCCATTTTTGGAAGGGCGGTATAGAAATCGGTATAGAAATCACAGAGAGAGAGAGAGAGAGAGAGAGAGAGAGAGAGAGAGAGATATTCCCTAATATGTACCCTTGGCTAATCCCATGCACGGCAGCTCTTGCGAGAGTTCAGAAAGCACCCAGATAGCCACGGGTATGGACGAGAGGGAAGAAAATGGTGGGCTGGCCAGCTGGCCAGCGGGGGGAGGGGCAGCGGTGGTGGCAGGGACAGAAGGATGATGGGTGGATGGAAGAAGGTGGCAATGGTGGCGGCGGAGGGAATGACGGTGGGTGGTCCAAAAGGCAGAAAAGCCGGTTGCGGGGGAGATGATGGTGGTGGGCGGGCGGCAGAGAAGGTGGTGCAGCCTCCCTCTCCAGCCCACCTACCAGGCAAAAGGCAGGAGCAACCAGCAGGGGGCAGAGGAGGGGAAGCGGCAGCCAGGCCGGCCAGCCGCGGAGGTAGACCAAGCTAAAGGGGGAGGAGAACGAACTGGGGCAGGGGAGAGAATGAACTGGGGCTAGGGGGGAGAACAAAATGGGGCTGAGGGGGGGAGACAGGGAGAACTAGGGGTGCAGATGCTCTGCGCCAGGTCAGCTAGTATACAAATTTAAGATGATGAAGGTCATGGCAACCACAAGTAAAACATACTTGTGTCAAAACATCACAAAGGTTTAATTGGAGCCAAGAAAGGACAACATTGAAAGAATCGTGTCCTTCCCAGGATTACAATTCTGTGCCTCCCCTCTCCTATCTAATCTCAGAAGACTTGCAGTCTAGCTGGGGAAAGGTTAAAAAAAAAACACCCTAGCTTTGAAGCCTTTGAGATGTGGTTATGAGGGTGTGGCCTCTGGGCTATGTTTTAGCCATTCCTCCTCCAACACACATGCCGGAATAATGCAGCGCGGTGAAGGGAATGTTTGTCTTTATCCCTTGCCGGATGTTAAGATCAGTCCTGTTGGGGGCCAATGAAGTTTATGGGAGGCTGTGCTGTCTCCTCCCCTCCACCACTGTGAAGGAGAGGCAGAACCATATCCTTCGCCCAGCCCTGACCTCTCAATTTCTAGAGCGATTTTAGAATCTGTCAGGGAGGCGGTTGGGCCATTAGACAATGAGGGAGTGAAAGGGATTATTAAGGAGGATATGGAGGTTGCAGAGAAACTGAATGAGTTCTTTGCATCTGTCTTCATGGCAGAGGATACGGAGCATATAACTGTTCCTGAACCAGGCTTTTTAGGGATGGAGGCTAGAGAGCTGAGTCTGATAGAAGAGACAAGGGATGATGTTCTAAACTGTCTGGAAAAACTGAAAGCTAACAAATCATCAGGGCCGGATGGCATCCATCCAAGAGTCCTCAAAGAACTCAAATGTGAAATTGCTGACCTCCTTGCTAAAATATTTAACTTATCCCTGAAATCGGGCTCTGTACTAGAGGACTGGAGAGTAGCAAATGTAACACCGATTTTCAAAAAGGGATCCAGGGGCGATCCGGGAAATTACAGGCTGGTTAGCCTAACGTCCGTTCCAGGCAAATTGATGGAAAGCATCCTCAAGGATAAAATTGTAAAGCACCTAGAAGAACAGGCCCTGCTGGGAATGAGCCAGCATGGCTTCCGCAAAGGTAAATCTTGCCTCGCCAACCTTTTGGGCTTCTTTGAGAGTGCCAACAAGTATGTGGATAAAGATGATCCAGTTGACATAGTCTACCTGGACTTCCATAAAGCTTTTGACAAAGTTCCTCATCAAAGACTCCTGAGGAAACTTAGCTGTCATGGGATAAGGGGACAAGTACATGTGTGGATTGCTAACTGGTTGAAAGACAGGAAACAGGGTAGGTATAAATGGAGAGTTTTCACAATGGAGGGAAGTAAGAAGTGGGGTCCCCCAGGGATCTGTACTGGGACCGGTGCTTTTTAATTTATTCATAAATGATCTAGAAGCAGGGGTAAGCAGTGATGTGGCCAAATTTGCAGATGATACCAAACTCTTCCGGGTAGTGAAATCCAAAACGGATTGTGAACAGCTCCAAAAGGATCTCTCCAAACTGGGGGAGTGGGCGACAAAATGGCTAATGCGGTTCAATGTTAGCCAGTGTAAAGTGATGCACATTGGGACGAAAAACCCCAACTTCAAGTATAAGCTGATGGGATCCAAGCTGTCGGTGACGGACCAGGAGAGGGATCTTGGGGTTGTGGTGGACAGCTCTTTGAAAGTGTTGACTCAATGTGCGGCAGCTGTGAAAAAGGCCAATTCCATGCTAGGGATCATTAAAAAGGGGATTGAAAATAAAACGGCTAACTTTATAATGCCCTTATACAAAACTATGGTGCGACCACACTTGGAATACTGCGTACAATTCTGGTCACTACATCTTTAAAAGGACATTGTTGAACTGGAGAAGGTACAGAAGAGGGCAACCAAGATGATCAGGGGCCTAGAGCACCTTTCTTATGAGGCAAGACTACAACACCTGGGGCTTTTTAATTTAGAAAAAAGATGACTGCGGGGAGACACGATAGAGGTCTATAAAATCATGCATGGTGTGGAGAAAGTGGAGAGAAAGCAATTCTTTTCCCTCTCACACAACACTAGAACCAGGGGTCACTCCATGAAATTGATTGCCCGGAGGTCTAGGACCAACAAACGGAAGTACTTTTTCACACAACACGTGATCCACTTGTGGAACTCTCTGCCACAGGATGTGGTGACAGCCAACAACCTGGATGGCTTTAAGAGGGGTTTGGATGACTTCATGGAGGAGAGGTCAATCAATGGCTACTAGTCAGAGGGCTGTGGGCTACCTCCAGCTTCGGGGGCGGGGTGCCTCTGAGTACCAGTTGCAGGGGAGTAAATGGCAGGAGAGAGGGCACGCCCTCAATTCCTGTCTGTGGCTTCCAGCGGCATCTGGTGGGCCACTGTGTGAAACAGGATGCTGGACTAGATGGGCCTTGGGGCTGATCCAGCAGGGCTGCTCTTATGTTCTTATGTTCTTATGAATCAGTGGGGCCCAGAGTTTCTTCAGAAAAGGTTCTATCCCTCCTAAAAGCCATGTTTCCTCAGAGGAGCCTGGTGGAGCAGAATTCTGTCTAGGAATTCTGACCAAGCTTCCCTGGCCTTGCCTGACAGGGTTCTAATGAGTGTAGGCAGGGGCGTAGCTAGGGCAGAAGGGGCCCATGTTTGCCCCTCTCCCCAGGGGCCCCTCGGAGTGAGGGAGATAATGAAGAAAATAGGGAGATGTGGAGCTGAAGGCCCCGAGTTCTTTGAAACCATCTGCTCAATTATAGCTACACCCTTGAGTGTAGGCATTGTTAGTGATATAGGGTGATTGAGCGGTTTCTGTGGAGGATTGCAGCAGAACTGCCACAAGATGTGGTGACAGCCAACAACCTGGATGGCTTTAAGAGGGGTTTGGATAATTTCATGAAGTAGAGGTCTATCAACGGCTACTAGTCGGAGGGCTATAGGCCACCTCCAGCCTCAGTGGCAGATGCCTCTGAGTACCAGTTGCTTGAGAGTAACAGCAGGAGAGAGGGCGGGCCCCTTTCACCTCCTGCCTGTGGGCTTCCCATGGCATCTGGTGGGCCACTGTGTGAAACAGGATGCTGGACTAGATGGGCCTTGGGCCTGATCCAGCAGGGCTGTTCCTATGGTCTTAACTGACCAATTTGTCATCTCTCTAGTATCTCTGACATACTGGTCATCAGGCAAAGACATATGAGTGTTCTCTCTCTCTCTCTCTCTCTCTCTCTCTCTCTCTCTCTCTCTCTCACACACACACACACACACACGGTA
Source organism: Hemicordylus capensis (assembly GCF_027244095.1). Lineage (NCBI taxonomy): Eukaryota > Metazoa > Chordata > Lepidosauria > Squamata > Cordylidae > Hemicordylus > Hemicordylus capensis. The sequence goes on along the minus strand of NC_069660.1, from coordinate 315,387,258 downwards.
ATCAAACCCCTTGATATCACTCGACAAGTTCCAGATACATGCCCAGACTTGACTTTTATCTAACAGTTGTCCTGTTCTAATTTCCTCTTGGGCATTGCAGACTGTAGTGTGGAGATCTTTCTCTGACATTGACATTGGCTGACTGTCATGGCAGGTGGTGGGGCATTATGCTTTCCCTTCTATGGAGCATCAACCTTGCTGTGCCCTCAATGGTGTACATTCTTCATTTTTGTTGTGATTGCTGTTTTACTGAATGGATGATAGATTAATGAGAGTTTGTTAACTCGCCTTGCAAGCGCTTTGCATGAAAGCCCATTGTTACATTATTATTATTATTATTTTTAAAAATGAGTGGTTGGTGAACTATTTATTGAAATGTCAACTGAAATATGCATATTGCATTTTGATGTGAATTATTATTGAATTGTTGGTTATATTTTGGGACTATATTAATGAATTGTGTATATGAGCTTTCTTTCTGTGGAAAACAACAAATAAATTAAGCATCTAAACATTAATCTAACCTAAATCTGGATTCCATCAACATAGCATCCAGACATTTGGTAAACTCTTGGATTTTGGTCTGGCTTGTGAGAGAGGAGGACACTTTTCAAATATATAATTTATCCACAGACTGAATCCTGCCTCAGAGGATGAATGAGCTGAGAAAAGTCTTTAACTCAAGAACTCTCCTTTGCAACACAACTTACTATAGTTGTGTACTAGTCAGAATAGAGTAGGACCAGTGGATTATTTGCTTAACATTGAATGACTTATGTGGTGTGTCAACGTTAACACCCAAGAGAATAAAAGTGCTCTAGAAACGACTCTCTAATTACTCTTTTCAGATGAAGTAATGATCTTTAATGTGCAGTGGATCTCATTAATTAACTCTCAGACTTTAATTAACTCCTTGCCTAATTCACCTGCCATCATGCATTACCACAAACGTCAACTTAACGGAGTCTTTTCTCTCTCTTTGCATTCATGTGGGGGAGGGGCTTTAAAAAAAAAAAAAAAACAACCCTGTGAGTTCTGGAAATATTGTTTTTTAACTGTCTCTTATTAGTGCCTTTGAGGGTGACATAAACTGGGAGACCTCAGTACTGTATAACTCCCTGTCTGTGAGAAATTTTACTGATCTTAAACACCCTTACTGGGGTTGATGACCATGCTTCCCAGCCACTTGGCATCAATGCCCCGATTTATTTTCTCAATATCTAAAACTAAAATGTGGGCACACGAAACTAAATTGCCCTCACTCTGATTTGGCTTTATGTTGGCATATTTGTTGTAACTGAACTTACAGGAACCATTGAACAAACACTTCTGCTGAGATGAAGTTAGAGGTGTTTATTTATACACACTAAAGAATACATCTGGAGAGAATCTATCTATCTACATGGTCGCTAAGAATTGACACCGGCTTGACAGCATGTAATCAATCAATCAATCAATCAATCAAAGAATACATACCTAGAATAACAGGAACTTTTGATACCTTCAGCCATCCTGTGGCTAACACATGATGACCAACACATAATACTGGTCACACGCTCAATTTGGTCTTTTGCTCTGATCAAGGTGGTGCTCCTGTCATCTCCACATTGTCATGGATGGATTACCATGAGGTATCACTAACAGCCACAACTCACCTCTGCAAAGATGAAGGACCTATTAGATTGGTCCTCCCGAGGATGTTATTGGATCCAATAGGATTCCAAGAAGCCTTGGAAGGGTTTAGGGTTGGCTCTGCTAATTATTCTGTCGATGCTCTGGTACAAACATGGAATAATGAACTCACTAGAGCAGTAAGCATCCTCCTAAACATCCTCTCTGAATTGCTTTAAAGACAGCCCCATGGTATTTGGATGAGTTATGGGAGCTGGAGCTGCGAGGTTGGTGACTAGAGCACAAGTGGAGGAAGACTCAGCGCAAGTCTGATCGGGCACAACAGAGAGCACATTTGAAGATCTATGCTCTGGCAATGTGGGCAGCAAAGAAGCAATTCTTTTCTGCCCGCATTGCTTCTGCAAATTCACGTCCAGCTGAGTTATCTAGGGTTGTGAGGGAGCTAGTATGTCCCCCTCCCCCTTGAATTTAAACTTGGAACCATCGGTTACTCGCCGTGACATTTTAAATGACTTTTTTTGCAGATAAAATCTCTCATATTTGGGCTGAGCTGGATTCCACCATTACTGCAGAGTCTACTGTGGAGGTGTCCAGCAACTCCTCTTATGGGGTTAGATTGGATTATTTTCAATTTGTGACTCCTGAGGAAGTGGACAAACTGCTTCTGACTGTGTGTCCTACAATGTGTTCTCTTGACCCTTGCCCAACTTGGCTTATCTCAGCTGATAGTTATAATATCAGAGAGGGACTGGTAAATATTATAAATGCTTCTCTGAGGGAGGGCAAGAAGCTTTAAGGAGGCTATTATTAGATCACTTTTGAAGAAACCTGCGTTGGATCCCTCGAAGTTAGTTAATTACAGACCTGTTTCTAACCTTCCATGATTGGGCAAGGTGATTGAGTGGGTGATGGCCTCTCAGCTCCAAACAGTTTTGGATAATGCAGATTATCTAGACCCATTTTAAACTAGCTTTGGTGTGGGTTATGGGGTTGAGACTGCCTTGCTTGGCCTGATGGATGATCTCCAGCTGGCTATCAACAGAGGGAGTGTGACTCTGCTGATCCTTTTGGATCTTGGGTAGCACGGTTTTACAGTGGTTCTGTTCCTACCTCTCTGGTAGATTCCATATGGTGTCGCTTGGAGACTGTTCTTCAAAGCATGAACTAAAGTGTGGAGTTTCACAAGGCTCCATACTGTCTCCAATTCTCTTAACATCTACCTGTAACCATTGGGAGAGATCATCAGGAAGTTTGGTGCTGGATGTTATCAATATGTTGATGACACCCAGATCTACTTCTCCATGTCAACTTCATCAGGAAATGGCATATCTTCCCTAAATGCCTGTGTGGAGGCAGTAATGGGCTGGATGAGGGATAACCAACTGATGTTTAATACAAATAAGACAGAGGTACTGACTGTAGGGGGCCAGGACCCAAGAGATGGTTTAGATCTGCCTGTTCTACATTCCCCCTGAAAGATCAGGTATGTAGCTTGGGAGTGCACCTGGACCCAAAGCTCTCCCTGGTTTCTCAGATTGAGGCAGTGGCCAGGATCACTTTTTATCAGCTCTGGTTGAATGACCTTAAAACAGTGGTATATATGCTGGTAATTGTTGGAGCTAGGACCCTGGCAGCATCAGCTCTCAGCTGAAATACCTCATAGTGACTACTGGGGGGAGAGGTTGAGGTCATGAATAAAAGTGCTGGACTCTTCCCCTCTTGTTCTTCCAGTGTTGATCTCCATTTTGTCTCTCCAGAAATGCCGATGTGTATGTGTGGGGGGTGGGGGTGGGGTATTGGTCTCTCTCTTCAGCCATGAGCTACAGCTGAAATTAAGCTGTAGGCTTTTTCACATATGTCTGTAACCTTTTCTTTAAATAAATCCTTGTACTTGAATACTAAAGAACTGTCTCAAGACCTCTTGCTTTGCTTCTTTCTCACCAAACTGGTTTTGTTTTGCTATTTGGGGATTGAACTGCCATCCCCTACAGTAACCTTCAAGGCTTGACTTCTATAATGCGCTCTATGTGGGGCTGCCTTTGTACATAGTCTGGAAAGTATAATTGGTACAGAATGCCGCAGCCAGATTGGTCTCTGGGACAACATGAAGGGACCACATAACACCAATTTTAAAAGAACAGCACTTGCTGCTGCTATGTTTCTGGGTGAAATACAAAGTGCTGGTTATTACCTATAAAACCCTTAATGGCTTGGGCCCAGGCTATTTAAGTGAGTGCCTCTGCCATGAACCCTGCCGCCTGTTATGATCTTCTGGAGAGATCCGGTTATGGTTGCCACCAGCTCGTTTGGTGGCGACTCAGGACCGAGCTTTCTCTGTGGATGCCCCAGGGCTTTGGAATAAGCTTCCTGCTGAAATGAGAGCTTCTCCTTCTCTGTTTGTTTTCAGGAAGGCCCTCAAGGCTCTCCTGTTCTCTCAGGCTTTTAATTAGAATTCATTTTAATAATTTTAATAATTTATTTTAATAACTGTTTATGCTATTGTTTTTATTGTGTCATGTATTTTAATCTGTGTTGATTTTTAAATATTTAAAATTTTGTACACTGCTTATAAATGTATATATCAGGCGGTAAAAAAAATTGATACATACATACATACATACATACTAACACACTAACATCAACAAGGAGGTTCTTCTTCCCAGACACCTCTGGTGGTAGAAGCCCCTCCTACCATAATTATCTTTTCAGTCCCACAGGTCTGTTAAATACACTTTACTACAACCATGCAGCCAGTCAGATTTCTGTGAGTTGCTTTGAACCAAGTGCCATTTCCTGTGCTGAGCAGGGGGTTGGATTCAAAGACCTCCACAATCCCTTCCAGCTCTTCACAGGCTATGAATGATTTTGAGCTGTTTATTTATTTATTTAATTAATTTTATATCCCACTCTTCCTTCAAGGAGCCCAGAGCGGTGTACTACATACTTAAGTTTCTCCTCACAACAACCCTGTGAAGTAGGTTAGGCTGAGAGATACGTGACTGGCCCAGAGTCACCCAGCTAGTATCATGGCTGAATGGGAATTTGAACTCGGGTCTCCCCGGTCCAAGTCCAGCACTCTAACCACTACACCACGCTGGCTGTTGACTCACTTGCACATGTAACAGGGACACACAGTGATGTCAGAGCAGATCAGCCAATAGCATTCAAGGCAGGTGAGGCAAACAGAGGGGACAGAGGCCAACCAGGAGGAAACAAAAGTGAGGCTGTTAGGGGAGGCTGCAACAGGAAATGCAACAACATTAATCCATTAGGATCCTCTACATTAATCCTCTAGCATCCCCTGGGTGCTGTTTTCTCTCTTTTGAGCTTTCCACCACAGAGAGCAAAAACAACATTCCTATTGAGTCATTCCAAGCACATTCCCCTTAGTTTTAAGTCATATTGATGGATATGTTCAAGGAACTTCAATGAAAAGATATTCTGTTTATACTCAAGTGCTTATGAAGATGAATAGGCTGTAAACAATGACTATGCTTGATAGCTTGCCCAATCCCGATCTAGCATTTATTGATGTATGAAATTAGAGACTTCTGCTAAGTTGAACTGATTGCCATAACTACCGCTGCAGACAACTGAAAAGTATTAATTATCTGAGGGCAAAAACAGAGGTCTCATCTCTTTTTTGCTAGGCGATTAAATATTGTCAGCCCCTCTGCCACAATGTTGCAGGTCTTCAGATCAACCCCAACAAAACCTGGCTTGCTGTAAATATCAGTGACTCACATGGATGGTGCGATATAGAACATATAAAAATCATCCAAATGCTTTTTATCCAAGTGTCTGCAGATTCATTGCACAGGTGATGGGGACCACCAGATGCAGGCAGTGCTTCCTGGACTAGAGCCAAATAAGCAGAATCCTAGAAAGGTTAAAACTGAAATAGCTATCGAATTCAGCTGGTTAGCAAAAAAGACTCGGGGTAAGGATGCATTGAGATGCCACTATCAAAAGAGGGCAGATTTACACCATGTGGACCACTGCAGCACGGGCCTCTCCGTGCTCTGTCTGGTTTGCTCAACCCTGCCAGAAGCTGACACAAGGAAAGGGGCCTGCCAGCTCTGCAGCTGCGTCATAGGCTGGGCCAAGCCCATTAAAACGGATCTGGGCCAGACAAGAAGAGTCCAAAGGAGGGCAAAACAGAGCATCAGATAACATATCCTGATCAAGCCCGGCATCCCAGAAGGGATCCATGAGACAACATGCCTCTAAGCAGCCCTGTTCAGCCTGGCTATCAGACCCAGACAGCCAAGGGGGGTTCAGTAGAGGAGTAACCACAAAACCAATGTCAGGAAAACTTCTCCCTTCTCCCTAGATGACCCAGAGAGCCATGGTAAAGCCTTTAATGGTCTGTCATGTATTGGCTGCCCATGGTGCTGGGGCTGGTGTGTAGGACCTTGGAGAGGTCCAAGGGAGCACGTTGACTCAACAGCAAGCAGAGCTAGACTAAGTCCTAAAGTATCCCATCCTGAGCCCAGCCTACCCTTCCTGGGCTCTGCCTCCCTGCCTGGAGAAGGGAAGCCTTAAAGTGGCAGCCCTCTTAAAGGGGCTGCCCTCTGGAACTCCTCTTCAGTTCTACCTGCTCCTCTTAGGTTTGTCGTCAGCATTGGCATGCAGACATTGAGAGGCATGTGGGAGGGGCCAGCCCGGTAGTGGGCTTAGATTCCAGAGATGCTGCACCAGGAGCCCAGACCCCAGGGGAAAGTCCTTGAGGGATCCCAGCCCCAGAGCTTCTCCAGGCTCCAGTCCAGTGTGGCAATCCTGGGCTGGGGACAGTGCAGGTCATGCCTCCTTGGATTCTGGCCAAGTGTCACAATACAGGGTTGGTAGTGCTGTTCTTACCTCCTCCGTGTCTGACTCAAGGCTACGGCTGCCAGTGGGGGCCATGGAAGGCCGGGCCATGGCATCACTGCAAGGGGAGTGCTGGCAACAAATGGGTGAGAATGCCAGCACTTTTTCTTCCCCCCTTCCCATTAAAGACAGATTAGATTAAGCTTCTGATGGAGGAGGTCCTCCATTTCACTGGGACAGCCCTCAAAGGTCTTAGGGCACAGAATCTGCCCATGAACTTGCCCACCAATGCTTAACATCATCGACAGGTTCAACAAAATCACATTCAAGTTCTTCTGGAACAGCACAAACTATAGGCAGAAGATGGCATCCTTGAGCAGTCCTCATATGAATAAAAGGATTTCCTTGTGTGTAGAAAACTAGCACATCAGGGTGAGGGCTAGGCTAACTAGTGTTTTCTGCATTCACAAAGGACTGTACTATTTCACTGTATATGTAGTTTGGCTTTGAGTCTATGTGGTCTTGTGGTAGCAAGCATGAAGTGTCCCCTTTGCTAAGCAGGGTCTGCCCTGGTTTGTATTTGAATGAGAGACTACATGTGTGAGCACTGTCAGATATTCCCCTTAGGGTATGGGGTCGCTCTGGAAAGAGCATCTGCCTGTTTGCATGCAGAAGGTGCCAAGTTCTCTCCCTGGCATCTCCAGATAGGGCTGGGAGAGACTCCTGCCTGTATCCTTGGAAAAGCCACTGCCAGTCTGTGTAGACAATCCTGAGCTAGATGGACCAAGGGTCTGACTTGGTATAAGGCAGCTTCCCATGTCCCTATAGGTTAACGGACAAATGGAAAGACCAGTATGTTCATCCTAGAATAATTGCAGCAGTCAATGAGACTCAGCCTCTTCAAACTTCCCTTATTAGCTGGATATGGAGGAACATAAGATGGCCCAAAGATACCTGCAAAAACAGCTGTGGTGTGCCTTGGCTTCGCTATCCTGTTGCTAAGGTGTGAGATTGAGGGGCATTTTGTGATTTGGGGCAGGGAGCATGAACAAAATGAAGTGGCAATGAACTTAGCAGCTCCAGTTGTGGGAGATGGGCCACTTCCCCCCACAGTGCTCCCAAGTGAGGCTCCCAAGTGATGCATCACCATGAAGCCAAATCAGAGTGAAAGCAATGCTTTCTGCCTTCGCTTTGGAGTTTCGTAGAAAAAATGCTCGCAACTGGGACCACGATAGCTGCTGCCCCTATATATTGGCAAAATATAGGCGGATAGTTGTACCACCTAGATTGCCATCTCAACAGTGGAGAGAAAAGAGAGATCAAAATTCCTGAAATCTTTCCCCTCCTGCCAGCCCACATTTTTTGACAAAAAACATTGATTTAAAGAACTTATGGCTCAGCCCTAGAAAAATCAGACTGGGAGGAAACCCCTCCCCAAGAAGTATGGAAGGGAAGATTCACTGAACTCTACTGACTCCCCGTTCCCTAAAGAGCCACTTTTGCCCCACGGCTTCCTAAGCCTTTTTGCGCATTTTGCTTTCCACCAATGGAGGGATTTATGTTTGGGCCACGTCCATGTGAAATATTTATCCAACCATGAATTATTTAATATTTAGGAAAAACTTACACTGTTTTTATGCATGTGGCCAGCTGTGCCTGGGACCCATAAAGAGTTTTATGATCCAGGCCTGCTTAGCAGACTGGCTTGAAGCGATCTGCCGCTTCTGCTAGGCCAAGAGTTAGAACTCTTTGCCGTATCCATTATTGATTTCACAAAGCTAACAATTGGTCACTTTAGGCTTCTGCAAGGCCATCTCATTCAAAATGCCAGCCACAAAGCCTTCCAGGCTCAACATTATCCAGGGAGACCCCTCCACTGCTACTGTTTTGCTGCCAAGTTGGATATTCCAGTGCATCTGTGTCCGTTTATGGCCTTTAGGTTTGCTGCCTCCTTCCACTTTAGTGGGAGACACTAAGCCTATTCACAGGAGCTGCCGAACCCAGGTTAGGGCAGCCCGGCCTGGGTTGGGCTGCTCATGTGCAGTGCCAGGATCAAGCCTGATCCTGGCGCTGCCCTCCCACCCAACCTGACTTTGAACCCTGGCTTTTAGCCAAGGTTAAATGAACTGGAGGTTCCTTCAACCTTGGCAGGTGACTGTCAGTGCGATTGCTGCCATGTTAAAAGGCTCCTTTCCCCTAGCCTGCCATATTTCCGGCAGCGAGCCAGGGGGAAGGAGCAGTGGTGCTGAGCGCGGCAGGTGCTCTAATGTGAGCAGCTGCTGTGCTCATGGCCTGGTGCACCTTCCTGCTCCTGGCTTCAGTCTTCGCCGTGCTGCCACTCGTGTGGGTGGGTAGGTGAGTGGTACAGCGAAGACACGGACAGCTGCTGCTTGTCTACCAGGGAAGGCAGGTGAGCTCCCGTCATCCTCGCAGCCCTCGGGAGCGGAGGCCAAGAGCCGTGTGCACAACCTCATTGTTCAGTCCTTATTCAGACCCTAGACACTGGATACTCAAGGAGTGCTGGCTGGGGGCTTTCTCTTGCCTATCGCCAGCCTTAAAGGCTGCATGGCTTGCAGGGGAGGTGGTGCTTCCTACAGATGCCTGACCCCTTTGGCTGGCTAAGAAGAGCAGCAATCAGGCCTAGGTTGTGATGCTTCTCTGAGCTGCGGTGGAGAGGCCTGACATGCTGTGGGTTAAGAACCTGCCCCTACGATGGTGAGCCGGGTCTCACGATCAGTGAGACCCAGTTCGGGAGGCTCAGCGGGGAGAGCGGGCTAAGCCCACTCTCCCCACAGATGATCAGGCCAGGAGCCCCAGGCAGCTGCATTGTCCGCCCACATGATTGCCATCCCCGTGACGGAGCCAGCGGGGACTGGGGAGTTCGTGGGCCTGGAAGCTCCAGTATTCCCTGTGCAAGTGTGCAGGGCATACTGGGGAGACCCCCGAGCCAGGAGGCTGCTTTTCAGCTGCACCACAGCTACTCATGTTTTTTTAAAAAAAAACCCGGGTTTGCAGAGCGCTTGCTCTGCAAACCCAGTTTTAGGGGCAGGCTACTTAATCGGGTTACCCGTTCAGGAACCACCAGGCTCGCAGCTGAGCCCGGTGGTTCTCACGGTTGTAGAAAATCGGGCTAGCAGAGGCTAGCCCAGTGGTTTTCTACAATCGTGTGAATAGCCTCGGTGTGTGTTATTTGTTCCCACACTGTCGTGGGAAGGAGTGAAGAGCCAATCCTTTTCTTGCTGTTTGAGTCATTGAACAAAGTTGTGGTCCTTTCTCCCAGTTTAAGTGTGATGTTTTCAAGGGTGTGGGTGCAAGCCTCATAAGTCTGTACAAGGTTTCATGTGTGTGCTCTCAGATTCCAGTGTCAACTGTCCATGCCTGGCTTTGCGAGAGCAAGCAGGGTCAACACCAGTAGCAACTTGTCCTAATGAGCCAGGGGGTCAGCTAAGGGTGCAGCACAGGTTGCTCCTCTCTTTCCTGCCCCACCTGAGAGCTGCGCTGCCTGCAGGCTGGTGATTCATCAGCCTGCAGCTCTACCTGATGAGTGGCCACCATGCAGCTGCTTCCTTTGGCACTCCCCTGGCTCATTGGAATGAGCAGCTACTGGCCAGCACTCAAGGGAGCTGAGAGGAATCCATTTGTTGAAGGCAGAAGCGCAATTCAAACTGGGGATTTCTGGATGTGTTGCTACACCAGTTCTAATCAACCTTTTATCAACTGTTTACCCACTGAACAACTTCTTGTTAATGATGCATTTAGGAGAAAAACTCATTTCAAACTTGTAACTCTCAAATGGTGAGTTTTTCAAGTTTATTTGCAATAGTAATGTGTTTGCATGATTTATACAGATTTCCTAATTGCCTCTCTTGAAATACAGAAATATATTTGATATGAGCCCTATTTGAACATTATATTAAAAACCCATTTGACGAGTGTGCAGTATAGTATACAGGTACAAATCTGTACACTGGTACAGATTCACGCATTATGTTGAACATGTACAGGTACAGCATTGTCGTGAATTCAAGGGGCCTGTATGCAGAGTGACTTTTGAAATGAATGCAGGTATAGTCATTCACACAAAAATATGTACAAGTGTACAGATATCTGTACAATCGTACAACGTAACATCTGAATAGTTGTGGACACCCTGACTAGCGTAAGAGAATAAAAGTGACTCAAGTATGATTCGTGCAGTTTCAGGTTGCATCAGTTATATGGAAGACGTCATATATCACCAGGTTTCTCTAGGGAACTATGAACCTCACTCACAAGAGATAGCAAAACAAGGGCTTCATTCATGGCAGCTTTTCCATTCCTGGATGACAAGTAGTACCTGCCCAAATCCCTTCTTCTATACAACAATGCAAGGTAGAGGAGCCTTGTTCTCCTCTGCATTGGGCCACCCTACACAAAGGATGCTGTGAAGCTCAATCGTCTCGCAAGGACTCTGACCATTGGTCAATCTAGCTCTGTGCTGTGACCACTGTGGCTGTTCACACAAATGAAAACTGGGTAGGACAAGCTGTGTGTGCTCCCAGTTTTTGACTGTGTGGGAGCAAACAATTAGGTAGGAGGAAGAAGGGATAATGTTATGACAGGCAGTATATAAATCCAACAATTAATTTAAAATACCCAAATAAATAAAAGAAGTGATTGTGTGGGAGACAGGAGCTGGGTGGGACAGCTTTTCCTCTTACCTTGGTCAAATGCTGGGTATGAAATTTGGGTAGGACGTCACTGCCCTACCCAGCTCCTCTCTCCCACACAATCACTTTCTCCCTCCTCCTACCTAGTAGTTTGCTCCCTGTCAGTCATTCCGTCTTATCATCTTTGGTGAGTGGTGCTGGGTCCTTAATGTCCTGTGCTTGGCCTCAGAAGTGGTGGGGAGGGGGTTGGTCTTCACACTGGCCTTCCTCCACCTGTCAGTGGGAGAGTTTGCCCCACTTCTCCTCGGGAGCCTTTACGGCTAGGCAGCTCCTGCCCCAACTGACCTCCTCATCCTCGGTGGCCTGGTCCTTAAATAAGGTCCTGCATTCAGGGCAATCCTGCCTCTTTCCCCTGCCCCCCCCCCCCAGCTGCTAGCCCAGCTGCCCTGCCAGCAGCCTCTGACATGGTCTTCCCCTCAAGCCCTGCCAACACCTCTGGCAGCATCACGCCAGTCTGCCGCAAAGGGGACAGCCATCTCAGCATTGCCACCAGATGACAACTTGGCCCAAGGAGGCTGCATCCCGCTCTTCTTTGCTCTCCCCTCTCCCAAGGGGAGGGTCGGGCAGCCCCTGCTGTGATCAGGTGCTCTTTGGCTTCGTTCCTCACCACCACATGGCTGGGTAAGTGGTCCAATCCTTCAGGCATTGGAAGGGGTTCCTGACACTCTCACACAACTGAAAATTGGGAGCATGAAAATTGGGAGCATACACAGCTCCCAAACCAGGGTAGGACACTTGTCCTACCCAGTTTTCAGTTGTATGAACAGCCTCCCTGACTGGCAATGACTCTCCAGGGCTTCTGAGAGAGGTCTTCTCCATTCCTCCCTGGATATACCAAAGATTAAAGCTGGGGCCATCGGCATGCAAAATGTGTGCTCTCCCTGAAGGCTGGTGCCCTAAATCAGGGACCTGAGAAGGCTGAATGAAGCCGCGCCTCGATAAGCAGACAATTACCATTCATTTCATTAAATGAAATATAAATTATAGCATACGGGAGCTTAGCTAGAACCATGGGATGACAAGCATGCAGCCAGAAGCTGTTAACGCTAACCTTAATTCCCCCTTAAAGTGCAACGGCAGCCTCACAACAGAAGGTGACCTTACAGAGAGAGGGTACTACAAGAACTGCAGCTCACTGGAGGAAACGCAAGATCCCTCCTGGGCCCACAGCTGCCTCCCTCAATTTGCCTTCAACAGGAGTGTTCAGGATTCTGATCTTTTCCCTTCAAAACAAGAAAGGAGATTCTTTTTCTCTTTTTTTTCTGGAAAAAGTGTTCCTTTTACTTTTTGCACTGAAAATTCATTTAGAGTTTGAGCCTCACACAAACTCACTTTTGGGGTTGTCAGCCTGTCAGGATTATACATGGCCATCTCGGATTTTATTTTCATCATCCAGGCCACATAACAGAAGAGAAAGAGTTAAAACCCTGATGGGGAAGGGAGTGTGTCCCGTGGCTGACATCCAGACTAATGCTGCACTAAAGATGTGCATATGCAAGAAAGCTGCATAGCTGAGCAGAGACTTGTAGAGGAAACTGCTTATCCCAACAGATTGCTAACACTTGTCATGGACCAGACTAAACCAGCCCTGGGATTTCTACACTTAACCGCTACCACCAAGGAGACTTTTCTTTTCTCGGGCTGTGTCTACTGTAACAGCCCTTCAACCTTTTCAGTAAGACAAAAACCCAGCAGAGTGGAAAGGCTTAGGCAGGGGATGGAGAAAATCAGACAGAAGCCTCTAAACTTTAAATACAAGACGACATTTTAATTTGGGGGGGGGGATACTCAATTTAAAACAGTAGTTTTGGTTTCTTGGTATAGCATAACATATTTTTTAAAGAACAGTTTCCATAAAAGCATAAGGGCAGAAATAAAATGGTTGGGGAAAACACATCAAACTGACCTGTCTAATACTGGTCCCTCCCTAAGTCAGAGTCTTCAGCTTCTGCCACAACCTGGCTTGTCCCTTGTGCAGCCTCAGGTCCTGTCCTCCTTCACAGTTCTGGGGGTTCAACCCAGACTGGCTCTTTTGCCAGTGAGTGTTTCAGCTCTCCAGAGAGATTTCATTCTCTGTCTGTGATTTCTTAGCTCTTTTTCGCCCCAGTACTGATCCTCTGTGCAATCCCTTCACTTGGATTCTTGAGCTCCGCACTCATTCTGGTATGGTACTTCACTGAACGCCTCTTACTCTGCACTCTCCAGACTGACCACAAGTCATGGAGGATAGGTCTATCAATGGCTACTAGTCTGGCGGCTATAGTATAGGTCCCTTCCAGCCTCAGAGGCAAGCTGCTGCTAAATACCAGTTGCAGGGGAGCAACAGCAGGAGAGAGAGCCTGCCCTCACCTCTTGCTCTGGGATTCTCAGAGGCATCTGGTGGACCACTGGGTGAAACAGGATGCTGGACTCGATAGGCCTTGGGCCTGATCCAGCAGGGCTCTTCTTATGTTCTTAAAAATAACTCTCAATTCCTCTGAGAACAGTCTCCTTATATATATGGCCTTTCCTAAAAAGGAAAAGGGGAAGAGCCCGGGAAGTTCAAATCCAAGAGACCAATACAGAGAACTGGGCAGGGATTTCTGGCTCAACCACCAGCACAAGCTTTGGCTTGTTAGTGAGTCTGTCCCAGGAGGGCCCTGAGCAAGCAGCTGGCTGAGAGCTGCTGGGGATATGGGAAGGCCACAACCTGTAAGTAATAAGTTAGGACCAAGTCAGTTAAACGCATCAGGGAAGTTGTTTTTCTTTACTGATTGCTTGGAATCGACATTCCCAGTTAATGAAAACTCTGAAGCTATTCTCATCAGTGATCAAAATTGGGCTCCCGGGTTTTGATCAGTCACGGGAACCACCGGGCTCACAGGTGAACCTGGTGTTTTTCTGGAAGCTAGCCCACCTAACAACACCTCCCCTTATATGAGGTCAATGGAGCAAGCACTCGGTTAACCTTGTTTTATGGATTGTGTGTCAGCCTTGGCTACTTGCAGCCACGGCTGGCTCACTCGGGATTGGGGGGAGGGGGGACCCCAGGAAGGCACCGTGAACTCGCGCAGTGCCTTCCTGAGGTTCAAGGGGCCAGGATGCCACACGGTGGCACTCCCCTTCCCCCTACCCCTGGAGCTCCCAAGAGTGCTGCAGCCGGGCGTGGGAGCGCCCAACCGGAGCAGCCGCTCATCTCCCCACTGAACCCTGTCTGGCGCTTCACATGAATCGTGTCTCTCTTACATTCTGTTTTATGAAATGACAATTGTTCTTATTCTAATCTGATCATAAATCCTTGTTGCTGAAGTGTGCTACTCTTAATTTCGGGTATGCCTTAGTCACACACCTTTGGTGGACTGTCCAGCCCTTTTGGGGAGGGTTTTGCCACACACACACCCTGGAATCTTATATGAATAGGGGGGTTTCCCACATCAAAATAAAGTGGATGGTGGCAGCCTACTGTGAATCCCTTACAGACAAGGATTCAACCTCAGTGAATCCCTCCCGCTCTGGCTCTGGTAGGAGTCATGACAGCCTTGTTCCTTCACAAGGCTCAAAGGTGCCCTTGCCCAAAACTTTGCAGCACTGGTCTGGAACAGAAGCGTCTGACTTAGCTCATCTGGCTAGCACAACATCCCAGTACTAGTGCAATGTTAGACTGGATGCCAGCCATTGTTTTCATGGCGCTTTCTATAAGGAGCTGTGCACTCTGTGGCAGGCGGGGAAGAGGGGATTGAACGTTCACAGGGGGATTGGAGGAGGACACTACCCTTCTCCCAGTCATGTCATCAGAGATATGGGGGCAATTCTCATGACCAACAAAAATCGGGCTAGGAGAGCCTAGCCCAATTTTTGTTGGTTATAAGAACCACCGGGCTCGCAGCCGAGCCCGGTGGTTCTTGAGCAGGTAACCCGCTCGAGAACCCCTGCTAAAAAGCAGGTTTGCGGAGCGAGCACTCCAGCAAACCTGCTTTTTAGGATCGTGAGTAGCCGCAGAGCAGCTTTGCGCCGCACCTACTCATGAGTAGACCCCAGGCTGGGAGGCTTAAAAGCAGCCTCCCGACTCAGGGGTCTCCCCAGTACGCCCTGCGTGCTTATGCAGGGCATACTGAGGCTTGCGGGGGCCACATGGCCCCCGCTCCCCCCACCCCCCACTGGCTCCGTCTCGGGGCCAGCCATCGTGTGGGCAGCTGATCCAGCCATTGTGTGGGCAGCTGATCCAGCCACCCAGGGCTCCCTGCCCGCTCGTATGCGGGGAGAGCGGGCTTAGTTAGTTCTAACAAAAGCGGGTCTCACGGATTGTGAGACCCGCCTCATGATGAGATCCAAATTGGGTTCAGAATTAACCTAACATTTCCTCAGCTTAGAGGGAAGTTGTTCAGTGCTCTGAGCCTGACATGGGGTGTTTGCCCCATCATTAACTCTGCACATCCCCAGAGGCAGCCTGAGGTACCAGCTTTTGAAAAGAAGATTTAGAAACCTGGTCCAGCCCTGTCTCCTCTCGCCCCAAATTCTCAATGTTTATAGATTGAGCATTTCTGGGGGGAGGAATTCCCCAAGGCAAACTTTCCACCCTCCAGCACTAAATTCTAGGTGGGAACGAGGAAATTTCATTCACTCCCTTCTTCTCCTATCAGTGGGAGCAAAAAGGTCTGAGCTCCTCTCCGGGAGACAGTCAGACCAACAAGCCCATCCCAGCTGATTTTCTCATCCTCGGCAGCCCCTGGCTTAAATAGAGCCCTGCATATCAGGCACTCCTCCCCCCTTCCCACCTGCTCTACCTTCCCTGGCTGGGCAGGTGTCATGGCCAGCCAACCCCTGACTCCCAAAAGGGACTTGTTCTCTAACTCCACCCCCTTCCTTAATATCCCTGCACCTGTTTGCAGCTGTGGAGTTAATATCACTGTTATTCCCTCTCCACCCAGCTGCTGTCTCCTGGGCTGTCCCCGCCCATCCCCCAGCAGCTGTTGCACTTCTCTCTGAGCCCTCCCTGGCTCCTTAGAGGTAATTACTGGGGTTGCCTTGGCGTTTGGAGCCCCGGATTCCCTTGGCACCCTGCCGTTTGGCTGGGTACACAACCCTGCCTCCCGGGGGAGGGGAGGAACTCCCGACACAGATAATGAGTTCACTCACATGACCAGCCCTACAGGGGTAGACCAGGTAGGGTTGGCCCTATGGGGCACTGGGATTAATCCCAGTGCTCCAATCTGGGTAGCCCTGGTTTTAAACTCAGACTAAAAGTGAGGCAGGAGTATGCATGCATGGCTCCTACATCACTGCCCAGTCGTGTGGGTGTTCAGGCGGCCAGAAGCTCCTCCTGGGCTGCCAACAGCCATCTTGGCCATAGAGGCTGGGGAAAGGAGTGGCCTGGCAATAGGGAGTTATCCCAATGCGCCACACTGTTGGTTTGGTGCATTGTGGGATAGCTGGCAGCCCAGTTGTCTTCCCCTTGCTTTACACTCACCACACCAGTTTCCACCATGCTGCCCATCTGGGCGTGCAAATGGTGGAGCCCTCCTCAGGTTTGGATCAAGTAGACTCCAACCTTCCCCTCAGCCCTCTGCAACCCCAGCCAGTTTGGTCATGAGAATGACCTTAATAGCTCAGAGACCATTTCAAGTTCCTTAAGTACCTGAGAATGTAATTCACCTGGGCTGCACAGTCCTCAGAGACCTACTTCCAGGTCACACAGGGTGTTTCCAGCGGCAGCAGAGATTGGCAAACCAAGAGCGCATGTGCTACTTTTGTGTGGAATGTAAGAGGAGTTCTTGTGCAGCATCAGCTGTTTGTCACTGAGAGCTGCATTTCAGCCACCAATTCCCTAGTTCTACAAAATGAAGGATACAGTAACATCAGAGTTCCACACATGTACCCACATTATAATAGTGAGCCAGAGCTCTTTCCCCATGCCCTTTCACATGGAAAGCGTACATGCTGGAAGTTGCCCTAGTTGAGATGTATATCTTGCAAAATGGAGAGAGCTTTTACCTTCAGACTTCACTCTGCTCCTAGAGGCCTCATTCAAACAGCTTCATCTATTTTCACATGATCAAAAGACCTGGTTTCCCCCCCTAAATCCCAATTCCAGTTCTTACAGCTTTTACCAGAGATTATAACAAACTTAAGGGCTTGAGAATATGATGTTCTTGATACATTCATCTTCTGCTTGAGACAGTTCCCTGAATCTTTCTCTGCCCAAGAAACCCATCATATCCACATTAGAAAAGCTTGACATTACTGGAAATTAGAAACGCTTGATGAGGCTTCTCTTAGTCGCTCAATGGAACAATTTGTGTTAGAAAAGACCTCAACTGGATTGTGAAATCCATCCCTCTTGTGTCATAAAAGCAACCATTCAGCAGAAAGAAGGAGCGCATCATCCGGAATTACTCCACTGGTGGTGCTTCCATCAGCCTTTCCCACCACCAAGTAGCCTGCTTAAGTATAACATTTCTTCCAGTTGTATTTATATCTGATTGCTCCACGATTACCTTGTTGCATGGTGAATTGGACATACAAGAGCTAACGAGTGTTCTCCTCCTACTGGTTTTCCCATTGTTGCACTTGTGCAAATGTATTACAATAAGTATGAGGCTTGTTTTCCAGATGAGCATTGCATCGCACAAACATTTTTGCCCTAGAGCAACAAGGTGCACCTCCTGTAGCACACTCATCCATTTTTCAGGGAGCTTTTGTGCAAGAGCCCAGTTCTACAAATCCCTGTGGCTGAAAGCAGCTATGTTCTAGCACAAGCACAACTTTCTTCATTGCACAAGTGCTTGATTTGTCTGGATGGCAATCTTTATGTTCCTACCGTTAAAAAAAAAAAGATCTTGGATCATTTATAGGCCAGTTTGAAACAAGCTCTTTAGGGTGCTGTATCTCTAAGAAGAATCTCAGATTCTGAGGTGGGATCCAGCAGAAGTGGATTCCATAATTATCCCTATTATAAGCTCATTAATATTATTTTCCCCATAGTAGAGACGGGTGGGTGGGAGCAGAGAGGAGATGGCCTGTCTTCTCTATAGCCACAAGGCCTGTGCAAAAGTTCATCTTGGAACATCAAAGTGGAATCATCTGCATCTTGCCCGGGCTATCGTTGAGTGGTGGCCACTCCAAGAGTGGTCCTGTGCACTCTACAAAGAGTGGTCCTCTGAATAGCACTGGGGAGGGCTGTTAAAGAGATATGAAACTGTAAGAGGCCTCCATGACATCAAAGAAGCCATGAAGGATGGCATGTGAGGAACACTGTGAAATGTAGTCTTTCCTACTGCTTTCGCCTTAGAGCTCTATGGGGAAACAGTTCTCCCTGGTGCTGTGCATAAATCATTCTTGTGCAGGTTAGCTCTGCAAGTGACCACCATCCCGCAGAACTAGGAAGTGAGATGGA
Organism: Hemicordylus capensis; assembly: GCF_027244095.1. Classification (NCBI taxonomy): domain Eukaryota; kingdom Metazoa; phylum Chordata; class Lepidosauria; order Squamata; family Cordylidae; genus Hemicordylus; species Hemicordylus capensis. Next base: position 315,368,736 of record NC_069660.1, on the reverse strand, counting down.
AATGAGTCAGCATTGGTGTTTCGTATCCAAATCTTTGAACACGTCTAGTGGCCACCTAGCTTGTTAGTGGCTGAAGTGAGATTTGAACACAGGACTTTGCAGTTCACAGCTCATACTCTTAAGCACTATGATAACTCTTACTGCTCTAATGCGATAGTGATAAGAACGAGCTATATTTACATTTCAATTTAGGACTTTCAATTTGAAGTAAAAGGAATGTTGTCTTCATTGAATCACATTTGGAAGCACAATCTAGTAAGAACAGAAGGATTCCAGATTACACATCCCAAGAGGGAGAATAATATTTTCAGGAGACTAATGGAGCAATGATACGTAGCTGGGGTATTATAATGTTTAAAAAAATCTGGGTTCATTACAGTATAAACATAAAAATGGATTTGTTTGCAATTACATTAATTATGAACTACTTTTTGACACACGAGGAGATGTAATATCCCGTTCCAAGGGAACGATGCTGTCAATTAGTGTTAATTAATATATCATTATTGTGAAAGGGTTGATATCGTTCATTCTTCTGTCATTCACCATGATGAACATGCTTTTGACGGTGACTGAAATAGAGAGCTGCTTAGTAATTAGTTAATGGGACCTGGAAATTACTAGGAAATAACTAGAAATTAGGGGTGTACACAAAAATGGTTTTTGCAGTTCAGTTCACATAACAGTTCTATTGAACCGGCTGCTGGTTCAACTTGAATTTGAACCAGGGTCAAACCAGTTCAAAGTGGTTCTGCCATAGGGAATAATGGGAATTTGAACCGGCCCATCATTCCCTATGGGTAGCACAGAGGGACACCAAAATTGGCTGGGTGGTATGTCATGATGGGTGCTACCTACCAAGCAATAAAGGAATTGGCAATTCATAAAACAGATAAAAAATCGCAATAGATAAAGCACAATAAAATTTAAATTTCAGTTAAAAGCTGTTAAGGACCCGGTGCACATGTGCACATTGTGGCATGCATGTGCACATCACGCTCATGCACACATCATAATGTGTGCACGTGCACTGGGCACTTCTGGCCACCTCCAGTCCGTGATGTACCAGGGTGACAAGGAAGTATGCTACCATTTTCATGGACAGTGCCAGTGGGGGAAATGCGGCGGGGGTGGGGGGTAAGACCACCCAACCCAGTCCTTAAAGGCATTCCCCCACCTTCGAACTGGCAGAACCACCAGACATTCAATCCGGTTCGGGGGTCCTAAAAGGGCTTCCGAACTGGTTCCATGCACATCCCTAAACACAAGTTAAAAGTTCACACAAACTGCTAATGCATCATTGCCACTGCCACAAGTTGCTCTCCACACACACACACAGTTATTCCATAGCAACAGCAGCAGTGGGGGGGGCACTCTTTGGACAGAAGAACATAAGAACAGTCCTGCTGGATCAGGTCCAAGGCCTATCTAGTCCAGCATCCTGTTTCACACAGTGGCCCACCAGGTGCCCCTAACTCTGAGTGTATATGTAGAATGCACAGAGTAAGACCACAGTCCACAGCGTGCTGTGCTACTGCGAGGACAGATACATGTCATGGAGCAAATCTCACACTAAAAATCAACAGCAGACAGAGATTTCACCACAATACCAGTCAGAACCTCAAGTCCTAGGAAGGAGACTGGCTACCAAGAAGTTTGTGGACAAAATACAAGGTGCTGGTTATAACCGATAAAGCCCTAAACAGTTTAGGCCAAGGGTATTTAAGAGAACATCTTCTTCACGATGAGCCCCATCACGCATTGGCATCATCCAGAGAAGTTTGTCTGCAGTTGCCACCAGCTCTTCTGGTGGCTACACAGGGATGGGCCTTTTCTCTTGCTATCCTGAGACTCTGGAATGTGCTCCTTGCTGAAAGAAGAGCCTCCCCATCTACATAAGAACATAAAAACAGCCCTGCTGGATCAGGCCCAAGGAGGCCCATCTAATCCAGCATCCTGTTTCACACAGTGGCCAACCAAGATGATGCTAGAAGCCTACAGGCAGGAATTGAGGGCATGCCCTCTCTCCTGCTGTTACTCCCCAGCAACTGGTTCTTAGAGGCATCCTGCCTTTGAAGCTGGAGGTGGTTTATAGCCCTCCGACTAGTTGCCGTTGATAGACCTCCATGAAGTTATCCAAACCCCTCTTGAAGCCATCCAGGTTGTTGGCTGTCACCACATATCGAAGCAGAGAATTCCACAAGTGGATTATGCGTTGTGTGAAAAAGTACTTCCGTTTGTTGGTCCTAGATTTCCTGGCAATCAATTTCATGGGATGACCCCTGGTTCTAGTGTTATGGGAGAGGGAGAAACATTTCTCTCTATCCACTTTCTTCACTCTATGCATGACTTTATAGACCTCTCATGTCTCCCCACAGTCATCTTTTTTCTAAACTAAATAGCCCCCGGTGTTGTAGCCTTGCCTCATAAGAAAGGTGCTCTAGGCCCCTGATCATCTTCGTTGCCCTTTTCTGCACCTTTTCCAGTTCTACAATGTCCTTTTTTATATGTGGTGACCAGAATTGTATGCAGTACTCCAGGTGTGGCCTCACCATGGTTTTGTATAAGGGCATTATAACATTAGCCATTTTATTTTCAATCCCCTTCCTAATGATCCCTAGCATGGAATGTGCCTTTTTCATAGCTGCCGCACATTGAGTCGACACTTTCAATGAGCTGTCCACCACAACCTCAAAATCCCTCCCCTGGTCAGTCACCGACAGCTCAGATCCCAGCAACGTGTACTTGACATTGGGGGTTTTCGTCCCAATGTGCATCACTTTACACTTGCCAACACTGAACCACATTTTTTGCCACTTTGTCGCCCACTCACCCACTTTGGAGAGATCCTTTTGGAGCTCCTCACAATCAGTTTTGGATTTCACTACCCAAAAGAGTTTGGTATCATCTGCAAATTTGGTCACCTCGCTGCTTAACCCTAAAAATTTTATGAGAACTTTTTTTATGGAGAACCTCATTATCTGCAGGTGTCTAATAGACACCCATTTCCAATATCTGTGGACACTAATGGGTTCACATGGCCTACAGCAGGCAGGCTACTGTTTTGCCCATTCATTTCTTTAAGAAAATACTGTTCCATAGCAGTATGTACTACCAATATTTAAACTGTTTGTTTATAGAAAGTTTCCTACTTTTATAGAAGGAATAAGTAGTTATAAAGACGCTTTAAAATAGTCACTAATGGGTTAAAACCCACATATCCATGGTTCCTAGAGGGCCAGAAGTGACCATGGAGGTCTCTTCCAGCCACCATTTTGTCTTCAGGAGAGAGGAAGATACAGGAAGAGCCATTTGGTGGCTCATTTCCTGGGGGGAAAAAACAGATTTCCCCCCATGATTTTTTTGCGGTTGTGTGGGCCATTTCGTCCTTTGGAGAGCATGCCTGAGCACATGGGGGACCCATGGAGCACACCACTGTAACAGTACGTTTGGGGCCATTTGGTGACTTTTCCCAACTTTCCCCTCCACCTTGGAACCGAACCCCCCTTTCCCCATAGCTCTAATGCCTCATTCCTCACAGTTCCATTACTCACGGTAGTAGGCGAGGAACAGAACCCTCACGAGTAAAGAGGTCCCCCTGGATTTATTCACCCAAACGGTTTAACTAGACATGGTTTTAAGTTGTTTTTAAAGCTTTAATTTTGTTTTAATTTGTTTTATGTCACTGTAAGTCACCTAGAGACAGAAGTTTGAGGCAGTGTACAAATATAACAAACAATCTGGACCCTGTAAGAGGTAGTCTTGAAATAGCAAGTTTGAATTGTCCCCCTTGCTAAGCAGAGTCTTCCTTGGTTTGCATTTGGATGAGTGACTACATGAGAGCAAGGTAAGATATTATTCTTAAAGGATGAGGCCATAGTTCAGTGAAAGAGCATTTTCTGGTACCAGGTTCAGTCTCTGGCAGCATCTCCAGGGTAGGGCTGAGAGAAACTCCTGCCTGAAACTTCAGGGATTTGCTGCCAGTCAGTGGAGGCAATTCTCAGCTATATAGACCAAGGATAATGTCTCAGGATAAAGCAGCTTCCTATGTTCCTATGGATGACACCTCTGACTACAAACTGTGTTGTACTATATAAGGTTGCACAATTTGAAGTTGTACCAAACTGAAAAGCCTTTCAGTATCAGAAGGAACCTGTTCTTTGTTAACAGTCTGAAGCTTTCTGAGGATAATAAACAAGAAGAAGAGAGAATGGATGATTTAAGCTTGAAAACATAGCAAGATATGAAGCCACGAGCTTCTTACATCATAAAACAACCAGGCAAAGCCCCATGGTCTGGGAATAGATACGAGAGCATATCTTTGTACAATCTCCTGAAGACATTCTCGCAGCTCATTGTGTATATTTCATCCAAAACAAAGACTTTTGTTTCCTTCTGATGAAACAGTCGCAGGCATTCAACTGGAGGATCTTTTATTGTGTTCTCTAGCTGTGCTTTCACAACATGCCTTCAGCAAACTGCAGGAAGGGAACCGCATCTCACTGGGATGCCTGAGGCTTCCTGGTCCTCTCTCCAATTGCTTCCCCTCTGGAACTTGACTGGCTGCACTTCGTCCCATTACTCACGACACGGTTCTCTTTCTGCATCCCTCTGGTCAAAACCAAGCCCCAGGCAAAGCTTAGGAGAGATACAAGGATTTCTGCTTTATTTGTCTTCAATACACTATCTGTTCTTCCAGATAATGTCTTATATGTTAATCCTACATGACCTCACTGGTGTCTTCAGTTCCCATTGAGAATTGCAGGAGCAACAATATTTATGGAGAAAAGGCATTTCAATTTGGTAAGGTGTTTTTTTTTTAATTGGTTTTTCCCTCAGTGGATTTTTATGCTATGTTTTACTAAGTGATGCCTCCATGCCCTTCCTCTCTATATTTTTTAAGACTCGGTGGATTGCAGAATTGTATTCATTATTAAGTCAGGGGCTCTCAAATGTGGACCTGCCCCCCCGCCCCCCCCAGTTTGGTTGGACTACAACTCCCATCATCCCCCAGCCATAATGGCAGAAAGCCAAAAATATTTCTGGATTATTTCAAATATCTGGCCTCCCTTAAAGAACTATGAAACATTATTCTTGTTTAGGGGTGTGCACAAAACTGGTTTGCCTGGTTCAGTTCAAGTCCGAACTGGACTCAAACCCAACCGGGCATGTTTGGTTTCGGCAACCCAAACAACCCCCACCCCTGGCTCAGCTTGAATTTGAGTCAGTTTGGGGGTTCTAGATTTGAGGGGGATTTTCTTTTACCCTCACTGCCTCTAGGGGTGCTGTTGCATCCATGCGGGGAATCTCTGGCGGTTCCCTCTCCCACCGCCGGCCTCCCCCCGTTCTGAAATTGCCCAGTTTGGGACATTTTTTGTCCCATTCCGAGCCACTCTGCACTGGCGGCTGCCATTTTGGAGGCTGCCACGCATGCACAGTGGCCATCTGTGTGACCAGTCTGCGACCCAGCCATGCAAATGGCCAGGATGCATTTGCAGCAGCATCCAAAATGGCCACCATAAGTGCAGAGAGGCCCGGAATGGGCCCCAAATGGCCCAAACTGGGCCATTTGAGACCAGTGGGAGGCCAGTGGTGAGAGGGGGGACCAATAGAGACCCCCTCAGAGACAGTGAGGGTAAAACAATTTTTTTAAACCAACTCTAGAATCTCCCGAACCATCCCCAAGCCGGCCCGGGGGGCGTGTTTCATGTTTCGGCTCGATGTTGAACCAAACCAGGCACAATCCAGCTTGAGGGCAATCTCTCTAGCCGGACCATTTTGATGTCAAACTGGCTCGAGGTCGAGCCGGTTTGCACAGCCTTATTATTTAACTTAATTATTATATACATTTTTGTCATTTAACATAATAAGCACTCAAAGCTACTTTCAAAAAATATACCAATATACTTATATTATACTTAGTGGTTTACTGCAGTCTCAGGTGGAACTTTAGAAGATGGCAGAACTCAAAGAGCCAAAAGAAAATAACATATTGATTCTCATGAGAGTTTGTGGATAATCTGGCAACCTACAAGCACCTATGAAGAAAATGGTTGTGTACATTGTACACCAAAAATTCTACACTGTGTCCATAGAATACAAACTTCAGTTGAAAAAAACCTCCTTATTCCAGATATCCAACTGTTAAACATAATTATAAAATGCATAAACATTATCACTTTTATATGCATCCATATATTAGAAATTTATTAAAATGAGAGAACAAATAGGTTGCCGGTAATACACCAAGTTCCGATTTGCTATTCAAAAATCTCTCACCACATACAAATTCCAATTTACATCTGCTGCAGTCATACATCAAGCTTCAATTTACTACTAATAAATATATCGTTGTGTATATACTCCAATTTACATCTGCCCAATGAGTTTTGACGAAACTTTTTTTCACAGCAGGTAAATCTCTGTGTAAATTGGAACATAACTTTATGAATACGCTTTTCAATCTTGTTACCCTGACTCCCTTGTCCTTTCTCTAGGAACATAGGAAGCTGCCATATACTGAGTCAGACCATTGGTCCATCTAGCTCAGTATTGTCTACACAGACTGGCAGCGGCTTCTCCAAGGTTGCAGGCAGGAATCTCTCTCAGCCCTATCCTGAAGATGCTGCCAGGGAAAGAACTTGGAGCCTAGATGTTCTTCCCAGAGCGGCTCCATCCCCTAAAGGGAATATCTTACAGTGCTCACACATCAAATCTCCCATTCATATGCAACCAGGCTTAGCTAAGGGGACAAGTCATGCTTGCTACCACAAGGCCAGCTCTCCTCTTTGTCTGTTGAAATGTAGATTTTGTTTTCCTTGGGACTTAGGCCTAGGTTGGTTTCCTCCCAACCAGTTTTAGGGGCTGTGGCTGAGCAGTGGAGCATCTGCTTTTCATGCAGAAGACTCTGTCACTCATTCCCTGGCAGCATCTCCTGGTAGGACTGAGAAAGACTCCTGTCTGAAACTCCAGAGACTGCTGCCAGTCAGTGTAGACAATAATGAGCTAGATGAACCAGTGCTCTGATTTGGTATAAGACATTTTCCTATGTTCGCCCTTATGTTTACTTTGAAAACTACCATGCATATGGAACCATATGAATCAAAGCACAATCCTCTCCTCCTCCTCCTCCTTCTTCTCGGTAGATAGAGGTTTTCCTCCTTGTAACACAGCATTAAAACCTGGGATCATCCAGTGATGGGCAGAAGATTTGGGACAGAAAAAAGGAAGTATTTCTCCACACCCTGCATAATTCTTTTATGGAATGTTTGCCAAAAGATGTTCCGATGGAAATAGCTGAGATTATTCAGAAGGGTAGCAGACGCATTCATGGAGGATCAGTCACAGAATCTTAGAATTGTAAAGTTGGAAGGGAACTTGGAGGTCATCTAGTCCACCCCCCTGCTTGGTGCAGGAAACTGCTACTGTATCCCGGACAGAAGCCTCCTCAGTCTCTGTTTGAAAACCTCCGCCACAGGAGAGCCCACCACTGGCAGACTGTTCCACTGAGAAAAATGCCTTACAGTTAAGAAAGTCTTCCAAATGTTTAGCTTAAATTTGCTCCCTTGTCGTTTCAGCTCGCTGGTTCTAGTCTTCAGGAGCAACAGGGAACCAGTTTGTTCCTTCTTCTGTGTGACAGGACTTCAACTGAGTGCTGTTAACCCTTCATCATCTTTGTTACCCTCTCATCTTTGTTTGAAGGACAGTGTACTAATGTCCTTCTTAAAATGCAATGCCCAGAGCTGGATACAATATTGTAAGTGAGGTCTGACCAACACAGAACAGAATGAAGCTATAGTCCTATTCAGACGTAATAGGTGCATTCACATGTAACATGAAACAAGAGGTGAAGTGGCCTTCAGTTTCAATTTCTGTACATCCAAATGCAGGCAACTACAGCCATGGCTAAAAATGGACTCGCAGTTTCCCTTCCCAGACTCTGGTTTGTACCTTTGGTTTGTAGAGAGTTTCTCGGCCTCAATTTCCAGTGTAGCAGTGCCAGCGTAACGTCTGAATGAAGCACCACAGTCTGCCTTTTCTGCAACCAGAGTTGAGGGAGGAAGCTCCTCCCATGCTCCAGCTGCTATTGGCTGCTGGGGCTGTCCTTCAGTCAAGGAGGAAGCCCAAGCAGCCAGTTCCTGCTCCTCTCTCCAGCCTCACTGAATGCAGAGAGAGCTCTCCATGACGTCTGAATTCAGAAAGGAGAGCAGGGGAAGGGGGGGAGCAGAAATGCAGGTCTATTGGACCTACAGGTCCATGTTATGTGTGAATGCAGCCTATATGATACACACATTCAGGTTTGTCCATGTTTGTGTTTTTTCTATCTATCTATCTATCTATCTATCTATCTATCTATCTATCTATCTATCTATCTATCTATTTTCCCCTTGGTGTAGGCTTCCACAAATGCAGGGTACAGATAGGAAGTGCGCAACTGTACATTTGTTCAACAGAACATGTGAAAAACTGCACATATTTCAGATCTGTACATGCATACACTGTACAGATCGTACATGTGCCAAATTTTTGAATAGGGCTTCTGACTTCTTGTGATCTGTACACGATGCCTCTATTAATGGATCACTGGCTACTGCTCATGACAGCATGGTATCTCTAGTTCAGAGGCAGCATGAGAATCCTTCATCCAGGATATGCTATTTTTTTTAACCCAGGTGATGACATAACAACACTCTAAGGCTATTCACACAAGCAGCCTAATGCAGGCTAGGGCAGCCCAGCCTTTGGCTGCTCTTGTGCAATGCCGGCATCACCTCGATATCAGCACTGCCATGCCGCCGAACCCTTCTTTTCTTCTTGACCTTTAACCAGGGTTAAGGGAGCAAGCACGCCCTTAACCCCAGTGCCAGGGTCATGTGTATGCTTGCATACCTAGTCAGCGGCCTAGAGGACCTGATTCCTGGGGGATTCCCCCAATATACCAGAGGAGAGTTGCTCTTGTGGTAGCAAGCAAACCTTTAGCTAAGCAGGGTCTGCCATGGTTGCATATGAATGGGAGACTAGAAGCCACTCTGGGGAAAACATCTAGGTTCCAAGTTCCCTCCCTGGTTTCTCCAAAATAGGGCTGAGAGAGCTTCCTGGCTGCAACCTCGGAGAAGCCACTGCCGGTCTGCAAAGACAATACTGAGCTTGATGGACCAATGGTCTGACTCAGTATATGGCAGCTTTCTATGTTCCTATGTACCACATTCATTGCACAGTGCATTGTGAGATACCTGGAGCCTGGGATGCATTGCCCTGGCCTCTGGAGATATGCTCTGCTCCAAGCAGCTGGGATCATGTGAGAGTATTTATTTATTTATCACTTTTATATACCGCCCAAACTTTCATCCCTGGGCGAAATCCCACCATTCCATGGAATCCCACCATTCCATGCTGGTGGGATGCGAGTGTGATCCACGCATCCCACCAGCATGGAAGGATCATCTGAGGGGAAGGTAAGTTCAGCACAATGTTCCCCCTTGCATGGTCACCTGCCCACCCAGTGGTCATGTGACTGAAAAAACAAAAGAGTGAGCCTATTTTGGCTGGACCTGTGCTCTGTGCATCATCATTATTAACAGAGGTGTCATGACACCAGAAGCCCGAATCAGGAGCCTTTATGACTGGGGCTTTTGGGTGAAGGAATGTTTGCCAATAGACGGCAAGTGCTGGGAGATTGCTGCATCACTGAAGAGTTTTGCCTTTCACCCATCATGAGTTTAGTCCTTCACCATCCTGATCGGATGGTAGTTTCAGCCCCCTATACCTCTGCCCCCAAATTCAAGGTGAACATTCTTGGCTGAGAATTTTCATCCCTTGCTCTGAACTTAGCTTTCAGGACTATGACCGCTCTACTTTGCCTGACCCCAGGAACCTTAGGCTGGAGAATACACATACTCTAAGGCAGGGGGAGGCAACCTTGGCTGGGGGTGATGGGCTTTGGAGTTCAACAACAGCTTCAGAGCCAAGGTTGCCTACCCCTGCTCTGAGGTGTGGATCCCAGCGAACGATGCACAGAGCACAGGTCCAGCCATTACAGGCTCACTGTTTCGATTTTTCAATTTTTCCCCTGTAGAGATTATGTCTTTTTACTCCTTTCTGTCAATTTCTTTTTATGAACAATCTCTTCTTAGCTGGGTTTGAGCACCTTCGGAAACTTGGATTGTTCCCTTGATGGCACCACCTGTCTCAGCCAGTTACAATGGAGCTTTGTGGTGCTGCATCTTTTTCTCTTCACCTCGTATCGAGATACTGTGACAGGTCACTGCTGTCTTTGTTCCTGGCTCATGTTCTTGAATTTCACCGTTGTGATTTGGCTTGTTTTCTTCAGGGACAACTGCCTTGAGGTCTCTAGCCCAAATTACAGGCAAAGTCTTTCTTTTTTTAGTCTCTCTGTATTTTCGAGGTGGTATAAATATATGTGTTTTTCTGCTTCCAGAGCAAAAATGGCATTTTTTGCTGTCGTGGATAAGTACCTTGAAGAAGTCAATTGAGTTTGTGACTGATGGTTTTCAGAGAGGGACGAGACCCAGAAACATTCCCCTATTTGCTGTTTTTTCCCATAGAATCACAGAATGTTGGAGTTGGAAGGGATCTTGGAGGCTTTCTAGACCAGCCCCTGTTCAGTTCTTGTGTATTCTGTGCCCTCAGTTTCTACCCTCTTGCCTTATGGGTTAACTTGGAGAATTTCTACAATTAATTGGAATGAAGGAATGCACAGTTTTGCCTCACCTTCAGTTCCTTCATTTGCATCTTCCTTCCCTCCTAGATTACTAATGCACAGTTGACATGTATATTGATGAAACACTTTAAAAAGAAAATCTTCAGGGGTGAGGGTTATGTCAAAACACACGGTGTGAGAGTTCTATAAATAAATAGCTTCAGATAAATATATAGACAACTGGAGATACATAAAAAATGGGTTCGGGTAAATAAAAATGCCTTAACAGTAAGAAAATATTTTGAAGTTTTTCCTCAGATTCATTAGAACTACAAACATAACAACTACTCTACTACTACAACTACTACTACAACATAATAATATTGTATTATAATGGTATTTTATCACTGGCATCTAGACTAACACTGCACTAGCGCAATAAACAAAGTTGTGCACATACAAGATGGTCGCATAGCTCCCAGTTGTTCAAACCCTTGTGTTCTTAATCAGCCTGTACACGCATTGCATTTGCACAACAAGGATAACGGGCCTGATGTGGACATCTAGTCTGGGCTTTGTTCTGCAAGCACACCCGTTGCACTAGTGCAACACTCGACTGACAAGCAAGCTCTCAACTTAGCACAAAGAGCTAGGATAGCGGCCGCCCACTTGTACGACATATTGCACAAGTGCAGTGTTATTCTGGGGGCCTGTCAGGATTACATAAGAAAACCAGGAGAGCATTCCAGAGTCTGGGGGCAGCAACAGAGAAGGCCCTGTCCCGAGTGCACGACAAACTAGCCTCCCTCATTGTCGGCACCTGGAGCAGAGCCCCCTCAGATGACCTCTTCAAGCTGACAGCAACCCTTGGGAGCAGGCAGTCCCTCAGGTATCCCGGGCCCAAACCATTAAGGGCTTTAAAGGTCAAAACCAGCACCTTGAATTGGACCCAGAAACAAACAAACTGGCAGCCACTGCAGCTCTTTCAAAATGGGTGTGATGCGCTCCCATTGGGCAGCTCCAGCTAAAACCCTAGCTGCCACATGTTGCACTAGCTGCAGTTTCTGGATGTTCTTCAAGGGCAGCCCCACATAGAGCACATTACAGTAATCCAGCCGTGGCGTGACTAACATAACTGAACACCCCTGCTAGATCAAGGCCCATCTAGTCCAGCATCCTGTTTCACACAGAGGCCCACCAGATGCATGCCCTCTCACTTGATGTTACTCCCCTGCAAATGGTACTTAGAAGTGTTAGAATATTATTCTGCCTTGGCTCAAGTTTGTGTGATATTAGCAAAACCGTCTCTCTGCAACAGGATGTAGTTAACCACTGATTGTTCCAGGATGTGACTGTCTGCTAAGAGCTAGTTTTTGCAGAAGAGCTGACGCGTTAGAAAATAAGTAACAAAAGATAAATGTAGAGAAATGGGCCTCGCCTTCTAGGAAGGGCAGGAGCATCAGATGACTTGAACATGTACAAGACAGATGAGATACCTATGCCAATCAGAGCCTGTATGTCTGAAATGTAACCATATAGGGATGCTTGCCTTATCTGAGCTTGTGTGCGCAGGCGCGAGAATAAGATGTTTACTGCTTGGTATATAAGGAGGCTGCTCCAAACCTTGGGGCGGCCGCCATCACTTGAGCTCTTCGTGAACTTGAAAATAAAGATAGCTTGAGAACTCTGACACTGGTGTCCAGTCAATGACCTAACCAAGAAAATGAACAGAGGTGTCAGGGAGTCCCCCTGACTCTCACCTAACAGAGGCATCGTGCCTCTGGAGGTGGCCTATACCCCTCAGACTAGGGCTATCAGACGAACGACCTTTTATCACAGAGCATCAGAATCTCCTGTTGTGGTTACACATTTGATTGCATCAAGATGGGTTTTGTGCAGTGTTTCATTGATGCACACAAGTACTCCTGCATATTGATATATCCTCACACAAAAATACAAATGTATTGCTTTCCCCCTGTGCTTCATTGATGCGTATGAGTACACATGTGCCTTGCTAAATATGCATAACAATAATGACGATGCAATCGTGTGTGTGATCACATCAAGATGGCTTTTTTGCAGTGGAGTCAATGCGTGCTTGTGTGTTAGCAATGTAGAGGAGGAGGAGGCACAAGAGAATGCAAGGGACTGAAAGCTGAGATGTACTACTGCACACACACAGAGCTCTGCACAACATTTGGAGATGAATAATGGAACAAAGGAGTCATTTCAAGGGGGAGAATTTCCAAAGCCTCCCTAAAAGTCAGTGGGATCACTGAGTCAGATCTACAGTGTTTTTCAGTGGCATTAGGTGGCTATACTTCTGAACTGAGAAGAAAGCAAAAGTCAGGTCTATGCATTTGAATAGGAAGCAATGTGTAATTAAGGAGATGTTGCATACAATGTGCAAAAGAAATGTGGAAACTATAGTAATAGTAGCTTATATACCATCCAGAGATCTTGTAGCTCAAAGAGAGAGGTGTGCATGCTTCTTCCAAGCCACTCCGAAGCATAGCTGTGCAGCTTGCCAGAGGCAGGATAGCTCTGGGGCTACTGATGGAGAGACTCTGGGAATTTTGGGTTCGTTTAATGAGCAGAGGCCCTCACTGTCTGTCAGGTTCAAGCTTTTGTTGATCACGGCATGCCGGGTGTCTCTCTTCCACGAGCACACACTCAGGTTATTGGCAAGAGTCTTTTATACTGTTTACATACAGGCTATAGGATTGAGTACAGAGCCTATCAAAGTTTCATGGTATACACCAATCATACTAGTACAAGCAGAATAAAGCTTAGCCACTGGTAGACAAGGTGAACCATTGGTAGACAAGGTGAAACCGCCCTGAGCCATTTTTGGAAGGGTGGTATAGAAATCAAATTATTATTATTATTATTATTATTATTATTATTATTAACCAATTACAAGGCAGAAACCAGCAATAATGCACCAATCAGCTTTAGCTGTGCTTATGCCTAGTCAGGCAGGGCAAGCTGTGGCCAACAGGTGTTTATCTCTACTCAGGCAGGGCTGAGTATTGTTTCCAAGAAAAGGGGCCCCTGCAACAGCAAGGTGCAGAAACCTGTGACCTTTAGGACTTATGTAGGTTACACAACTACATGAAAGGGGATAGTGGAATGTTCCTTCATCACTAATAAGTATTGTGTAATTGCAGTTGTGGCAGGTACTCCCATTAGGAATGATGAGAGCATGGGAACAACTGCAATTGTATCCTGCTTGGTAGCCATGGAGCAACCCTGCCTCTACAAGCTGCACAAGTGTGCTTTGGAGTGGCTTGGAAGCAGCACGCATTGCACACCTCTCTCTTGGAGCTTCAGATCTCGGGGTGGTATGTATGCAAGCCACCATCATCTTGGAAATTGCACGTCTGGTTTTGCTGATAAGTGTTCCAAACATAAATTACTCATGTTCAGAGAGATGAACATGGAAGGTATGGAAATATCTTGAAGGCTTTCCCTATGGTATCGCAAACTGGTGCAATAGAACAAAATGAGAGCTGGAGAGCTGGTCTTGTGGTAGCAAGCATGACTTTTCCCCTTAGGTAAGCAGGTCTGCCTTGGTTGCATATGAATGGGAGACCACATGTGAGTACTATAAGATAATCCCCTCGGGGATGGAGCTGCTCTGGGAAGAGCAAGTTCCCTCCCTGGCAGCATCTCCAAGATCGGACTGAGAGAGATTCCTGCCTGCAACCTTGGAGAAGCCACTGCCAGTCTGTGTAGACAATACTGAGCTAGATGGACCAATGGTCTGACTCAGTATATGACAGCTTCCTATGTGTCTATGATATGGCCAAGATGCAACTTATGGCATGTCAGAAAAGGTTTACTGTGAGTCTGTGCCCCAACAGATCCATTTAACCCATGCTTTCAATCTCAACACCAATAAGATCACATGAAGAGGCTCTCGTTGCCTGAACCACATGTTTATTAAATTGTAGGTATTTTGATTTGCCCTGTTTTCTCTCTTTCACATCGTTTGGATGCTTCTGGTTAAAAACTACAGTCATCCCTCGCCAACCATGAGGGTTCTGTTCCTGGAAAACTTCACAGTTGGTGAATTTGCTGTAGACGAGCAGAAGGGAAACATTGGAAACGGGGGATTTGGGGAATTGTGGTCACAGAAGGGCTGAAAAAAAAAAGGAAAAACAGGAAGGAAGGAAGGAAGGAAGAATTTATTTATTACATTTTATATCCCGCTCTTCCTCCAAGGAGCCCAGAGCGGTGTACTAAATACATAAGTTTCTCCTCACAACGACCCTGTGAAGTAGGTTAGGCTAAGAGAGAAATGACTGGCCCAGAGTCACCCAGCAAGTATCATGGCTGAATGGGGATTTGAACTCGGGTCTCCCCAGTCCTAGTCCAGCACTCTAACCACTACACCCCCTGACCCCCTGGCAATGACCCCTGACCCTGGAAATGATACCCTATCCCCTCAAAATCACCCCAACCCCCCAAAATCATCCCCTGACCCCTGGAAATGACCCCCTGACTCCCAGAACTGACCACCCCAAATTACCCACAAACCCAAAATTTAAAAACCTGCAAAACCATGGATACTCAGGTCACGGTTGATGAGACCAGTGACAATTTCCTGGTCTTGGATACTCAAATCCGCAACTGGGAAACCCACAGTTGGATAAGGACTACTGTACGTGCTCCAGTTTAGTAGCTTGTAGCTTGGGTTGTTATTTTTCTCCTTTTCAAATATTAGCAATCAAATTAAATTGAAATCTGTGGTGGAAAAATCTTCAAGTAGTTACATAGATATTGAGTTTCCTAAATGAAACTCATTGTCTGAGTTTCCTCTTTCAACATTTCTAAATAAATTATCCGTTTATTAGTTTGGGGCTTCTAAGCATGATCAATCAGGACTTAAAGCACAGATGGGGTGACAGACTTTAAAAAAACCAAAAACCATCAAAAGTGCACCAAGGAACTGCAATCAATATTGTAATTGTTTCTTTTTTTCTTGTTTGCCTGGGGCAATGGGAAACCAGCAGATGGGGAGAGGGAGAATTTTCTCTGTTCCAGTCTTCCTCCTTGCTGTGTTGCTCGACATTCTTATCTTTGTTTTCTGTCTGAGTGTGATGCACCAGAATGAACACCAGGTGCCCATTTAATTAAATCTGTTCCAGGGAAGGAAGAAGAGCTGGTTTGGGGGTACATGGTAAAATACAGCTTCTGCCAGGACCAGGACCAGGGGCAGACCTTTCATGAGGCAAGGTGAGATGGCTGTCTCTGGCGGCAGTTGATTGGAGTGCCAGCAGGGCGGCAAGATACTCCATGCTGCCACCTTCAAAGCAGATCTTGAGGACCAATCAGAAAATTGCAGGTTTTCGGGCGCAGAGCTATGACGCAAGCGGCCTGTGCCCAGCTCCAGCACGGCGGCCCCTCTCACCCTGTCCCTGCAGCTGATGTCAGACGCAGGGGCTAGCCACGCCCCCACGTCAGAGGCAGGGGGCGTGGTCTGGCGCCCAAATGGAGCCACGCGGCTCTGTTCGGCAGTACGAGCTGGCCCCCAAGACCTGCTCTTCCCTGCCAAAGTCAGGAGGGAGCTGCTCCTGGCCGATCTGCACACGCAACATTGGCCGTCCAACTCCCGAATGGAGTTGCGTGGCTCCATTCGAGAGTTAGAGCCAGGACAGCACTGTGTTTGCGGCGCGGCCAGGAGCAGATCTTCCCTGCCTTAAAGTCAGGGAAGAGCCACTCCTGGCCGCGCCGCAAACACAGCGCCGGCCATTTAACTCCCGAATGGGGCCCCGCGGCCCCGCTTGGGAGCTAAACCAGCACCCACCGCGTCTGACGTCAGACGTAGGGTGTGTGTGTGTCAGAACTGCGAGGCCTGGTCCCTGATTGTCGGTGGCTCAGATTCTCTGAACCCATTCGCCCAATGGGGGCTCCGCCCCTGCAGGTTTTACAAAGAATACCGCTCCTCCCACATTGCCAAGCTTATAAGAGACGTAACAAGAGAAGAGGAGACCTCCCTTCTACCTGTCCCCTGTGCCATTTCCCAAGCCTGCAAAGGGTGGTTTTGAAAAGCGGGATGGTCCCTCCAGGGTTTTGCAGCAAGGCAGCATTTCGTGCTTCACCTCAAGGGCCACAATACCTTCAGCCACCCCTGGGATCATCCATGACTTCTGGAAGTGCTACAGCTCAAATGGCCACACAAACCGTGTGTGCACAAGGTGCCAGGCCCAGTTCCCATAACTAATAAGGACTGGGGAAGCTATTCAATGGAAGGAGGTAGATGGGCCGATGGATCTGACTTCGTATGAGGCAGTTTCATGTGTTCATGTGAACTTGTGACTCCACGATGTAAACCACCTGATTTCTGGCTTCACAGAGATGGGGAATGTTTTGGAGGGCAATGCTAGGGCAGGCTGCTTTTAATGACAATGCTACAAAGGCATATATTCCTCAATCTATCAGGGACTGGCTGTGGAATACAAATACAAATATGACGAATATTTCTAAACCACTTTTCAACAAAAGTTCCCTAAGTAAGTAAAATGGCTCACTGTCCCCAAAGAGCTCACAATCTTTTAAAAAGGAACATAAGATGGACACCAGCAACAGCCACTGGAGAGATGCTGTGCTGGGGATGGATAGAGCCAGTTGCTCTCCTCCTGCTAAACATAAGAGAACCACCACTTTTAAAAGGTGCCTCTTTGCTCAGTTGGCAGGGGAGAACCCCCTAGGGCCCTGCCCAACTCTGTGGCTCTGCTATTCTGTTAAAAAGGCTCCATGTGCAAACTGAATGTTAAAAACAGAAGCTTGTGAATTGGCATATGTTGTGGTGGAGGAAAAGACTGATGAAAAAGTCTCAGGGTTTTGTTTTTTTTTGTTTTTGCACTCATACACAATCATGTTGCAGCTTTGGTTTGGTCAATAATAGCAGTCAGTCTCAAAACATAGACAAGGAAGAAGTGTCAAAGAATTGATCGGTTTCTTCAGACCCTGTCTTTCTGAAACATTCTGCCACCATTGATGCATGCTGATCAAAGGAAACATGCCCAGACAACACTTGATGGAGTCAGAGAAACTTTTCCATTTCACAGAACTACTTTTGAAAAAGGAGATTCAAGTTCATGGGAGAACAAACTGCAGCTTATGATTTGAAATGGATAATGCTTATTTATTGTTATTATTTTATTTGAGGGACAAGGCTTCATCTCCCCCCCCCCAATCAATTAAAAAAATGTGAATATTTCTATGCTCCCCAGAACCCTTGAGGCAAGGATGACAATAAAGCTGAAAACAGACATGGCTCAAGTTAATGGTTGTTGCTGTTGGTGGGTTAACATAGGCAAAGAGGCCTGCCCAGTTATTAAGCTCATCACTTGAAGCACTTCTCTCGGTACCCCCACCTATGGAGCTTAGATGGGAGGCGACTAGAGACAGAAAATCTATTCACATGAGCAGCCCAACCCAGGTTAAGGCAGACCAGCCTGGGTTGGGCTGCTCATGTGAAGCACCAGGACCACCCTCAATCCCAGCATTTCCACTCCTACTAGCCCAACTTTGTAACTTGGCCCTTAACTGGCATTAGAGGGCACAAGCATGCCCTCAACCCCTGTTCTGGAGTAACATACAAACATAAGAACAGCCGTGCTGGATCAGGGCCAAGGAAGCCCATCTAGTCCAGCATCCTGTTTCACACAGTGGCCCACCAGATGCCACTGGGGAGCCCACAGGCAAGAGGTGTGTGCATACCCTCTCTTCTGCTGTTGCTCCCCTGCAACTGGTATTGAGAGGCATCATGTCTCTGAGGCTGGAGGTGGCCCACAGCCACCAGACTAGTAGCCATTGATAGACGTCTCCTCCATGAATCTGTCCAAGCCCCTTTTAAAGCCATCCAGGCTGGTGGCCATCACCATATCCCATGGCAAGGAATTACATAGAATAATTATGTGCTGTGTGAAAAAGTACTTCCTCTTGTCGGTCCTAAATTTCCCGACCTTCAGTTTCATGGGGTGACCCCTGGTTCTAGTGTTGTGAGAGAGGGAGAAAAAATTCTCTCGACCCACCACTCCATACATAATTTTATACACTTCAATAATTTCTCCCCTTAGTCACCTCTTTTCCAAGGTAAGGGCCCCAGATGCTGTAGTCTATGCTCCCAAGGAAGGTGCTCCAGGCCCCTGATCATTCTGGTTGCCCTCTTCTGCACCTTTTCCAGTTCCACAATACCCTTCTTAAGATATGGTGACCAAAGCTGTATGCAGTACTCATGTGTATGCTCGGGTTGCATGCAGCCCAAGAAGGCACGGAGCCGGACTCTTGAGGTATGGGGATCCCGGAATGCTCTTGAGGGGGAATCCCTCAATACCAAAGGTTGGGAAACACACCCACCCACCCCACTGCCACTGCCACCGCCACCACCAGGTACTCTTGAGGGGGAATCCCTGAATTCACCATGCTGCTCAGGTGATGCATCTTGCTATTCCTGGAGGCTGGGACTCATTTTCCCGGCCTTCAGAGATCTGCATTGCTTGGACAATGGGATTGTGTGGGCACATGAGCTGTGCACCACACACTGCTTTGTTGTTCATTTGAGGGGACCATGCCTTCCCTCCACCTGCCCTCCCCACCCCAGAAATGGTTGTGTGCTTGACTTAGAGCCTTTTCTGCAATATTACCTTGGTTGTGGTACACCCTCCCCAGGTATGTTCATCTGGCACCCTTCCTGCTGAGGTTTAGACACTATTTTATTCGCCCTGAGCTTTTGATGAGCATCAATGTTGTTTTTTTAATGGTGCTTCTCAAAGAATTATACTATTTTAGTGTTATTTTATTATGCAATGTCATTTTATTGATTCTGTATTTGATATTTTCTAATGATTTGATTCCATTTATTATGCTTGCTGACATCCAGATTCATGAAGTGCTTGAGAAATGAACGAACACTCGCTCTCTCTCTCCCACAACTCTAGAACCAGGGGGTCATCCCATGAAACTGATGGCCAGGAAATTTAGGACCGAAAAAGGGAAGTCCTCCTTCACACAGTGCATAATTGACCTATCGAATTCTCTGCCATGCAATGTGTCATTTCTGAACCTGCCTTCTTGTCAATCAGAACTCTGTTTTGCTTCTCCTGAGAAGCTTGACACTGGCCGAGTTAGCACGTAATGGGGGACCACAGTAGGAGAGACCTACGGTTTCCTTGGATGTTATGTCCAAACCAAGCCAACTGCAGTCCTGTCAGAAGTGCAACCGGGAGTCGCAATGACGAGACTCCAGTTTGAACCCCCAGTTTGGAGTGAGTTTCACTGCTCCAGCTGAGGGTTCAGGGAGCCTCCTTTTCATCTGAATACAGCACTGGGGGCTGCATTTGAACATTGCTCAAGCACTTCACAAAGAGAGATTGGGGGGTGGGTGGGAGGAGAGTCTGGAATCACGGCTCCATGGGACCCAAGGTTCCATGTTACATGTTAATGCGGCCACTGATATGTGATATTCAAAAATCGTAAGAAGTTTTTCATACCATGTGCAGTATCTGAATATTGGCTGGCATGATGAGGAAAAATTATTCCAAGTAGTCCCATTCAAATTAAAAGGACAAGTTAGACATTGCCTTTTCATTTCAATGGGACTATTTGGAGTAATTTTCCTCATCATGTAAGGTACTATCACTTAAGAACTGCTATCTGCTGCGGATCAAATTGTGGTTAAAGGAACCGTCATACACGCTGTTTCAAAAGTTGTGAACCCTAGGACTTACTTCTGAGCAATGTGCGGAGGATCAAGCTGCACCTTTAAATCCCATTGATTTCCAGAGGGCTTGGGTTCTCCCAATGTTTTTCTCATTGCTGTGTCCCCATAAAACTATGGTGTGTGTGTGTGTGTGTGTGTGTGTGCACTCGCATGCACATAAAATTTCATTTTTAAAAAGCATTCCTTCTATACATCTGGAAATAAGGCCAGAGAAATGAGGAACATAGGAAAAGAGAGCCTGAGCAGAAAGTGGTGTTGGAGGAAAAACTTCACACAGGGCCTAGGAACAGGCAGAGAGGCTCTGTGCTACTGGCAATAGGGAAAATCAAGGGAGATTTGGAGGACAAGGGCTGTAGACCAAAGAACTTCATGTATTGATTTACACTAGCCAGTCTTTGGTTTCAGAGCTCTAGTATACAGTATAATCACAACCCAAGAATGAACGATGCTGCCAGAGCAAATATAGGTAGAGTGAGTTATTCACTGATGATAACCAAGGGAAGAAACTTCTGGTGAGGCTAAGCATCCCAGCTGTTGCTTTGGTGAGGGGGTAAAAGATCTCACACTTCATCTGTTTGTCTGGGAAGAAAATAAGTGTTAACAATGCAGAAAAGCATCGGGATCAATATCAGAGAGAGAATTGTTGCTGCGGCAGTGCCGTGCATTTATTTCTGCACAGCAGAGACCCGCTTAAAAACATCGGGAGACAAAACTCTCTAACAAGGCTGGAATAAACAGCACTGAGCCTAACGGCAGCATACCAGAGACTGGGTGACAAAAGTGCTGGCAATGCAAAGTAAAGCAGACCTGTCGCTGAATAACCAGGATTCTGTGGCTGCTGCAGCTGCATATAATATGCAATGGCTGGAGCAAACACAAAGGGAAATGTTGTCCAAGGCATAGCTAGTTGGCTCATTAATTGTCTACCCTGGATCCCTCAGCGATGGATAGTTATAGGCCAATCTCCAATCTCCCCTGGCTGGGCAAGGTAATCGAGAGGGTGGTGGCTAACCAGCTCCAGGTGGTTTGGGAGGAAACTGATTATCTAGACCCATTTCAAACTGGCTTTAGAACGGGCTATGGGGTTGAGACAACCTTGGTCGGCATGATGGATGACCTTTACCGGGAAATCGACAGAGGGAGTGTGACTCTGTTGGTTCTCTTGGATCTCTCGGCGGCGTTTGATACCATCGACAATGGTATCCCTTTGGGTCGCCTGGGGTAGTTGGGAATAGGGGGCACTGCTTTGCAGTGGTTCCATTCCTGTCTCTCGGGTAGATCCCAGATGTTGGAGCTTGGTGACAGTCACTCCTCAAGCAGGAGCTGTTATGTGGAGTCCCTCAGGGCTCCATTCTGTCACCAATGCTTTTCAATATCTACATGAAACCACTGGGTGAGGTCATCAGGAGATTTGGTGCTGGGTGTTATCAGTATACTGATGACACCCAAATCTACTTCTCCTTTTCATCTTCAGGAAATGGCACTCACTTTCTAAATGCCTGCCTACAGGCAGTAATGAGCTGGATGAGGGATAACAAATTGAAGCTGAATCCAAGCAAGACGGAGGTGCTCATTGTGGGGGCTCAGAATCTGAGGAGTAAGTTAGATCTTCCTGTGCTGGATGGGATTACACTCCCCCAGAAGGAGCAGGTGCACAGCTTGGGAGTACTCCTGGACCCAGGGCTCACCCTGGTGTCTCAGGTGGAGGCCATGGCCAGGAGTGCTTTCTATCAGCTTCAGCTGATTCGACAGCTGCACCCATTCCTTGAGGAGGATGACCTCAAAACAGTGGTGCACCGGCTGGTAACCTCCCGGCTTGACTATTGCAATGCACTCTATGTGGGGCTACCTTTGTACGTAGTTCGGAAACTTCAGTTAGTTCAGAATGCGGCAGCCAGATTGGTCTCTGGGGTAACCTGGAGAGACCATATTATGCCTATTTTGAAACAATTGCACTGGCCGCCGATATATTTCCGGGCAAAATACAAAGTGCTGGTTATTACCTTTAAAGCCCTGAACAGCTTAGGCCCGAGTTACCTTAGAGAGCACTTCTTCTGCATGATCCCCACCACACATTAAGATCATCTGAGGAGGTTCGTCTCCAGTTACCACCAGCTCATCTGGTGGCAACTCAGAGGCGGGCCCTCTCTGTAGCTGCTCCGGGGCTGTGGAATGCACCCTGCAGAAATCCGTGATTTGAATTCTCTACTAGCCTTCAGGAGAGCCCTTAAAACATATTTCTTTGGCCTGGCTTTCCAGGGTTTTAAAATCTGTTTTAATATTCTAACCCGATTTGGGGTCTTTTAATCACTGTAATTGTTTAATTGTTGTTTTAAAATGTTTTTAAATTGTTAATTGTTGTTATATTATTTTTAATTTGTTTTAGCTTTTTATTGTTTTAGTGGTTTGTTTTAATTGTAAACCGCCCTGAGCCATTTTGGAAGGGCAGTATATAAATCAAATAAATAAATAAATAATAAATACAGGCAGAGGGGATCAAGCTAGATTCCATCTTGCACAGTCCTGATTTTGTCCATTGACTTGCTCCAGGCTGCTTCGGCCTGCTTTAGCTCATCATGGAGGCATGATTAATTTGGGCACATATTGTCCAAATTCCCTAGGGCTCATCGAAGAAGTTCAACATCATAGACCTTTTGAAGGAGTTGGAATTCTCAGGAGGTATCAATCCTGAGGAGTATCAAGGGGAATAACAAAAACTTCTATAAGTACATCAGAAGCAGGAAACCTGCCAGGGAGGCAGTTGGACCATTAGACAATGAGGGATTATTAAGGAGGATATGGAGGTTGCAGAGAAGCTGGATTGAGTTCTTTGCATCTGTCTTCACGGCAGAGGATACTGAGCATGTACCTGTTTCTGAACCAGGCTTTTTAGGGATGGAGGCTAGAGAACTGAGTCAGATAGAAGTGACAAGGGATGATGTTCTAAACTGTCTGGAAAAACTGAAAGCTAACAAATCATCAGGGCCGGATGGCATCCATCCAAGAGTCCTCAAAGAACTCAAATGTGAAATTGCCAACCTCCTTGCTAAAATATTTAACTTATCCCTGAAATCGGGCTTGTGCCAGAGGACTGGAGAGTAGCAAATGTAACACCGATTTTCAAAAAG
Source organism: Hemicordylus capensis (assembly GCF_027244095.1). Taxonomy (NCBI): domain Eukaryota; kingdom Metazoa; phylum Chordata; class Lepidosauria; order Squamata; family Cordylidae; genus Hemicordylus; species Hemicordylus capensis. The sequence goes on along the minus strand of NC_069660.1, from coordinate 315,345,215 downwards.
GGATCCAGGGGCTATCCAGGAAATTACAGGCCAGTTAGCCTACTGTCCGTTCCAAGCAAATTGATGGAAAGCATCCTCAAGGATAAAATTGTAAAGCACCTAGCAGAACAGGCCCTGCTGGGAGTGAGCTAGCATGGCTTCCGCAAAGGTAAATCTTGCCTCGCCAACCTTTTGGACTTCTTTGAGAGTGTCAATGAGTGTGTGGATCAAGGTGATCCAGTTGACATAGTCTAACTGGACTTCCAAAAAGCTTTTGACAAAGTTCCTCATCAAAGACTCCTGCGGAAACTTAGCGGTCATGGGATAAGGGGACAAGTACATGTGTGGATTGCTAACTGGCTGAAAGACAGGAAACAGAGGGTAGGTATAAATGGAGAGTTTTCACAATGGAGGGAAGTAAGAAGTGGGGTCCCCCAGGGATCTGTACTGGGATCGGTGCTTTTTAATTTATTCATAAATGATCTAGAAGCAGGGGTAAGCAGCAAGGTGGCCAAATTTGCAGATGATACCAAACTCTTTCAGGTAGTGAAATGCAAAATAGATTGTGAGGAGCTCCAAAAAGATCTCTCCAAATTGGGGGAGTGGGCGACAAAATGGCAAATGCGGTTCAGTGTTGTCATGTGTAAAGTGATGCACATTGGGATGAAAAACCCCAACTTCAAGTATATGCTGATGGGATCCAAGCTGTCGGTGATGGACCAGGAGAGGGATCTTGGGGTCATGGTGGACAGCTCGTTGAAAGTGTTGACTCAATGTGTGGTGGCTGTGAAAAAGGCCAGTTCTATGCTGGGATCATTAGGAAGGGGATTGAAAATACAACGGCTAACATTATAATGCCCTTATACAAAACTATGGTGCGACCACACTTGGAGTACTGCGTACAATTCTGGTCACCACATCTTAAAAAGGACATTGTTGAACTGGATAAGGTACAGAAGAGAGCAACCAAGATGATCAGGGGCCTAGAGCACCTTTCTTATGAGGCAAGACTACAACACCTGGGGCTTTTTAGTTTAGAAAAAAGATGACTGTGGGGAGACATGATAGAGGTCTATAAAATCATGCATGGTGTGGAGAAAGTGGAGAGAAAGAAATTCTTTTCCCTCTCACACAACACTAGAACCAGGGGTCACTCCATGAAATTGATTGCCAGGAGGTCTAGGACCAACAAACGGAAGTACTTTTTCACACAACGCATGATCCACTTGTGGAACTCTCTGCCACAGGATGTGGTGACATCCAACAACCTGGATGGCTTTAAGAGGGGTTTGGATGACTTCATGGAGGAGAGGTCTATCAATGGCTACTAGTCGGAGGGCTGTGGGCCACCTCCAGCATCAAGGGCAGGATGCCTCTGAGTACCAGTTGCAGGGGAGCAACAGCAGGAGAGAGGGCATGCCCTCAACTCCTGTCTGTGGCTTCCAGCGGCATCTGGTGGGCCACTGTGCGAAACAGGATGCTGGACTAGATGGGCCTTGGGCCTGATCCAGCAGGGCTGTTCTTATGTTCTTATCAGCACTCCGCCTAGTCAGCAGCCGTCAATCAGTTCCATGCACTCTGCGAGCGACTGCTGCATCTCAACTGCGTCTCAACTGCGTCTCAACATGACTTGGTCACGCCGCTTCTCACACCTGTGTGCCCTGGGAGATAACACTGGCAGCAAGAGTTCCTCCTGGGATTCGTCACTCTGTTCTGCCTCCTGCACCAAGCCCTCCTTCTGGCCCATCTTGAGTGCCTCCTCCCTCCGATCACAGAGCTGGCCCTTGGAATCCTCCGGTAAATTCACAGTCTCCCACTCCTCTCCCAAGTCCTCAAACAAAGGTCTGACACTCACACACGTTCACACTCCCCTCCTCCTACCTTGATGTTTGGAAGCACACAGCCAATCAAGAATGTGCAGGGCTATCCTGCCCTGGCTGGGCACTTCTCCTACCCTAATGGTGGTTGTGTGAACAGGCCTATTGACTTTCACATATCAGAATATATTTGTTTAAGTTGTTGTTAATTTATTGTTTAAATTATTTTATATCGGTGCATTTCAATTTCTTTTCTACTGCAGCAATGTCCACCTTGTGAAGTCAGAAGGTAGTGCCTGAGAAGCATTTACAGTGTGATCCTATGCATGTGTACTTGGAGATTGTTCATTCTGTGTTCAACAGGGCTTATTCCCGGGCAAGCGTGAATAGGATCACGGGATTCATGCAGCAGCCATCATGTTGCTAGCACAGAGAAAATGTTGATTCCCATTGCTTGCAAACCACCCACATCCCAGGGAATTTATGAAGACTGCTTTTAACTAATGTATGATTTTTTCACTTAGGTCCATCAAGGATCACCGTGAAAGTTGCCATCAAAATGGAAAAAAATAATCGACAGCATTTCAGATCACATCCACCTTCACTTTGTCATGCATTGATCCTTAAGCAAAGATTTCTGTGCCATTTTTCTTACCCCTCTACAGTTGTTTGTTCTTCCAGAGCAGTTTTCTTATAATAGATGTGAAAGCAATAGAAGGCATGAAGGGAGACATTGAGATTGTGTGTTAGATGTGAGCAAAATCTCAGTAGTACCATTGAGCATATGAAGGTGCCTTATTTTTGTCAAAGCATTGGTCCACTGAGAAGACCATCTCTCATGGTATCCATCAATCTAACCTCTGAATTTGCTCTGCATCCTATCCCCAATATTAGATTGGTGGATTCATGGGACAGGGTCTTCTCAGGGCTGGCACCTTGGTCTCTGCAACTCCCTTCTCTGGAATGCCTGTCTCAACGTTTAGGACAGAGATTCTCAACTTTGAGTTCCCAGATTTGGTTGGACTACAACTCACTTATCCAAGCCACAATCGTGTTTGTGGCTTGAGATAGGGGAGTTGTAGTCTAACAAATTCTGAGGACCCAAAGTTAAGAACACATGTTTTCAAATAATTCTAAAAATGGCACCTTTTAGACAAGCTTTTAATACTGCCTGATATTACTTGCACTGACTGCTGCTGACTTGATGGTATCTTGTGCTAATTTAGTTTTAAAGCAGACTATTAATAGTAATTTAATGCCGCAGACTATTTAATGCCGCAGACTATTTAATGCCACAGACTAATAATTTAACACCGCAGACTATCACTTGGTAGGGTTGCAATGAAGCCCTTGGAAAGGATATTTAGATACCGTGTTGTGTCTACACCTACAATGATTAGAATCGTTTGGGCCATGGTTTTTCTCATAACACTCTATGGATGTAAAAGCTGGACTTTGAAGAAGCAAGATAGAAAAAGCATTGACACTTTTGAACTTTGGTGCTGGAGAAGACTTTTGAGGATACCATGGACAGCCAGGAAAACAAACAAATGGATCCTAGAACAAATCAATCCAGAATTTTCACTCAAGGCACAAATGACCAGTCTCAAACTATCATACTTTGGACACATTATGCAAAACCCCAGCTCCCTTGAGAAGTCCATAATGCTGGGAAAAGTGAAGGCAAGAGAAGAAGAGGATGTGGACTCAATTACCCCAGCAATGAATGCACCACTCAGAGACCTTAAAGGCCAAGCTGAAGAAGACAGATCATCCTGGAGAGAATATATCTATGTGGTTACTAAGAGCTGACACCGACTTGATGGCACTTAATCAATTAATAGATTTATTTACGAGCTTTTTGTTAACATTTTTATTGCTTGTTGGCTGATTTAGAAGATCACTAAAAGTCTGATATAAATGGAAATATAAATAAAGAAATGCATTTAGCCCATCTCCCTAGCACACTGCTTGATGCAATAGTGCAGGAAGTGGAACAGGAAATTATATAAAGGCAGTAGAGTACAATGCTGGGCACTACAGAAAGAGCACTCTGTGGACCCTGTGGAAAACAGTAGAGGACTAGATGCTCTATAAAGTATTGATTGTATTCTGTTGCCCTTTCATCATTTCCTCATCCACTTCCTTCTTTTTATTGCTAGCCCAGCAAGGAAAGTAGGAAGGTGTGTGCCACGTTGAGAGGAGGTATTGTCAGGGAATCCCCGAAGAGCTGCTCTGAGAGTGGCAGATGGCTGAAGAAGGAAGGTAGTGGCTGGAGGCCTCCCCCAAAATTTGCCTTATGGAGGAACCACAACGCCTGGCTCGCAAAGATGAAGCAAACAGAAGTCACTCAACAACCACTGCAATATTTTTTTGTTTCCCTCCTTTTCCAGGAGGGACACCCTAGGATGATTTCTTTTGGGGGAACGGGAGTAATGTGTGGTGTGTTTGCAATATCTGATTATTTACAGATATGCAACTGAGGCTATATTTCAGAGATGAAAGCACTAGCACAATGCCAGCAGTCCTAGTCCAAAAACACATCATCCCCCCGACTGCTGCCCCTAAACTGCCAACCAGAAATCTTGTAGGAGTTTTCCTTTCAGCTAGCTCCCAAATGCAACACTATTCAATCTTCCTCCAGTCAAACTGAAACTGCAAAAACTGCCCCATGAAGCTCTGTTTGTATCTTCCACCGTGTTAGGAATGTGTGACACATTCTGGAAGGCTGGAATAGCGAACAGTCAGCTTAATGAGGCACCTTAACCATGGGGAATGGTCAAGCCCACTGAGAGATACTTGCCCAAGAGAGCATATCTGTAAAAATAACATTGATTTCTCTGAATTCCATCTCACTTCTTTCCTGGCTCGACTTGCTTCAGCGTAGTGGTGCAGAAGATGCAGTTCATAACTCCTAGTGACAGGCGCGATATTGATATCCACCAAAGTGCCGGAGGGGAAAGAGAAAATAAACACTTGATAAAAGTATGATTTAAGATTAATAGTTGTCTTGTGAAGATCCATGATAAAACATCCCATAAAGAGATTACTTGCCCGCAGTACCAAAAGGCCCCTGCAGTCATGGCTGAGTGAAGCCGAAAAGAGAGAAGAGAAAGTCTCATTTCAGAACAGGTTTATCTCAGTCAGAGAATCAGCCTTGCTGCCCCAGGCAGAAATAGTGCATTACCTCGCGTGAAAACACTGTGACCCAGAAGTAATTAAATGGTGGTACTTTATAGGAATGCACAGGGCTCATGGTTTGGATCCAAATTGGATTTCAGAGAGGAGACCATTCAGGATGTCTCATGATTTCCATCTTACCTAGATGCTCACCACACATGTGCAGGAGCATCAAAACCATCTGTGTGGCTTCCATAGTGCCCTCTGAGGAGATGTCCAAGATGTCTAAAAAGAATGCTTAGCTTTTATTTACAAGCCCCTTCTTGAGAATTCTAAGCACTTCATCTCTTGGTTCAAGAATTCTTAGAACAATGGGGTGGGTCAGTTTTGTGCTCTCCCCTGACTGAAGACAACCTAGCGAGATCATCAAAGCTGAGATGAGATTTGGACCACCAAACCTCCCAGTTCACAGCTCTTAACCATTCCAGACCCTGAAGCGTAGCTGTGATGTCATCAACAAGTGCCAGGGACTATGAGCATTCCTCTGGCATAGGCCGGATGCCCAATATTTCATTAGTCTGGATTAATATTTTGGATGTAATCTGCTCAACTAATTCTAAATTATTCTAAATTAATTATAAATAATATTGAAAGGAATGAAACTCTCTCTCTCTCTCTCTCTCCCTCCCTCCCTCCCTCTCTTGCTTCTTAAGGTAGGTGTGGTTAAGACAAAAGTCTTTTAGGGGTGCACCCAAATAAAAACAAAAATAAAATATGTGCTGTGATAATACTCCTAGCATCTAGTCTGCCTTAACTTGGCTAAAAACCTATGTGTGGGCAGCTGTGCTGGAGAATATGTACGGACTCTGCATAATCCATAGTTTCAGAGGCTGGGAAAATGAGTCCCAGCCTCTGTTGCTCCGCACTGCTCCTGGAAGTGCAGGTCATGTGGATGTGTGGCTTCAACACCAAAAGGATAAAGAGGGATCATCTGGAGCAGGGGTTCTCAACCTTGAGTCCCCAGATGTTGTTGGACTTCAACTCCCATAATCCTCAACTGGGATCGGCCACTGGGGCTGGGGATTACAGGAGTTGAAGTCCAATAACAACTGGGAACCCAACGTTGAGAATCTCTGGTCTGGAGGAAGGTAGGTTGAACCCTGCCTTTCCTTTGCCCGCCCTCCCCGCCGCCCACCCGGTCATGTAAATGGGCTCAATATGTTACAAACTACAGGGATGAGCCAGTCTCTGATACATCCCAGCTTTCTCTCCTGGAGCATGCCTAAACATTTTCCCCTTGGCTGCTCTTATGGGATGGCATGAAAAACATCATGGCACCTGAAGGGGAGAGACTGGAACATACCACCTTTAAAAAAAAAGTTTTGTTTTTTAAAAAATAAATGTGCCATTAATCATCCATTATCTCCAAGAATGAGGTAGAAATTGACATGCAGATCACATAGGGCCTAATGATGAAAGTCTGCATAAATGCCATTTGCCTAGCTTACAGTCACTTCAAACAGCTCTGTGCTATAGATCCTCTGGATGCACTGTGTGCTTCAAAGAGTTTAATTTATTCCAGCCACTCAGGGCCTCCTCATAGAGTCATTCTACCTTGGACATTGGGGTCCCTCTGCTCCCACACTGCAGCTGGAGATGGACTGCAGCTGCCACTCAGGTAGCCACCTGAGGAACAAACTAAAACCAGAAGGTAGAGCAATGTGGTGGATGTGCAGAAGGGAAGAGCCCAAAGCGTCAGGGTGGGGGATAAAAGGGAGGAGAGGTTCTGCCAGTGGCGGGAGGGAGTTTTGCCACTGGTGTCATGGCTCTGGGTCCAGAAAGCCTTCACTGGGAGGAGAACCCAAACAGTTCAGTGGGTGAGTCAGGGTGGGAAGCCCCAGCCCTGTGGGTTCTGCCCCCTCTGCTATGTCCAGAGGAGGCACCCCAACTGACCTCAGACATGTGGGGGGGGGGCTCATTTGATGACCAGCCTGCCAAGGTAGAGCCACCACCCCCATTGCCGAAGCCAGTGCCTGCAGAACAGGGCATTGCGCCTTAAATTCTGCCAACTTGTGCAGGAAAGAGGGCAGAGCTAAAGACCAGAGTCAGGGAGAAAGACTATTTCAAGGCCCAGCTGAAAGTCACTCCTCACTGAAACAACATCCTCCTATCTGTGGGCAGATACCCTGCAGGCAGCCTCATAGCACAGACGCCCTTCTAAACTATGGTAGGTATGGCATAGAGATCAGTCTTGTCTTCAGATTTGTTTTTCAAGGAGCATAAAATTACCTAATCTTTCTGACAAAAGCACAGTGTGGGAAAGGACCAAAATCCTCCCTTTGCTCAATAAAGAACATAAATACTGGCTCACATCTCACTGAAATGCTACAATTTTGGTGTGTGTGTGTGTGTGTGTGTGTGTGTGTGTGTGTGTGAATGTGTGTGTGTGTGTGTGAGAGAGAGAGAGAGAGAGAGAAATTATTATCTTTATGAGAAATGGAAATGCTGCCAGTAAAGTTTCATCTGGGAAATGGCACCGTGTTGGGAAATATTCTAGAAAACATCTTTCTAAGTGTCCCAAAGGATATTGGCAAGAATTGATACATAACTTTTACTGACTATTCCTTTCCGAAATGCACTAGGAATATTACATAAAATGCTTTGACTGCAATCCAAAGAAAAGAAGCAGCACTGCGTATTTCCTCATGTGCTTGTGCAAATTCCTGTATGAACCAATCCTGTGCATCAGGAAGAGCTTGATGTTTCCTTGTGTAAGGTTCTTGTGTGCAGTACTTGCACAAGGGGGAAAAAACCCAGTGTAGTTTCTCTGCAGAGAAGACTTGGCAAATGACTTTTCATTCACAACACACCCTCTGCTGAGGCAGGGTGCCGGCACAGCCTGCTGATTAGAGATATGGGTGCAAGCGTGCTTGGGACGTCTAAGCATGATTACAGATGAATGGAAGCCCCAAGCAGGAACAGCCTGGCTGAGTCTCTCTGGGGGTGGAACTTCCGAACCAACTTGGAATACTGTAAGCATATAGAGTGGGGATTAGTTTGGGTGACTATACATTGATACAATCAAGAGTCAGGAGCCAGAGGGTCAAGAGAGGATCTGAAAGCCAGTAAGATACTGGAGGTCAAGCTGAGTAGTAGTCAAGAGCCAGAGGGTCAGAACAGGAGCCAAGAGTCATACATAAGCCAAGGAGCATACCAAGCAGACCATCAGGAGAAGTAGCAGGACAAAGAATATAAGCCCTGCTGGATCAAGCCCAAGGCCTTTCTAGTCCAGCATCCTGTTTCACACAGTGGCCCATCAGGTGCCTCTGATAAGCTCACAGGCAAGAGGTGAGGGCAGGTGTGGAGGGAGGAGGCCAGTGGTGTCCTGGGTACAGCTCGCCACCACGGCCCCCCCTAGCCATGCCCTATATGTCATATCAGCATCTTTTAAAGGCAGGGAGAGCTGCTCCGGCTGTGCTGTGAATGCGGAGCTGGCTGGATTTTACATGCAAATGGGGTACGTGGCCCCATTTGCAAGCAAACCATGCCCGATGTCTGATGTTGGGGTGTGACTGGGGTGTGAGGCGCGGCCCCTGAAATGTGGCGTCCTGTGTTATTCGGACCCGTTCGCAATATGGTGGCTCTGCCAGTAATGAGGGCACGCCCTCTCTCCTAATGCAACTCCCTGCAACTGGTATTTAGGGGCAACTTGCCTCTGACCCTGGAGGTGGCCTATAGCCAGCAGCCTAGTAGCCATTGATAGATTTGTCCTCCATGAATTTGTCTAAGCCCCCTTTAAAGCCATCCAAGCTAACAGCCATCACCACATGCTGTGGCAGATAATTCCGTAGGTTAATTATGCACTGTGTGAAAAAGTACTTCCTTTTGTTGGTTCTAAATTTCCTGGCCATCAGTTTCATGGGATAACTCCTGGTTCAACTGTTGTGAATGAGGGAGAGAGAAAAATATCTCTGTCCACTCTTTCTACTCCATTATACACCTCTAGGCCTGAACCATTTTTGGAAGGGTGGTATAGAAATCAAATCTCATTCATTCATTCATTCATTCATTCATTCATTCATAAAATAGTATATCTCCTCCAGTTGTCTTTTTTCTAATATAAAAACCCTCAGATGCTGTATCCTTGCCTCATAAGAAAGGTGCTCCAGGCCCATGATCATCTTGGTTGCCCTCTTCTGCACCTTCTCCAGCTCTACAATATCCTTGATAAGGTGACGAGAACAATACAGTACTCAGTACTCCAAATGTGGCCACATCATAGATTTGTATAAGGGCTTTATTATAATACTAGCATTCTTATTTTCAGTTCCCTTCCTAATGATCCCTAGCATGGAATTGGCCTTTTTCACAGCTGCCCCGCACTGAGTTGACACTTTCAGCTAGCTGTCCACCACGACCCCAAGATCTCTCCCCTAGTCATTTGCTGACAGTTCAGACCGCATCTGCATATATATGAAATTGAGGGGTTTTTGTCCTAATAAATTGAACCACATTTTCCATTTTGTTGCTCGCTCACCCCGTTGGAGAGATCCTTTTGGAGCTCCTAACAATCTATTTTAGATTCCACTACCCTAAATAGTTTAGTGCAAATTCAGTGCCACTTTGCTTCTTACCCCAACTTCTAGATCAGGCCTGCACAACATAAGGCCCGGGGGCTGGATTCGGCCCGCAGGGACTGTTTGACTGGCCCTCAGGTATCCTGCAGCAACACAGGAGCTGGGAACTGCTTTATAGCACCATTCTATGCATGTTTCTTCAGAAATATGCTCCATGGTGTGCCCAGTGAGGCTTGCTCCTATATAAGCATGCCTAGGATTGCAGCCTGAAAGCAACGGGGATACAGGGAGAGGAGAGGATTTTGCATTTGTTTGGGGCTGGCATTCATTCCAGGGGCCCCACTGATGAGCCGGGACAGGACTCATTTTCTGGCCACTATCCTTGTTTAAAACTATGGGTCAATTGACAGGGGGAATAGATCCACAAGTAACTAATAATATTTTTAATTTGAATGTAATGTTCTAAAAATTGACCTCAGCCCCTGCACACCAAATTGTTGATGGTTCCGGCCCACTAGGGCATTTGAGTTGTACAGCCCTGTTCTAGATAATGTATGAACAAGTTAAAGAGCACTGGTCCCTGTACAGATCCCTAGGAGACCCCACTTCTTACTTCCTTGTGAAAACTATCCATTTATTCCTACCCTTGGTTTCCTGTCCTTCAAAAAATTACCAATCCACACATGATCCTGTTCCCTTATCCCATGACTGCTAAGTCTACTCAAGAGCCTTTGGTGAAGAACTTTGTCCAAAGCTTTTTGAAAATCCAAGTATACTATGAGGCTATTCACATGACTGCGCAAAAGCCCAGCTGGCCTTTGAGTGGTTGTGAGGACCACTGGGAGCTGTGTGGCTCTCGGCAGTTATCGCACTTAATTCCCCTCGTTAAATGAGGTTAGCAGAGCAAGCACTCTGCTAACCCCATTTTGGTGATTGTGAGCCACCATGGTGCAGCTCCACACTGTGGCGACTCACAAGGAGACCCCCGCCCAGGAGACTTCAACAAGCCTCCTGGCCTTGGGGGGTCTCCTCAGAATGCCCAGTGAACTCTCACACAGCATCCTGGGACTTCCAGTGGCCAGGTGGCCCCTGATCCCTATCACCCCTACCGGCTCTGTGGCGGAGCCAGTAATTGTGTGGGTGGCTGATCCAACCGCTCAGGGACAGCTCCCTGCTCACGTGTGAGGAGAGCGGGCTAAGCCCAGTCTCCCCACAAACCACCTCTAGGTGCTTCACTTTGTGTGAACCGCCTCTAAATCCACTGGGTCACCATTATCCAGACTCTCTCAAAAAACTCCAAAAGGTTTGTGAGACAAGACTTGCCCTTACAGAAACCATGCTGGTTGTCCTTCAGCAAGGCCTGTTCTTCTATATGTTTAACAATTCTGTCCTGAAGTAGGCTTTCCATCAATTTACCCAGTTATTCTAATCAGCCTGTTTTTCCCCAAATCCTCCAGATCCCTTTTTGAAAATTGGAGTTACATGAGCTGCTTTCCAAACACACCAGCACAACAGGCCCTTGATACTGAGGCAAGGCCTGCTACAGCTTGGAAGCCTTTTATACTTCCTGCTACAGTGAGAGCTAATGGATAGCCCCCCTGGGTGGGGCTTGCCTGGAATCAACAGGGGGCAGCATCATGCATGACTTTGTATCAGGTAGGACATGACCCTGAAGACATATAGCAAGGCCATGGACATGCCATGGACATACACATCCTTCCCAGTGTGCCCTGCAACAGGAATTCCCAGATATTGTTGACTACAACTTCTACCATAGGTTCCTTTTTTGGAGAGACTGTGTCCTTGTGGGAATGGCGATGCTGAAGCAACAGGTTATGCACTTTTGTATTGCTCATTTTATCCTGATCTGCATCTTAGATTTATTGCTCCTCTTGTTTCTAGATATCCAAATAATTCTGATGAGTTTTATATAAACTTATTTCTTTCTGCTACATATACTGATGTCTCACATCTGGTGGCCAGATTCTGTACATCTGTGATTAAAACCCACCCACGGTGTGTCGCAGATGGTTAATACAGGCTCTTAATTTGTTTTGTTTTTATTTTGTCGTCTTATTCCATTTTATATTTTATGTAATAGTTCTGAATTCTTTTGTGTGTGTGTGTGTGTGTGTACACGCATGCACTCGTATCGATGTTCACTTTTGGGGACTCTTGTATATGGATTTGAACTGTGTGCTGATCTTTCATTGTAATAAATTGAATTGAATTGAACTTCCACCATACCTAACTACAATGGCTTTTGGCTGGGGATTATGGGAGTTGTAGCCAATAAAATATGAGTACCCCATTTACAGAATACATGGATCCTTCCGTCCACTTCTGGTGTGCGCAGTCACCTTTCACCTAGTCAGACCTGTGGTCCATCTAGCTCAGTATTGTCTACACAGGCTGGCAGCAGCTTCTCCAAGCTTGCAGGCAGGAGTCTCTCTCGGCCCTATCTTGGAGATCTGCTAGAGAGGGAACTTGGAACCTTCTGCACGCTAGCATGAAGATGCTCTTTCCATAGTGGCCCTATCCCCTAAGGGGAATATCTTACAGTGCTCACACACATAGTCTCCCATTCTAATGCAAAAAGGGTGGGCCCTGCTTAGCAAAGGGAACAACTCCTGCTTGCTACCACAAGAGAGAGCTGGTGTTGTGGGAGAGGAGAGCTGGTCTTGTGGTAGCCAGCATGACTTGTCCCCATAGCTAAGCAGGGTCTGCCCTGGTTGCATATGAATGGGAGACTTGATGTGTGAGCATTGCAAGATATTCCCCTCAGGGGATGAAGCCGCTCTGGGAAGAGCAGAAGGTTTCAAGTTCCCTCCCTGGCTTCTCCAAGATAGGGCTGAGAGAGATTCCTGCCTGCAACCTTGGAGAAGCCACTGCCAGTCTGTGAAGACAATACTGAGCTAGATAGACCAATGGTCTGACTCAGTATATGGCAGTTTCCTATGTTCCTATGTTTCCTATGACCAGCTCTCCTCCCTTATCATGTGGGGTGCAGGGAGCATACATAGTTTAAACTAGCATTTGTAGCATGGGTAGAATGGTGGTTTGACAAATGACCCTCCATGTGATTAACAAATAGTACCCTGGTGTGGCAGATGGAAAGGAAAGGATATGTAGGCTCAGGGAGTTGGGAAAGCCGATGAAGCATCATCAGAACCAGCCCCATTCCATTCTTATCAAAACTCTTGAAATTCTGAAGAAGTTTTTACCAAATGAGGAACACCCAAATTGTCTGCAATTTTTGTCTGAGATGGAAATTTGGTTGCCCCTCTGACTTACATGTGGCAACTATCAGGAGTGCTTTGACCTTCAGTCCTACTCCTACCCTGAGCATTTCTATTAAATGATCTAGAACTAGAGAGCAAGATCTCTCCTCCCCCCCCCACCTCTCTTTCCCAGGAGAAAAATGCTTCCAATTTATTATTTCTTTGATGAAAACGAATGGATTCCCTACTGCTATATGCCTTTCTGGTATAAAGCATATATTTGTCATCGCTTAAACCAACAACTGCATGAGAAGCCAGCAGGGCTCCCATTTAACCTCGTTTATCGGCATTCTCTGCAGAGGTATTAGGCATATTGAGTGCTAATGAATTATTTAGGACTGCTCTAGATATTAAGCGCTTTGCATTGTGGATGAACAGCCAGATAAACGCTTGCTAGGGTGGAATACAGGCTTTGGGACTGATCTCAGTAGAAAATGCATCTCTATGGGAAGGAAGGCTCCCCTAAGGGGAATATTTTACCATCAATGAAGTATCCCATTCATATGCAGCTAGGGCGAACCCTGCTAATCAAAGGGGACAAGTCATGCTTGCTGCCACAAGACCAGCTCTCCTCCAGCCCCAACCCTGCTTCTTCCCTGGCAACCACCTCCGTCCAGTGCGCCTCCTGGCTGACATCATCAGCAGGCATCGATTGGCCCACTGGCCCATTTGCCAGAGTCCAGCTGATCCCAGGCTGGCATTGACTTCTTCTGGACTCCTGCCTTGCTTCCCAGAACCCTCTCCATTGCCTCCGCTCCTGTAGTAAGTATGGGGTGCAGGCCAGCCGGCCAGACAGTGAGGCTGTTCCGACAATCAGGTGAAATCGGGCTAGGAGAGCCTAGCCCAATTTCACCTGACCGTGTGAACCACCAGGCTCGCAGGTGAGCCTGGTGGCCTCCAGGCGGTTGACCCGCCAAAGTACCCCTCCTCTTAAACCGGGTTTGTGGAGTGAGTGCTCCGCAAACCCTTTTTTTTTTTGCTTGTGAGTTTCCGCAGCATGGCTACTCACGAGTAGACCCCCGACCAGGAGGCTGAAAAGCAGCCTTCCAGCTCGGGGGTCTCTCCATCACAGCCCCCAAACTCCCCAGCTCCGGCTGGCTCCGTGACAGAGCCGGCAGTCGTGTGGGCGGCTGCTTCGGCTGCCCAAAGCAGACTGTCTGCTCCTCTGTGGGGAGAGAGGGCTAAGCCCACTCTCCCCACAACCCCCCTAGAGGCTCTTCACACAAATCATGTTAAGAGCCTCAGTGACTGCTCACTGGAGCTCCCGTTGATGCTGATACACTCAGCAGGAAAAACCTCAACATGAATTAAATATTTCAGAAGGATAGTAAACATAAATGCGGGTTCTGAAAACAAAACTCAATGAGGGATTGGGATCAAGCCTGATGCTGGTGCTGGCCCCACGCCTAGCCCCTCTTTTGAAGCCTTAGCCCCATTTTTGAACCTTTAGCTGATGTTAAGCAAAACTGTGGTTCTCTTAACCTTGGCCGGTGACCGTGTGCATAGTCGCTGTCGGCTTCAACAGCTTACCCCCGTCCCCGACCCACTGCCACTTCCAGCAGCAAGCTGGGGGTGGGGGGAGTAGCAGCTAAACATCCCAGGATTAGGGAGGGGACAAGTCCTCCCGCTCCCAGGTCTTGCCTTTGCCACACCAGCGCTCATGTGGGTGCGCAGTTTGGTGAAGGCATCAACAGACCCCTCTTGTCTGTTAGGAAAGGCAGGCAAGCTCCTGTCTTCCCCAAAGCCCATGAAAGTGGCGGTCGAAGTTTGTGTGCATGGCCTTATTATGCTCAATCCATCCTCCAACCTATACCTTTCAGAATGAATGGAACTAAGCAGAAAGTGTCACATTCATTCCGAAAATTCAAAGTAAATAGTGGCTGAAATACTAGTAACTTTTCATGCATGCAAGTTGCACAAGATATGCGCGCTGCACAAATGCAACATTTGTGCAAATGATGTTGAGCCCGTCACTCCCAATAGCCCATGCAAAGTTACCAGGCTAATTTACTGCTACGCAGTAGGTCACCCACACCTACTAAGGAATCCTTTATATAAAAGGGGAATGGTTAGTAGTGGTTATAGTGTTGCATACCAGCGACTTATTTATTTATTCATTCATTCATTCATTCATTCATTCATTCAGTTAGATTTATATGTCGCCCTCCTCCCATAGGACTCAGGGCGGCTTACAAGCAATAACATACAAAGCAACACAGTTCTATAAAATACAACATACATAACATCATAACCACAATCCCATACAGTACACCATGGATTACCAGATCACTCTATGACCAGCTATCTCAGCAACCGAACACCCAACGGAACATTTCCGTCTTGCATGCCTTATGGAAAGCCAACAGATTATGGAGAGCTCTGATATTATCCGGGAGACCGCGCCATAGAGCCGGGGCCACCACTGAGAAGGCCCTGGCTCTTGTTGATTGCAGTTTAACATCCCTAGGGCCCGGGATCACCAAGGCATTACTTGTGGCTGATCTCAGGACCCCGCGAGGGACTTATCGAACAAGGTGGTCCTGGAGGTATGGAGGGCCCATATCGTGTAGGGAGTTAAATGTTAAAGGACTTTACATTGAAGCTCTTCTCACAATCAGTGAGAAAAGCTTTGGGGCTAACTGCAGAGAGAATGGGCTGAGCAGCCTCTTGTAGCTGGGCGGCCAGTTCCAGGATGCCCTGCTTGAGCTGGGGAAAAAAGCATGCTGGGAATGTATAAAGCAAGCTGGGAAGGCCGAGGGGCCACTGAAGGACTTTCTAAGGCAGGGCGGGGGTGGGGCTTAATGTTTCCGAATTGAGCAATGGAGTCTTCAGTTGCCTTATTCATGTGTGTGCTGGTGGGTTTGGTGAAACAAATAGAGGTTCTGATCATCTGTGGCTGCTAGCGTAGGAGCTCTCCCACCTGAACCCACTCCCATATGGTCAAGTGAAAAGGCTCTGAGTCTGTTATTGAGTCTTTTTGTTTCTATACAGATGATTACAGATCTCCTTCTGCAATGAGAAGGTAAGCTCCCTGAATCTGAATTCCTACTTCATATGAAATTTGACTCAGTAAACCCTTTCTGAAATCCACTTTCAAATGTATATGTGGAGGGTTTGAATTTTCCATTCAGAGTTCTTCCAGAATTCTCTGCCATTATTAAAGAATGCACTTCTTGGATGAGAAACTTGCAAAAAAAAAACCCACCCTCTCTCTCTCTCTCCCCCCTGTTAGTTAATTGGTACCAGATGTGGAAATTGCGGCTGTCAAATGAATGGGCAGATTATATGTTTTTGATAACTGCAGATTCAGATATCTTTGAGAACAGCAGGGGAGGTGGGGAATGAAAGTTAGATCACAGAATTGCCCATGGGAAGTGATGGCTTTCATAGCTAAGCTAACAACTTCGGGAGAGAGAAAAACAATTTCTAAGCCCAAGGAGAGTGTCCAGACTTTGAACACAATTTTGAGCCTGAAAGGACTTGCAGTAGGAGACATCTGCATTCGGAAGTTTTCCCTTGAAATTATTCACTCTCAGCTAGACTTTTGTCTAAAAATAATAATAATGAGAGTCTACATATTATAATTGACAGAACTTTCCCCAAGTTCTTTGCAGCAGGGAAGAGAGCCTGCGGGAATTAGCGAAAGGCATTTCTCCTTTCGTTTCACCCTCTATTTCTGAAAGGAGAATTCACTGTGAAGATATGCACTCTGTCTGGCCGCATACAAGTTCTAAGCTCCTTGTCGACCTTGTACTTTGAACTTAGTACCGATGAATTCCAGGATTCAGGCTTCCTGGCATACTTTTGTAGTACCTACCCAAAAGTATAAGGCAATGATAGACAGAGGGAGACTATTCCAAGCTTCCAAAGAGAGAATGATTTCAATATTAGATTTTTGATAATTGTTGCAGCATTTGACCTATTTCTAATAGCTGGCATGGGGTAGCAAACACACAGGGGCGTAGCAAGGTTGGAGTGGGCCCAGAGACAAGATTTTAAAATGCCCCCCCCCTCACTGAAGCTCAGCTCATGAAGTAAATAAAGAAATCTTAAATGAGGCTGAATAGTGGTAACAACAAGCATAGTAAAATTGTGGCACATATAATCTATGTGCCACAATAGAACATCATCCTAAATTATTTTTTTAAAGGTTTTGTAAAATGTGGACGATGCAAGTCATTTAATGGTTCTAGAGAAAGACCTGCTGTTCTGGTAGCTCCAGGTCTTAACACTCACATCAATTTTGGAGGATGAATACAACTGAAAGAACCCCGGGCAGGTGTGCGGCTGGGGGAGTCAGTCATGTGACTTGCCTCTGGGGGGCCCCAAGGTCGTGGGCCCCCAGACAACTGTCTCCCCTTGCCCTATTATAGTTATGCCCCTGCAAACACACACACACACACACACACACACACACACACACACTATAGATCATGTGAACACTATTATTTAAAATCATAAAATGTATGCACTTACTCATTAAAACCTGATAAAATGGAAATTAATAAAATCCTACACAATTCCTATGTTGTACAAATACTAGTATGTTGTATCCAAGGTCCAATTTTGTGTCTAAAACTGTGATGAAGTTCCAAAAAGAGATAATTCATCCAAGAAGAAGATTGGTATCCCCAGAATAGTACAGAAATGTCCACATACGTGACACTCCAGAGAGAAATAGCCCATCAATTCCAGAAGAGAGCAGCCACACAGCATCCCATGAGTGTACGGAATAATAATGTCCTGAAAGGAGTTTCTTCTAGATTCTCAAAGCCAGCCAAATGCGTTCATTCATTCATTTAACTTACTTGTATACCACCAAAACTCAAGTCTCTGGGTGGTTGACAACAAAAGAATAAAAAACAACCAATTAAAAAGGTTAAAACATTACAATTTAAAATTTAAAACAATGTTAAAACTATTAAAAATCAAACAATCAAAACAGTATCTAATTAAAAGCCTGGGTGAACAAATGTGTCTTCTAAAAAGTTGTAAGAGATGGTGAGGCTCTTATTTCAGCAAGAAGTGTGCTCCAAAGCCTCGGGGCAGAAATGGAGAAGGCTGTCCCTGAGTTTTGAACCACACAATGAACCATTTTGAACCACAATAGTCTTCCTCAGTGGCTGTTGTTATCCAATATACAGTAGGTCTCCATGTAATAGTTCCTTTATAACCACAAGAGGCGCACTACCGTGTTGCCTGTAAACTGTACAGGTTGTAGCTGAACACTGCATCTCAACAGTTGCCTTGGTTCTGTCTTACTCTTTCCAGGCAAACCCTGCCCATCCAGGTCCCCATCCAATCAAAGAGCCCCAAACTCTTTGTGCTTCATTAGAAGCGAGGCTGAAGCAAGCAAGCTGTGCCCAAGACACGCTCGAGCAATGGGCTGGATTGTGCTTAAAGGTGAATCCTAGGTTTGGAAAAATTGAAGATCACTTTCTGAAGTTACATTTTAATGTGGGTTTGGACAAGAATAATCAAAATGTCCATTAATGTTCATTGCCCTGCATCGTTGCCCCAGGGCTTCACTGTTATGAAGAAGAAAGTCATTTCTTCATGCAACTGCATGATGCAGAACAATATTCACTTACTGACTTACTAACTTTAACACATTCTATACCACCCAAAACTTCATGTCTCTGGGTGGCGTACAATAAAAACACCATTAAAACAAAATTAAAACTTTAAAACAATACAAAATTGAAAACATTTTATAAGTGCTAACTATTAAAATTGTAAATCTAATTAAAGGTCTGGGTGAACAGATGTGTCCTGATTAACCTTTTAAAAGTTGTCAGAAATGAGGAGGCTCTTATTTCAACAGGGAGCATATTCCAGAACCCATCCCTCAGTAGCCACCAGACAAGCCTCTCCCAGAGGTTTCATGTAGATGATAAACAACATTGGAGGCAATATGGAGCCCTGAGGGACACCATAGGAAAGTTCTGATTTTGAAGAACAGTCTCCAAAACACCATCCAGAATCTTCCCGAGAGAGAGGAGCAGGACTACCACAAAGCAGTGCTTTCCACCTGTCATGCCCCCACTTGCGGACACTGGAGAGGACTGGGGGGCAGGCAACTTACTAGAAGTTGTGGAGGCATCTGAGGAGCAGCAGGCCGGTGATATGAATGGGGAGATAACAGAGGCCAGGGTGAGTGTTTGGCACAGGAGGGGCCAGCAGGGCCGGGTGACCTTTGGAGAGAAGGGTCAGGATCTGAGCCAGAGTTTGAACAGCCACTATCACCTCAAGGATGCAGACGAGGAAAATGTCAGAAACAGGTGAGGGAACTACGGAGGAGTAATCTGCTTGCAAGGAGGCAGCAGGAGCCGGATTGGATCTATGGCAGCTGGCAGGGTGGGGTGTTGATTAAGTGCATGTGGCTGCTGACTATAAATCGGGCAGTCTGTGCCTTGAACAACTGCTGGAAACAACACGTCAAATCGGCTTGAGCCTCTGTTGGAGAGATTGTGACCTTGGAATTTGGGCTTCTCACTTCTGTATCCCTGGTGAGTCTATTAAACCTGTCTATTTAGCAATAAAACTGAAACCTGAGCTACTGGCTATTGTGTCATATATCTCTGGCCAGCGTCTTCCATCAAGTGAGTTCATGACACCACCCCCGACCCCCTCAGACATTCCAGAAGGATACTATGGTAGGTAATATTGAAAGCCGATGAGAGATCCAAAAGGACCAACAGAGTCACACTTTCTCTGTTGATTCCCAATTGGAGATCATCCGTCCGGCCTACCAGGGCAGTCTCCACCCCATAGCCCGCCTGAAAGCCAGTTTGAAATGTGTCTTGGAGGAAATCAGTTTCCTCCAAGACTGCCTGGAGTTGGGAGGCCACCACCCTCTCAATACCTTGCCAAGCCATGGAAGGTTGGAGACAGGGCTGTAACTCCTTAACTCTGAGGGATCCAAAGCAGGCTTCTTCAAAAGAGGTCTAATAATTGTCTCTGTGAGACAAGGAGGCATCATGCCCTCCCTCAGAGAAGCATTTATAATCTCTACCAGGCCTTCTACAACACTCCCGCTACAAAACACACACTGATAGTAGGGATGTGCAGAATGATTTTGGTACAAAATGATGCGCACCTGAATCTGGCCGATTGGGGTGATTTGTAGACAAAACAAATCACCCCTTTCCTCAGTTACCCAGATTCAGGTATAAAACAAATCACTCCCAATTCGGATCCAAAAAATTCAGATTCAGACCTCCATTTTGTGGCCAAAGTGGGTTGGGTGGTAGTGCCCAATGGACAGAAGCAACAGGCTGATTTTTAAAGAATTTTGGAAGTTTAATCATCTTTAAGCTTTTCCCCATAAGAAATAATGGGGATTTCAGCAACTTTATAGCTCCACCTGAGGGGCACCAGGGTGGCCCAGAGCGGGTTGTGGTGGGTGGTGGTGCCCAATGGGTGCAAGGAAGCTACCACCCAGATTTCAAAGGAATTGGGCAAAGGGGTGATTTTTAAAGACTTTTTGAAGTTGGCATGTCTTTGGGGCAGATTCAGGGCAGAAAAGGGGTTTCAGGGACAGTAGTGCCCCAATGGGTGCCTGCTACCATCCAGATTTCAATAAATTGGTGAAAGGGGTGGTTTTAAAAGTCTTTCTGGTTTTTGTGCATCTTTAAGCTTTCTCCCCATAGGGAATAATTGAATCAACATTAATTCCACTCTCATTTGCTACTAGAGAATCTACTCTCAGAACACCTCAGAAACAACAAAGCCCAGTGCCACATGGCCATGTGGGTTTGGTGAGTGGTTTGCACCCTATGTGCACTACACCACCACTCACTCTGGGCCACCCTGGTGCCCCCCAAGTGGAGTTATGGGGCTGCTGAAATACCCATTATTCCCTATGGGGGGGGAGCTTAAAGACACGCAAACTTCAGAAATTCTTTCAAAACCACCCCTTTCACCAATTCCTTTGAAATCTGGATGGTAGCAGGCACCCATTGGGGCACTACCACCTGACTCACTCTTCTGCCCCCAAAACCCCCTTTCTGCCTTGAATCTGCCCAAAGACATGCCAACTTCAAAATTTCTTCTAAAATCACCCTTTTGCCCAGTTCCTTTGAAATCTGTGTAATAGCTTCCTTGTACCCATTGGGCACTACCAACCACCACAACCCACTCTGGGCTTCCCTGGTGCCACCACCCCCCCACCCCCCCGCCCAGTGAGTTATAACTAAAGCTGCTGAAATCCCCATTATTCTCTGTAGGGAAAAGCTTAAAAACACGCAAACTTCAAAAATCATTTAAAAAGCACCCCTTAGCCCAATGTCTTTGAAATCAGGTTTGTAGTTTCCTTGCACCCATTGGAACCTACCACCTACCACAACCCATTGTAGGCCACGCTGGTGCCCCCCAGGTGGAGCTATATGTTTGCTGAAATCCTCATTATTCCCTGTGGGGGAAAGCTTAAAGACATGAAAACTTCAAAAATTCTTTAAATATCAGCCCTTTGCAGAATTTCTTTGAAAACTGGGTGGTAGCTTCCATCCACTGGGCACTACCACCCACCCCACTCTTTTGGCCCTGTGACCCTTTTTTGAGCCAAATCAATTCTGATTCTGATTTGAAAAATTTGGGTACAAATCAAACCAGGAGTGATGGGGTGGGGGGTCAGATTCAGACCCAAAACAAATTGGGGGTGTTTTAATTTGGGTGCAAATTGAAATGAAAAAAAAAATCAATTTGTGCACTCATATCTGATAGTATAAGCCAAGTCAGACAAGGATCAAGAGAACAGGTTTTAGGTCATACCATTCCAAGCAGCTTGTCCACACTAACTGAAAGTGATCCAGCCTAACTACTTAAGAGAAGTTGCTGGACACCCCTGCATCAGACACTGCAGATCTGAATCTTAGTCGGCCCAAATACAAGAGATTTTATCCCCAAAGAACTCATTAAAAACATCACAGTGGGAAAACGATGGTTCCAGATTCTGATTCAGAGGAGAAGGGGCATGGACTAGCCCTCTAACCACCCTGAACAACTCCACCAGATGTGAACTTGCAGGTGCAATACAGCAGAAGTCTATCCTCTCACATTTATGAAGACTATCCACTCACACTTAATTCAACATCCACCTTGGATTTATCTCTGAAGCAGGGTAGACTTCTTTTCTTCTCTCTGCTCTGCAGGTATTGCCCACCTGAAGTCTGCAGGAGCACAGGAGAAGCATTGGCTCTTTCAGCAGATACTGAAGTACCACTTTGACATTAAATGAACCTGGGCAAACTGCCCTTAAGGGTATATTTTCCCTCTGAGCAGAAGGTAACATTTAGCTCATCCGCATGGAATAAATTACCATATTAATTATTCAGAGTACTTAATGCCAATAAAGAGGAATGAATTTACCAGACGCAATCAAGAATGAAGCACAAAAATCAATGGAGTTCAAAGGCGCTGGCTGGGGCTCAGTGAATAATTAACTTCACAAGCGCATGGAGTTTGTATGCAACAGAACAAGAAGGTCATCTGATGTACTCAAAAGAAGGAAAAGAAAACCTAAGTCAAGACTGGCAAAGCAAGGCAGGCATTTTAATGAATCTTCTGCTCTTTTAAGATGGGTGTGAAATTCACTCCTACACTTGTTTAATCAAAAGTAAGTCCGATGGACTTTATGCCAATTGCATTTTTTATGCCTGCTTTTCCTCCAAGGGGCTCAAGGTGGCATAGATGCCCCCACCCATAGATCCTCACAACATAGGCTGGGAGATGGTAGCTTGCAACTAAACTAGCTAGAGAACTTGCATTTTGGGCAGTATAAGAATGTGATAAACAAACAAACAAACAAATAATGCTGCACTCATGCAAACACGTTGCAATTGTGCAAGGATGTTGCATGAGCTAGTTCTGCTAAGTTTGAAACTTGTGTACCAGACTAGTGTTGCACAGGTGCAAAAGGGTGTTTTCTTGCTCTGTGGCATGCCGCCACTGTGGAAGCTCTTCTTTGGTCCATATAGGTTGCAGGGAATGATGCGAAGCTATCTGCCATCCTTGCTTCTGCTGGTGCAATGCTTGCACAAGCAGACCAAGAGCGCAAGAGGTTGTACAACTTGGAACATCTGCTCAGCTAGCTATGTTACCTGGCTATTCAAAGAAGCCTTTAGATGCAGAAGTGCCTACTACTGAGTGATACTGGGTCTGGTCTGAGATGCTACTGGATTTAGCTTTAGCTATTATTATTAAATTATTATTATTTCATGTTTACACAGTCAGACAGCTGTTATTGACTGGTTTGTTTTATCCAGACATCGAGTCCTTCCCAAGGACCTGGGATGGCTGAATTTTATTACCAATATTGTTGTTGTTGTTCTAGTTGTTGTTGTTATGCTATTTACTGGATTTGGTACTTGTTATTGTTATTGACTGGATTTGGTACTTTAATTATCAGGCCCTTTCCAAGTGTCTAGGATAACTAAAGAAAATTAAAGATACTGTCGTAGTATTTGTGCTGTCCTCAGTAGTGTGGCCTTCTGTACCTGATGTGTTGTAATTTTATCAATGCCCAAGGTATCAAGATGGTGTTCAAGTTCTTTTGGTACTGCACCAAGGGCATCAACAACTATTGGCACCAGTACTGTTTTCTTTTTCTAGAGCTGCTCAATTTCAATCGGAAGGTCCTTGTATTTAGTCATTTTCTCCAGTTGTTTTTCACTGACTTGTCTATCCCCTGGGATTGCAATATCAATGATCAGAACCCGATTCTTCTCGATGACTGTCAGATCTGGCGTATTGTGCGCTAAATGCCTATCAGTTTGTATTCAAAAATCCCAAAGGATTTTTGCCTCCTCATTTTCTGTGACCTTCCCAATCAGATGATTCCACCAATTCTTGCTTGCTGGCAATTTGTAATTCTTGCAAAAGTCTTGCAAAAGTCTTGCAAAATGGTCCAGTGGATCATTGCAGCAACTTTATTGTGTCTTTCCTTATAATCAGTCTGCATGATTTTCTTACAATAACTTACAAGGTGCTCAACTGTCTCATCTACTTCCTTGCATAACTGACATGTACTGTCTTTCTGGGTCTTATCAATTTTTGCTTTTATAACATTTGTTTATAGTGATTGTTCCTGGGCTGCAAAAATGAGACCTTCTGTTTCTTTCTACAGTGTCCCCTTCTTTAACCACTGCCACGTAGTGCTATTGTTGACTTTTGATTGTATGTCATAAAAGAACTGACTGTGCAATGGTTTGTTGCGCCATTTTTCTTGTCGATTCCTCATCTGCTGTTTTTTATCACCATCATCATCATCATTAATTCAATTTCTATACCGCCCTTCCAAAAACCACTCAGGGTGATTTACACAGAGAAATAATAAATAAATAAGTGGATCCCTGTACCCAAAGGGCTCACAATCTAAAAGAAACATAAGATAGACACCAGCAGCAGTTGAACCAAACCCGCCTGGTTTGGTTTGTTATCAGACCCCTCACCCCCAGCCCTTTGGGGTGGTGTGTGTGTGTGTGTGTGTGTGTGTGTGTGTGTGTGTGTGTATGAAACTCGAAAAATTAGAATATCGTGCAAAAGTTCATTAATTTCAGTAATGCAAATTAAAAGGTGAAACTGATATATGAGATAGACGCATTACATGCAAAGCGAGATAAGTCAAGTCTTAATTTGTTATAATTGTGATGATCATGGCGTACAGCTCATGAGAACCCCAAATCCACAATCCCAGAAAATTAGAATATTGTGAAAAGGTTCAACAGTCTAGGCTCCAGGTGTCCCACTCCAATCAGCTAATCAATCCATAACACCTGCAAAGGGTTCCTGAGCCTTTAAATGGTCTCTCAGTCTGGTTCATTAGGAATCACAATCATGGGAAAGACTGCTGACTTGACAGTTGTGCAGAAAACCATCATTGACACCCTCCATAAGGAGGGAAAGCCTCAAAAGGTAATTGCAAAAGAAGTTGGATGTTCCCAAAGTGCTGTATCAAAGCACATTAATAGAAAGTTATGTGGAAGGGGAAAGTGTGGACGAAAAAGGCGCACAAGCAGCAGGGATGACCGCAGCCTGGAGAGGATTGTCAGGAAAAGGCCATTCAAAAGTGTTGGGGACTTTCACAAGGAGTAGACTGAGGCTGGAGTTAGTGCATCAAGAGCCACCACATACAGACGGATCCTGGACATGGGCTTCAAATGTCGTATTCCTCTTGTCAAGCCGCTCCTGAACAACAAACAATGTCAGAAGCGTCTTACCTGGGCTCAAGAAAAAAAGAACTGGTCTCTTACTCAGTGGTCCAAAGTCCTCTTTTCAGATGAGAGCAACTTTTGCATCTCATTTGGAAACCAAGGACCCAGAGTCTGGAGGAAGAATGGAGAGGCACACAATGCAAGATGCTTGAAGTCCAGTGTGAAGTTTCCACAGTCTGTGTTGATTTGGGGAGCCATGTCATCTGCTGGTGTTGGTCCACTGTGCTTCATTAAGTCCAGGGTCAACGCAGCCGTCTATCAGGAGATTTTGGAGCACTTCATGCTTCCTTCCACAGACAAGCTGTATGGGGATGCTGACTTCATTTTCCAGCAGGACTTGGCACCTGCCCACACTGCCAAAAGTACCAAAACCTGGTTCAATGACCATGGGATTACTGTGCTTGATTGGCCAGCAAACTCGCCTGACCTGAACCCCATAGAGAATCTATGGGGCATTGCCAAGAGAAGGATGAGAGACATGAGACCAAACAATGCAGAAGAGCTGAAGGCCGCTATTGAAGCATCCTGGTCTTCCATAACACCTCAGCAGTGCCACAGGCTGATAGCATCCATGCCACGCCGCATTGAGGCAGTAATTGCTGCAAAAGGGGCCCAAACCAAGTACTGAATACATATGCATGCTTATACTTTTCAGAGGTCCAGTATTGTTCTATTTACAATCTTGTTTTATTGGTTTCATGTAATATTCTAATTTTCTGGGATTGTGGATTTGGGGTTGTCATGAGCTGTACGCCATGATCATCACAATTGTAACAAATTAAGGCTTGACTTATCTCGCTTTGCATGTAATGCATCTATCTCATATATCAGTTTCACCTTTTAATTTGCATTACTGAAATTAATGAACTTTTGCACGATATTCTAATTTTTCGAGTTTCACCTGTATATATATATATATGTATGGATCATAGACCACCCTGAATAAAAGGTTCATGATCCTTTCATTTATATATCAAAGGATCGCAAACCACCCCGAATGGTGGGGTGGGGTGTTCCAATAACAAAACAAACCAGGAGGGTATGGTTTACGGGCCATTGGATGAAACAGGTTTGATGTCGAACCTGTTTCACATCAAACCCATTCACACATCCCTACTCATCATTGCTTCCTGCTTGCTTGCCCTATCTCTCTAGCCCAGTAGCCGGGGTTAGTGAGTTAATGATGGTGAGGACAAGGAGGAGCTGCTGCTGCCATTCGAGGGGGTACAGAACTGAACTGGCCCAGTCCTGTCTTGGTCCAGTTTGGACCCGAACTGAACTGGGCCAACCAGTGTTGTGCACATCCCTAATGATGAGCAACGGTGGCCACTTGGGCACTGAGTGAGCCTTCTGAAGAGCATGGTTCTTTGCAGGTTCCCAGTCATGGCAGCCCTTGCTACCAAGCCTACTCATTCTTCCCTTTCACCCCCCAAACAGGTGATCAGCACAATTGCCTCTCATGTGGCACTGCTCCCATCCATGTTTCCGGCTTTTCAGCCCAGGGAAATGTGCAAACAGCAACCCACCCATATACTGAGATGGAGAGAGGATAGTTGGTCCTGTGGTAGCAAGCATGACTTGCTAAGCAGGGTCTGCCCTGGTTGCATATGAATGGGAGACTACATCTGTGAGCACTGTAAGATGTTCCCCTTAAGGGATGGAGCCACTCTGGGAAGAGCATCTAGGTTCCATGTTCCCTCCCTGGATTCTCCAAGATAGGGTTGAGAGAGATTCCTGCCTGCAATCTTGGAGAAGCCACTGCCAGTCTGTGAAGATAATACCAAGCTAGATGGACCAATGGTCTGACTCAGTGTATGGCAGCTTCCTATGTTCCTATGAGGTCTCTTTCTGGTCTGGTATCAATATTGTTGAGATGTTGCTGTACTTTATGAATCTGGAAACCGCCAGCAGATAAGATTGCCTCCCATTCTTTGTCAGAACAATTCTCTGATGTTTGGAAAGCTCCCTGACCTCTAGCAGCAATTCCAGCAAATATGTATTCACTGGTGAACTGATCTCCACACTAAATAATAGCAGCAAAGAGGTATATGTAGCTTGTGCTGACACGGAGCCAATTCAACACTGAGGCATATTAAAGATTAAAATGAGATTAAACGGGCATTGTGATTTGCAAGGCTCCGATTTGACTCGAGTGAATGGGACTCATTCTCACTTTCCCCTGAACAGAGGAGTGCTGGGATCAGATATAATTGCAGTCTCGCAGCGAGAGCATGGAGTAGGTATGGAAATGTGTCTGCAATGAAGGAGTAAGTGATAAGCTTCAGAAATGGCATTATGGATTGGAGATGGGGGGACAGCTTCCCATTTCAGTTTGAAAGGGCTTATGTCCCTCTCACCTCCCTCTTAAACACCCACCTACACCTCCTGGCAGTGTTAAGTAGAACCAAATTGTCTTGGAAATATAGATGGTCCCCCATGCCCCGAATGCCTCCTTTTTTAGCCTCACCTAAAAAGCTCCTGAGGCTAAAAAAAGGAGGCGTTTGGGGCATGAAGGACTATCTATATTTCCAAGACATTTTGTTTCTACTTTACACTATCAGTAGATGTAGGTGGGTGTTTAAGAGCCTCACCTAAAAAGCTCCAAGCCACCTAATGGCTCAGCGGGGAAATGAATTCACTAGCAAGCCAGAGGTTGCCGGTTCAAATGCCTACTGGTGTGTTTCCCAGACTATGGGAAGTTTCCCAGACTATCTGTGATTCTCAGACTATGCGAAACACCTATATCGGGCAGCAGTGATATAGGAAGATGCTGAAAGGCATCATTTCATACTGCGTGGCAGATGGCAATGGTCAACCCCTCCTGTATTCTACCGAAGACAACCACTGGGCTCTGTGGTCACCAGGAGTCGACACTGACTTGATGGCACACTTTACCTTTACCTTCAAAAAGCTCCACCTTCTCCCATTCTGTCGTAAACCTGTCAGGCTAGTCTCAAGTTATCTGACACCCAGGAGGCTGCCAGCACTGGCATTTAGTTTATCAGCCGGTGAAGCAGAGAGTAGACAGGGAGACAAAGCGGGTTATCAGGTAAAACAGTACAAGCAACCAAACAGCAGAGCCAGTCTCAGTCGTAATGATATCTAAGCCGGTCGACCAAGTCCAAATCGAGTTCCACAAGTAGAGTACAAAGAGTCTGGGTCAGTGCACAAGCAAAGCAAGCAGGAACACAGCTGGGTAGTACAACAAACACAACACTGCTTCCAGCACTACGACTGTGGTGTGGCGGTCTTAAATAAGTGGAAACCATGTGCTTTCAATCATTGGTCTCTGACTCAGCAGTTCTCCTTGTTAGCCGAGTAGTTCTGCACATGCGTCTCCTAATCTCCTCCTGTCTCTTCGACTGGCGCCTCTCTACAGCTGAGATCGGCTGTGTCTCCTCCACAGGGGCTGTCACACTAGGCTCCGTCTCTTCCTCAACGTCCCGTGAATCAGCCCCACTTGCCTCTGCAACTTCATCTTCAGAGTCTGATAGCATGCCCATGACACATCCTTGGAGAATGGTCTTTGATGTCACAGGAGTGATGAAAAAGCAAATGCCACAAACACTGTAGCACCCTGCACACATTCCAATGCAAGGAAGGTTTGTTCTAACCATGACTTTTCTATTTTTTGACACATCATGTCCGTATGGTGGTGGGGGTGGTATTCATTGGTTGGCTTAGCTTGTCAATTCTGTGGTTGTATCAATTTTAAGATTGTTGTCTTGTTTTTATTGTTCTGAGCATTGCTAACCACTTTGTTTTCTGTGTTTTACAAAAAAAGCAATATACAAATATACAAATAAAACAAAATAAAGCTAAAGATTCATTTGGAACCAGAGTAACATGTAGTTGTCCCCCTGTGTGTGCAATGGGCTTTTTAGCTGTTCGGCTTCAGGTTCCAGCCCCCTGTCCATACAACTTCCCCCAAACTTCCCTAAAGACTGAGGGCCCTCGAGACCATCACGCTATATGGTGCTGGGGAATGTCACCAGATACCAAATTTGGCTGTCTAGGCAGGAAAATATATGTTTTCATCTGGTTCAGGCCGACATCCAGGCTTGAAAGAGACTCTTCTCTGCTCATGTCCTGCAGTTTTAAAAGACATGCACTGATCACTGGTTTGTTTGTGGGCAAAATTCACGGTGCTGATTTGAAGATGTGACGCTCTAACCACTTCCTCTTTATTTCTTTTCTATGTAAACCACTTTGAGAACCTTTTCATTGAAGAGATATGTAAATATTCTTTATAATAATAAATTCTTTTCTGTGGTGTATCACAGAGGCATCAGGGGAATAGAATTTTTAAAGAATAATTCAAACTCTTGGACTGTCTCACCATTTGAGCTTGTTACAGTTTCCATTGACTTAACTGGTGATATTAATTTCTTTTTACATTCTTTAGCTGTATAATTAGCCAACAGTTTATCTGGGCAGTTACCCTTCTCAGAAAAACTTTTGTTTATTACATTTAATAGCTTTACATTCCTCTTGTGATTCTAGGGTACAACTGAGTCTGATACAGTTCTAGTTCTTCCTTAATTTTTTTATCCAAGGATTGCTTGTGTTTCTTCTCTAGTTCTTTTATCTTAACAATTAAGTTGTTATGCAATTTTTCTTTATCACTTTTCAGTCTAGAGGAGATTTTAAGAATTATTCCCCTTATGTAGGCTTTGAAAGCATCCCATACCACATAATATTTCTCACTCTCAATCTGATTAAATTCAAAATATCCCAATCTTATCTTTATTTTATTTTACTACCCCTTCATTTTTTGGTATCATTGAATTAAATTTCTACTGATTATATTTTGAAGTAAACCAAAATCCATGTGGTGGTCAAATAAAGAAGTCAATGTTCTGCCTATCGGAAACCCTCAACTAGCTGAGGATCCTTCAGAGAATTTACCAATCTCTGTGATTTTCATCACAAGAGAGTTCTTTAAGCTTAAAAGCTCAAGACAGGTATGACATGCCTCATAGAATTTCAGCTTTTAAGATTCCCATTCCTTTTATCTGTAAAAAGGTTAACTGAAACGAAGCTCAGAAAAAATGGCCATACACCAGAGAGAGAAAGGATGAAATAACCTGACCCCACTTCCTTATCTAAGGCACTGGGATAAGATGTAAGGTCATATTGAAATATTCTGTGACCATACATTTTTATACTTCAGATCTCAACCTAAAGTGTTCTTTTTCTCATTTAATCTTGAAATGTTTTACCATGTTATATGACCCCCAAAGGTGGATGGATGGAGATGGTAGATGCTTCTCATCAAATGTGATGAGATATTCCAGAGATAAGGCATCTCTTCCAGGGGCGTAGTGAGCTTCTCAGCGACCAGGGGACAAAGTGCAACCAGCGGGCTTCCGTCGTGTGCGCAAAGTGTATGCGCACACCCCCAAGCCACGCCCCTGCATCTGACATCAGATGCAAGGGGGCAGGGCAACCTAACCCACCCAAGCCTTCCTCTCCCCATTTCTCATCACGGGGCCAGTTTGCTGCTGGGGGCTGGTCCCATTCTTGCAGCCACGGCTACCGTCATGGTGGCTGCTGCCTGCCGCAGGGGGCAGAGGGTGCCAAGGCTAGGTGCAGAGCAGGATCTGCAGGGTGGCCGCCACCGTGGCCAGCTGAAGCCCCGGCTCCACAGTGCGGAGATGGGTGTGGAGCCACCATGAGTTGCCGTCTTCCACCAGGTGCACTGGCAGACTGGGGCTGGGCAGCAGCTCCTCCTCTGATGGCTCCTGAATGGCTGTGGTGGCCAGGGGGTGGAGCAGCATCAAAGGCAGTGAGGGATGGTCCACTGTGGCCGTCTTGCTGGAAGGAAGAAGTGCAGGGGGAGGAGGAAGGAAGGAAGCCCCACCAGGGCGCAACCCAATCCCTGTGGGCCCCTGACTCTCCGGGCCGGGGGACAAATTTATTTATTTATTTATTGTTAAATTTATATACCGCCTTTCATTAAAGCAATCTCAAGGCGGTTTACAGCAAAAAAATTTTGACACTAGATGGTAAAAAAGACACAATTAAAATATTAAGTGTGTGTGTGGGGGGGGAAATTAAACAATTCTGATTAAAAAATTTAAAACAAAAAGCATAAAAGCAATAAAGATTATAAAGAGCAGCAGCAGAGAATCAAATAAATGCCTGGGCAAAAAGCCAAGATTTGACTTTTTTTCCTAAAAGCTGTGACGGAGACCAAGGAGCAAATAGCAACCGGGAGAGCATTCCGGAGTCTGGGGGCAGCAACAGAGAAGGCCCTGTCCTGCGTGCACGACAACTGAGCCTCCCTCATTGTCGGCACCTGGAGCAGAGCCCCCTCAGATGACCTCGTCAAGTGGGCAGAAACCCTTGGGAGCAGGCGGTCCCTCAGGTATCCCGGGCCAAAACCGTTAAGGGTTTTAAAACCAGCACCTTGAATTGGACCAGAAACAAACTGGTAGCCAGTACAGCTCTTTCAAAATGGGTGTGATGTGCTCCCAACGGGCAGCTCCAGATCAAACCCTAGCTGCCACATTTTGCACTAGCTGCAGTTTCCGGATATTCATCAAGGGCAGCCCCACATAGAGTGCCTTACAGTAATCCAGCCTTGACGTGACTAAGGCATGGGTAACCGTGGCCAGATCTGCCTTCTCGAGAAAGGGACGCAGCTGGCACACTAGCCGAAGCTGTGCAAAGGCACCCTGGCCACCGCCTCCACCTGAGCTTCCAAAAGCAGAGCCGGGTCCAGTAATACCCTCCAGCTGCAGACTTGCTCCTTCAAGGGGAGTGCAACCCCATCCAGAACCGGTAAAATCTCCTCATCCCGATTGACACTCCTTGTCCAATGGATGCTACACCAATGATCCCCCCCCCCCAATATTTATTTTATGTATTGTATATATTTATCATACTTCAATACTGCCTCACATTCTGGAATTAGAGCATGCACAATTTGTCAGTTTTCTGTTCTTTTGCATCTTTTTTAGTTAATTGCATTTGGCCAAACTGCAGACACATCTTCACATCGGCTTTGTAATTATGCATAAAGTTCCAAACTCCATCCCTAGAATATCCATTTAAAAAGAACCGAGATATCACAGCTGTAAAGGGAACAAAAGCCTTAAAGAGCTACTGCTGGTCAGAGTAGACAAAACTTTGCTAGATGGGCCAATGGTTTGCCTTTTTGTAAAACAGCTGTTCCTGCTGTTTTACAGAGCGTATGGTCTGCCCTAGTTGCATTTAAATGGGAGACTACGGGGCTATTCTTACGATCACAAAAATCGGGCTAGGAAAATCCTAGCCCGATTTTTGTGATAATCAGAACCACCAGGCTCGCAGCCGAGCCTGGTGGTTCTGGAGCGTCTAACCCGCTCCTGTAGGCCACCCCTTAGCCTGGGTTTGCAGAGCGAGTGCTCTGCAAACCCAGGCTATCTGCTCGTGAGTAGCCACGCTGCGGCTCTGCACCGTGGCTACTTGTGAGTAGACCCCCGGCCGGGAGGCTTAAAAGCAGAAGTATGCCCTGCGTGCTCGTGCAGGGCATACTGGGGCTTGCGGGGGCCATGTGGCCCCCGCTCCCCCCATCCCCCGCCAGCTCCGTCTCGGAGCCGGCCATTGTGTGGGCGGCTGATCTGGCCCCCCAGGGCTCCCTGTCCGCTCGTGAGCAGGGAGAGCAGGCTTAGCCCGCTCTTCCCACTCACCAGGAAAAAATGGGTCTCACTGATCATGAGACCCGGTCCTACATGTGTGAGCACTGTAAGAGATTCCCCTTAGGGGATGGGGCCGCTCTGGGAAGAGAACCTGCTGTATGCTTGCATGCAGAAGAGTCCAGGTTCCCTCCCTGGCATCTCCAGATAGTCTGGGAGAGACTCCTGCCTGCATCCTTGGAGAAGCCTCTGCCAGTCTGTGTAGAAAATACTGCGCTCGATGGACCAGTGATCAGATGGTATAAGGCAGCTTCCTACATTCCTATGTTCAAAACAGCATCTAGCAGAGAGTCTAGATTCTTGTTGAATGAAAGCATCCCAAAACAACCTTGCAGCCAACATTGTATCAATCCAGCATCTGCACATTTCTGTCACTTTGCTGTTTACAATCCCACCCTGAGTACTGATGGGATGAATCAATAGGCTTCCTGGAGAAGCCGTGAAAATGTTTGTGTCCCCTCATACCATTTAAAAGAGCTCTGGACAAATCTGGGGTGGAGGGGAGAAAGGATTATATAGCAGGAAACTAATTCTGCACTGACCCTGGGGAATGGACAACATGACCTGCTGTAATAGCTCTCGCCTTTCTTGTCTTTGTAAGAGATTTTGAAGGAGCAGATCTCCCGTAAATGCTTGCTCCATAGTGGCACAATCACAATTTGAGCTTGTTACAAGGTCCTATTTAATTGCTTTCTTTTCTACTTCTCAGCCCTGCTGGCCTCCCTGTGTGTTTTCCGTTGCTGTTGCGCCTGACAACAAAACCATTTTGCTGTGAGCCAAGGGGAAACAAAATGACATGAAGGAAAACAAAATAAAACAAAGCATACAGCAACAAAGAGGTTAGTAAGGCAGCCAGTGTGAACTTGTTGAGGGGGCCTTGGGGATACCAGAAGGCTATTCCAGAGGGATCATGGCAAAGCACTGGAGATCCTCAGAGGGTTGTGAAAAGTAGGGGACTGCAAGACCAGTAAGTATGTTTTTTTGCTGAGGAAATCAGCCTGGAACAGGGGTGCCTCTCTCCCGAGCCTCTCTCAGCCTATCCTGATGATCAAGCATCCTTTCCATGTTTACCATCCTAATAAGAGCACCAGTTTTCTCTAACCCTTCTGCACGGAGTCTCAAGCCCTGTGAACTGCGCATGTGTGTGTTTATTCTCTGCGTCTTTCCTTTCTTGTTCAAATGCTATGAAAGTAAAGAGCTTATTTTCTCTCTTGATCCAGGGAGAAATAGGCTCATAAGAACATAAGAAGTGCCCTGCTGGATCAGGCCCAAGGCCCATCCAGTCCAGCATCCTGTTTGACACAGTGGCCCACCAGATGCCACTGGGGAGCCCTCAGACAAGAGGGAAAGGCATCCCCCGCTTTCCTGCCATTGTTCCCCTGCAACTGGTATTGAGGCAACTGGTATTGAACTGGTATCTTGCCTGTGAGGCTGGAGGGGGCCCACAGCCACCAGACTAGTAGCCATTGATAGACCTATCCTCCATCAATTTGTCTAAGTCCCTTTTAAAGCCATCCAAGCTGGTGGCCATCACCACATCCCATGGCAAGGAATTCCATAGATTAATTATATGCTGTGTGAAAAGGTTCCTCTTGTCAGTCCTAAATTTCCCACCCTTGTTTCATGGGATGACCCCTGGTTCTAGTGTTGTGAGTGAGGGAGAAAAATTTCTCTCTGTCCACCCTCTCCACTCCATGCATAATTTTATACACCTCTACCATGTCTCCCTTTAGTTTCCTCTTTTCCAAAGTAAAGAGCCCCAGATCCTGCCATTTTGGATTTGGGGGGAGAGGAGGAGGCTATTTCCAAAATCATTCTCTGGAAATATTGGCTGACATCCTGAATAATCCTGTGCATGTGCTCCTAACAGCAGCACACGCACAGAGCTAGCCTCATGCATTTCTGAAGCATGGATGCTTTTGCACAAGAGCATGATGATTTTTACCACTCTACCCATCATCTCAATGGCTTCTGTGCACACTAATGGTGAGCTACTATTTTTGGAGAAAAGTGCAAGAAGGTAGTAGTAGGGTTGTGCGTTTTGGGTTTTTTTCTGTTTTGTTTTTGGCCTGAATCCGAAACACCCCCATTTTGTTATTTTTTCAAAATCAGCCAATCTGAAACACCCCAATTTTGTTCTTTGTTCGAAATTGCAAAATCCAAATCCGAAACATTTTGGATTTTTAAAAATAGCCCCAGGGCAAAACTAGTGGGTGGTGGTGGTAGTGCCCAATGGGTGGAAGCTACAACCCACATTTCAGAGGAATTGGGCAAAGGGCTGATTTTTGGTGAACTTTTGTAGTTTAAGATGTTTCCCATAGGGAATAATGGAGGTTTCAGCAACAGTATAGCAGAGTAGGGTGGGTGGGAGTGCCCAGAATTATTTCAAAGGAATTGGGCAGAGGGCTGATTTTTAAAGATTTAATGGAGTTTGTGTGTCTTTAAAGTTCTTCCCCATAGGGAATGATGGAGGTTTCAGCATCTCCATAATTGCACTTGGGGGGCACCGGGGTGGCCCAGAGTGAGTGGTGGTGTAGAGCACATAGGGTGCCAACCACCCCCATGGGTTGCTAACCCATGGTGTACTGGGTTCTGTTGTTTCTGGTCTCTGGTAGCATATAAGAGTGTATTCATGGTTTGTTGTTGAAAATCTCATATGCTACCAGATAATCTACACTCAGAACACCTCATAAACTACAGAACCCAGCACGCCATGGGTTAGCAACCCATGGGGGTGGTTGGTACCCTATGTGCACCACAGCATCACTCACTCCCAACCACCCCAGTGCCCCCCAGGTGGAGTTATGGGTCTGCTGAAACCTCCATTATTCCCTGGGGGGGACGACCTTAAAGACGTGTAAACTTCCGCAATTCCTAGGAAACCAGCCCTTTGCCCTATTCCTTTGGAATCTGGGTTGTGACAGGCACCCCTTGGGGCAGTGCCACCCAACCCACTGTTTTGCCCCTTCAGCCCCCTTTCTGCCCTGAATCTGCCCCCAAAACATGTAAACTTCAAAAATTCTTTAAAAATCAGCCCCTTTCCCAATTCCTTTGGAATCTGGGTGGCAGCAGGCACCCATTGGGGCACTACCACCTGACGCACTCTTCTTCCCCCAAAGTCTCCTTTCTGCCCTGAATCCACCCCAAATAACATCAACATCACACATCATCAACAACAGCAGAGCTTTGCAAAGAACCAGGCAGATTTCCAAGGGTCATGCACATCCACATCCCACCCAGAAATACAATCGATCTACACACAACAGTGTGAA
The DNA here is from genome assembly GCF_027244095.1 of Hemicordylus capensis. NCBI lineage: Eukaryota > Metazoa > Chordata > Lepidosauria > Squamata > Cordylidae > Hemicordylus > Hemicordylus capensis. The sequence goes on along the minus strand of NC_069660.1, from coordinate 315,309,275 downwards.
ACAACAACAATGAAATGCACACCACTGGCCAATGAGTGTAAATGCACACTGCCCCACTGGCCAATGAGGGCAAATTTTACCCTTAAATTTCCTTAAAAGGAATAAGGAGGCAATTGCCAAAACAGCCAAAACAACAAAAGTTTTGTATCTGAAACAGTGACATTTTGTTTTGGCTACTAAATTTTCTGTTTTGAGCATTGGGTGTTTTGTTTCAGCTACAAAACAGCCGAAATGGCCTGTTTGGGGCAGAAAACGTTTTGGATCCAAAACGAAATGCACACCCCTAGGTAGTAGTGTGGCAAGAGAGACTTCTTGCAGTACAGAAGATATTTGTGATGTCATTGCCTCCTCCCTGCACTCCCTATGGGTCCCCAGGCTTCATAGGTGGACCATGGCTGACCCCTGACAGTAGCCTTGTGTCTTCCCCTGTTCCCTAATTCGCTGCATAACCTGATCCCTGCAAAATATTTAAAAATTTTGATCAACAACCTTTATTGTGTCTGAGAGCTGCAAGTGTTAGGGCAGTTTACTATTCCTTTTATAGGAAGTAAAGTGAATGGTGTGTGTGTGTGTGTGTGTGTGTGTGTGTGTGTGTGTGTGTGTCCCTGTGTGATCTATTCAGATTAACACATTTGAGATAAAGTGGAGCTACTTCCAATTTGCCCATAAACAAATCCAAAGCAACATTATGGAAACACCCTTATCAGTTCAATGTAGCATCCTAAGCATTTGGCAAAAGAAGAAGACCCAAACAAACTTTGAAGATGAAGCAGAAACACTTTGGAAAGGAGATGAAGGAGTTCTCAAGAGAAATGGGGAAAAGAAGGTGAAAACAAAGCGTGGTTGAGGAACAGAGCTTGAAAGTAATCATGTTAAACCAAGAAATTAGAGTGGACATGAAGAAAATGCTGAACTCCTTTCTGAAGCTTGGTTATTAAGTTCTGGGAAACTGGCAGTTGGCTGTGACCTAAAAGCCATTTTCTTTTTTTCAAATGAACCTCTTATTGCTATTGCTTTTAATTCAATATGTATGGAGAATTTTTCCAAAAATAGAATGACTACAAAAGTTGTATGGTTTATATGCAAGTCTAGAAGATGGTTTCTGAGTAATATGCTGCAATTTGCATACATTAATCATATCAAATAATATCACAGTCAGGCCCACCCGCACAATGTTAAGACATGTTTGTTCCCGATAACTTTAAGTTAGTGGAAATATTTAACAAACATGTTTGACAGAAAGAAAAAGTGGGCCCTTGTAGTACTATTTTCAGGGAATGTTCTGTCCCAGTGCAGGAAATGTTGCCATCAGGGCAAAGTTTCATTTGTGATGCTAACACCTAAACTTACAAAGCTACCGTAGGCTGAGTCAGACCATTAGCTCATTCAGCCTCAGGATGAGACAACCCTCTGCCCCCAGTTTTGTTTTCTCAGTTTAGTTATGAGCCTAAGGAAAGCAAATAAATACATAAATCAACAAGGAAGTAAGGGGGAAAGGACAAGGTGAATTTGTTAGGGCTAGTCTTGCCTAGCGTTTGATTTTTGGCTGGCTAGAAGTGTGTTTTTGACAGGGAAGTTTCAGTTTCAGTTGTGCCTGGAGAGACAGTGGGTGGAGTTAGCTGCAGGTGATTCACACAGTTCGTGGGAGCAACCACATCCCCGAGGAAGATCATCTCCAGTGCCTGCAGGCGCAAGAGGTGGCCGTCCACATCCTGATGAGGAACTGTGGCTTGAGAGTGTGTGACCTGTCCACCACAGATTGGAAGCTCATTTCTGAGTTGGTCTTGGCACTCGAGCTGTTTCTTCTTGCACTGAGCAGCTTGTGTGCCAAGGCAGCAGTTCTGAGCCAGGCTTTGCCCACTGCTCTTCTCCTGGAGAAGATGATGAGTGAACTCCAGACCACTCTGGCCACTGGGGAGGCATGTGCCCTGGCATGTTGGTTGACGACTGGAGTTGTGGATCAACTCAGCACCAGGTTAGGTCAATTGGCAGAGCATGTTTTGGCCTGCCAGTGTGGCCCAATCATAAAGGGCAATGCTGTCACTCCTGGAGAGCTGCACAGGTGGAGGGCCCTCTTGGTTCAAGAGGTAAGGAAGGCAGGGGAGAGGAGGCTGTGTCAGAACCAGGAGGAGGGTGCTGGAGTGCCTACTTCTAGTGCGAAGTCCACGCCCAGCAGCAGCAGAACCACTGCTTCCCAGTCCACCAGCTTGCCACTTCCAAGTGGCAACCTTGGAGAAGCTGCTGCAACCTTCCAGCAACCTTGGAGAAGCTGCTGCCAGTCTGTGTAGACAATACTGAGCTAGATAGACCAATGGTCTGACTCAGTATATGGCAGCTTCCTATGTTCCTATGTTCCAAGGTCTACACAGCTGGCAGTTCCACCCATTCATTCCATCCCGTGGTTCAAAGGGGGTGCCTTGGTACCTTGCCAGGGGTACAGGAGGTGTCAATTGCACCCTGCACTGGTGTCAAGCAGAGTGTTCTGCAGTGCCTTTAGGAGCCGGTGATGCCAGACCCTGAGATGGATCTCGTTCAGTTTCAGGCAATGCTGGACTTGTCAATGGTTGTTGGATGGCTCCTCTCCTTCCCCCGACCAGTGTCCAGAGCAAGAAGGTGTTCTCCATGGTTGGGGACATGGTGACACCCCGTTGCTCATGCTTGGGTGCTGGCTTGGTGGAACAGCTGGTCTTCCTGAAGGCCAACCTTGCCCTGCTGTGGCAGTGGAGGGCGAGTGATTCATGGTCATCCCAATCTGCTGCAACACCAGCTCACCCTGGCCAACCTGAATGTAAAATAATCTGCCCTTTAGTGCTGCTGATACATGCAGACATGCATGCACACCACATCCAGGCTGGGGTTGATGGACTGGTGCACCTTGGCCAGCACCCATCAGAGGCCGTGATGGAACATAGGTGGGCTTTTTGGCTCGTTTTAAAATGCTATTGTTTCTTTTGGTTGGTTGTTTTTTTGTTCATTTCAGCACAGCCAGAAAGAAACACACACACACACACACACACACACACACACAGGCCCATGATGAGTCTAGACTTGTTCCCTGACATGTGTCAGCCTGCAAGCTGTCAGCCAAAGTGCAGTCCAACCTGAAGCCAACTTACTGCAGAAACAAAGAGAAGAAAGAAGACTTCTCATCAAGTATGTTGTTTTCTTTCTTTTTTTTTCAATCTCTGCTTGTGTGCACACACAATTCAATACTTATCTATCTATCTATCTATCTATCTATCAATCATTTTTAATACCACTTGATATATACATCTTTAGGCAGGGTACAAAATTTAAGACAATATAAAAGTCACAGATTAAAATCCACAACACACAATAAAACAATAGCATAAAACAATTTATCAAAACTATTAAAAGCAATTATTGAAATTAATTATTAAAATTAAAAGCCTGTGAGAACAGGTGAGTCTTGAGGGTCTTCCTGAAAACAAACAGAGAAGGAGATGCTCTTATTTCAGCAGGGAGCATATTCCAAAGCCCCAGGGCAGCCACAGAGAAAGCCCGGTCCCAGGTCACAACCAGACGAGCCAGCTGCAATCATAACCAGACCTCTCCAGAAGTTCGTAACAAGCAGCAGGGTTCATGACAAAGAAGGTGCTCTCTTAAAAGCCCTGGGCCCAAGCCATTAAGAGCTTTATAGTTAATAACCAACACTTGATATTTCGCCCGGAAACATATTGGCAGCTAATGCAGTCAGCTTGGAGGTCTGCTGCCAATCAGCATGGACAATACTGATCTAGATGGACCAATGGTCTGACTTGCTATAAGGCAGCTTCCTATGTCCCCAGGGCCTCACATATAATTGTGACAACTCCAGTTCCACCAGCATGTACTCCGGTTCTGCACCACTAGTTCTCTGCCTTCAATGTCATGTGAACCCACCATTGTTGGGTGCCCTGGCCACAGTCCACACTTCCCTCTGCTGCCTGATATCCACTGCCCAACTCCAAAGCTTGAGTCACAGATGTTGCATAGTGGAGGGAAGTGCTGCTTGGTGGCTCAACATTGGAAGGCAGGGAACTAATGGTTTGTGCCAGGAGTGCATGCTTGCTTGGAGCTAGTGTTTGGGGGAACTGGGATTGCCACTGCGGCATGTGAAGCCACACAGTGAAGGCATAGCACATGGAATCGGGACCACACCTGCTATCCCTTCTTCTGACCTTCAGGTGTTTAGCTGATGTGCAGCTATACACACGTTGATTCTCTCAGCGCAATGGGAAGCATTTCATTTTGTGCATGCACAGCCATTCAGAGCTTTGACCAAGCAGAGATCAGGATAGCGGCCCCAGGCATGATCCTGTTCTCCTCTCTCCACATTTAGTGCATTATGATTATCTTGCGAAGAGAGCTTCCATCCCTTAGTGGCATCACATTATTAGCAATATGTTGAGGAATAGGACAATGCAAGAGAAACCAGTGCTATTTGGTATTTCCGTAAGTACAAAATGAGCTTTGTTGAGATAGGCAGGAATATTGGAAGATCTGGGAAAATATGTTTTAGCCATCCTGTGTCCCTCTTATCCAAAGACATTTTTTGGTTTCTTAGTTTGAGAGACTTAAATGTCACATTATAAATGAACAATTCAGAGCATGCCGCTTTAAAAAAAAACCCAGCCAGCAGTTATTGTGGCAATCCATAATCTAGGTTGTGTTGTACCCTTTGAGATTCTCACTAGAATCACACTACAAATGATGCAAATTCTTCAGGACTCTTCCTGATTGATTCATTCGCATAACACTATCAATCTACATGTTGCTTTACAAGGTAGCCACAGAAATTTTATGTACTGTTAAATTCAAAGTGAAAATGTGAAAGTACCTTCTTAGGCAGGCAAAACACCCAAGGAATATTGAGGGAGATCAAAAGAGTTTTCAGGAGTCCAGCAAAATTGGAGGTTATAGTGGAGGAAAATCTGCCTGTCATTTTCTCCTCCTGTGCCTCTTTCTTCTGTGCAGCTGGGTGCTTTCCAGATTAGCCACTCAACACTGGCAAAATGCTTCCATTCAGGCAAATCGCATTCAAAACATAAATAGCAAAGTGCCCAGCAGGGGGAGTAGTCTTGCAAAAATCTAACAACCCGGAAAAGCAACAACTTTTTAAATGCCGGATATACAGTGTTACAGCACTATATCACAGTGATTAAATTCGAAACAAGGCATTGGAAACATGAACAGCACCCTGCTGTCAGCGTAGGGACTGCAGTGTCACAACACAGGAAGTGCGGAAGCACATTTCAGAGATACGTTGTGACCCCATTGCAGGGTCCAATCTGGAAAGCGCCCTGGAGAGAAAGAGTTGTGTAGGGAAACACACTGCGAATGCATCAATTCTCTCCATACATATCCCATGCTATCCCTGTGATTCAGGCCAAGTCATAACATCAATCACACTATTATGGGGAGGCAATAGTGGTGATTCAGAGAGCACAGATGCAGCCTGGCTATAGGGTCAGCCTGGCTACTGGGTCTCAGTTTCGTACCTAGACCTAGCTACAATGATTTTGATACCTGGGTAGAATTATTTAAATTGGTTAGACTTTTGAAATTAAGAAGGGTTTTTGGGGGGATTCACCCTCTGTCATTCCTGATGTAGTGAAACTCAAATCTAGGTTCATACCCAGTGGAGAGTACCCTGTGGTTCAGGTGCTCCAAAAAGTAGTGGAGAGAGACATTAAAAATTTGAATAATAGAGCTAGGGTGTCCAATTTCTCTACAGAGGACTGGCGCACGCTTCATAAATTAGTGGAAGATTCCAATATCATCATTAAACAAGCTGACAAAGGGGGAGTGATTGTCATTTTAGACAAGGAGGTCTATCTGAGTGAGGTCAGAAGACTATTGAATGACAGAGACAGCTATAGCCCTATTTCCTATGGCCCCACCTCCAACATTATGTCTCTTGTGAGAATAGTCATTAATGAAGCACTAGTCTTAGCGATTATCACCGATAACTTAGCAAAAGGTTTATTCAATCAGTACCCTAGGGTGCCAGTTTTCTACATCCTTCTGCAGATACATAAGGATGGTTTTCCGCCTCCAGGGAGACCCATTGTATCCAGTTCTAATTTGATTCTTGAACCCTTTGCCATCTATGTGGATTCATTTTTGAAACCTTTTGTGTTTAAAACAAAATTGTATATTCGAGACACCAAGGACCTCATTAGACAGTTGGAAGGGGTCAGCATTCCCATAGGGTCCCTTATAGCAACGCTGGATGTATCTTCTCTATATACCAGTATACCTTTAGAGGAGGCCAGAACGGTCATAGAGAGAGTATTGGAAACGAGATATAATAAGGATCCTCCTACATATTTTTGGTTAGAATTAGTGGACCTTATTTTTGATAAGAATTATTTCCAGTTTGATGACAAATTTTATTTCCAAATCAAGGATGTTGCTATGGGTAGTTCTTTAGCCCCCAGTGTGGCCAATTTGTTCATGTCCTCTTTGGAAGATGCATTCATTTGGAATGAGACAGCTGATCCATTCCCCCTCCCCCCTGAGATTTTCATGTATAAGTGTTTCATTGACGACATCTTAATAATATTTACCAATGCCACACTGTTTCAGTCATTCCTGGGGTGGATTAATGAACTTCACACCAGTATTAAACCTACCAGTAACTTACCAGCCAGCACATGGTTCCATTCCTGGATACCAATATTTGGGCAAATAAAGAACATAAGTTGAGTTTCTCTTTAGATAGGAAATCTATAGATAGGAACACATTTCTTCACTATGACTCTTGGCACCCTGGACATTTAAAGGACAATCTTCCCTTTGGCCAGTTCTTACGGGTCAAAAGAAATTCAACAGATATTATACATTACCGTAGGGAAGCTGATTTGCTATCCTCACCATTGGTTAATAGGGGATATCCGAAGGAAGTTATACATAGAGCAAAGATTACAGCAGATACCACTAGATGGGGTGAGTTATTGCAGGATGCCCCGAATAAACAGCCGGACCATTCGATCTGGTCTATAGATTACACAACATTATCCTACCAGATCAAGAAGATTATTTATAGACATTGGCATCTTGTTTCAGATATCCCTAGTCTAAGAAATCTTTTGACTCACTCAGACTTTACAGAAAGAACACCAGTGAGTAGGGCTGCACAAGGTTACCATCCCTGTGGGATAGGGATGTGCACAAAACCGATTTGCCTGGTTTGGTTTGAATTTGAACCAGGTTCGAACCAGGAGGGGGTGGTTCAGTTTTGGTTTTGCTTGAACCTCCCCCTGGTTCGGTTCGAATTTGAACCGATTGGAACCGGTTCAGACATCCAAAAATTGGTAGGATGGTAGCTGGCACCTAGGGGCACAAAATTGGGGTAGGTGGTAGACAACCAGAGGTGCCTACTATCCACAAAGTTCCAAGGCAATCGGACACTCCTCTGATCACTGGTGAATTTTAAAATTATTTTGGAATTCCTCATAGAGAATAATGAGGATTGCAGCAAATGTACAGCTTCACCTCGGGGAGAAAGGGGTGTCCAAGAGCAGAGTGTGGTGGGTGGTAGTGCCCAAGGGGGGCCAGGTAGCTATCAGAATTATTTGAAAGGAATTGGGCAAAGGGCTGATTTTTAAGTGGTTTTTGAAGTTTATGTGTCTTTAAGGTTAGCAATGAGAGTGGATTCATGGTTTGTCATTGAAAATCTTATATGCTAGCAAATAATCTACCCTCAGCTCACTTCAGAAACAACAAAACCCAGTACCATCACACTCTGCTCTAGGACACCCCTTTCCCCCCCACATGAAGCTATACATTTGCTGCAATCCTAATTATTCCTATGAGGAATTCAAAAATAGTTTAAAAATTCACCAATAATTAGAGGAGTGTCCAATTGCCTTGGGGTTTTGTGGGTGGTAGGCACCCTGTCTGTCTACCACCCACCCTGCCTTTGTGCCCCTAGGTGCTCCACAATAGGGGATATGGGCTGGTTCTGGTCCCATTATACCCTATGAGAAAAATAATTAAAAATATTTCAAATATTCATAAAAAATTGTACGAGTGTCTGATTGCTTTGGGGTTTGGGTGGCCGGTACCCCTGGGTGCCAGCTACCATCGTACCAATTTTTGGATGTCCAAACCAGTTCAAATCATTTTGAACCGGTTCGAATTGAACCACCCCCTGGTTCGGTTTGAATTCGAACCTGCAGCTCAAACCTGATGGCTGGTTCGGTTCGAATTTGAACATTCGAACCACCTTGGTTTGAATTCGAACCAGTTCAAATCCGAACCAGTTCACACATCCCTACTGTGGGAGTTGTGCAGCTTGTTTGTTCAGCCTTCCCACTACTGAATATTGGGACCCAGGTTTGAAGAAACATGTTAGCTTAAAATTTTTTGCTAACTGTAAGACGAAAGGGACTGTTTATGTCATAGTGTGTCCATGTAATCTGTGGTATATTGGGAGCACTATGAGACCTGTTAAGACCCGTGTTCTTGAACACAGATCTAGGCTTAAGAATAGAATATTAGATGCCCCACTACTACCACATTTTGTTGAGCAATCTAACTCACCCAATAATTTTAAGTTTTTTGTGCTGTTCAAATTTACACCAAGGTCCTTCGACAAACAAGATAAGCAGAGGATCCTTTTTCAAAAAGAATCGTTTTTCATTCACAAGTTCAATACATGTATATCCAATGGGTTAAATGTTAATTGTGATTTCTCCTGTTTCCTTTAAATAAATAAATTACAAAGAAAGGGAAATTAAGATCAGCACAGCTGGTCCAATATTCCTACTCATTATATAATTGATTGATGGTTGGGGAGAGTATTTAACTCTAAATTTAAGCATCATTCATTAAGGAGCATAGCATGTCCGAGCAGGCACAGTGGTGACATACTGCTTTTAGTGACAAGGCTTTTCCAGATTTAAGGTTGGTTTGTTTGCACTTATTACATGTTTTCACTATGTATTTTGTATGATTGGGGCTTCATTATTATGATCATTGATGCACAGATCGTCATACTTCTGATGAAGATACTTGCAAAACAGACCACAACCTAGGAAGTCTGTCAAGATTCCAGTTTCTACTTTCAAGATTTCTGTGCCTAGCCTTTCAGGTCAAGGTTTTTGTGCAGAGTGCAGCACTTTGCATTTTTGAGGACTGTTTTCCGGCACAGCAGCACCATTTACATCATCATTCATGACCAGCATTCCAGTGACTGTTGTCAGTTTTACATTCTTTATTGTGTGGAGCTTGTTTTAGCCCTTATCACTGTATTCATTTACTGTCATAATATGAGTGCCTGTGGGAATTTGTTATTATATGTTTAATGTGGTTTCTATCTGTGTTGTGCCTCTGTAATCATTGCCTTTGTCTTTGTTCATGGGTTTGGTGATATAGTTTTTGTGGCTATAGCCAAAGCCAACTGGTAGCCATGTTTCTCCTCTTCCCCTTTAGCTCAGCTTGGAGGGGTTGTCTCTAGGGATGTGCACGGAACCGCAGAGCTGTGGTCCAGCATGGGGGTGGGGGGCTCTTTAAGGGTGGGGGGGAGAGTGTACTTACCCCTCCCACCGTGTTTCCCCCACCGGTGTGTTAGTTTTGGAAAGCTTTTGGGGTAGCATGATACCTCCCTGCCGCCCCTTCCTCCAGTCATCGGCAAAAGGCTTCAGAAAGCCTTTTGCGCATGTGCACGTCACGCACACACGTCACGTCTCCTGCCGACGACTGGGGGAAGGGGTGGCAGGGAGGTATCCTGCCACCCCAAAAGCTTTCCAAAACTAACACACCGGTGGGAGAAACGTGGCAGGAGGGGTAGGTACACCCTCCCCCCGCCCTTAAAGAGCCCCCCACCCTAGTGCCAGACCGCCCTCATGTCCGGACCGGTCTGGAGGCCTTCAGAATGGCCTCCGGACCAGTCTGTGCACATCACTAGTTGTCTCATCTTCAAGCAGATTGCTTCTCCTTCTGCGGCAGTCAGAACCTAAGGGGTATACTCATGAATCAAATTGACCGTAACCCAAAATTTGGCTTTAAAAATGCCAAATCTGGCAACAGAGCTTCTGCCCCATGTTCAGTCTGTCTGCTGTAGCAGGGACTGTCTGAGGCTCCCCTGGCTATGAGAATGGATTCCAGAAGAGGGTCTCCATCTTCAAGGTCTCTGGTGGCTCAGCTGGTTGCTCCTCTCTCCTTCCAGCTACCCTTTGAAAGAGTGACTTATGGGGCTTCCTGAACATGTTGGGATGCTCATACAGTACTGTCCCTTGCTAACTGAACAAAAAGGCACCTTTTAAAGCAGAGATTCTCTAATGCTTAGCAGGCACAGAGCAACTAGCCCTATCCAACCCCAGCACAACATCCTCCAGTGACTGTTGCTGATGTCTGCTTTATGTTTCTTTTTAGACTGTGAGCCCTTTGGGGACAGCAGACTATCTTATCTATGTATTATTTATTTTTCTAGTTTATTTAAAAATACAGTCAATGACCACCCAATATTAGCAGCAATAGATGTCAAACAAATCATCTAAGACTTTTAAAAGGCTTAAAATAAGAATAACCCAGTTAACTCAGATCGAGCAGAAGATTCAACAACCCCAGCTCCACACGGGCAAACCCTGGCCCCGTAAAGAACCTTCTTGAACTTGTCTTCAAGAACAGCTGTAGGTAAAATATTAAATCTAACTAATGTCAAGGCTCTGCTTAGCTTGGAAACTGTGATAGAATATAGATAACTTGCAGGTCTCAGCAGAGGAGAGCCACTGCCAAGAAAAACATCTCTTGGCAAACTGGCGATTTCCTCTTGGAGATCTAAATCTATCAAATGTTGCACCACTATTCTCCTTCCTTTTTCATAGCCCATTGACAATAAAACCTCACTTGAAAACCCAATATAGGGCAGCTTAATCTCCAGTGCTTTTTCCCAACTTGACTTAGAATAATCAATTAATATCAATGGAATTAGGCCAGCTGAGGAGAAGTGAAGTTTAAACCAATATACAAATGTGCATTTCCAAATCTTAGTCTCCACTCGAAGAAATTCCACCTCTCTGAGAAGCACTGACGAGGGGACACATCGCGCTACCTGAAAAATGTTCCTTAAGAATCTCATTTGTACCTTTTCAGTAACAACACTGAGCTCCATAAAGAAGTTGTAACCCAACTTTACCCTGAAACAGTTTTAGCACAGCAGGAATATAGTGGGCCCCTCGGGAACTGTAAAACGCTTGGACAGCCAAAGTTGACTTGGAAGAGGATGGGCAGATGTCATTACAATGGGCTTCCCACTTCCCCAAGGACTGAAAAAATACACCCAAGTACACCTTGACTTTTTCTATCAATTGCTGATCGATCTTCCATGTATGTACTTCCGGGCATTACATAAAAGGAAGAATTTTGGTCTTCTCATAATTAATTACCAATTCCTCCTCCTTGCAATTTATTTTTCTATGTAAACCTCTTTGAGAACTTTGGTTGAAGAGCGGTATATAAATATTCGTAGTAGTAGTAGTTGTTGTTGTCATTTTCATCATCATACACTAGTGTCAACATGTCACTTCCCGTCCAACTTCTTGTTTCCAGTTTGCTATGAAGTTTCCAGAGTACTCCAGCCAGCTGACAACAGCAAAGCATAAAATATAGTTATAGAGAATGTGTAACAATACTATAAATTTCAGCAACCCTCTAGCTAACTCCAGCCACCTACAGTCAACCCAAAAAGAAAGATCTTACATTGCTTCTGGAGGAGGCTTAGGGTTAGGCGAGAGCTCAAGTTGAACCTCCATTGCAAGGTGAAGCAACTACTCAGAATTGCTCTCTAAATGCTGACTCTTGCTTAATTTTGGTTCATGGCCATCTGCTTTCTAAAGCACTTTAGAGGTGTGATGAGTTAGCTTGTCTCCATGATGGAGTACTCTGATGGGCATCACCATCAATGGTGACAACAAATGTCACTCTAGGCAGAGGGAAATGGCTGACCATGTGAGAGAGGAGAAAGGGAAAAACAAATAAACTGCCTGATGGGAATCCAGTAAACAATGGATTCTACAGTCACTACTTTGAACAAACTTCAAAAGTCTATTTTGTTTCATGAGTGGTGACTATGGAATCAGGCCTTCTGGTTGGTTCTTCTTACTCTTCCGATATGGCCTTATCTTCCAACCAACCTTAGTGGAAAATGCGTTGAATACTTAATGAGCCCCCAGGGGCTTTCACTGCAGTGGGAATAGAATGCTTGATAATGCAATTCGTCACAGAGTTCAAATGAAGAACGCCACCATACAATATTTATAGTGCATTTTAGATTTCAAACTAAATTGAGCCACTTCTCTTTCCATCAGCACAAACCTAGGTGTTCATTACGTGTTGCCAGCTCGGTATTTTTCTGAGTTCCTTCATACTTTTCCCCTTCTGCAAGTGAATGAGCTCTTCTGGGGGCTTCATCTTGGATGGAATGAACAAACCATTGGTAAAGTTAGGAAACCAAAATAAATACTTTGAGCTGCTGTAGCGCATGATAATGATTTTTGATGATTACTCCAATTGTACTAACCAGAACTGGGAGCTGAGGTGTACCTTTGAGTGCAAAAATATTAATTTTTATTTCAAAATAAAGAGATAGAGAGTCCATCAGATTCTGAATTCATGTAAACATTGCTTCAGCTTCATTTTCTTTCAACTTTAGCAATTAGGAACTGAATGCATGATCCATGGGGCACCCTACTAGACCTTATAATAAAGCACCTGGCGATCCACAGCTCTTTCTCCCCATCACAGCATCCACATGAGAGCCCACATGTGTGTACCCTTGATGAAGTTGCAGATACACTCATCACTGGTCTGCACATCTGTGTGGGACCCTCATCCCACAAGGGGCAGAATTTTACATCAAAGGGGCTGCATCTGTGACCAGAAAACAGACACAAACAGTTGAATATGGTGACAACAAATTACCTCTTTTATTGAAACAAGAGGTCCAATACCAGGTTAATTCACCTCCCTTGGATCGCCTCCCAAGAGAAGCCTTTTCTTGTAGCAGCATGGGTTTCTTCACCTTCGCCTGCATTACTTGTCCATAGGCTCTTTCTCGAGCTCTCTCTCCTCTGAGAGAGAGTTTTGAGACAATCCAATTCTCTGTTAATTCTGCAGGGACCGGTGTTTGCCATCCTCAGGTCTCAGGGCTGAGTGTATCTTGCCTCCTCTGTGTTGCCAGACTACCATATTTACTTGATTCCAAGACAATGTTTTCCCCAAGCTCTTCAACAAGATAAACTAGAGATCATCTGAAACCCATGTACTTGCTGACAGCAAGTCAAAGATTCTGGCAGTATATGCCGTACTGGTGCCCCCCCACCCCACCCCTTAAAGGGAAGCCAAGCCCTGTATTTCCTGTATGGTGCCCACCACCCCACCCCCCTTAAAGGGAAGCCAAGCCCTGCAATGACTGAAACAACAGGTGGGGTTTTAGTCCCAGGGCACACCTTGGACACCTCCTGCCTTCTGTCCCAACCATTGCTGGGGAAAGCTTGTCCCTCGTCTCGAAGGCAAGGCGAGGCCCATGATCCTCAGAAGATGGGTGGGATGATGGCACGGGGATGTGGTGGGAGGTGTGCAAGGAGAACACTTGCAGTGGCAATACAAGCCCCGACTTTGGGGCACAAGACCGCCCCTTTCTGATATTTATTTATTTTGTTTAACATATTTGTATACCACCAAAAATGCAGTCTCTGGGCCATTTACAACAAAACAATAAAAACAAGTAAAAAGGCTAAAGCATTACAACAATTTAAAATTTAAAACAACATTAAAAGCCATCAAACTATTGAAAACAGTGAGGGGATTCTCACGATCACTGGAAAGTGTTTTCCAGTCATTGTGAGAACCAGCGGGCTCGCAGGCAAGCCTGCTGGTTCCCTGGCAGCTAGCCCGCCAAAATAGCCCTCCGCTTAGCCCAGGTAAGCCGAGCGAGTGCTCCGCTAACGTGGGCTTCCTGATCGTGTATTGCCACAGTACAGCTCTGCCCCGCAGCAACACATGAGAAGACCCCTTGCTGGGAGGCTGCAAGCAGCTTCCCGGGCTCGGGGGTCTCTCTAGGATGCCCCACACACTCACGAGGGGGATTCCCGAATTTCTGGGGGCCACACGGCCCCTGATCCCCACTGATGGAGCCGGCAGTCGTCTGGCCGCCCAGCGCTGCCGGCGTGCTTGTCTGTGGGGAGAGCAGGCTAAACTGATCGTGAGACTCACCTCCGTATCTAATTAAAAGCCTGGGTAAATGAGTGTGTCTTGACTGCCTAAAAAGTTGAAAGAGATGAGGAGGCTCTTATTTCAGCAGAGAGCACATTCCAAAGCCCAGGGTGCAGCAACTGAGGCCTGTCCCTGAGTAGCCAGCAGATGAGCTGGTGGCAACTGCAGACGAACCTCTCCTAATGACCTCAATGGGCGGTGTGGATCATAGCGAAGAAGACCTTCTCTTAAATTCCCAGGGCCTAAGCGGAGCAGCAGGGAAGAAACTTGCCTAGGAAGCAAGAGGTTGCTGGTTCAAAGCAAGAGGTTGCTGGTATATTTCCCAGACGATGGAAAACACCTATATCGGGCAGCAGCAATATAGGAAGATGCTGAAAGGCATCATCTCCTACTGCACGGGAGATGGCAGTGGTAAACCCCTCCTGTATTCTGCCAAGAAAACCACATGGCTCTGTAGTCACCAGGAGTCGACACCGACTCGATGGTACAACTTAACTTTAAGCGTTTATGGCTTTATAGGTTATAACCAAGACCTTGTATTTTGCTCAGAAACTTATTGGCAGCCAGTGTAGATCTTTTAAGATAGGAGTGATATGGTCTCTCTAAGATGACCCAGAGACCAACCTGGATGCCGCATTCTGGACCAACTGCAGTTTCCGTATTACGTTACGGCAGCCTCACATAGAGAGCACAATGCAGTAGTCAAGTCTGTTCTGAGGACATTTGTCTCAAGAAACGGATGCAACTGGCGTATCAACTGAAGCTGATAGAAGGCAGTTCTGGCCACTGCCTCAACCTGGGACACCCAGACTGCGTACCTATTCCTTCTGGAGAAGTGTGACCCCATCCAGAACAGGCAGATCAAAATCATCTCCCAAGTTCTGACCCCGACTTCTGATATGTGTATGAGGGGCGGGATGATGTGCCAACTGATGCTGCTTGCTGCCTGGGGCAACAGGCTGCCTCTGAAGCAAAGCAGCGCTGAAGGCAATTAGCAGCAACACTCGCTGGTTTCTGGTGTGTGGGGAGCCCATGATGCAGGTGCTGCTTGCCAATTTTGTTGCCAAAAGCAGTGTTTTTTTGGGGGGGTGGGGTGGAGAAAGGCACACTTCTACATGTTTTAGCAAATAGGCTAATGGCCTTAAGTGAACTTTTCACCCCATGCAGCTCAAGCCACTTGGCATGAGCTGGTCATTAGTACAGGCAGAGTTTAGCAACATGCCTCCAGGTTAAAGGTGCAAAAGACTGTAAAAGGATGTTGCAGACCTCTCCTAGTTTCAAGAGAGCAAGCAAACATTGATCCATTTGCACCACATGTAAACACATGCACAGTTTGAACTTGCCTTTGTCCAAGAGGACCCACCTGCAGTGACTAAGTCCACCCTAGCAATGAACACTTTTGTTATGCAAGAATCTCCCTACCCTCCAGGGAGGAATGACCGCTTGATTGACTCACAAACAGCCCCAGGGCACGTTTCTTGGTATATATGTCCTACATGAGCCACATGGTCACATGGCTTTGGATTCTACTCCACAATGGAATCTCATATAGGCGAGCTGCAGCACCTGCCTCTTGGCCTTCTTCCCCACTTCACCCCACTCTCTGCTTCCAAGGAAGCACCAGATTGCCCTTCGTGCAACAAACGCGCTTGGGAAGGATGGGTAATACTCACACCTACAGCCATCTCAGGGAGCTTCCTCGCCTCTTTCCCCAGGCACCTTTCCTTATTAGAAAGCTCTAATTAGACTCCCTTTTAGGGAAAAAATTAGCTAAGTTATTGAATTTCCTAACCAAACTCTTTCACCTTCTGTAACTCCCCATTTTTACCCTAACTAAATCCTTGAAACTATAATTGCATTTCCTCATTATTTTCAATACACCAGACTTGCTTCAATTAATGTTGTATCAGAACTCACCCTGAGTTAATTTTCCCCACGCAGCACAAAAATAGTTGGAGCATATAGCCAAGTGCTTCCGTGCAGTTTTGGTAACAATTAAGAGCATTCTGCAGGCAGTCAGGGTGGTGGGTTGACATGTGAAATAGCAAGACTCACTGAGAGACTCTTCACCACACCCTCTTCCAGGCTTTATTGTGGGTGGCAGCAGCATCCTCTTTCCAACCACTGTAAGTCTGTTTCTCACATAGCAGCTGCCAGCATCCTTGAATAGAAGCTTGGAGTCCCTACTTGTCTCACACAAGTTTGTTTGTTTTTAGGTAGAGGTGGTTGCCTGTTGGACTAGCCCCATTAGAAAGGCTGGTTGTCCCTGTGTGTGCGTCTCTGAATTGTTTCCAGTATAACCTTCTCTTTTTGAGGGGGTGGGGTCTTCTTAAATTCCAGGTACTCTTCCTGCTAGATAAATACAGGTATAACTTTCTTTTTAAAGTGTGGGGAGTCTTAAATTCAGACTCATCGTGGATTCCAATAAATATGATATCTCTTCTTGGGATGTAAAGGAAGGCTTCTCCCTTTACCCCCTTGATTATATTCCTTTTTGGCCTCCTGAACTATTCATTTCTTTGTTAATTAATCATCGTCATCGTCATCATCATCAAACCTTGTTAGCCACCCCATAACAAATTGTTCTCTGGGTGGCTCACAGGGGACCATCTTCTTTATGTATTATTTAATTTTCTATGTAAACTGCTTTGAGAACTTTGGCTGACGACTGTTATATAAATATTGTAGTAGTAGTAGTAGTAGTAGTAGTATATTTATATTTTTAAACAGTCATTGAGGCTATTCTCATGATGGGGAAAAATCAGGCTAAAGAAGCCCATCCCGCTTTTTCTCCATCGTGAGAACCAGCGGGCCCGGGGGTCAGCCTGGTGGTTCTCTGGCAGCTGGCTGACCAAAGTAGACTTCCCCTTAGCCTGATTAGCAGAATGAGTGCTCCTCTAACCCGGGTTTTCGGATCATGTGCTGCCATGGTGTGGCTCTGCACCACGGCGACACATGAGGAGACCCCTGCCAGGAGGCTGCAAGCAGCCTCCCTGCCTTGGGGGTCTTTCCAGGATGCTGTGCATGCTCACATGGGACATCCTGGAACTTCCAGGGGGCACATGGCCCCCAATCCTCGCCACCCCTGTCGGCTCCGTGATGGAGCCGGCAGTTGTGTGGGTGGCCAATCCGGTTGCCCAGCTATGAGTGTCTGCTCATCTGTGGGGGGAGCGGGTTAAGTCCACTGTCCCCCAGAACCCTCTCAAGTGCTTCACACCAATCGTGTGAAGCACCTCATTGTATTCTCTTGCGGGGGGCGGGTGTGCCTGCCAAAAAACTCTCATCTTAAAAATGAATGGAAGTACACCTGCTTGCAACTAACCTTTGTTGATCAGGAAAAAAGAAACCCTTTGAATTGTGATGGCAAATAGTAAGATTAAGAAGCAAACAATTATAATACAAATTGTCAAAATCTTTCAAATGGAGGCAAACTTTTCTATTTAGGGAGAAGTGTCTTTTTTAAAAAAAATCTGTTGGAGACAAAAATGATGTGATTGAGAGAAGGGACATGGAGGAATCAGTGGGGAAAACCCAAAGCAAATTATACACCCCCTGCTCCCCCCCTCCTGCAACTGTTGTAAACATTGCTGGCTCAGTCCCCAAAGAAACTAAACAAATTTTGGTAGATGTTGAAAGTAATCATCCCCCCCTCACTGGGAACTACACTGATTATTTCTGCCTGAGGGTATA